>NW_027361960.1:5970000-7170000 GCF_039654945.1 Dendrobates tinctorius | reverse complement strand
TTGACTCCTCAACATGACTTCAAATTTGAGGTGGTCCCTAAAAAAATGGTTTTGTACAGTCTGATGAAAAAATGAGAAATCGCTGGTCAAATTTGAACCCTTAGCACTTTGTGCTGATGTAAAGTAGATATGTGGGAAATGTTATTTATTAACTATTTTGTGTGATATAAAGCTCTGATTTAGGGGCATAAAAATTAAAATTTTGAAAATTGTAACATTTTCAAATTTTTTGCCAAATTTACATTTTTTCCACAATAAACACAAGAAATTTTGAATAAATTGTACTACTATCATAAAGTACAATATGTCACGAAAAACAATCTCAGAATCAGTGAGATACGTTGAAGCATTGCAGACTTATAACCACATAAAGTGACAGTGGCCAGATTTCAAAATTAAGGCCTGGTCAATAACCTACATAGTGGCTTGGTCCTTAACCCCTTCATGACCCAGCCTATTTTGACCTTAATGACCTAGCTAATTTTTGCAATTCTGACCAGTGTCCCTTTATGAGGTAATAACAGGAATGCTTCAATGGATCCTAGCGATTCTGAGATTGTTTTTTCGTGACATATTGGGCTTCATGTTAGTGGTAAATTTAGGTAAATAATTTTTACGTTTATTTGTGAAAAAAATCGGAAAATTTCACAATTTTCAAATTTAGAATTTTTATTCTGTTAAACCAGAGAGTTATGTGACAAAAATAGTTAATAAATAACATTTTCCACATGTCTACTTTACATTAGCCCAATTTTGGAAACAATTTTTTTTTATGTTAGGAAGTTATAGGGGTTAAATGTTGACCAGCAATTTCTCATTTTACAACAGAATTTACAAAACCATTTTTTAGGGACCACCTCACATTTGAAGTCAGTTTGAGGGGTCTATATGGCTGAAAAGTGACACCATTCTAAAAACTGCACCCCTCAAGCTGATCCAAACCACATTCAAGAAGTTTATTAACCCTTCAGGTGTTTCACAGCAGCAGAAGCAACATGGAAGGAAAAAATGAACATTTAACTTTTTAGTCACAAAAATGATCTTTTAGCAACAATTGTTTTATTTTCCCAAGGGTAAAAGGAGAACGTGGACCCCAAAAGTTGTTGTCCAATTTGTCCTGAGTACGCTGATACCCCATATGTGGGGGGGAACCACTGGTTTGGGTGCACAGTAGGACTCGGAAGGGAAGGAGCACCATTTGACATTTTGAATGGAAAATTAGCTCCAATCGTTAGCGGACACCATGTCGTGTTTGGAGAGCCCCTGTGTGCCTAAACTTTGGAGCTCCCTCACAAATGACCCCATTTTGGAAACTAGAACCCTGAAGGAACTTATCTAGATGCATAGTGAGCACTTTCAACCCCCAGGTGCTTCACAAATTGATCTGTAAATATTAAAATACTTTTTTTTCACAAAAATTTTCTTTTAGCCTCAATATTTTCATTTTCACATGGGCAACAGGATAAAATGGATCCTAAAATTTGTTGGGCAATTTCTCCTGAGTACACCGATACCTCATATGTAGTCATAAACTACTGTTTGGGTGCACGGCAGGACTCGGAAGGGAAGGAGCGCCATTTGACTTTTTGAATGGAAAATTAGCTCCAATCGTTAGCGGACACCATGTCGCGTATGGAGAGCCCCTGTGTGCCTAAATATTGGAAACCCCCCCACAAGTGACCCCATTTTGGAAACTAGTCCCCCCCCAAGGAACTTATATAGATGTGTGGTGAGCACTCTGAACCCCCAAATGCTTCACAGAAGTGAAAATAAAAAATCTTTTTTTTTCTCAAAAAATTATTTATTTTTTTAGTCCGCAATTTCTTATTTTCACAAGGGTAACAGGAGAAATTGGACTCCAAAAGTTGTAGTCCAGTTTGTACTGAGTACGCTGGTACCCCATATGTGGGGGGGAACCACTGTTTGGGCACACGTCTGGGCTCGGAAGGAAAGTAGTGACATTTTTAAATGCCGACTTGATAGAATGGTCTGCGGGCGTCATGTTACGTTTGCAGAGCCCCTGATATGCCTAAACAGTAGAAACCCCCCACAAGTGACCCCATTTTGGAAACTAGACCTCCCAAGGAACTCATCTAGATGTGTGGTGAGCACTTTGAATCCCCAAGTGCTTCATAGAAGTTTACAACGCAGAGTCGTGAAAATAAAACTCCACAAAAATAATTTTTTACCCCCCAATTTTTTATTTTCCCAAGGGTAACAGGACAAATTAGACCCCCAAAGTTGTTGCGCAATTTTTCCTGAGTACGCTGATACCCCATATGTTGGGGTAAAGCACTGTTTGGGCACACGTTGGGAATCAGAAGGGAGGGAACATGTTTGACTTTTTGAATGCAAAATTGGCTGGAATCAATGGTGGTACCATGTCGCGTTTGGAGACCCCCTGATGTGCCTAAATAGTGGAAACCCGTCAATTCTAACTCAACCCTAACCCCAACACACCCCCTAATCCTAACCACAACCCTAAACCCAACATACCCCTATCCCTAATCCCAACCCTAACCCTAATCCCAACAACACACCCCTAACCCTAATCTTAACCCTAATTCCAACCCTAACCCCAACCCTAATTCCAGCCGCAGCCCTAATTCCAACCCTAACCCTAATTCCAACTCTAATTCTAACCCTAATCCTAATTCCAACCCTAACAGAAAAATAAATATATTTTCTTTATTTCATTATTTTTCCCTACCTATGGAGGTGATAAAGGGGGGTGTTTATTTACTTTTTTTATTTTGATCACTGTGATAGGGTTTATCACAGTGATCAAAATGTAACTGGAATGGATGAATGAATTTGCCGGCCGGCAGATTCGGCAAGCGCATTGCGCATGCACCCGCCATTTTGGAAGATAGCGGCGCCCATGGAAGATTCAGGAGGGACACCAGGACTCAGGAGGTACCAGGCAGGAGGGGGGATCGGAAGGCGGGGGAAGTGGAGGGCAGGGGGAGCAAATACTGACGGCGGCGGCAGTCGGTGGCAGATCGCCCCGTCAGTTGGTGGGGGGGTCAGATCGTGGTCTCCAGCCATGGCCGATGATATTGCAGCATAGGCCATGACTGGATTGTAATATTCACCAAATTTCATTGGTGAAATATTACAATTGCTCTGATTGGCTGTTGAAAGTGAAACAGCCAATCAGAGCGATCGTAGCCATGGGGGGAGGGGCAAAGCCACCCCCCCAGGGGTCAAGCACAGGTCCTCCTGTACCTGCGGGTCTGGTGACCTTTCATTGACCCCGGTCACCCGACCCGCAGGAACATGATCTCCCCATGACGCCACATAGGCGTCACAAGTCAGATTGGCACAACTTTTCATGACGCCTACGTGGCGTCAAAGGTCGGGAAAGGGTTAAGGGGTTAAGACAGTTTCATGTCATAACTTGTGAGATCTCCCTGTTTAGTTAGGAGAGTGAAATAAAGAAGTGTTCACATATGCGTGACTCCCAGGAACATCCCTGCACTTCAATAGAAGACCGATCACTTATGTTTCCCTGCCCAGCGAAATGTATATTTTGTTGTCCCTGCCTGTCAGCAGCTTCTCTGTCTTTCATCATCACTCTGGTCATTGTACTGATCCGACTGTTTTCACTCTGATCAGAGCAATGATAAGTGTGACAATGGTATATAGTGCAACTTGCAGGCAGAGAAGTCTTCTAATAAAGTAGCAGTGTATTCCTGGGAGAAGAACGCTTCCAGTCTCTCTGTTTGCACTTGTGCAGTAAAAGCATGTGTGGTGCAGAGGGATCAGTGAAGCTTTCCCTTGAACATCAGGTACAAGGTTTTTAGGTTTTTACCGACTTTCAAAACGGTCTGTATCTACAGTGGGGAAAATAAGTATTTGATACACTGCTGATTTTGAAAGTTTTCCCACCTACAAAGAATGCAGAGGTCTGTAATTTTTATCGTAGGTACACTTCAACTGTGAGACACAGAATCTAAAAATAAAAAAAAAAACAGAAAATCACATTGTATGATTTTTACAGAATTAATTTGCATTTTTTTGCATGAAACAATTCTTTGTTTGAAATTACAAAGGTCAGACATTTCCTGCAGTTCTGGACCAAGTTTGCACACACTGCAGTACGGATTTTGGCCCACATCTCTATACAGATCTTCTCTAGATCTTTCAGGTTTCAGAGCTATTGCAGGCAACATTGAGTTTCAGCTCCCTCTGAAGATTTTCTATTGTGTTGAGGTCTGGAAATTGGCTAGGCCACTCCAGGATCTTGTAATGCTTCTTACGGAGCCAATCCTTAGTTGCCCTGGCTGTGTGTGGGGTCATTGTCATGCTGGAAGCCACAATCCATCTTCAATGTTTTTACTGAGGGAAGGATGTAGTTGGCCAAAATATCGGCATACATAACCCCATCATCCTCCCTTCAATATTGTGCAGCCGCCCCTGTCTCCTTTACAGAAAAGCATACCCAAAGTATGAACCTTCCCGCCCAATCAAGCTTCACGGTTTGGACAGTGTCTTTAGGGTTGTACTCATCTTTCTTCTTCCTCTAAACAGCAAGTGGAGATGATATCAAAAAGTACTATTTTGGTCTCATCTGACCACATCACCTTCTCCCATGCTTACTCTAGATCATCGAGATGGTCATTGGCGAACTTCAAACGGGCTAGGACATGTGCTGCGGTGAGCAGGGGGACCTTGGGGGCTCTGCAGGATTTTAATCCATGATGGCGAAGTGTGTTACTAACAGTAATATTTGAGACTGTGGTCCCAGCTCTATTCAGGTCATTGACCAGGTCCTCCCATGTAATTCTGGGCTGATTCCTGACCTTTCTCAGAATCATCCTTACCCCACGAGGCGAAATCTTGCATGGAGCTCTAGATCGAAAAAGTTTGACAATCATCGTGTGCTTCTTCCATTGTCTAATTATTGCACCAAGAAACGTTGCCATCTCACCAAGCTGCATGCCTATTGTCCTGTAGCTCATGCCAGCCTTGTGATGGAGAGGTTGGAGTGTGATTGTGTGGACAGGTATCTTTCATACTGGTAACGAGTTCAAACAGGTGCAATTAATACAGGTAATGAGCGTGGAGTAGGAGAGCTTCTTAAAGAAAAACTATCAGGTCTGTGAGAGCCAGAATTCTTGCTGGTTGGTAGGTGATCAAATATGCATTTCATGCAATAAAATGCAATTTAATTATTTAAAAATCATATAATGTGATTTTCTGGATTTTTTTAAGATTCTGTCTCTCACAGTTGAAGTGTACCTACGATAAAAATTATAGACCTTTCCATTCGTTGTAGGTAGGAAAATTGGCAGTGTTCGAAATACTTATTTTCCCCACTGTATCTAAAATACGTAAATACACACAACTCTATTTTTTATTTTCTAATCAGAGTAGATTTTTGGTGATTGTTCCTCTTTAACATTATAGAGGCTGTCTGGTATTCCATGAAGACAAATCAATTTGTGCCTGCATCGCATTAGCTATTATCCAATTCCCTAAGACAAAAAATCCGTAACTAAAGACTGTTAAGATTTAACTTTTATTGGGGGGGTGTCCGGATGCTGGCCTGAGCAGACGCGCAGGTACAGAGCTCCTGCCAGGCTTCCTGCTTTCCTGCCTTGGCGTCCTATCTCACCTGAGCCTTGTTGGCCAGTTCTGCGCCCACTCTGGACACCTTCCTCCTGTAGAAGCAGAGCGGCGTGTCGGCCCAGGCGCCATCTTGCCTGGAGGGGGAGGTGTCCAGTCGGCATGCAGAGGCTGCAGTTCCCGGCGCCCTGAATGTAGGGGGCTCGCAACCATGCTCAGCGGACTTGGTGCCAGGAGGTGGTAAGCAGGATAAATGTGGGGGTGGCGTCCCACAGCAGAAGGCTGATGGGGACCAGGAGACTGTTATCCTCTCGGCAGTGTATCACACAAAATGGCGGTAAGCCACTGGCTGCAGAAGGAGGACATAGCTCCTCCCCCCTCAACAGGGCCATTACTTGGTCCCTATGCTATCCCCAGACCCACAAAGATCCCCATGGATCAAAGCAGAAATGATGGAGAAGTGAGGGAAATGTTTTTTAAAAAGGGCACCCTAAGTTAACATCTAAAGTCACCCAGGAAAGGGAGTGGAGTAACTATGCGGGGGTAGACCTCTGAGGAGAAAGAGGTCCACATGGGAGAACAGCCTACGCTAGCATGGGTGAAATTTTTTTCAGGTTTTCCCTCAAAGGACGATTTTAAATAGTTACCTGTGTGCGTCGGGACCTGCAGCTTCTGTCCGGTCGGATTGATGCTTTAGAGGGGGACCACAACCTCACCAGATCCCACTTGGCTGAACTACACCAGGCATCTATTTTACCGCAAAAAAACTGTTAAAGAACTTTGGTTCAATTGGAAGACCTTGATATTTGGGGCAGGAGATGTAACATTAGAGAGGGAGGTGTCCTAGAATCTAATGAACAAGAAAATATCAAAATAATTCTGCAGGATATCTTTAATTCCATTTTGGGTGTCTCTGTGTCATGCTCCATGCTGGATCAGGACTGATAAAAAGCACAGGTAACCTTTTTTTTTTTTTTCTTAAGCTGTGCTTAAGTTTGGTTTTTGCCCCCCGGTGGCCATTAGGATTATTGCACTGTGGTGTCTTTTGTTCTAAGTTTGCCCCCGGTCGTGGTGAGCATCACTGCACTCTGGTTTCTTTAGTTAAGTGCACATGATTATAATGCAGGTGTGATTGCTCTGGCTCTGCTATAAAAGAGTCACAGGTGTTGCAATCAGTGTTGGTGATAGTTTTCATTTCAACCATCCTTGGTGGAGGAAGGAGCTGGACAGCGTTCCTTGCAGCACTGTCTTAGCCCTGGTGTGGAAGGAGTCAGAGGGGATTAACTTGTAGCTCTGACAGAGCTTGGTGGCAGCTATTCAGGAGGAGAGCTGCATTCTGGTGGTGGACTCTGTTGCTAGGAGCAAGAGCAACAGCGTACACCTAAGTGGTGTTTCCCTGTTTGTGTTTTTCCTTAGTGTGTATTAGTACAGCGGTGGGGCCAGTGCCGGCGCCACCCAGCTCCCTAGCAAGGGATAGGTGTAGGGTGTGCTAGGGTGACAGGTTCCTGATCGGCGCCCAGTGCGGAACCGGCATAGGGAACTTTAGGAGCGTTAGGGTCACTGACTCAGGGGAGTGCAGGAGGTCTCCACGTCCCCTTACCCTATCGCAGGGCCCACCGTTGTAACGGTTTCCCCTTTCCCTGTGTCTTGTTGTTTTAGTTACCGGCCTGCGGGCCGTGTCACACAGGACAGTTTCACGTGCCGCGTCTTGTTGTTTCAGTTACCGGCCTGTGGGTCACGTCACACAGGACGGGTCATCACCATCCATAACTTTTTTTCCTGCTGAGCCATGGACCCAGTTCAGCTCTTTGCCCAAATGCTGCAGATCCTTACTAATGAGATTAGGGGGCTGCGCGGAGGGTTGGTGCGGCAGCTGCGGCTGTTGGTGGGCTCTGGGGGCTTGGTTCAGGAACAGGATCAGCCAGAACCCAAGATATCCCTCTCTGACAGATTTTCTGGAGGGAGAGATCAAATCTTGGTGTTTCAACAAACCTGCAAATAATATTTCAGGCTGCGCCCTTGTTCATAAGGGATTGAAGATCAACAGGTGGGAATCATTATGTCCCTTCTTAAAGGGGATGCCCAATCCTGGGCCTTCTCCCTACCGGACGATTCTCCATCATTAGAGTCCGTGGACGAGTTTTTTGCAGCTTTGGCACTTGTGTATGTGGATCCTGACTCCGTAGGTGTAAACAGGGAGCCCGGGTTGCTGAGGAGTACTGCTCAGAGCTTAGGAGGTGGGCCACTAACACTCAGTGGAATGACCCTGCACTTAGGAGTCAATTTGTGCAGGGTTTATCTCCAAAGTTGCAGGATACTCTGGTGCAGTACGCTGCCCCCAAGTCGCTGGAGGCCGCCATGTCCCTTGCCATCCGGGTGGATAGACGCCTTAGGGAAAGACATATACAAAAAGTGCCCCCTGAAAGAGTTCTCCAAATGGTGACAAACGAACGAGTGGCAATAAACGTTCAGGTCCGGACCTGTGTGTGAACGAGCATGTATGGGTGGCCACCAAAAAACATCCAGTGGAAGTGTGTTGTGGAGTGTTACCAGCTCATACCAAACATACACATACACAACTCGTTCCCCAGGTCAGCGCGTCAGAGATGTGTAGTGCCTCCAGAACATACATTGCCAATACCAGCGGGCTCGTTTCTCATCAACCTGACGTGCAGGTAGTTGCTGGGGTGAACTCTGGGTCTGGGCGCCCCTGCTGTAGGTGTTCCCTGATGGGGAGAAGTCTTGAGGGTCCAGAGGCTTCTCATTAAGGGGAGGGTACTGTCATGATCCATCCATGCTGGATCAGGACTGATAAAAAGCACAGGTAACCTTTTTTTTTCTTAAGCTGTGCTTAAGTTTGGTTTTTGCCCCCGGTGGCCATTAGGATTATTGCACTGTGGTGTCTTTTGTTCTAAGTTTGCCCCCGGTCGTGGTGAGCGTCATTGCACTCTGGTTTCTTTAGTTAAGTGCACATGATTATAATGCAGGTGTGATTGCTCTGGCTCTGCTATAAAAGAGTCACAGGTGTTGCAATCAGTGTTGGTGATAGTGTTCATTTCAACCATCCTTGGTGGAGGAAGGAGCTGGAGCGCGTTCCTTGCAGCACTGTCTTAGCCCTGGTGTGGAAGGAGTCAGAGGGGATTTCCTTGTAGCTCTGACAGAGCTTGGTGGCAGCTATTCAGGAGGAGTGCTGCATTCTGGTGGTGGATTCTGTTGCCAGGAGCAAGAGCAACAGAGTAAAGCTAAGTGGTGTTTCCCTGTTTGTGTTTTTCCTTAGTGTATATTAGTACAGCAGTGGGGCCAGTGCCTGCGCCACCCAGCTCTCTATCAAGGGATAGGTGTAGGTTGTGCTAGGGTGACAGGTTCCTGATTGGCGCCCGGTGCGGAACCGGCATAGGGAACGTTAAGGAGCGTTAGGGTCACTGACTCAGGGGAGTGTAGGAGGTCTCCCCATCCCCTCACCCTATCGCAGGGTCCACCGTTGTATCTGTTTCCCCTTCCCCCGTGTCTTGTTGTTTTAGTTACTGGTCTGCGGGCCGTGTCACACAGGACAGTTTCAAGTGCCGCGTCTTGTTGTTTCAGTTACCGGCCTGCGGGTCGCGTCATACAGGACGGGTCATCGTGACACTGCCTCAACACCTATTAAATTTGGTCGAGCCCATCGGGCCCTACAGCCCAAAGAATCGTCACCTTACCCACGAGATATTATGTGCTGCCTCCATGATTTTGAAATCAACCAAAAAATTATGATGAAAGCCAGGTCCCAAAGTAAGATATTGTACCTGAGAAGTGCAATCCAGTTATTCCCAGATTTGCATTGTATTACCCTGCAAAAAAGGTGTCATCTCAAGCCCTTATTCACCATCCTGAAGGATCTCCGAGTCCATTTCAGATGTTGTTTCCCCTTTGCTTTAACAGCTCAGAGAGAGGGAATCTCAGCAACCTTGCACTCTCTGGAGGATCTACCAGCTTTTCGCGACTCACTGGGGCTTAAGATCCCCAAGATTGTTGATTGGGACGCTCCTTGTCCTGAAGGTCCACCACCACCACCGGACTGGTCCCAGAAAAGAAGAAAGGAACGAGGAGGCCCAGGTCCCAGGAGTGGCAAGAGAAGATCATCTACTAATGGACTTTGCTGATTATTGTTAGATTTAACTTAACCTGTTGTTAACCATTTTCTAAAATGCAGAAGTCAGCATACTGAACTTGCTTTTCTCTCTCTAGTAGTATTAGCCACTACAGGCTTATCTTTATATTGTTTCTTAAGAAATTGGAAGCCGTTTATATTTTATGCGGAAATTACCGCAAAATAGGGATGTTATAAGCCTGGGGGAGCCCTCGTATTCCCTGCTGTAAGGATTTTCTTTCTTGGTTACTGTTTTGCCCTTTTTTCTCCTTTGTGGAGGTCAAACTTTGGGTTCTGCCCCCCCCCCAGTAATTTTTCCTGGGGCTACGATTATTTCCTTTGTCCTCCTAGTGGGTTCATTTTGCTCCACAGGAGTCTTGGACCATGTAATTCATAATTATAGTTCTTTATTTTCTAATGCCAGCAATTGTTTAATTTTTTTTGTCTTGTCCTTGTCGTTCCCTTGCCCTATTGTTTCCACCTACCCATTTGTTCTGATGCAGCTTCTTGTTCTAGAAACACGGGACATCCTGGAGGAATTGTCACTGGCTTGTCACTGCATACTTGTGGTCTTGGGAGATGTGACAGTTTCCAGATTCTTCAGTGGTGTGAGTACCTCATGCACACACCATGACACACATAATATCAATGAACGTTAGGGGTCTCAATTCCCCCAGAAAAAGGAGGCTCACTCTTCAGGGCCGACATAGTCTTCTTACAAGAGACTCATTTTTATAAATCTAGAACTTTAAGGTTTGCCATCAATTCATTCCCGGTGTCCTATTCTGCCTTTAACAATAATAAGAAGGGTGGAGCAGCAATTTTGATATCTTCAGGTTGCCCCTTGCTGGTGAACAAAACGCATATTGAACAGGGGGTAGGTCTGCGGTGTTGGAAGCTTCTTTGAGGGGTAGACTTGTCATTTTATGTAATCTATATGCTCCAATTACTGGACAGATCAGATTTCGGAGGAAGGTATTCTTTTTAATCCAAAACCTTACACCAGCTGCCTAATTGGAGAAAATTTTAATGTCCCTGTCTCCAAGGTATTTGATAGACAATGTTACCAATAAGCCTGCACCAAAAAAATTAATTAGGATGAGGAGGTATTTTAGAAAATTAGGGCCAACTCCCTGTTTGATTTAGGGAGGATTGAACACCCTAAGGATAGGGCCTTCTCCTTCACTTCCCCTTCCCATCATACCCATACCAAAACTGATTTCTTTTTTGCTAACATAAAATAACCCTTAGGATGATAAAGAAGGTCGAGATGGGTTAAATCACTTGGTCTGATCACGCCGCTGTTGCATTAGACCTCAAGTCCACTCAACTGTTTACGAGGGCATGTCATTGGCAGTTGAATGAGTTTCTAATTAGGGACCCAACTATGCGGAAGACCTTATTGGATCATCTCACTCACTTCCACTCCCTCAGGTTTGTGGGAAGCCCATAAGGCTGTTATGAGGGGTTATTGCATTAACCCCTTTACCCCCAAGGGTGGTTTGCATGTTAATGACTAGGCCAATTTTTATAATCCTGACCACTGTCCCTTTATGAGGTAATAACTCTGGAACGCTTCCATGGATCCGGGTGATTCTGAGAATAGTTTCTCATGATATATTTCACTTCATGACAGTGTTAAAATTTCTTTGATATGACTTGTGTTTTTTGTGAAAAGAAAAACGGAAATTTGGCAAAAATTTTGAAAATTTCGTAATTTTCCAACTTTGAATTTTTATGCCCTTAAATCACAGAGATATGTCACATAAAATACTTAATAAGTAACATATACCATGTTTACTTTACATCAGCACAATTTTGGAACAATTTTTTTTTGTTAGGAAGTTATAAGGGTTAAAAGTTAAACAGAGATTTCTCATTTTTACAAAACCATTTTTTTTAGAGACCACATCACATTTGAAGTCACTTTGAGGGGTCTATGTGATAGAAAATACCCAAAAGTGACATCATTCTAAAAACAGCACCCCTTAAGGTGCTCAAAACCACATTCAAGAAGTTTATTAACCCTTCAGGTGCTTCACAGGAATTTTTGGAATGTTAAAAAAAATGAACTTAGAGAAATTAGACACCAAGAGTTGTTGCGCAATTTGTCCTGAGTATGCTGATACCCCATATGGGGGGGTAAACCACTGTTTGGACGCATGGCAGAGCTCGAAAGGGAAGGAGCGCCGGTTTACTTTTTCAACGCAAAATTGGCTGTAATTAAGATTGGATGCCATGTCGCGTCTGGAGAGCCCTTGATGTGCCTAAACAGTGGAAACCACCTAAAAGTGACACCATTTTGGAAACTAAACCCCCCAAGGAACTTATATAGATGTGTGGTGAGCACTTTGAACTTCCAAGTGCTTCACAGAAGTTTATAACATAGAGCCGTAAAAATGAAAAATCATATTTTTTTCACAAAAATGATCTTTTCGTTCCAAATTTCTATTTCCCAAGGGTAACAGAAGAAATTGGACACCAAAAGTCATTGTGCAAATTGTCCTGAGTACGCTGATACCTCATAAGTGGGGGTAAACCACTGTTTGGGCACATGGCAGAGCTCAGAAGGGAAGGAGTGCCCGATTTTACTGTTATGGTTTGCAGGTGCCATGACCCACTGGTAGAGACCATGAGGTGCCAAAACAGCAGAACCCCCATAAGTGATCCCATTTTACTAACTACACCGCTCAATAACTTCATCTAGGGGTGCAGTGATCATATTGACACCATGGGTGTGTCACAGAATTCTACATGAATTTTGTTGCCATTTTTACCCACTTATTGAGTGAAAATGTAAAATCTTTGGCTAAAACAAAATTTTGGTTGTAAAAATGTAGTTATTTTGTCCTCACTGCCCAATGGTATAAAATGTTATACCATTGTGCAGTGAGGACAAAATAACTACATCTTTTACCACCAAATTTTGTTTTCGCTAAAGATTTTACATTTTCACGCAAGAAGTGGGTAAAAATCCCAACAAAATTTGTCCCACAATTTCTACTGAACGTGGCAATACCCCATATGTGGCTGTACAGTGTCTATTTGCCTATTTAAGTGAATGGGTCTGTGCACATTTCAGTGTGTTTCCACGAACCGTGTGTCCGTGGGCAAAATACAAAGACATGTCTGTTTTTTACTGTCAGCACGGACCATAAAACGTCCCACACATGTACATACACATAACATACATTGATGTCATCCGTGTGACACGCATCGGCACCGGGGAAGAAGCGTTACAGTAAGCGCTGTTCCCTGACTCCGGGTGCTGAAAATGGCTCTCATCATTCTCCCCTGCACTGTCGGCGCTCGGTGTGAGCAGGGGAGAATGGTGAGAGTTACATTTAAATAATAAAAGAGACAGCAGGTGGCAGCTGATGGGACTATTACTCCCATCAGCCTACCCGGCAGCTGCTAATAACAGTGACAGCAGGAGCGGTGGATGGGAGTATTCATCTGCCGCTCCTGCGCTGTAAATAAATATGGTAATTAGAAAAAAAAACAGCATGGGTCCCCCCCTATTTTTCATAACCAGCCAGATAACAAACTCACAGCAGGGGGCTGCAACCCTCAGCTGTCAGCTTCAGCAAGGCTGGTTATCAAGAATAGAGGGGTCCCCATGCTTTTTTTTTAAAATTATTTAGATAAATAATTTAAAAAAACGGAGTGGGGTCCCCCCTCATTTTTGACAACCAGCCTTGCTAAAGCTCACGGCTGAGGGTTGGTATTCTCAGGCTGGTAAGGGGCCATGGATATTGACCCCCCAGCATAAAAATAGCAGCCCGCAGCTGCCCAAAAAAGGCACATCTATTAGATGCACCAATTCAGGCACTTCGCCCGGCTCTTCCCACTTGCCCTGTAGCGGTGGCAAGTGGGGTAATATTTGTGGGGTTGATGTCACCTTTGTATTGTCATGTGACATCAAGCCCACGGCTTAGTAATGGAGGGGTGTCTATAAGACACCCCTCCATTACTAATCCTATAGTTGTATTGTAAATAAAGTCACAGCCAGAATAAAGTCCTTTATTTGAAAAAAATCATACAGACACTTAATTAAACCATACTTTCAACCTCGCCTAATTCCACCAAAGTCCTCGATCTCCTGTCATAAAAGTAAAATAATAAACCAACAATATACCATACTCCATCGTTCTGTCCCACGCAGTATTCCACGTCTGGGGCATAATTAGTTTTAAACCTGGACGGTGCCAATATGTAACCGTCCCGGCTGAAAACCACTGGATCACCGGCAGAGCAGGGGAAAATGATGAGAGACATGTTCCACACCCCTCGCTGGGGAACAGCGCCTACTGTTACGAGTCTTCCCTGGCGCCCGTCCTTTTAGTACTGATGTGGCACATGCATGTCACACGTGTGCCGCAAGTATTACAAACATGGACACTGACATCTCCGGTACCGGAAATATAAGATCGTGTGAAAGAGGCCTTACAGCAGGTTTTTATGTTTGGCTGCTCTCACACTCTAAAAGACGCTTTTTATTGCAAAACACGAAGATTTCTTACCGGTAGCCGTTTTTTCCGAAGCCCATGACAGCACACCTGAGAGAGGGATCCGCCCAGCCAGGACAGGAACCTACTGAATTATAAGGGCGGTACCTCTCCCCCGCTTCAGTTGGTTACAGAGCATGAGAGGAGTTCCCGGTTAATTACACATATAACCAACACCACATCATAAATACACCCAATTATTGTGCACACCCATACGGTGAAAACGGGGAGAATATATGGGTGCTGTCATGGGCTCTGGAAAAACTGGCTACGGACCAGGTAGCGGCCTTACAGATTTGGTCAATTGATACCTCTGCTTTTTCTGCCCAGGAGGTTGCCATGGCTCTGGTGGAGTGAGCCTTGATGCCATCAGGAATCGGAGCACCACTAGCTGAGTAAGCTACACTAATCGCCTCCCTAATCCATCTGGCAATGGTACCCCTTTGACACCCCATAACCCTTCCTGCTACCCTGAAAGGCTATGAATAGGGACTGGAACCTCCTCCACTAGCTAGTCACAGATATATACTCTAGCAGCGCCCTCTTAACATCTAGATAGTGAAATTTCTTTACCCACGAATTTTTAGGGTTCTCACAGAAGGAGGGAAGGACAATCTCCTGACTTCGATGAAACTTTCCGCCGTCTTCCAGCATGGGATTCCCATCCAGGACAGGAACCCAACTGAAGCGGGGGGGAGGTACCACCCTTAAATTTAATTAGGTTCCTGTCCTGGCTGGGCGGATCCCTCTTTCAGGTGTGCTGTCATCGTGAAGGGAAAGAATAGTTTTTGCATCACCACATTTTGAGAGCTATAATTTTTCCACATTTTGGCCCATAAAGTATTGTGAGGTCTTGTTTTTTGCAGGACGAGTTGATGTTTTTATTGGTACCATTTTCGGAACATTTTTTGATAGCTTTCTATTCCGATTTTTGGGAGACAGAAAGAGCAAAAAACAGAAATTCATGAATTTCTGTGTGGTAAAATTGATAAGGCAGTTTTATTCTTTGGGTCAGTACGATTACAGAGATACCTCATTTATATTTTTTTATGTTTTGGTGCTTTTATATAATAAAAACTATTTTATGGAAAAAATTATTTTTGTATCACTTTATTCTGAGAGCTATAACTTTTTTATTTTTCCGCTGATGGAGCTGTATGGCGGCTTGTTTTTTTTGCAGGAAAAGAAGACGCTCTCAGCAGTACCATATTTATTTATATCCATCTTTTTGATCGCATGTTATTCCACTTTTTGTTTGGCGGTACAAAGATAAAGCATTGTTTTTTGCCTTTTTTTCTAATAATGTTCACTAAAGGAGTTAACTAGTAAGTGGGACAGTTTTATAGGTCGGGTTGTTGAGGATGCGGCGATACCAAATATGTCAACTTTTATTGTTTAGATTTTTTTTCATTCAAATATATTTAGTGATAGAATATATATTGATTTTTTATTATTATTTCTGTTTTTTTTTTGGTTTTACAATTATTTAAAATTTTTTTTTACTTTTTCCTAACTTTTTTACTTTGTGCTACTAAGGGACAATCAATATTTTTGCAGGCTGATCACTTCTATGGCATGCAGATGAAGCAGCATTTGCATGCCATAGAAGCTGTCAGCGCTGCACTGACAGGGAGACTTGCTGATCATGCACTGCGCATGATCAACAAGTTTCCTAGCTCTGGTGACCAGGATGTCGTCATCCGCTCACCATGACAATAATTGGGACACCGTGGGGTCTCCGATCCAAAGGCAGAGGGGCTGTCAGCCCTGTGCCGGTTTCCGAAATGATGGGATCTTGGTTGATCACAGTATTTCGGGGGTTAAAGTGACGGAAGCGGTCTGTGACAGCTCCTTTCACCTAGTGCCGGGTGTCAGCTGTCAGAATCAGCTGACAATTGGCTGCCATCGTCCGCGCACTCCCTGCAGCCGATCGTGATAACGTAATGATCCGTCCATGGTTAAATTAACCCAGTGTTATGATTAGGTAACCGAGGAGGATAACGGGGAATAGACCAGGCAACCAGATAACCAGAGAGGTTGGTATCTAGCGGATTGCAGACCCCCTAAACTCACAACACAACTAGAATTAGCCGTGGGACGTACCTACGATGCCCTAGACGCCTCGGCACAGCCACAGAATTAAATAAGCCTAAAGAGAGAAATGGGAAAGCTAAACTGCCCCGGAGTAGAACCCCAAAGGAATAGATAGCCCCCGAACATACATTGCCGGTGAGACAAGATGAAGCACAAAACACAGGCAGAGAATAGAGTAAGCAAATGATGGGACCCAAACTGTCTAGATAGAACAGGACAGGAAATGATACTGTCTGCAATCACGCAAAAAACCCTAAGAAAAATCCAACATGTCTGATATGCAAAAATACTGATGCCACATGACCTCTCCCCCACTAGATCAGAACTCTGGTGTGAACTGGTTATTAAAAAGACTAACATATGCTGTGGCATATGGAACAGGGTCCAGCACAGGTCCCAACAGGGAACCATTAGAATCAAAACCATTTAGCACAGCTAGAGAGTGGTGGTGCAACAAGTAGGATCCTAGTCCGTAGTCATATAGGTATAGAAACTTGGCACACACAATATGTGATTTCCAGTGAAAATGTAGTTTTTAATATAAAGTACATACAGTATAGACGTTTCGGTCACATTGACCTTCATCACAGTACTGTAAGAAAATAAATGAAATAATCAAAAAAACCAAAGTATATACAGTGGGGCAAAAAAGTATTTAGTCAGTCAGCAATAGTGCAAGTTCCACCACTAAAAAAGATGAGAGGCGTCTGTAATTTACATCATAGGTAGACCTCAACTATGGGAGACAAACTGAGAAAAAAAAATCCAGAAAATCACATTGTCTGTTTTTTTTTCATTTTATTTGCATATTATGGTGGAAAATAAGTATTTGGTCAGAAACAAGCAATCAAGATTTCTGGCTCTCACAGACCTGTAACTTCTTCTTTAAGAGTCTCCTCTTTCCTCCACTCATTACCTGTAGTAATGGCACCTGTTTAAATTTGTTATCAGTATAAAAAAACACCTGTGCACACCCTCAAACAGTCTGACTCCAAACTCCACTATGGTGAAGACCAAAGAGCTGTCACAGGACACCAGAAACAAAATTGTAGCCCTGCACCAGGCTGGGAAGACTGAATCTGCAATAGCCAACCAGCTTGGAGTGAAGAAATCAACTGTGGGAGCAATAATTAGAAAATGGAAGACATACAAGACCACTGATAATCTCCCTCGATCTGGTGCTCCATGCAAAATCCCACCCCGTGGGGTCAGAATGATCACAAGAAAGGTGAGCAAAAATCCCAGAACCACGCGGGGGGACCTAGTGAATGAACTGCAGAGAGCTGGGACCAATGTAACAAGGCCTACCATAAGTAACACACTACGCCACCATGGACTCAGATCCTGCAGTGCCAGACGTGTCCCACTGCTTAAGCCTGCACATGTCCGGGCCCGTCTGAAGTTTGCTAGAGAGCATTTGGATGATCCAGAGGAGTTTTGGGAGAATGTCCTATGGTCTGATGAAACCAAACTGGAACTGTTTGGTAGAAACACAACTTGTCGTGTTTGGAGGAAAAAGAATACTGAGTTGCATCCATCAAACACCATACCTACTGTAAAGCATGGTGGTGGAAACATCATGCTTTGGGGCTGTTTCTCTGCAAAGGGGCCAGGACGACTGATCCGGGTACATGAAAGAATGAATGGGGCCATGTGTCGTGAGATTTTGAGTGCAAACCTCCTTCCATCAGCAAGGGCATAAAATATGAAACGTGGCTGGGTCTTTCAACATGACAATGATCCAAAGCACACCGCCAGGGCAATGAAGGAGTGGCTTCGTAAGAAGCATTTCAAGGTCCTGGAGTGGCCTAGCCAGTCTCCAGATCTCAACCCTATAGAAAACCTTTGGAGGGAGTTGAAAGTCCGTGTTGCCAAGCGAAAAGCCAAAAACATCACTGCTATAGAGGAGATCTGCATGGAGGAATGGGCCAACATACCAACAACAGTGTGTGGCAACCTTGTGAAGACTTACAGAAAACGTTTGACCTCTGTCATTGCCAACAAAGGATATATCACAAAGTATTGAGATGAAATTTTGTTTCTGACCAAATACTTATTTTCCACCATAATATGCAAATAAAATGAAAAAAAAACAGACAATGTGATTTTCTGGATTTTTTTTTCTCAGTTTGTCTCCCATAGTTGAGGTCTACCTATGATGTAAATTACAGACGCCTCTCATCTTTTTAAGTGGTGGAACTTGCACTATTGCTGACTGACTAAATACTTTTTTGCCCCACTGTACATAGCAAGAAGCAAAAGATCTGGGATACAGATAAAGTTGCAGATGATGTCTATAAACATTTATAGACATCATCTGCAACTTTGTCTATACTGTATGAACTGTATATTAAAAACGACCTTTTCTAGGTTCGGCTCACTTAGTAATTTTAAAGTCAATTATTCCAAATCAGAAGCCTTAAATATATCAATTTCTCAGAATGAGGTCCTTCAAATCATGAATAAATTTCCGTGAAAAAAAACAAACACACACCGGCGCTACAAATACACAGTCAATAGAAAAGCTGCTGGCACACCTGGCAGATTAAGTGTGCTGTCTGCCACTAAAAAAGACAACTGAAACTGAACTAAAAGTGGCCGCGCTTAAACACTGTGTAATAAATTTGCAAGCATACTGACAATGAAAGTGAAACTAAAGACAGACATTACTCACTGTTACGGAGACTGGCTGTTGGTGATCATAGTACTCTTAAAATCATGAATGTTGAAAAGAAAAGTCTCAAAACTAAAGAAAAACCAGGGAGCGTCCTCCCGTTTGCAAAAAGTAACAGCTCCCAGCAAAGGAGCGCATCCCCCTGGGCGGCAGGCACCCACGGCCGATGGCGCCGCCGGACAGTAGCGTGGTGATTTTTAGTAACATTCAGCCCGAGGGCATTACGTCACACAATGGGATATGTCCGCGCTGCCACTTTTAGTTCAGTTTCACATGAATAAATTTCCATTTAAATGGCAAGGAGAGTCATTGAAATATCTAGGGGTCGTGGTCCCTTCTGATCCTAATAAATTGTTCGAACTTAACTATCAAACTTTATTAAGCAGAACATACAGAGACCTAGCGAATTATAGTAAATTTAAACTGTCCTGGTTTGGAAGGATGAATGCTATCAAAATGGACATTTTGCCCCGTTTCTTATACATATTCCAAACTATACCAATTTCCCCCCCTCATAGTTTCTTCTGTAAATTACGATCAGCTTTAACCAAATTCATATGGGGTAAACTCAAACCTCGCATAAGCATACAGACCCTTTCTCAACCTAAATCTATAGGTGGTGCTGGTCTTCCCAATTTTAAGAGGTATTTTCAGGCTACTACATTACTTAGGATTCTAGACTGGCACTTTTGGGCTGATGCTAAACAATGGGTGGGGGTGGAACAGGAGGGTTTAAATCTTTAAGACATCTGCCGTGGTGTTCTGGGGAGTCATTGACTATTGTCAATTGTAATTTAACTAGAGACACACTTAAAATATGGCACACTCTGAGAAAGAAGGGGTTCCCAGATAGGAATATTAGCCCACTTACATCATTGTTTTTCAATCCATCCTTTCTCCATGGATACTTGCGCGGATCTTTTCTCGGTCGGAGGGCAGTGGAAGATACATGATTGTTTCAGGTGCTAGAAAATGGGAAGTTGCCTTCTTTTGGCTCTATACAGGCTCAGTTTCCAAATGAGAAAATTAGGTGGTTTGAATAGAGAGGAAAATAAGCTGCCACATGCTATATCTGTGATTTATGGGGGATTAAGCGGAGAAGTTAACATTTCAGCAGGCGTGGGAGAGAGACTTGGGGATAAGCTTATCTCCTGAGGAATGGGAAAGGGGGTTTCTCTTCACTCAAACTTGCTAGCGCTGGGATTGCACAAGAGAAGAACTATAAAATACTCATGAGATGGTATCATTACCCTTCTAAACTATATGCAATATATCCAGCAGTTTCAGGGGCTTGTTGGAGATGCGAGAGGGAGATGGGCTCTATGATTCACATTTGGTGGGAATACTCTAAGATCAAGCCATTCTGGGATTAGGTTTTCGACAATTATCAACGAATCACGGGAAACTGTGTAGCAAGGTCCCCTCAAATAGCTCTTCTGTCAATTTTACCTTCTTCAATAGGAACTCAGAAGAGAGATATTCTTCGGTTTTGTTTAACAGCACCACGAATGGTAATCCCGCGGTTTTGGAAACTTACAAACCCCCCTGACATATTAGACTGGTATAAAGAAATGGTCAATCTGTGTAAAATGGAAGAGCTGTCTGAAGACTGCAATGGTACAAACGATAAATTTAGAAGGATTTGGAGTGAATGGATTTTGTTTCAGGACTCACCTGATTTCCATAATTTGTTCCGCTGACTTTTTCAGTTACATAGGAATTTGCACATTAATATATATATGATTTTAAGGACCTCTTTATCCATAACCCCTTCCCCCCTTCTTCCCTTGTCTTTCTTTTCCACTTTTTTTTTATCCTACATCTTTCCTCTGCATAATATAGAGAATACTTCCTCTCTTAAATACCTTGTTGGCGTTCGCCATATGGTTACTGTTATTGTCTACCATGGAATGTTTGACTTACTGATAGAAGGTTGTATTCTCATTTTTGAATACTAGATGTTTTCTATGATTCTATATATTATCTATTTGCATATAATATATTCTTTGTTTGTAAAATGCTTAATAAAATAGATTGAACGTAAAAACTACCTTTTCACTGGAAATCACATATTGTGTGTGCCAAGTTTCTATACCCAACAGGGAACCAGGCTGAACTCACACCAGCTAAGCAAAAATCAGAGACAAGCAAAAATGCATCCAATGCAAAAAAAGATTCAAGAAGACAAATAACTTATCTGAAAGATACAGGATGGAGCAGGAGACAAGCAGACTTCAAAATATGCTCAGGAAACAAACCAAATCACCGGCAAGAGCTGAGGGAAGTTTGTTCACTTAAATCTCCCCAGTCTGTAACACCTGACCTCCAATCATCCAGCTCAGGTGATTGATTTCTGTCAGCTAGACCAGCTCCATTACCAGGAGCAACCACCAAAGGGAGCCCAAACTCAGAAGCCAAGCCAAAAGTGTTCACAACAGACCAGGTCACAAGGACATATAATTACATCGAATGTCAGAAATGGGTTAAAGAAGGTTCAAGGTTAAAAAAGAATGCTAAATTTGAATTTAACAAACTAACCTCTCAATTAGTCGAAGAGGAACATAAGATGGCCGTTTTGTCCTCTTGAGTGCACTGAAGAAAGTAGTAGGAATTAGAAATAGTCTAAAAGATCTTTCTATGCCTAAAGTTGAAAAACTACTTCTTTATACAAAACAAAAATATTACAAAAAAAGTAATAAGACCCACTCATTACTGGCTACGTTATTGAAGGCTTCGACCTCACATCCCAAGGCCCTAAGGGGAGCTGATGGTATGATCCATTACAATCCAAGTGAAATCTCAAATATATTTTGATTTTTACTGCAAATTGTATAACCTTCAAGATACCCTTCCTTCAAATAGGGTGATAAAGATGTCATGTTGAATTTTTTTTTAATCAAATATAAACCTTACAATCCTCCCCTTGAGGCTATGCTGTCACTTAATCAACCAGTGACACAAGAAGAGATTGTGTGCAATCGGAGAGATCTTCCTTTGGGGAAATCCCCCGGACAAGATAGGTGGATGTATTTACAGTTGTGGCCAAAAGTATTGACACCCCTGCAATTTTGTAAGATAATACTCAGTTTCTTCCTGAAAATGATTGCAAACACAAATTCTTTGGTATTATTATCTTCATTTAATGTCTTAAATGAAAAAAACACAAAAGAGAATGAAGCAAAAAGCAAAACATTGATCATTTCACACAAAACTCCAAAAATGGGCCAGACAAAAGTATTGGCACCCTCAGCCTAATACTTGGTTGCACAACCTTTAGCCAAAATAACTGCGACCAACCGCTTCTGGTAACCATCAATGCTCTGCTGGAAGTTTAGACCATTCTTCTTTGGCAAACTGCTCCAGGTCCCTGATATTAGAAGGGTGCCTTCTCGAAACTGCCATTTTTAGATCTCTCCACAGGTGTTCTATGGGGATTCAGGTCTGGACTCATTGCTGACTACCTTAGAAGTCTCCAGTGCTTTCTCTCAAACCATTTTCTAGTGCTTTTTGAAGTGTGTTTTGGGTCATTGTACTGCTGGAAGACCCATGACCTCTGAGGGAGACCCAGCTTTCTCACACTGGGCCCTACATTATGCTGCAAAATTTGTTGGTAGTCTTCTGACTTCATAATGCCATGCACACGGTCAAGCAGTCCAGTGCCAGAGGCAGCAAAGCAACCCCAAAACATCAGGGAACCTCCGCCATGTTTGACTGTAGGGACCGTGTTTTTTTCTTTGAATGCTTCTTTTTTTCTCCTGTAAACTCTATGTTGATGCTTTTGCCCAAAAAGCTCTACTTTTGTCTCATCTGACCAGAGAACATTCTTCCAAAACGTTTTAGGCTTTAAACCAGGGGAAGAGTCCTGAGGAGATCATTTGCATTTTCCCAGTGCCTTCTGGGATAAGTGAAGAGTCTCCGTGAGCTAAACGATCACTGGGTTTTGGCCGTTGCAGCTGAAAAGAGGAAATCGGAAAACCAGGGGAAGAGTCCTGAGGAGATCATTTGCATATTCCCAATGCCTTCTGGGATAAGTGAAGAGTCTCCGCGAGCTCAACGATCACTGGGTTTTGGCCATTGAATTTTGGCTCATCTTTCATCGAAATCTCAATATGGAAGAGGCCAGGAGCCATTTGGTGAGCTGCATTTCTTGCTACATGTTCACAGACTTACCAGTGGAAAAGCCAAACTTCACATGCCACAAATGCAAGCTTGTGTCCCTGTTGGAGGAAAAGTTGCAAAATCTCGAAGAGAGGTTAGCTACGTTGAAGATCATTAAGGAAGGTGAAGAGTTCTTAGACAGAGCAAAATTATCTCTTCATGTTACAGAAAGAGAAGAAATTCGAAGTGCACCTGAAGAAACAGAGGAATGGAAACATGTGACCCAGAGAAGCAGGAGGCAGTCAGCACCCATACTTCTCAGGAACCAGTACCAGGCTCTCACGCAGGAAAACAATGAAGAAATATATCAGGATAAGACTTTGCCCACAAACAGTAACCTTGTACGCCTTCATAGTCCTCCTGGATGGAGAAAGAAAAATGTTGTGAAGAAGAAACGGAGAGTGGTGGTCATGGGGGATTCCCTGTTGAGAGGAACAGAGGCAGCTATCTGCAGACTCGATATAACTTCAAGAGAAATGTACTGTCTTCCAGGTGCAAAAATTAAAGATGTGTCTGACAGGATATCAGGACTCTTCAGACCTACAGATGACTACCCATTCCTGCTACTATATGTGGGGACAAATAACACCGCAAGAAACGACCTGGAAACCATCTGCAGAGACTTTGAAAACTTAGGCAAGAAAGTGAAAGAACTGGGAGCGCAGGTGGTCTTCTTTTCCATCCTCCCAGTGGATGGCCATGGAACAAGGAGGTGGAATAAGATTCTGCAGGTGAACAACTGGCTACGTCGATGGTGCCGTCAGCAACAATTTGGATTTCTGGATCACGGAATGAATTACCTATACGATGGACTACTTGCTAGAGATGGGGTGCACCTTACGAAAACTGGAAAACATGTATTTGGAAGTCGCCTTGCTACACTTGTAAGGAGAGCTTTAAACTAGAACAACATGGGAAGGGAAGCAAAAGACCAGAAAAAAGCAATACACCTGACAAATGCTATTGAGAACTCTGCTATTAGAAGTGGAAAGGAAGAACAAAGACAAAAGACTCTAATTAATAAAAATATTGGAGAAAGAGAAACCAATCACAAACTAAAATGTTTCTAAACTAATGCACAAAGCATGGGCAACAAACAAGGAGAATTGGAACTACTAACACAGGAAAAGAAATATGATGTCATTGGAATCACTGAAACGTGGTGGGACAATACACATGATTGGAATACAAGACTAGAAGGATACAACTTATTTGCAAGAAACAGACTTGATAAACGAGGAGGAGGTGTCGCATTGTATGTTAGAAACGCGTTTATCTGCACAGAGATTGAAGCTTCAGAGACTGGGAGTTCTGTGGAAACTGTTTGGGTAAGGATACCATGACAGAACAATGGAAAGGACACCACTGTAGGCATTTACTACAGGTCGCTTGTGCAAGCTGAAGATATGGATGAACTCTTTATGCATCAAATGGCCAAGTTCTCCAAAAAATATGACATAGCTGTCATGGGAGATTTCAACTATCCAGACATTTGTTGGGAATCTCTCTCAGGCAAAACTAACAGGTCAAGGAAATTCTTATCCTCTCTTGCTGACAACTTTATCTTCCAAAAGGTAGGGGAGAAAACAAGGGGAACTGCTACCTTGGATCTAATCCTTATAAACAGGGAGGAAATAGTTGAGGAGGTAAAAGTGGCTGGGACCCTAGGAGGTAGCGACCATGCTATTTTAGAATTTTGGATAACTAGAGGAGGAAGACATGTGAAGACTCAGACGTCAAGGTTAGATTTCAGAAAGGCAGATTTTAAGGGATTCAGAAAGAGAATTGGAGGGATCCAATGGCTGGATATCCTTAAAGACAAAAATGTCCAGGAAGGATAGGAAATCTTGAAAAATGAAATTCTCAAAGCACAATTGTTAACAATTCTGAAAAGAGGGAAGAATAGGAAGCATTTAAGGAAACCAGGATGGATCAACACAGAACTTAAGCACATGCTAAAAAGGAAGAAAAAAATGTTTATAAAATGGAAAGAAGGAGGCATATCTAAAGAAGAATATAATGCTGTCTGCAGAACCTGCAGGGCACAAATCATATTATCTAAAGCTGACAATGAATTGAGGCTTGCAAGAGATGTCAAAAGCAATAATAAAGGATTTTGGGGATATGTCAAAAGTAAAAGAAAAGTCAAAGATGCTATAGGATTTTTACAGGATGAAAATTATGAAATGGTAAGACAGGATGTTGAGAAGGCCGAACTTTTAAATTCCTATTTTCCATCTGTTTTCTCTCAGAAAGAAAATGTAACATCAACTGTTCTTCACTATCCTATTAAGGGAATAGAAGAATCCAGGCTATCTATAAACAGAAAGATAGTGAGGAAACACTCAGCTAACCTAAATGAATTCAAGTGTCCAGATGAATTACACCCCAGAGTACTGAAGGAGATAGCAGAAGAAATTTTTGAACCCCTCTCCATAATCTTTGAAAATTCTTGGAGAACAGGAGAAGTCCCAGAAGACTGGAGAAGAGCAAATGATGTTCCTATCTTCAAAAAGGGGAAGAAGGTGGACCCAGGCAACTATAGGCCGGTGAGTCTGACTTCTATACCAGGAAGGATCTTTGAACAAATTATTAAACAACATGTATGTCAGTACCTGGATAAGAATGAAGTGATTAAACAGAGTCAGCATGGGTTTGTAACTAATAAGTCATGTCAGACTAACTTAATTTCCTTCTATGACGGAATCACTGATTGGGTGGATCAAGGAAATGCTGTAGATATAGTATATCTTGACTTCAGAAAAGCATTTGACAAAGTATCTCATACAATCCTTATTGAAAAAATGACTAAGTATGGAATGGACAAGGCAACTGTTAGGTGGATTCATAACTGGCTTAGTGATCGGACCCAAAGAGTGGTCGTAAATGGCTGCACATCCAGTTGGAAGAATGTCTCAAGTGGGGTACCACAGGGCTCTGTCCTGGGCCCTGTATTGTTCAACATCTTTATCAATGATTTAGATGAAGGAATTGCGGGTAAACTGATTAAATTTGCTGATGACACAAAGCTAGGAGGGATAGCTAATACTAGAGAAGAGAGAGAAAGGATTCAAAAAGATATAAATAAATTGGAGCAGTGGGCAGCAACTAACAGAATGGTTTTTAACAGGGAAAAATGCAAAGTACTACATCTGGGCAATAAAAATGAAAAAAGCATATACAGAATGGGAGGAATAGGGCTAAGCAACAGCACATGTGAAAAAGACTTGGGTATACTAATAGATCACAGACTGAAGTTGAGTCGACAGTATGATGCAGCAGCAAAAAAGGCAAATGCAATTCTAGGATGTATTAACAGAAGCATACAGCCTAGATCACGTGAAGTCATTATTTCCCTCTACTCCTCTTTGGTCAGACCTCGTCTGGAATATTGTGTCCAGTTTTGGGCACCACATTTTAAAAAAGACATTAACAAACTAGAGCAAGTTCAGAAAAGAGCGACCAGAATGGTGACCGGTCTGCAAACCCTGTTTTATGAGGAAAGGTTGCAGGATTTGGGAATGTTTAGTTTGCAAAAGAGAAGACTGAGAGGAGACTTAATAGCTGTCTACAAATACCTAAAGGGCTGTCACATTGTAGAAGGATCATCTTTATTCTCATCTGCACAAGGAAAGACTAGAAGCAATGGGATGAAACTGAATGGGAGGAGACACAGATTAGATATTAGAAAAAGCTTTTTGACAGTTAGAGTGATCAATGAGTGGAACAGGCTGCCACGAGAAGTGGTGAGTTCTCCTTCAATGGAAGTCTTCAAACAGAGGCTGGACAGACATCTGACTGGGATGATTTAGCGAATCCTGCTTTGAGCAGGGGGTTGGACCAGATGGCCCAGGAGGTCTCTTCCAACTCTACGATTCTATGACCTAAAAATTTTCACCCACATAACTGGCCAATAAGCTTAATTATTGGCTAACCCCAACTTATCAATAAGGACCAAGTGGGGTTTTTCGCGAATCGGCAGGGAGGAGACAACACCAGACGGGCAGTAGATTTAATCGAGGTCTCCAATAGAAATAATTCACAGTCGCTCCTTGAGTTTAGATGCCGAAAAGGCATTTGACCACTTAAACTGGTCCTTTATGTTTGAGACTTTAAAGATCTTTGGAATTTCGGATTCCTTCATGACAGCCATTGGCGTATTATATAGTTCTCCTTCGGCCTCAATTAATCTACCTTTTCACACTTCTCCCTCGTTTAGTATCTCAAATGGCACTCGGCAGGGATGCCCCCTATCGCCTCTACTCTATGTCTTATCCATCAAACCATTAGCGGAGATGATACGACAAAATCCTAACATATCCGGAGTTGAGGTTAAGAACAAAGTGCTTAAGATCTCTTTATTTGTGAATGATGCTCTTTTAACTCTAACTAAACTCCATATTACATTACCTAATCTTATGGAAGATCTTAAAAAGTATGGTGATCTATCGGGTTATAAACTGAACACCTCTAAAACAGAAGCCCTACCATTAAATATTCCACCTGATGGACCATTTAAAGTTAAAATTTAAGTTTAGATGTAAGTCTAAAGCTATTAGATACCTAGGGGTTAACCTGTCTTCTTCTTATAGTAATATATATGTTTGCAATTTCTCGTCACTCCTGGGTGAACTGAGGAGTGACGGGATAGGTGGATGACACTCTCGCTCTCATTAATAAGCAGCATAGCTTTAGTCAAAATGTCTCTCCTTCCTAAGCTGCTTTATTACTTCAAAACCCTACCAGTTAAAGTTCCCATGTGCGAACTTAAGGCTCTTCAAGCAACTATAATGAGGTTCATTTAGAATAATAAGCGTCATCGAATATCCAAGCATGTGCTTGTCTCCCATAAATCAAAGGGGGGGGGGTTTCTGTCCCGGATGTTGTTAAATATCACTGGGTGGCTCATCTATGTAGGATTCCCTCGTGGGTTTCATTGTGGGCTTACAACAAATGGAAGAAGATAGAAATTATGGATGGCTCCTATCCATTCAAACTCGTTATTGTGGTCAACTATATCCACTAAAATAACAGTTTCTTTGTTGGATCCCATACAGTTTACGAGGGAGGTCTAGATTACATGCATGAAGAAGTTATCCTGGCTTCCCCTAGCTCACCAATAATAATTATTATTCATATAGTGCCAATGTATTCAGCAGCGCTTTACAGTTTATGCTCAACAGTCATAAGTAACAACATTAAAGATAATACAAAGATAAAAGCAAAATAAGATGACCCTGCTCATGACAGCTTAAAATCTACAATGAGGTGGGGGAAGACACTAAGAACAGGTGCGTTTTTACAATGATGGTCCAGCCATCTTGAGGGAGTGGGGGATAGATATAGGCTGCATGAGGCTGTCACCAACCAGTATTTGTGGTGCTATTGGGTGCGGTAGAGTTTGATGGAGGCTTATTATTAGATAGTGAACATATGATATACAAACACACACACTTACACATAAAATGACTTGAGTTTCTTAGGGTAGAGCATTCCATAGGATTGGCGCAACAGTGCAGAGGTTAGTTGAAAGTCGTTTGCAGAGAGTAACGAGCGGGTAGGCTGATAAACAGAAATGAGGGAGGAGATATAGGGGGGGGGTGCCGCACTGTGGAGAGCTTTGTGGGTGAGAACAAGCAGTTTTGATACCGAATAGTATGGACTCTGCAATAGTCCATCCGTGGATCTCTGCGCGATTATTCAGATATGTGGATTGGTAGATGGGGACTCGCTCGAGCTTCTTTCTTTTGATGCCATTAAGTCTAAATTTGCCATTTCTAACAAAGAGTTCTTCCTGTACTTGCAAGTCAGGCATTTTACCTCTTCGCTTTATGGTATATTGAAGGTGTCCATGCCTACTGATTTTGAGAGAATTTGCAAAAGGGGTATGTCAACCAAAGGATTAATTTCAGAACTATAGTGCCTTGCGAAAGTATTCGGCCCCATGGAACTTTTCATCCTTTTCCTACATATCATTCTTCAAACATAAAGATACCAAATGTAAATTTTTGGTGAAGAATCAACAAGTGGGACACAATCGTGAAGTTGAACGAAATTTATTGGTTATTTTACATTTTTGTGCAAATTCAAAAACTGAAAAGTGGGGCGTGCAATATTATTCGGCCCCTTTACTTTCAGTGCAGCAAAGTCACTCCAGAAGTTTATTGTGGATCCCTGAGTGATCCAATGTTGTCCTAAATGACTAATGATAAGTATAATCCACCTGTGTGTAATCAAGTCTCCGTGTAAATGCACCTGCTCTGTGATAGTCTCAGGGTTCTGTTTGAAGCACAGAGAGCATCATGAAGACCAAGGAAAACAACAGGCAGGTCTGTGATACTGTTATGGAGAAGTTTAAAGCCGGATTTGGATACAAAATGATTTCCAAAACTTTAACCCCTTTCACCCCCAAGGGTGGTTTGCACGTTCATGACCGGGCCAATTTTTACAATTCTGACCACTGTACCTTTATGAGGTCATAACTCTGGAACGCTTCCATGGATCCCGGTGATTCTGACATTGTTTTATCGTGACATATTGTACTTCATGTTAGTGGTAAAATTTCATTCAAATAACTTGCGTTTATTTGTGAAAAAAACGGAAATCTGGCAAAAATTTTGAAAATTTCGCAATTTTCCAACTTTGAATTTTTATGCCCTTAAATCACAGAGATATGGCACACAAAAAACTTGATAACTAACATTTTCCACATGTTTACTTTACATCAGCACAATTTTGGAACCAAAATTTTTTTTTGTTAGGAAGTTATAAGGGTTAAAAGTTGACCAGCGATTTCTCATTTTTACAACACCATTTTATTTTTAGGACCACATCACATTTGAAGCCACTTTGAGGGGTCTATATGATAGAAAATACCCAAAAGTGACACCATTCTAAAAACTGCACCCCTTAAGGTGCTCAAAACCACATTCAAGAAGTTTATTAACCCTTTAGGTGCGTCACAGGAATTTTTTTGAATATTTAAAAAAAAAAAATGAACATCTAACTTTTTTTCACAAAAAAAATACTTCAGGTTCAATTTTTTTTATTTTACCAAGGGTAACAGGAGAAATTGGACTGCAAAAGTTATTGTGCAATTTGTCCTGAGTACGCTGATACCTGATTTGTGGGGGGGAACGACTGTTTCGGCGCATGGCAGAGCTCAGAATGGAAGGAGCGCCGTTTGACTTTTTCAATGCAAAATTGGCTGGAATTCAGATCGGACGCCATGTCACGTTTGGAGAGTCCCTGATGTATCTAAACAGTGGAAACCCCCACAAGTGACCCCATTTTGGAAACTAGACCCCCCAAGAAACTTATCTAGATATGTGGTGAGAACTTTGAACCCATAAGGGCTTTACAGAAGTTTATAACGTACAGCGGTACAATTAAAAAATCATATTTTTTCCACAAAAATGATCTTTTCATCCCAATTTTTATTTTCCCAAGGGTAACAGGACCCTAAAAGTTATTGTGCAATTTGTCCTGAGTATGCTGATACCCCACATGTGGGGGTAAACCACTATTTGGGCGCATGGCAGAGCTCGGAAGGGAAGCAGCGGCAATTGACGCTTTTGGCTGGAATTGAGATCGGACACCATGTCGCGATTGGAAAACCCCTGATGTACCTAAACAGTGGAAACCCCCCAAAAATGACACCATTTTGTAAACTAGACCCCCCAAGGAACTTATCTAGATGTGTGGTGAGCACTTTGAACCCCCCCAGTGCTTCACAGAAGTTTATAACGCCCGGGCGTGAAAATAAAAAATTCGTATTTTTTCCACAAACATGATCTTTTAGTCACCATTTTTTTTATTTTCCCAAGGGTAACAGGAGAAATTGAACCCCAAAAGTTGTTGTCCAATTTGTCCTGAGTAAGCTGACACCCCATATGTGGGAAAAAACTACTGTATGGACACACGTCAGGGCTCGGAAGGGAAGTAGTGACGTTTTGGAATGCAGACTTTGATGGAATGGTCTGCGGGTGTCATGTTGCCTTTGGAGAGCCTCTAATGTACCTAAACAGTGGAAACACCCACAAATGACCCCATTTTGGAAACGAGAACCCCTAAGGAACTTATCTAGATGTGTGGTGAGCACTTTGAACCCCCAAGTGCTTCACAGAAGTTTATAATGCCCGGGCATGAAAATAAAAAAATCGTATTTTTTCCACAAACATGATCAATTAGTCCCCAATTTTTTCATTTTCCCAAGGGTAACAGGAGAAATTGGACCACAAAAGTTGTTGTCCAATTTGTCATGAGTACGCTGACACCCCATATGTGGGAGAAAACTACTGTATGGACACACGTCGGGGCTCGGAAGGGAAGCAGTGCCATTTTGGAATGCAGACTTTGATGGAATGGTCTGCGGGTGTCATGTGCGTTTGGAGAGCCCCTGATGTACCTAAACTATTGAAACTCCCCACAAGTGACCCCATTTTGGACACTAGACCCCCCCACGGAACTTATCTAGATGTGTGGTGAGCACTTTGAACCCCCAAGTGCTTCACAGAAGTTTATAACGCTCGGACGTGAAAATAAAAAAATCATTTTTTTCCACAAAAATGATATTTTTGCCCCCAATTTTTTATTTTCCTAAGGGTAACAGGAGAAATTGGACCCCAAAAATTATTTTGCAATTTGTCCTGAGTAGGCTGATACCCTACATGTGGGGGTAAAACACTGTTTGGGCGCATGGCAGAGCTTGGAAGGGAAGGAGCACCATATGACTTTTTCAACTCAGAATTGGCTGGAATTGAGATCAGACGCAATGTTGCATTTGGAGAGCCCCTGATGTGCCCAAACAGTGGAAACCCCCAATTCTAACTCCAACCCGAACCCCAACACACCCCTAACCCTAATCTCAGCCCTAACCCTAGCCCTAACCCAAGCCCTAGCCCTAACCCTAACCCAAGCCCTAACCCTAATGGAAAAATGGAAATAAATACATTTTTTTAATTTTATTATTTTTCCCTAACTAAGGGGGTGATAACGGGGGGTTTGATTTACTATTTATGGCGGTTTTTATGTTTGGCGGCTGTCGCACGCTAAAAGACGCTTTTTATTGTAAAAATAGTTTTTGCATCACCACATATTGAGAGCTATAATTTTTCCGTATTTTGACCCACCGAGTCATGTGAGGTCTTATTTTTTGCGGGACGAGTTGACTTTTTTATTGGTATCATTTTCGGGCACGTGACATTTTTTGATCGCTTTTTATTCCGATTTTTGGGACGCAGAATTTACAAAAACCAGCGTTTCATGAATTTCTTTTGGGGGAGTGCGTTTACACCGTTCCGCGTGCGGTAAAATTGATAAAGCGGTTTTATTCTTCGGGTCAGTACGGTTACAGCGATACCTCATTTAGGTTTTTTTTATGTTTTGTCGGTTTTATGCAATGAAAACTATTTTATATAAAAAATAATTATTTTTGCATCGCTTTATTCCGCGAGCTATAACTTTTTTATTTTTTCGCTGATGATGCTGTGTGGCGGCTCGTTTTTTGCGGGACAAGATGACGTTTTCAGCGGTACCATGGATATTTATATGCGTCTTTTTGATCGCGCGTTATTACACTTTTTGTTTGGCGGTATGATAATAAATCATTATTTTTTGCTTCGTTTTTTATTTTTATTTTTTAAGGTGTTCACTAAAGGGGTTAACTAATGGGACAGTTTTATAGGGCGGGTCGTTACGGACGCGGCGATACCTAATATGTGTACTTTTATTGTTTTGGGTTTTTTTTATTTTCAAAAAATGAATTTATTGGGGAATATTTTTTTTTTTTTTTACTAATTTATTTGGCGATTTTTTAAAAATTATTTTTACACTGTTTTTTTATTTTTTTTTACTTTATTACATAGTCCCAGGTGGGATATCACTGTCCTGTGACAGATCGCTGATCTGTCACATCACAGATCACTGTGACAGATCAGCAATCTGTCACAGGCATTGAAGAAGACTTCCTCTTGCCTGCGCTTTGCAGGCACTGAGGAAGCCAGCTTTCTCCAGGCCCCCGAAGCCCCCCGTCGCCATCTTGCATTCGGGGGCCTGGAGGAAAGGAGCCCCCGCAGCAGCGCTGCACATTGCGCTGCCGTGGGGGGCTCAGGGAAGCACGGAGGGAGCCCCCTCCCTGCCGATGCTTCCCTTTAACTCCCGGTACACCGCGATCATGTTTGATCGCGGTGTGCAAGGGGTTAATGTGTCGGGGGCGGTCCGTGACCACCCCTGACACATTGTGCCGGGTGTCAGCTGTGATAATCAGCTGACACCCGGCCGCGATCAGCGGTGCTCACCACGTGGGCGCCGCTGATCGCGGTAGGCATACTATCCCGTCCATGGGCATAGGGGCCCGGGTCCCATGGACGGGATAGTACGTCGGATGTCAGGAAGGGGTTAAACATCCCAAGGAGCACTGTGCAAGCGATCATATTGAAATGGAAGGAGTATCATACCACTGCAAATCTACCAAGACCCGGCCATCCATCTAAACTTTCATCTCAAACAAGGAGAAGACTGATCAGAGATGCAGCCAAGAGGCCCATGATCACTCTGGATAAACTGCAGAGATCTACAGCTGAGGTGGGACAGTCTGTCCATACGACAACAATCAGTCATACACTGCACAAATCTGGCCTTTATGGAAGAGTGGCAAGAAGAAAGCCATTTCTCAAAGATATCCATAAAAAGTGTTGTTTAAAATTTTCAACAAGCCACCTGGGTGACACACCAAACATGTGGAAGAAGGTGCTCTGGTCAGATGAAACCAAAATCGAACTTTTTAGCAACAATGCCAAACGATATGTTTGGCGTAAAGGTAACACAGCTCATCACCCTGAACACACCATCCCCACTGTCAAACATGGTGGTGGCATCATGGTTTGGGCCTGCTTTTCTTCAGGAGGGACAGGGAAGATGGTTAAAATTGATTGGAAGATGGATGGAGCCAAATACAGGACCATTCTTGAAGAAAACCTGTTGGAGTCTGCAAAAGACCTGAGACTGGGATGGAGATTTGTCTTCCAACAAGACAATGATCCCAAACATAAAGCAAAATCTACAATGGAGTTGTTCACAACTAAAGATATCCAGGTGTTATTATGGTCAAGTCAAAGTCCAGACCTGAATCCAATCGAGAATCTGTGGAAAGAGCTGAAAACTGCTGTTCACAAACGATCTCCATCAAACCTCACTGAGCTCGAGCTGTTTTCCAAGGATGAATGGGCAAGAATTTCAGTCTCTCGATGTACAAAACTGATAGAGACAAACCCCAAGCAACTTGCAGCTGTAATCGCAGCAAAAGGTGGCACAATAAAGTATTAAATTAAAGAGGCCGAATAATATTGCAGGCCCACTTTTCAGTTTTTAAATTTCCACAAAAATTTTAAATAACCAATAAATTTCGTTCAACTTCACAATTGTGTTCCACTTGTTGATGATTCTTTACCAAAAATTTACATTTGGTATCTTTGTTTGAAGCATGATATGTGGGAAAAGGTTGAAAAGTTCCAGGGGGCCGAATACTTTCACAAGGCACTGTATATAGGATTATAAATTGTCCTCAGGAGGACCAACAACGTAAACATCCTTACATGAGCAGATGGCAATCTATCCTGGGGAGAGGGTTATCGCCTCAGTGTTGGCAGGCCATATGGGAAAAAGTGTCCAAGTCCTCCATTTGCACCCTTTACAAGAAAAACCAGTATAAAATATTGATGTTCTGGTATCACACCCCTGATCGCCTCTACAGACTGAACCCTCAACTCTCAAATCTGTGCTGGTGATGTGGGTCCGAGGTGGGCACTCAATATCACATTTTTTGGTCTTGTCCCGAGATGATGGGTTTTTGGGATGAAGTGAGAGTCTTAATCAATAGGGTTTTCAAAGTGGAGGTGGGGCTTCCACCAGTTATATATTTGCATAGAACAAAAAACCTGACTTGCACCTCCATATAGTATAAACAGGTGACTACTGCAATGAATACATAACTTGCAAAAAGAATGAACGCAGCAGCACTCTGTGGAGACTAATACACATGCGAATCCAAAATGTATCATAATTGTTGAGTAAACTGTAATAAAAAGTAAAAAAAAAAAATTACTTACAAAAATGAAGGCTGCTGCGTTCCTCCATTTTGACGGTTATATATTTGCTTAATGTTTTCCCCTAAAGGGGTGGAGAAAAATTCTGCCAGGTTGTTACTAAATATCCTCATGGTAGCAAGGTGCCTGTTTGCCCTTAACGGGAAGCAGTCCTCTCCTTCATCTCAGCATCACCTGCTGAATAAAATAGCTGACATTTGTAGGATGGAGTATATGACGGCTTTGATGGGAGCGAGAGTGGATGGTTTTGACTCTGTTTGGGCCCTTTGGGATTATTACTGGGATCAGAGAAGTACTTAGGGTTTCTTCTACCTCCTATTATTTCTTCAGGAACCTGCATCTCTCCCCCCTTCCTTATCCTTGTTTATTATTTTATTATTTATTATTTTATTTAATCTAATATTCTTTATTGTTAATTTAAGTACACTGTACATTGCAGCTAGCAAACAGAGGCTTTCGAAGTTTATGTTCCTATGAATATATGTAATCTTGAATTTAATGCTTGTTTTTATTATTTAGCGTCTCAACATTAGAGGGTGTATTTCCCTTTATCTGTCTAACATTATTTCATCCTCGTGGCTCCTCTGGTTGAATTTTATTGATTTCTGTATAATGGTAGTGAATGTCATTGTCTGGTCGGACTTGTGTCCAATTATTAAACTAAACATTTCAATACAAAGTTACAGTAAGATAAATAATCTTTATTTACACTATTTAAGAGGAATAAAAAATTAATAATTGCAAAGGTCAGTATGTGGCTCAGACAAACTAGGTGATCGTTCCAATCACCATCTTTTATATCACTTACAGTCAACACTCTATGAGGTATCCCCTAATCAGAGTCACTCTTGTGTTTGGAATGTAGCTCAGTGTGACCGTGGACCTACACTTTCCTATGGTACTATATTCATACAGTGTGTACATAGAAGAATTATGCTGTTCTGAAAGTAAAGGGTGGTCAATCCAATTATTGATTCAATTTAGATTTCTCTTTTGTTCATTCAATTTGCATTGTGTTATAATTGATAAAAATAAACTATTATCATTTCTATTGTTTAAACCAAACTTTGCAGCATGTTTTCTACATCTGCCTAAAACTTTTACACAGTACTATACATATAGCCACAACTTTACAATGTCCGAAGTAAATGTAATGTAATTTGAAGGTCACCAACCTAATAATAGTTCTCCAATGGTTTCCCTTGATGGAGCTACGTTAATACACCTTCGATTTACCCTAAACAGGAGGTAAAAAAATTATATTTACTGAATTGAAGTAGACTTAATATTTAACGACACATTCCTTTAAAGCTGTGTGATTATAAAGTAATAGAGGTCCGAAATACGACAGCCTAGTTACTTTTCAATGTTGCTATTTATTAATTATTATTATTTATTAACTTTATCGTTGTTGGAGACTTGACTAATGGAAACCCCACTGATTTGGAGAATGTAGAGACTACTATGGATGTTATTTTCCTGTTTAATGGCACTCAGCTATGGGCTGTATGGGAGCCTGCAGAACATTTAAGGGTACAGCGGAGCCCATATGCCATCACTTTATAAGATGCTTGTTGAAGGCAATCAAAATGAAATTCTGATGCGTAAATTACAACAAACAGAGGGATTTACAATGTGGTACCAAAATAAACTGAAAAGCATGGTAGATTCACAACATAAACTGTAAACATTATTAGATAAAACTTAGGGCCCCGTCACACATAGCGATCTCGCTAGTGAGATTGCTGCTGAGTCACTAGTTTTGTGACGCAACAGCGATCTCACCAGCGAGATCGCTGTGTGTGACAGCGATCAGCGACCGGCCCCCCTGCCGGTATCACTGAACGTTGATGGAAAGCCCTTGACATTTTTGGGGTTGCTGGTCTCCCTCTGGTTAGCACGCATCACTGCGTGTGACAGGCAGAAGACCAGCGAGCAGGAGCTGGTAACTAAGGTATACATCGGGTTTCTAAGGGGGCGCGCTGTGCCTAGAAACCTGATGTGTACCTTAGTTACCAGCGCGCTGATGCAGGGAACTGGTAATCAAGGTACACATCGGGTTTCTAAGTGACGCACGCCCCTTGGAAACCTGATGTATACCTTAGTTACCAGCTCCCTGCATCAGCGCGCTGGTAACTAAAGTACACAGCGATGCTGCGCGCTCGGCGTCGCTGGTGCTGATCGCTGGTGAAGCTGTCTGTTTGGCAGCTCACCAGCGATCATGTAGCGACTCACCAGCGATCCTGACACGTTGATATCGTTGTCGGGATCGCAGGTGAGTCGCTATGTGTGACGGGGCCCTTAGTGTCAATATACACTGGTGAAGGTTCTCTAGCAAAACATTTCTGAACTGTAGCACCGATTACATCATATACTTCAGTGGCACTGCTCTCTCAACAGTTGTGGCAACGAATGTTCAAGCAATTATTGCAAACAATTTCCTACAGCATAGTGTATCTCGGCACTTTGCCGCTTACCATGAGTCTGATTTCAGTAAAATTACCATCCTACCCATTAGAATAAATACCTGTAGATGCCCCCAATAGGTTTACGTAGGCTTTCTGGATTACCAATTTCTCCTGATTGCACCCGAATGAGCTTAATCAGGTGGTTGATACGCCTTCTGATATGTATTGATCACTCGTTCTATTTAGTGATGAAGAACAACAAGTCCCAACATTTGCTTTAACCCGTTTCCTTTATCTATACTGTATAGAACATTACTTTTACGGGGAACAAAGCAATATAGGAAAAAACAGCATTGAATACAATCCAAATCTCGTCAAAAATTCAATATGTAAAACAGCATAGACAAGAATTAAAACATAACTTTTACTAAATATCAGATTAAAATACAAAAAGCGTCACCGAATGTGAATGAATATAAATGAATAGGTTAAGTCAGACTATTGTTAAGTCAGACTATTGTTAGCCCTTTAGGGTTTTATAGGGCTTTTTCTTCCCCATATACTCTATGGATCATCCTGGACCAAGGATTTCTTTCACCTTCCGCACCTGATTATTGAACTAGTGAGACTGTTCCTTTTATTCTCACTTATTACTGTGACAATTTTTGTGGTAACTATGTATTAATGTTACTTAATTTCTAGTAATTATCGCTATATGCAACCAAAATAGTTAACTTGTTGTATGAGAGGTTATGTTGAATCTTTTCCAGCTTTACAACGTGATATTTTGGTATCTTGTTGGTTTCACAGCTGAGACCCTGGACAATTTCCGACGCTGGAGGGCGCTATACACATTTCTCAGTGCCTTTAAAAAGCGGCGCTAAAGAATAAGTACCCTTAACTGCCGCTATTAAAAGGCATATCGGCGGTCGTTAAGGGGTTAATACATATCATCCTATGCACAAAAAAAATACTGCCATAAATTTAAAAAGCAAAAATCAGACTTGAACATTAGGTTATTTTGTGACGACACATTCTCTTTAAAGCGCTATCCGTCGGTTTAATTTTTCTTCATACAGAAATAGTACACGGGAAAATAACATGCAGGCATGGCATGTAAATGTAACATGGAGTATGATCTGTAGAATAGTGTAACCTGTACTGTATGTTATACTCATACTTTGTATAGGGAATATAATTACCGTGCACTGCTTACATGATAACGGATTGCTAATAACCATTTTCAATAAAAAAATTTCCATTCAAATTTGGGCCCTCCTTTTTAGTGATTGTAGAGGACCCTAAAGAATCAGACATTATCACCTACCTAGGGAATAGGTGATAAACTGTAGAATAAAATCTTTTTATAGATTCAAAGGAAATCCAGTTAAAACCATCTTCTCATATGTCATTGATACACATGAGATTACAGTGGTGAATCTTTGATTTAGCGTCAACACTTATGTACAGAATGCTGACTTCAGTGAGCAAAGACTTCACCAACGTGACGTTCATGTATAACGTAACAGATCTGATTAGATTTAGTTTACCGTGCTCATAACTTCTTGCTTTTATTTAAAAGTTAGAACCGTTGAAAGAAAATCCCCAGATATTCAGAAGAGAAATTAGAGCTTGGTGATGAATGATCACGATAAGAACAGTAGTGAACATAAAGAGTTCAAACTCGATTCCCCAGCCATTTGCAATCCCATTGCGTAGATCTATTTATTAATGTATGCAGTTTGTATTAAAAGTCAATTACCATAAACTAAAGGCTTTGTACATACACGTTAGAATGCTTACCTTATATGTTCACTTGCTGCCTTCTCTTTTACAACAGAAGATAATGAGGAATGTGTTTTGTCTTCAAAAAAGTAAGACAGAGGTGGCTTAATAGAATCTGTAATATGACAAGAAAATTAATTGAATGCAACAAAATAATAAAACCATAGGAGGAAATACAGGAATAATGGCAGAGAATTATAGAATTTATAATATTTCTATTATAATATTTTAGAATAATATATACACAGTTGTGTGAAAAAGTGTTTGCCCCCTTCCTAGTTTCCTATTGTTTTGCATGCTTGTCATATGTTTCAGATCACCAGACAGATTTAAATATTAGACAAAGATAACACAGTTAAACACAAAATGCAGTTTTTAATTGAAGGTCTTTACTATTAAGTGGAAAATTAAATCCAAACCTACCGGGCCCTGTGGAACATTTACATGTGACAAACATGTAAAGAATAGGAAATCAGGAAGGGGGCAAACACTTAACCAGGTTTGGACGATATAAGATACAGCCACCGCCATCCAGGGCTTATCTACAGCATTCTATAATGTACCCAAGTACCCAAGTACTGCAGTGCGCAGGCGCCGGGAAAGGTCAGAGAAGCCCAGCACCTGCGCACTCCAGTACTTTGGTCTGCTCTCAACAGGGAGAGAAATACGCCTGTGCAGGAGCGCGATGCCAGGAAGCCATGAAGCTACAGGAGGGCGGTAATCATAAGAAGATAGGAGGCCCCGGACCTGCGACACCCATCGGACTGGACTACCCCTCCCCCGGGTGAGTATAATAAAACTTATTATTCTTCTCTTTCAGGATGGACCGGGGCTTATCTACAGCATTATAGAATGTTGTAGATAAGCCCTGAAAGGCAGTGGCCGTATCTTATATCGGCCAAAACTGCTGACAGGTTCCCTTTAAAGTAACTATCAAAGAGAATCTGCCACTTTATCTAAGAGCAGAACGATATAGAGACAGAGACCCTGATTCCAGAGATGAGTTACTTACTGTGCAGCTTGTGCTGATTTTTATAAAGTCACAGTTTTATCAGCAGGAGGTTATCACTAGAGAACTAGTATACTTGTCGCCATTTAGTCCTCCAGAATCATGAGCTTTGTATAACCCTACCCAGTGGAGTAACTTAAAGCTCTGGGCCCCAATGCAAAAGCTCCAATGGGACCCCACCTATTTCAAGACTTTAATAGTATTGGTCTTTTCATAAAAAGACTACAAGACTGAATGCGACTGCAAACCCAGCACCTACTGTAGTTACACCGCTGATCCTGCCCCCATTACTACTTGTCAACTTTCTGTCTATGCACAGTGTACACAGAAAACTGTCTATCAGTGGTGCAGGCAGGGATATATACTGTAGATTCTGAGACTGCTTTTTTCTTAACTCATAGTGCTTTACGTTAACAGTAAATTAAAGGGAACCTGTCACCAGATTGCTACTCCATTTCAGAATACTATGATGTATGGGCAGAGACCTAGATTCCAGCGATGTGACACTAACTGAGCTACTTGCTGTAGTTTTGATAAAAGTCAGTTTTATCTGTTGCAGCTCTACCAGTTCTCTTAATGCTGAGCTCTGCATAACCACGTCCACGCCACTGATTGTCAGCTTTCTGTGTATAGTGTGCATAGGCTAAAAGTTGCCATTCAATGGTGGGGAGGGTGTGGAGACACGGGAGTCAGTGGGGGCTCTAGTCTGCTAGCCGAAACTGCGTGGACCAGGGCTCATACCACCGAATGCCCTTCTCCTCTTACTGATGACAGAATTCTAGTCAAACAACACAGGGTGAGGGCAAAACAGTGTGACAATACTTTATTGAGCCACAAATAAGGCAAATAACACATAGAACAGTCCCAGCAAAATACCCAAGATGGTGGAAAATTGCAGTCTCACTCTGCCGCTGACTCTCTTGGGTTAAGAGCAGTTGTGAGTTCTGAGCTTCCAGGGCTGACTACCCTCACCTGTCGCACATACAGAGAGGAGGCAACAACAAGCTTTGGAAGCTGACAGTCCATTGACTTACAAGGATAGGTGAATGGAGGGTCACAAAGTGGCTTCTGCAGACATCTCCATAGAGCCAGGTGACCAGTGGGTCACAATCCTGGCTTTCCCAAACGTATCCATAAGGCTCAGGTGACCAGTGGGTCCTAATCCTCGCTTCCCCAAACATATCCATGGGTTCAGTGATGTCAATGGAGCAGATTAGTAGTCTTTCTGCCCTGGCCGTGGTCCCCTAAGCTGGCATCCTGTAGCATGTGTCCCTTGTGATGGAGTCATGATCTGGCAGCTGTCCTGTAGCGTGTTCCTGGCTGTGGTTTTGTAAAAGAGTCTCTGGTTCCTTGGATCTCTTGGATGTTTTGTTACAGAGGCATACTCCCTTTATAAAGTTCACAACTGTTCTTCAAGCCATCATTCACAGGTCAAGGGGAAGGGGTAATGAGATTAACTCACATTGTTTGATTATTTAAATCAATTTGCATAGTTTTTCCTCCTCTGTTTGCAAATTAACAAGCTTCCAGACCCACACAATACTCAATCAATATATTAAGCAAACATCCACTGTTCAAGGACCCTGTATCACTGTCTTACAAATATAGCAGAGAATAAGATGCAGGAGCTGATATAAGAGGCAAGCATCAGCCATTCAAAAATATAACAAAGCAATGGTTAAGACTCATATAACAACAGTGTATGGTTCTTGACTAACTGAAGAACAAATGCATAAATTTAAAAGTCAACATATAGATAACAGTCTATGCCTTCTGGATTGTTGAATTTACGTCAGGATAATTAAGATTCAGGGTCTGTGCACACGGTGCGGTTTCTACTGCGGATTCTCAGCGGATTTGCGGCTGCGGATCTGCAACAGAACTGCAGGTGATGTACAGTATCATTATAGCCTATGAAAAAAAAACCCGCTGTGCACATGCTGCAGATTTTTCTGCGCGTTTTTTGCACGGAAAAAAAAAAGCAGCATGTGACTTCTTTTGTGCGGTTTTGCTGCAGTTTTCTACCTGCTCCATTCTACAAATCCGCAGGTGGAAAACCGCAGTGGAAAACCGCACAAAAACGGCAGTAAAACCGCAAAAAAAAGGAAGAAATCCGCAGGAAAAATGTAGGTCATCTGACCTGCGGATTTGGAAAAACCCGCGGGAGGATCCGCACCGTGTGCACATAGCCTCAATGCTGTGTTGTCAGAGAGGGGTTATATAAATTGTTCAAGAACATGGAGGACTACATGTCAGCAGCCTTACTAATTCTCCAAGTATAATTTACTGCCGTTTTAAAATTGCTTTTTATCAAAACTATAGAGACCCCTACAGTTCCGGCTTGTGAAAATGGACAGTGGAGTATTTATGAGATCATATAAGGTATATACGGCTAGCTTATGATAACCTGTTTATGAAGCAAATGTCAACTGACAGTTGGAGGTATCATCATCCAAATGGAAAAGAGTGCTAAGATCAAAGAGGTTGACTACTTAAAAAAAAAATTTTGCTTGTAGGTTCCCTTAGTCTACAATCTCATGATATATAGTACCGTATTTGTTAATTTTTATGACGTTGCAGATTATCTGCAACATTTCTGCATATATTAACTTTATATATTAGCTTAACTAATTTTTTTTTGTGTTTGTGAATTCCTTTTGCTATGTAATGTTTTATATAAATCTGCTTCATTTTTTTCACTAACAAAATGAATAATCAAAAGTACCAAATTGCCTAATTGTGCACACAGAGAGTATACAGTGCTTGAAAAGGGTGCCCAGAGATCAGTATGCTAAAACAAGCTGTGAACATGGCTTGCAGGAATTTTAACTTAGATGTGACTATGCAAAATAATCAGGTCCACATTTGCCATAGAGTGGCAACCAATTTCACACCCCTGTACTGTAGGGAAGGGGTTCCATTGGGTGGAGTGCAGAGCTAGTTGTCCTCACAATTCAGTGCACTTACTGGCTGGAAACAAAAGGTGTGGAGAGCTGGAGAGGAGCAAGCTAACTAGTGGAGCTGCAGCGATTGTGCAGCCACTGGCGAAGCATCGCTGAGTAGTAAGAAACCGCTCCGATGCATGCTATCACCTCCCTGTGATGATTCTGTATGTTTTCGTGATTGATGGATGGTGTGTATATTTCACCCACATTTCTACACTGGCTGTGTAAGTAAATCAGCCATGAAGGTTGGAAACAAGGGATCTTGTATATTTCACTGCTCAATTAAGCTACTACAGCGTTTTGGGGGACGATTGTAGCTAATCTCCTGCAACTGCTCAGATATGCTTTAAAAGAGCGGGAAGTTCACTAGCGGATGGTTCTATGTCCTCCTGAAAAAAATGCTGTGATAAAAGCAAATCTACGGTTTGTTTGGAGCCCAGCTGTCTTGAGTTAGCATTCATATATATAGTTAACAGCTAGGTGGTCTAGGACTTTACTTTAATTTATTTTGTATTATTTTTTTATTTTTGGTAAAACTAAACTGCATACACCACAAATAAGGTTAGATGGAGCCCGGAAATATTCTGAGGACTCCATATTAGAAGCTCATCAACAGGACTAGCATAGCACATAAATCAGTGTTTTAAAATCTATAGCAAAAAGCCCAGAATTAAGGTCTTTTCCTCTACTGTACACTCCCCTCAGTTGACAGCAACATAAACCTGGTGATAAAGTCTATTTAGTTTGTTTGCTTTGCCACACTATAAGCATCTGTTGGAGTTATTTGGATGTATGTGCTGCTCATGAACTACTTTTAAGCATTTAACAAGGAATTGTGTCAAAAGATATGATGGTTCTTTGAAAATCAAACCATGGAGGTACCAATGAAAATCTGACTATTTAGCAGCCAAATCTAATATATACTTGAAAATCATTTGCAGAAATTATTACTGTACTGATGCTCATTGTAACAAAAATTATCTGCACACCATACAAGTCCAGCACCCAGATTTGGGGCTGTCACCACCATTCAATTAGGGCCAGTCACTTGTACTATAGATGTCATTGGTTATCATGACGGTGTCAGTCCAGTTATCCCAACAGTGTGCTTCTCTTCACTCTTTTCAAGGCTTACTGAGAAGTCCAGTCATCTTCCCCCACCTACCTCTGGACCATATGGATCTTTATACCAGTACTTGGCCGACCAGAGGCGATACCTCAACAGCGTATATTAGCACTGATCAAGTGCATTCCTAGCAGCAGGCTGAGATACCAGTTCAAGATATATATATATATATATATATATATATATATATATATATATATATATATATATATATATATATATATATAGGGACTTTACAAGTAGTAAAAGAGTTTACAAAAAAATGGAAAGGTAGTGAAAAAGAAATAACTTGCCTTCTTTTTTCTGCCGGTCCGGGAGAACGTACTTGTTTGGAATTGTTAAGTAGCACTTTTGTAAACGTCTTCTCTCACGATTTGGACCCTCAGTTGGATCAAGCTGAAAAGAGGTTGGATATGATGCTGGGTCATACCAAACAGCCCTATAAGATAAGATGCACAGAAAGTGTTAGAATAGAGCTATTAAAGAAGAACTGGGCAGCACCAAGAAAAAAGTCATACAATAAAGTACACAAAAGCAAATGATAGAAAAATACATAAAAAGTAATAGCGCGCCCTTCTTAAGGATTATTTCATAAACAATCCAACCTGTCCACCAGAAAGATTATAAATGTATTATCTCTAGGGATCCAGTTGCAAAGATCACAAATGATTCAAAGAACAAGGATTTCAAAGTGACCTCTCTGTATGCAGTGTGAGAATCATGTGGGAATAGTGGATGAGGGCAGGTATATCTCGCCCAGATTCCTTTCCTATGTGGCCTAGTCTGGTCAGTATCGCACCTGCTTGCTAATGAATAATGGGAGGTGGATATAAAAGGATGCCAGGTGGTTGTGTGAGTGTCTCAGCCTGGGAACACAGAGAGCCTGTCTGTGCGAGAGACACACGTGAGTGGAAGCAGTGCCCACTGCAACTGTGGTTTGGCTGGACGGGAGAAGCCCGCCAGTTGGTAGTTAGGTTGTCCATTGTTTAGTTAGTGCCGGACAGGCAAGGATTTGTTTTGTGTTTTATTTCCTTTTGCATTGCTTTCACCGTTAATAAACCTGACCCAGGGTCAGTTACACCCGAATCCCAGCTCTGCGCCTGAGTTTCATGCTGAATGCACGTGACCTTTGACCCCAGCAAAGGCGATACCGGAGTGTTTTATCACATTGTGGTGGAGAACGCGGGCATCACGTTGCAAGCATGAGCATGGAGGACGTGGTGAAAGCGCTGGTACAGTCCACCGCCGTCCAGCAAGAAGCTAATCGGGTGATGATGGCCCAGCTGAAGGAGTTGGTGGACATGACAGTTACCGATCGTTCGCTTCTCCAGCAGGTGGCGCAGAGCTTGGCAAGCTTACCTGAGGTTAACCTGGAAGCCGAGTCGAGAGTGATTCACGTGAGTCGGTACTGGCAGAAGATGACGACAGAAGATGACGTCGAGGCATACCTGACTACGTTTGAACGGACGGCGTTGCGAGAAAAATGGCCGAAGGCAAGATGGGCCGGCCTGATTGCCCCGTTTCTTTCCGGTGAGGCCCAAAAGGCTTATTATGACTTAGAGCCTGAAGCTGCGCAGGACTTTGACAAACTGAAAGCCGAGATCTTGGTCCGGCTGGGAGTGACGACCGCTGTCCGTGCACAGAGAGTGCATCAATGGACTTATCAGCCGGATAAACCACCGCGGTCACAGATGTTCGACCTGATCCACGTGACGAAGAAGTGGCTACAACCCGAGGTGCTGACAGCGCCAGAGATAATCCAGAGAGTCGTCATGGACAAGTACCTGAGAGCTCTACTGCCAGCCCTGAGGAAGTGGGTAAGCCATGGAAATCCTACGACGGCAGTTCAACTGGTGGATCTGGTTGAACGTTACTCCGTGGCGGAAGGACTCCGAGACGACGCTACCCCACCTCGTTTTTCATCATCTCCACGTGGAACCGATAAGACTGTTCCAGGGAGTAGGGGAGATGGAAAAATCCCTAAGACAGTGGGGGAGGAAAACGGGACTGCCCGCACTGCGAGGCCGAGAGTAACGAACTATGGTCTAAGCAAGGGGCCCGTTAGGTGTTTCCGCTGCCAAGAGATGGGACATATTGCTGCGAACTGTCCGGTCACTACTGAACCCATGCAGTGCGACGTCACAGACTCTAAAAACCGCATGTCTATGGTTGCACGGGTAGTGAGTGTGAATGCCGGTCAAAAGGATGTGGAAAAACACTTGTGTGATTTAACTGTTGATGGCAAAAATGTGGTGGCATTGTTAGACTCGGGAAGTGTGGTGACTCTGATGAAGGCCAGTCTGGTGTCAGCCCCGACTGGACCAGCAGACAAATTTTCTGTAACGTGTGTGCATGGAGACACCTGTTCGTACCTCACCACGGTCATATGCATTACAACTTCCTATGGGTCTGTGCAACATAAAGTGGGACTCGTCCCGGCGTTATTGCATGATGTTATCCTGGGCCGGGATTTTCCCCACTTCTGGCAATTGTGGGAGAATCAGTTGATGCCTTCGGGTAATATTGTACATGATTCTTCTCCCAGGGCGCGTGTGGGTCCCGAACCCCGGGAAGAGGTCTCCCCGGAAGACTCGGGGGAAGAGTCTGCGGGAAATGACCTGCAGTTCCCGTTTTCAGTCATGGCGGGTGATACGGAGGAGACCGGGGAAGAGGAGGAGGCTGACAGCCGTCCACCTCCCCGTTTGCCGGATTTAGAAGTTCAGAAAGATGACTTCCAAAGCGAGCAAATAAAGGATCCTACCCTTTCTCAGGCTAGGACAAATGTAAAAGTGATAAATGGGGTACCAGTAGAACCTGGCTCTAGGCTGGCATATCCTTACATGGTTCTGGAGAATGATTTACTCTATCAGATAGAGAAAATGGGGGAAGATACGGTGCAACTATTAGTCGTGCCAAAACCCTACCGGCGGCAGGTGCTGGACCTGGCCCACGGACATGTGATGGGAGGTCACCTGGGAGTCCAGAAAACCACCGAAAGGATATTACACTGTTTTGTTTGGCCAGGCATGCATCACGATATCCGTGTATATTGTGAGTCTTGTCCTGACTGCCAAGCCTCTGCACCTAAGCCCCGGTTCTGTAGCCCTTTGGTACCCCTACCTATTATTGAAGTCCCGTTTGAGAGGATTGGGATGGATTTAGTTGGGCCCCTTCCATGGTCTGCACGTGGACACCAACATATCCTGGTCATCTTGGATTATGCCACTCGTTACCCGGAGGCCATCCCTTTGCGTAACACGGCCACCAAGACGATTGTCAAGGAACTGGTGCATGTGTTTAGTCGGGTCGGTATACCAAAACAGATACTCACCGACCAGGGGACCCCCTATATGTCCAGGGTAATGAAGGAGCTCTGCTGATTGTTACAAATCGAACCGTTACGCACATCCGTGTATCACCCTCAAACAGATGGGTTGGTCGAACGGTTCAATAAAACTCTGAAGCAGATGCTGAGAAAGTGTCACGGGGGCTTAGTTCAAGTAAGGCTGAAATACCCGGGGCCCCTGTGGTGTCCCTTTACTAGGGGAAACCCTGTCTGACCCTCAACCCAGGGTTTTTGCTGAAGGTGCAAATGCCTGAGCCTCCGACCTTTCGTTATCTCCTGCTCAGCCCTGCACTTAACCCTCCACCCTCCACCCAGTGAGAAGTCACCACCAAAGCTCCCACACAAATAATGACAGACAGGGAGAACTTAAACTGCACTGCGCCGCACACACACAGGAATAAACAGTAATGTGAACAGGGCACAACTAAACACAAATATGGGAAGGAGAAAGGATAACGACGGATCATACGACACCAGATATGAATCTCTCTCTCATGAACACCTCCACTCCAGACCGGAACCACTTGGTATGAAACACAAGCTATAATCGGCGACGCCCATATGCCAGTATGACTATTTAAAGACCGTGGGCGTGGCTAACCATCCAACCTGGTCTCCAGCAGGATTAACCCCCGAGAGCCTGAAGATCAGGCCGGCGCCACTGAGGCTATAGTGGCTGGAGGTGGAACTACCTCTGCCTGCCGGATGCTGTGGTGTGAACAGCGTCCGACATGACAGTACCCCGTCTTCTACGAGGGACCCCAGGGCCCTCAAGACTCATAGGACCTGGCTTGTCCGGATGACGACGGTGAAAAGAACTGACCAGCCGATCCGCATGTATGTCTGAGGCTGGAACCCAAGACCTCTCCTCTGGACCATACCCCCGCCAGTGCACCAAATACTGAAGAGTACGGCGTACTACTCGAGAGTCCACTACCTTGGCGACCTCGAACTCTAACTCGCCATCCACCATGACTGGAGGTGGCATCGGCGTCGTGTCCACCAAGCCTACCACCTTTTTCAATAAAGCCCTGTGAAACACGTTGTGTATCCTGTACACCGTGGGAAGTTCCAACCGATAAGCTACTGGGTTAATGATGGCAGAAATCCTAAAAGGCCCAATAAACCTTGGACCCAGTTTTAAAGAAGGGATTTTGAGTTTTATGTTCTTAGTAGCTAACCACACCCATTCACCCACACACAGGTCCGGACCTGGCACGCGTCTACTGTCAGCCACCCGTTTGTACCTGGCACTCATGCTCAACAAACGCTGTTTCACCCGCCTCCAGACTGATGACAATTGGGCTCCTAGCTGATCCTCCTCCTGGACACCCCCGGAGTCACCCTGACGTAAGGTACAAAACTGAGGATGTTGACCGTACACACAAAAGAATGGAGACTCTCCTGATGACTCTTGGCGGTGATTATTTAATGCGAATTCGGCCAGAGGAAGGAAAGTAGACCACTCCTCCTGGTTGTTGGACACAAAGCATCGTAAATACTGTTCTAGATTTTGGTTCATGCGCTCAGTTTGTCCATTAGACTGTGGATGAAACGCCGATGAATGTGACAACTTGATCCCCAACCTTGAGCAAAAAGCTTTCCAAAACCTCGCCACAAATTGCGTACCCCTATCAGATACTATGTCAGACGGTACTCCGTGGAGTCTGACCACCTCCTTCACAAATACCTGAGCCAACGTCTTAGCATTGGGCAAAGAGGACAACGCCACAAAATGCGCCATCTTTGAAAAACGGTCCACCACCACCAGGATGACCGTGTTCCCTGCCGAGGCTGGCAAGTCAGTGATAAAATCCATGGAGATTTCTGTCCATGGCCTATTGGGTACCCCCAGAGGCTGTAGCGTGCCAGCAGGACGGGTTCGGGGTGACTTAGCCCTAGCGCACGTGATGCAAGCTGCCACGTACGAGACCACGTCCTGCCGGATTTTGGGCCACCAGAAACGACGCGATACCAGCTCTAAGGTGCCCTTCACCCCTGGGTGACCAGCCAGTACCGAATCGTGGTGTTCCTTCAACACCTTAGGCCGAAGATGCAGGGGTACAAATGATTTGTTGGCGGGAAGTCCTGGTGGTACCTCCTCTTGGGCATCGGCAATCTCCGCCTCTACCTCAGTCGTGAGAGCCGAGACCACTACCCCTTTATGGAGGATGGGTACCGGCTCTTCCCGAGGTTCTCCCCCCGGAAAACACCTAGACAAAGCATCCGCTTTGGTGTTTTTAGCCCCGGGACGGTACGTCACAAGAAAATTGAAACGAGTAAAAAACAATGCCCAGCGAGCCTGCCTAGGAGACAGACGCTTGGCCGACTCCAGGTAGAGCAGATTCTTATGGTCGGTGATAACTGTGACCTGGTGAGCCGCCCCCTCCAAGAAGTGTCGCCATTCCTCAAAAGCCAGTTTGATGGCCAACAACTCCCTGTTGCCGATATCATAATTCCGTTCGGCCGGCGACAACTTCTTGGAGAAGTAGGCGCATGGATGCATCTCGCTCAAGGACGAGCCTTGAGACAGTACTGCCCCCACTCCCACCTCCGACGCATCAACCTCTACCACAAAAGGTTTAGACACGTCTGGTTGCACCAGAATGGGGGCTGAAGCAAAACTATTCTTCAGACGCTCAAATGCACGTATAGCCACCTCAGGCCAGTTCGCCAGATCGGCACCCTTTTTTGTCATGTCCGTGAGCGGTTTGGCGACAGTCGAAAAGTGTTTTATAAATTTCCTATAATAATTCGCAAACCCAAGGAACCGCTGGAGTGCTTTCAGACTCTCCGGCCTCTCCCATTGCAACACCGCTTGCACCTTAGCGGTGTCCATTTTAAAACCAGCTGCGGACACAATATATCCCAAAAAGGGCAACTCCTGGACAAAAAATAAACATTTTTCCAGCTTAGCATAGAGCTTATTCTCACGGAGCAGCTGTAACACCTGCCTGACATGCTCTAAATGAGTGTCCCGATCGCTAGAATAAATGAGGATATCATCCAGGTATACAATCACAAATCTCCCCAGGACATGAGCAAAGACATCATTAATAAAATGTTGGAAAACGGCAGGCGCGGTGGTCAACCCAAACGGCATAACCAGACTCTCAAAATGACCCTCAGGAGTGTTAAACGCCGTCTTCCACTCATCCCCCTGACGGACCCTTATGAGGTTATACGCCCCCCTGAGGTCCAGCTTGGAAAACCATTTTGCCCCCGCTACCTGGTTGAACAAATCCGGGATCAACGGCATTGGGTAGGGATCACGGATAGTAATCTGGTTTAACTCTCGGAAATCACGGGCGTAACCCCCCATCTTTCTTCTTAATGAAGAAAAACCCCGCGGCTACAGGCGAGGATGAAGGCCGGATGTGACCTTTGCTCAGACTCTCCGCGATGTAGTCTTTCAGAGCTTGTCTCTCAGGACCAGAAATATTAAACATCCTGGCCTTAGGTAATTTGGCCCCGGGTTTTAACCTAATAGCACAGTCATAGGCTCTATGTGGAGGCAGTTCTGAGCAACCCTTCTCAGAGAAAACATCCGCGAAATCCTGCAAAGCCTCCGGCAGGCTGGGCGTCACGGCGGACACACATGTGGCCAAGCAATTGTCTTGGCAGAAACCACTCCATTGTACTATGTCCTGAGTTTTCCAATCAATTACCGGGTTGTGCCTGGACAGCCATGGAAAACCCAGGACCATTTGAGCTGGGAGATTACGGAGGACCCTACATGTAACCGACTCAGAATGTAGGACCCCAATGTGGAGTTTCACCTCTGCCACAAACTCAGTAATCTCCCCTTGAGGGAGGGGAACAGCATTAATGGTCACCACCTGTATGGGGTGAGGAAGTTTTTCAATCTTAAACCCGGCGGTGTGTGCAAACTCCTCATCTATGAGATTGGTGGCGGAACCGCTATCCACAAACACTGATATAGGTAGCTCTCTGCCAGCGATAATAACCTTGGCAGGGAGCATACATTGAGATACCATCATGGAGGATATGCATACGCTCAGTTGGGTCTCCATACCCTCTGAGCTTAACAGTTTTCCGCCGGTGTGACCCTCTTAGGTAGTACCGGGCAAACGTTAACATAATGACCTCCTTTACCACAGTAGAAACATGCTCCGGACTTCCGGACTCCCGGAGCGCGAGGCTGAACCTGTGCCACGCCAGCAATCTGCATAGGTTCAGGGGACTCATCTACTTCAACCACACCTGCACCTCTGTTTTCCCCCAGAGGTAGCGTCTCCTGTGCCCCCTGACGAAAACGGCGATCAATACGTATCACCAAACTCATGGCAGACTCCAATGATGCCGGAGTCTCATACATCAGGAGGGCTTGTTTCACCCTCCCTGATACCCCATGAATAAACTGGCTCCGCAGTGCTGGGTCATTCCACTGTGTGTCTACAGCCCAGCGACGAAATTCCGAACAATAGTCTTCTGCCAAGCGCTCCCCCTGGCGGAGGGCGCGGATTTTAGATTCCGCTAGAGCCAGTCGGTCAGGGTCATCGTAAATGAGCCCGAGGGCAGAAAAAACATTATCGACCAAATGAAATGTAGCAGAGTCAGGTGGTAAGGAAAATGCCCATGCTTGGGGGTCACCACTCAGTAATGACAACACCAGCCCTACTCGCTGGGCCTCATTACCTGAGGATATTGGCCGCATGCGGAAGTATAATTTGCAGGCCTCCCGAAATACGACAAATTTGCTGCGAACGCCTGAAAATCGTTCTGGCAGCGGAAACTTCGGCTCTGCACCGATACCTGCAGATGCCGTTTGCACCTTTGCTACTATCAGGCCCTGCTGCTGAACTGCCCCATTCAACTCGGAGACCTGTATGGACAGCGCCGCCAACTGGCGGGTTATGGAATCTAATGGATCCATGGACTCCTGAAAAAATGTGGGCCGATTATAATGTCACGGGGGCTTAGTTCAACTAAGGCTGAAATACCCGGGGCCCCTGTGGTGTCCCTTTACTAGGGGAAACCCTGTCTGACCCTCAACCCAGGGTTTTTGCTGAAGGTGCAAATGCCTGAGCCTCCGACCTTTCGTTATCTCCTGCTCAGCCCTGCACTTAACCCTCCACCCTCCACCCAGTGAGAAGTCACCACCAAAGCTCCCACACAAATAATGACAGACAGGGAGAACTTAAACTGCACTGCGCCGCACACACACAGGAATAAACAGTAATGTGAACAGGGCACAACTAAACACAAATATGGGAAGGAGAAAGGATAACGACGGATCATACGACACCAGATATGAATCTCTCTCTCTTGAACACCTCCACTCCAGACCGGAACCACTTGGTATGAAACACAAGCTATAATCGGCGACGCCCATATGCCAGTATGACTATTTAAAGACCGTGGGCGTGGCTAACCATCCAACCTGGTCTCCAGCAGGATTAACCCCCGAGAGCCTGAAGATCAGGCCGGCGCCACTGAGGCTATAGTGGCTGGAGGTGGAACTACCTCTGCCTGCCGGATGCTGTGGTGTGAACAGCGTCCGACATGACAGAAAGGTGATAGACAAGGATGGGAATAACTGGGACTATTTACTTCCGTATTTGCTTTTTGCCATCAGGGAAGTACCCCAGTCTTCCACGGGATTCTCGCCTTTCGAGTTATTGTACGCCCGACGTCCTCGCGGACTGTTAGACGTTGCAAAAGAAACCTGGGAAGGTCAGGTCACTCCGTTTAAAACAGTGATAGATCACATCACACAAATGCAGGACTGTATTGCGGCTGTTATGCCTATCGTCAAAGAACACATGATACAGGCTCAAGGAGCCCAAAAACGAATCTATGATAGGGGCGCCAAGATCCGTACGTTTGCACCCGGAGATAGGGTGTTGATCCTGGTCCCCACGGTGGACAGTAAGTTCCTGGCAAAGTGGCAGGGCCCCTTTGAGATCAAGGAAAGATTTGGTGAAGTAAACTACAAAGTATACCAGGCAGGTAAACGGAAACCTGAACAGATCTATCATGTAAATCTGATAAAGCCCTGGAAGGATCGGTCTGCCTTGTCAGCGGAGCTGGCCCGTCCTGTCTCCTCGCATACCGTACCGGAGGTACGGGTTGCAGAGACTCTCTCGGAGCGGCAAAAGACTGAGGTCAGGCAGTTTCTACTTCACAACCCAAAGTTTTTCTCAGAAAAACCCGGGCAGACTACGCTAATAAAACATGACATCGTAACGGAACCTGGTGTCACAGTTCACGTCAAGCCCTACCGAATCCCGGAAGCGCGCCGTGAAGCCGTTTCCCGAGAAGTGAAGGCCATGTTAGAGTTAGGTGTCATTGAGGAATCGCACAGTGCTTGGTCCAGCCCGATTGTGCTAATTCCTAAACCGGACGGCACCATCCGGTTATGCAATGACTTCAGGAAACTGAATGCGGTCTCAAAATTTGATGCCTACCCCATGCCCCGGGTCGACGAGTTAATAGATCGGTTAGGAAAAGCCCGGTATATTACGACCCTAGACCTAACAAAGGGGTATTGGCAGATCCCTCTGATGGAGGCTGCCAGAGAAAAGACAGCATTTGCTACCCCAGAAGGTCTATTTCAGTATGTGTATATGCCGTTTGGACTGCACGGAGCACCGGCGACCTTCCAGAGACTGATGGATCGAGTCCTGAGGCCACATAGGCAGTACGCTTCGGCCTATTTGGACGACATTGTCATTTACAGCTTGGACAGGGAGACTCATCTCCAGAAAGTACAAGCTGTGATTGACGACCTGTGGGAGGCAGGTCTAACCGCGAACCCCAAGAAATGTCACATCGGGCTAGAAGAAGCCCGGTATTTGGGGTATGTAATTGGGAGGGGTGTTGTTAAACCCCAGGTTGATAAGATTCAGGCGGTTCAGGACTGGCCACAACCTGTCAACAAGAAGCAGGTGCAAGCCTTCCTGGGGATCGCCGGTTATTATCGCCGGTTCATACCCAATTTTGCAGCCATCGCTACCCCCTGTCGGATCTTACAAAAGGGAAAGACTCCGTCATGATTAAATGGAGTTTAGCGGCTGAAGAAGCCTTCCATAGCCTAAAACGGGCACTTTGCTCTCAGCCCGTACTGGTGACTCCGGACTTCCGCAGTGAGTTTGTGGTACAAACGGATGCCTCTGATACCGGTATCGGGGCCGTACTCTCACAAGTGAGGGACGGAGTGGAACACCCAGTCCTCTATCTCAGCAGGAAGCTGAATAAACACGAGCAAAGATATGCAGTCGTAGAAAAAGAGTGCCTCACCATTAAGTGGGCTCTAGAGGCCCTCAAATATTACCTGGTGGGCCGAAAGTTCAGGCTGATCACTGACCATGCCCCTCTCAAGTGGATGCACTTGAACAAGGAACGGAATAGCCGGGTGACCCGGTGGTTCCTTGCCCTGCAGGCCTACACTTTTACGGTGGAGCACCGTCCAGGGGTACAGATGGGAAATGCAGATGCCCTGTCCCGAGTGCACTGTTTGGCGGGTGTCATTGCTCGACCGGAGTGGTCTGAGCAGAGGGGGGGGATATGTGAGAATCATGTGGGAATAGTGGATGAGGGCAGGTATATCTCGCCCAGATTCCTTTCCTATGTGGCCTAGTCTGGTCAGTATCGCACCTGCTTGCTAATGAATAATGGGAGGTGGATATAAAAGGATGCCAGGTGGTTGTGTGTCTCAGCCTGGGAACACAGAGAGCCTGTCTGTGTGAGAGACACACGTGAGTGGAAGCAGTGCCCACTGCAACTGTGGTTTGGCTGGACGGGAGAAGCCCGCCAGTTGGTAGTTAGGTTGTCCATTGTTTAGTTAGTGCCGGACAGTCAAGGATTTGTTTTATGTTTTATTTCCTTTTGCATTGCTTTCACCGTTAATAAACCTGACCCAGGGTCAGTTACACCCGAATCCCAGCTCTGCGCCTGAGTTTCATGCTGAATGCACGTGACCTTTGACCCCAGCAAAGGCGATACCGGAGTGTTTTATCACAGCAGCATCAGAGAGGATGTGAGACCAACACACCAAAATATCGTGAATTGATCTGTGGTCACACATGCTCACTACGGCTCCATCAAAAATCACACTAGACCAGGATTGCTCGCAGATTGAAAATTGGGATCCATGGTAGGCACAATCCAGAAGAAATTAGGAGCAACAGAAATGATCTAAGACCAGAAAAGAAGCAACTAAAAAACTATGTGAGCAGAATTGACCTTATAAATTAGGATGTTGAAAAAATGTGATACAGTGGGGGGAAATAAGTATTTGATCCCTTGCTGATTTTGTAAGTTTCCCATGGAAAACTAAGGGTATGTGCACACGCTGCGGAATGCTCTGCGGATTTGGCAGAGCGGATTTTGTAAAATCCGCAGGTAAATCTGCAGGTCAAAAGACCTGCGGTTTTGCCTGCGGATTTGCCCTGCGGTTTTTCATCTCCACAATGGAATAGATGGCAAACTGCAGCGGAATCTGCAGAAAGAATTGACACGTCAATTCTTTCTGCGGTTTTGAAACCGCAGCAAATCCGCGCGGAAAATTCCGCAGCATCTGCACAGCGGTTTTTTTTTCATAGGTTAGAATGCTACTGTACACCGCAGCAAAAACTGCTGTGGATCCGCAGCAGCCAAATCCGCTGATACAGTCATATGTAAAAGTTTGGGCACCCCTATTAATGTTAAGCTTTTTTCTTTATAACAATTTTGGTTTTTGCAACATTTATTTCAGTTTCATATATCTAATAACTGATGGACTCAGTTATATTTCTGGATTCAAATGAGGTTTATTGTACTAACAGAAAATGTGCAATCTGCATTTAAACAAAATTTGACCGGTGCAAAAGTATGGGCACCCTTATCATTTTCTTGATTTGAACACTCCTAGCTACTTTTTACTGACTTCCTGAAGCAGTAAATTGGTTTTGTAACCTCATTGAGCTTTGAACTTCATAGCCAGGTGTATCAAATCATGAGACAATGTATTTAAGGTGGCCACTTGCAAGTAGTTCTCCTATTTGATTCTCCTATGAAGAGTGGCATCATGGGCTCCTCAAAACAACTCTCAAATGATCTGAAAACAAAGATTATTCAACATAGCTTTTCAGGGGAAGGATACAAAAAGTTGTCTCAGAGATTTAACCTGTCAGTTTCCACTGTGAGGAACATAGTAAGGAAATGGAAGAACACAGATACAGTTCTTGTTAAGCCCAGAAGTGGCAGGCCAAGAAAAATATCAGAAAGGCAGAGAAGAAGAATGGTGAGAACAGTCAAGGACAATCCACAGACCACCTCCAAAGACCTGCAGCATCATCTTGCTGCAGATGGTGTCACTGTGCATCGGTCAACAATACAGCGCACTTTGCACAAGGAGAAGCTGTATGGGAGAGTGATGCGAAAGAAGCCGTTTCTGCAAGCACGCCACAAACAGTCGCCTGAGGTATGCAAAAGCACATTTGGACAAGCCAGTTACATTTTGGAAGAAGGTCCTGTGGACTGATGAAACAAAGATTGAGTTGTTTGGTCATACAAAAAGGCATTATGCATGGAGGCTAAAAAACACAGCATTCCAAGAAAAACACTTGCTACCCACAGTAAAATTTGGTGGAGGTTCCATCATGCTTTGGGGCTGTGTGGCCAATGCCGGCATCGGGAATCTTGTTAAAGTTGAGGGTCGCATGGATTCAACTCAATATCAGCAGATTCTTGACAATAATGTGCAAGAATCAGTGACGAAGTTGAAGTTACGTAGGGGATGGATATTTCAGCAGGACAATGATCCAAAACAGCGCTCCAAATCTACTCAGGCATTCATGCAGAGGAACAATTACAATGTTCTGGAATGGCCATCCCAGTCCCCAGACCTGAATATCATTGAACATCTGTGGGATGATTTGAAGCGGGCTGTCCATGCTCGGCGACCATCAAACTTAACTGAACTGGAATTGTTTTGTAAACAGGAATGGTCACAAATACCTTCATCCAGGAACTCATTAATAGCTACAGGAAGCGACTAGAGGCTGTTATTTTTGCAAAAGGAGGATCTACGAAATATTAATGTCACTTTTATGTTGAGGTGCCCATACTTTTGCACCTGTCAAATTTTGATAAAATGCAGATTCCCCTTTTTTTGTTAGTACAATAAACCTCATTTGAATCCAGAAATATAACGGAGTCCATCAGTTATTAGATATATGAAACTGAAATAGCTGTTGCAAAAACCAAAATTGTTATAAAGAAAAAAAGGTTAACATTAATAGGGGTGCTCAAACTTTTACATATGACTGTATTTGGCATTCAGGAAGGAGCGGGCCCCAGTACTTCCGGAACTGAAAGTGGTCGTATCGTGCCAGGTCAGCATTTCTCGGGGGTGGTCCCACCAACTGGAAAAAAGGTAAGCCACAAAAAAGGTGCCGAGTGTGTTACAAAAGGGGAATACGCAAGGACACCATTTATCAATACGACACCTGCCCTGGACAACCTGGCCTGTGTATGAAAGCCTGCTTCAAACTGTACAACACCTTCATGCCCTACTAATTGACTTAAATTTACATTAACAGGAAAGAGTAGATTAGTTCAAAAAAGGGGGCACATCTAGATAAGTTCCTTGGGGGTCTAGTTTCCAAAAAGGGGGCACTTGTTGGGCATTGCCACTGTTTAGGCACATCTACATAAGTTCCTTTGAGGTCTAGTTTCCAAAAAGGGGCACTTGTTGGGCATTGCCACTGTTTAGGCACATCTAGATAAGTTCATTGTGGGTTTAGTTTCCAAAAAGGGGGCACTTGTGTTTTTTTTTAGTGTTTAGGCACATCAGGGGCTCTGCAAACGGAACATGACGCCCGCAGACCATTCCATCAAAGTCTGCATTCCAAAACGTGTGACCAAACAGTATTTTTTCCCACAAATGGGGTATCAGCATACTCAGGACAAATTGGACAACAACTTTTGGGGTCCAATTTCTCCTGTTACCCTTGGTAAAATTAAAAATAGGGGACTAAAAGATCATTTTTTGGGGAAAAAAATAGGATTTTTTATTTTCACGGCCGGGCATTATAAACTTTACTCAAACACTTGGGGGTTCAAAGTTCTCATCACACATCTAGATAAGTTCCTTGGGGGGTCTAGTTTCCAAAATCGGGTCACTTGTGGGGGGTTTCTACTGTTTAGGCACATCAGGGGCTCTGTAAACGGAACATGACATCCATAGGCCATTCCATCAAAGTCTGCATTCCAAAACATCACTACTGCCCTTCCGAGCTCTGCCGTGCGCTCAAACAGTGCCCTCCCCTACATGTGGGGTTCATGCAGTCAGAACAAATTGGACAACAACTTTTGGGGTCCAATTTCTCCTGTTACCCTTGGGAAAAAAAATTTTTATTTTATTTTTATGCTGGGCCTTGTAAACTTCTGTTAAAAGAGAAATACCGGTATTTTTCGCTTTATAAGACGCACCCCCAAATTTGATGAAGAAAAACAGAAAAAATGTTAAATGGAGGTGTGTCTTATCATGCCAATGTCAGTCTTTCAAATCGTATACCGTATATGTCCCTCATCCTGGTATATCTATATAACCCCAATCCTGGTGTATTGCCCCCTTGTGCTGGCACATAACCCCCCATCCCATGCTGGCATTCACATGGCCCCCCTCTCTCTATATGCCCCCTGCTGGCATGTACATGGCCCCGTCTCTATATGCCTCCTGGTACGGACATGGCCCCCCGTAGCTATATTCCCCCTGCCCGCACACATTGTCCCCCCATCCCTATTTTCCCCCCTGCTGGCACACATTGTCCCCCCGTCTCTATATTCCCCCCTGCTGGCACACACGGCCCCTCATTCATATATTTCCCCCTGCTGGCACACATTGTCCCCCCCGTCCCTATATTCCTTCTGCTGTCACACATGGCCCCCATTCCTATATTTCCCCCCTGCTGGCAAGCACATGATAAAATAATAAACAGTTAACTCACCTTCTGATGATGGCTCCTGCTCCTAGCTCGGCCCATGGCTTTCCTGTGTCTGCTGACATCCTCCTCCTGCAGGGCGCACGCAGTTGCTGCTCATTCAGGCAGGTCATTGTAGCTACAGGACCTTCCATGATGTGACCAATAGGACCTGCGCTCACGTGACTCGCAGTGCACAAAGGGAGTCACGTGACTGCAGGTCCTATTGGTCACATCATGGAAGGTCCTGAAGCGATGAACTGCCTGAATGAGCAGCTGCTGCCGCGCGCCCTGCAGGAGGAGGATGTCAGCAGACACAGGAAAGCTACAGGGGGACTGGGAGCAGAAGCCATCATCGGCAGGTGACTATAGTGACGGGGCGCGGGGGGGGAGTACAGACACATGTAATATGCACTGCTCCCCTGTCTACCAACTCGGCGTGGCTTCAGCACTGAGGTGATGGACAGCGGGTTCAGTGAATATTACATGAGCCTAATTACATGAGCCCGCAGCCAGCCCACACCTGCCCCCTGACACTATGCCAGCGCCGCCCCCCACTCTATAGCACAGCAGCACACAGATTCGCATTATAAGACGCAACCCCCACTTTCCCCAAAAATTTGGGGGGACAAAAGTGCATCTTATAATCCGAAAAACACGATAGTTGCCAAAGGCAACAAGATATGTACTAGTCCACAAAGTGATTATATGAATCATACAAAATTTTATTGTTTAAAATTTCATACAAAAGAAAGTATCTAAATCGGCACAAGGAATGACAAGGGGGAATGATGGAAAATTTGTGCAAGGATGCTACTGTACAAGGAAAAGACCGCACAAAACCCCTGGGCCCCAGTCAGAGAAGCAATATAATTAGTACCACAATGGTACAATTTAGTGGAACAATAGTGGTATTGAGCCAATATACCAGGAACAAAACAAATAAGGTACATATCCTAGCCACATGTGTGATCAAAATATAGATGACGAAGGCATAGGCCGAAACGCTCGTTGGGGTGGGTGTGCACATCTCCCCGGATCACACAGTGAAACCTGAGCCTGTCATCTTGTCCAGGTAATGCATCTATATGCATGTGTGTACATTGGTGGAGTATATTGCTTGTAAACTTCTGTGAAGCATTTGAGGGTTGAAAGTACTCACCATACAGCTAGATAAGTTCCTTGGGGGGTCTAGTTTCCAAAATAGGGTCACTTCTGGGGGGTTTCCACTGTTTAGGCACATCAGGGGCTCTCCAAACGCAACATGGTGTCCGATCTCAATTCCAGCCAAACGGCGCTCCTTCCCTTCTGAGTACTGCCCTGCGACAAAACAGTAGTTCCCCCCACATATGGGGTATCGGCGAACTCAGGACAAATAGGACAACAAATTTTGGGGTTCAATTTCTTCTATTACCCTTGGCAAAATAAAAAAAAATTGGGGACTAAAAGATCATGTCTGTGGAAAAAATATTATTTTTCATTTTCACAGCTCTACGTTATAAACTTGTGTGAAGCACTTGGGGGTTTAAAGTTCTCACCACACATCTAGATAAGTTCCTTGGGGGGGGTCTAGTTTCCAAAATGTGGTCACTTGTGGGGGGTTTCCATTGTGTAGGCACATCAGGGGCTCTCCAAACGCGACATGTGTCTGGATCTCAATTCCAGCCAATTTTGGGTTGAAAAAGTCAAACGGCGCAACTTTCCTACCGGGCCCTGCTGTGCGCCCAAACAGTGGTTTTCCCCCACTTATCATAGAATCATAGAATGGAAGGGACCTCCTGGGCCATCTGGTCCAACCCCCTGCTCAAAGCAGGATTTGCTAAATAATCCCAGACAGATATCTGTCCAGCCTCTGTTTGAAGACTTCCATTGAAGTAGACCTCACCACTTCTCGTGGCAGCCTGTTCCACTCATTGATCACTCAATAATAATGATAACTGTCAAAAAGTTTTTTTCTAATATCTAATCTGTGTCTCCTCCCATTCAGTTTCATCCCATTGCTTCTAGTCTTTCCTTGTGCAAATGAGAATAAAGATGATCCTTCTACAATGTGACAGCCTTTGAGATATTTGTAGACAGCTATTAAGTCTCCTCTCAGTCTTCTCTTTTGCAAGCTAAACATTCCCAAATCATGCAACCTTTCCTCATAAGACAGGGTTTGCAGACCGGTCACCATTCTGGTCGCTCTTTTCTGAACTTGCTCCAGTTTGTTGATGTCTTTTTTAAAATGTGGCACCCAAAACTGGACACAGTATTCCAGATGAGGTCTGACCAAAGAGGAGTAGAGGGCAATAATGACTTCATGTGATCTAGACTGTATGCTTCTGTTAATACATCCTAGAATTGCATTTGCCTTTTTTGCTGCTGCATCACACTGTTGACTCATATTCAGTCTGTGATCTATTAGTATACCCAAGTCTTTTTCACATGTGCTGTCGCTTAGTCCTATTCCTCCCATTATGTATATGCTTTTTTCATTTTTATTGGAGAGAATATAGGAGAATTTGAACAACAGCTTTATCTTTTTTTTACCCTTGTGAAGATAAAAAAATTGTTGCTAAAAGATCATTTTTATGACTAAAAAGGTAAATGTTCATTTTTTCCTTCCACGTTGCTTCTGCTCCTGCTCCTGTGAAACAGCTGAAAGGTTAATAAACTTCTTGAATATGGTTTTGATCAGTTTGAGGGGTGCAGTTTTTAGAATGGTGTCACTTGGGTAAGTCACTTTTCTGCCATATAGACCCCTCAAAATGACTTCAAATGTGAGGTGGTCCCAAAAAAAATGGTTTTGTAAATTTTGTTGTAAAAATGCGAAATCGCTGGCCAACTTTTAACCCTTATAACTTCCTAACAATAAACAATTTTGTTTCCAAAAGTAAAGTAAACATGTAAAGTAGACATGTGGGAAATATTTATTAACTATTTTGTGTGACATATTTCTCTGTTTTAAGAGCATCAAAATTCAAAATTTGAAAATTGCAAAATTTTACAATTTTCACCATATTTCCGTGTTTTTGCATAAATAAACGGAAGTCATAGCAAAGAAATTTTACCACTACCATGAAGTACAATATGTCACGAAAAAACAATCCCAGAATCGCCAAGATCCATTGAAACGTTTCAGAGTTATTACCTCACAAAGGGACAGTGGTCAGAATTGTAAAAATTGGCCCAGTCGTTAACGTGCAAACCACCCTTGTGGGTAAAGGGGTTAAATCTGTAGCCATACTACTACATGGATGTCTATGCGATGTGCATTATATTTTATGAGTAATTATGGGATGTGCATTATACTACTACATATATATCTATGGGATGTGCATTTTACTTTATTAGTGACTATGGGATGTGCATTATACTACTACTTGGATGTTTATGGGATGTGCATTATACTACTACATGGATGTCTATGGGATGTGTAGTGTACTTTATTGGTGACTGTAACATGTGCATTATACTACTACATGGATGTCTATGGGATGTGCATTATACTTTATTGGTGACTATGGGATGTGCATTATATTACTACATGGATGTCTATGGGATGTGCGTTAAACTTTATGGGTGACTATGGGATGCGTATTAAACTTTATGGGTGACTATGGGCTGTGCATTATACTTTATGGATGACTATGGGCTGTGCATTATATTTTATGGATGACTATGGGCTGTGCAGTATACTTTATAGATGACCATGGACTCTGCATTATACTTTATGGATCATTATGAGGTGCATTATACTTTATAGATGACTATGGGATGTGCAGTATACTTAATGGATAACTATGAGGTGCATTATACTTTATGGATAACTATCAGATGAGCATTATACTGCTACATGGATGTCAATGGGATGTGCATTATACTTTAGTAGTGACTATGGGCTGTGCATTATACATTATGGATGACTATGGGCTGTGCATTATACTTTATGGATCACTATGAGGTGCATTATACTTTATGGATGACTATGGGCTGAGCATTATACTTTATGGATGACTATGGGATGTGCAGTATACTTTATGGAAAACTATGAGGTGCATTATACTTGTTGGATGACTATTGGATGAGCATTATACTGCTACATGGATGTCAATGGGATGTGCATTATACTTTATTAGTGATGTAGAACCCTCCCGGGCCCCATAGGATCTGCATTATACTACTACATGGATGTCTATGGGATGTTCATTAAATTCTATGGGTGACTATCGGATGTGTATTATACTTTATGCATGACTATGGGCTGTGCATTACACTTTTTGGATGACTATGAACTGTATATTATACTTTATGGATGACTATGGGTTGTGCATTATATTTTATGGGTGACTATTGACTGCATTATACTTTAAGGATGACAGTGGACTGTGCATTATGCTGTACGGAGGACTATGGGGTGTGCATTATACTATAGGGAGGACTATGGGCTGTGCGTTATACTATATGGGGGACTATGGGAAGTGCATTATACTTCTGTTATGGATACGCCCCTGGTGAGTATAATGGTTTACTTTTCTTCTATACATTAAAGAACAGCGGCAGAACAGGGGACATATACCAGGATGGGGGATATATATACCAGAATAAAGCCCAGGATAAGGGACATATACCAGGATGGAGGGTGCATATAATGACAGATTTTTTTTAATTCACCTCTGCATAAATTCAACAAAATGGCAACCGCTGGCTACTATTTTACTAAATCGCAAAAGGACTTCAAAATGCTATTTAAAAAAAAAAAGTAAATAAAATTACCTAACAGCTCATTTAACCAGTCGCTCCACTCTGGAATCCCTGGGCCTCTGACATTGGGTCTGGATTTCTGTCTTTAATGGGGCCTGGGAGGGTTCTACATCAGCGTGTAAAAGATCCCAGTGTCATGACGTCACAGCACATGTCATGACTCGCAAGTGCATGCACAGAATCCTCCCAAACACTATTACAGTCGGACATCCTGACCCAGCGTGAGATATCCGGGATTTCAGCAAGCGCTGTGATGATCAGAAGATATGTCAAGAACCAAACAGGTGACAGTAAGGAGAAGAAGGGCCACAGAGAGGTGAGCGGTGTCTATAAAAATATTCATGCTAGTGTGTAAGTAGCTGTATATGCATACATGATGCAGACCCAGAAACTTTTAATTTAGCTCTAGCTGCTGTTGTGCAGCGGGGTTCGTGCAGTGTGACAGACAGGCAGTGACCCACGAAAATTCAGACCAAAGTCTCTTAATAGTCAGCGTACTCACAAAACAGAAAGTAAATAGGATCCCCTGGATCACAGCTGGGAAACAAGATAGTCTGTTACCGGAACCGTTACTGTGGGCGACTGCATCGCCGTGTACGCTGAGGAGTGCCAAGCCTTTTGGCTCCGCTTGGCTCTGTGTTGTTTCACGTAGGCTAAAGCTAAGGCAGAGCCTTCTGCTCTCCAGGTTTGCAAAACAAGACTGACGCACCCAATCCTCTGCTGCAGAGGTTTTTACAAAGAACCTGTGGCCATAGGCCACATGGAAAACCTAGGCCTGGGGGAGTAAACGGACTGCCCCACTATGATGCTGTAGTCCATTTAAAAAATAAAAGCCCAGAGCAGGTTTTCTTAAATCTGCCTTGGACAGATAGCTTGCCCAAAGACCAACACACTTTTATTTTGCATTACAATCACAGCTATGTCTGTGACTGCAATGCACTCCCGGGGACTCAATATGCTACTGTGTGCATCCTGGGGGACACATAGCACATAGCGACCCTAGCATATGATACCTGTCGCTGCCTCACACTGCCCATATCATACTGTGCTGATGCATCATGTATTGATAGTAGAGAATAGAAGAAAAAGAAGCAGAGTGAAATCTGAAATTCAATATTGAGTCTGAAGAGAAGAAATCAGGGTTTTGATATGCATGGAAATAAGTAGAACCAGGAAATACATCACTAAGTTTTTTCAAACATCTTTATTTAGCTCACAAAAAGCATTCATTTCTGTACAAAAAAAAATGCAAAAATGCGAGTTTTTTTCAGCAGCATTTTTGCTGCCAAGAGATGCAGAAACCTTGCAGAAATTTCTGCAAGCAAATATTCAACGTGCGCACATACCCTTAGTTTGCATGAAAATAAGACAGTTTGTAATTGACCTGTTTTTTTCTCTATCTGCTATCATTCTGCTGCTGCAAGAGCTTTTATCTTACATAGTTTACAGCTTGTTGCCTTGAAAATCGATCACTAGAGCCTTGCCAAATATGAGCAGTAGCTATATTCCAGGCTGGGAACTTAATTTTTGTGCTACCAGACACTTCTCTCAATCCCATTGCTTTCTACACAACAGTTAGCTGATCACCTGCCACCCGCACCCTCTCAAATTCTGACCTTTTATCAGTCCTGCAAAATCATCAGTTTCAGCATTTTCCAGAGCAGTTTTCGGAATCAACACTTCTTGTTCCAAGACTCTTCTCTCCATTTGCAAAAAACAGTGTAGACTTTAGAACAAGTGCAGTGACAGACCCATTCATTCCTAGTATCACTAGCTTAGGAAAAGGAAACTGTCACTCAAGAAGTTCCCACAACTAAGCAATAAGAAAGTGACAAACCTGGAGAGATGTGAATGGCTCAGGACACAACTGTTTACCTCAGATGTGATATTACTTTAGAGCAGGAAGATTATATTCATGTATACTATAGTGTTGGTTAGGAACAAGGAATGGTTTGAGTCAAGGGCTCACTAGTAGATCTGCTGGTTCCTGGAAGAGCCAGTCTAGTCCTGTGTGGGTGTAAGCTGATTTCAGCTTCTGTATTCCTCAGTAAAGCAAAAGATCCTCGAGTAACACAGCCCACACAAGTAAACACTATGACCTGGCTGTGCACATGTTATGTAAATGTTATTTTTGACAAATACATCTAAGGTTTTAAATTATAATGCCAAGATTGTATTAATCTCAGGTACCGGCCACTGCAGGGGGAAGTGAGCTGTAATATACAAGCTGACAACTGCTGACAATGATTTGCTACAGCTTCAGTACCCATGGCAGTCCTTTACTATTGTGCTGTTAGCACATCCTGATAGTAACATAAAAGAAAGTATTCTAACCAGGTATTAGCAATTACTTACCTGTCATGAGTCATTTGCTGGACAAGTTCTTGCCAATGTCGACTTGCACTCAAATCAACCTTGTACATATTGCGAATGTGTTGTATAACATTCTTTCTCTCCATTCCCTGAGACAAACACACACTCTGAGTTATTTCACCAGCTATTTTGGAAATCTCTTTCAATTTTGATTCTAGACGTTGGAAAAGTCTGTGAAGCAGGATGAAAATAAAAGAGTTAATATAATGAAAATGCCATTAACTCTTTCACAAAAAAAAGTGTATTGTCAGTACGTTTGACTGACAGGTGCTCCTTCAATAGGCGCTCCTGGTCAGTAACAATGTAGTCACATGCCAGGATTTGTTGAAAAATAGCAGAAACACATGTCGCATTTTGCCTCAATTTTAGTTAAACTTATAACCTGTGATCACATATCTCCTCTGGAGTATTGCGAATAAGAGAGGAAGGAGGCTGGCTTATCACCTGGAGACCACCAACTGGCTCATCTGTACATCTGCAGCCCATATAACACACATGCCAGCGGACTACCGAGTTAGATATATATTTATGACGTGTAGTGATAGTTTAAAATGATCCCTGCATTTGTAGAAGTATTTGTGTAAAGCATTCCTGCTTGTGAAGAAGTATGTGTATAAAGCTGATGTGTGCAGCCCTATATGAAGGAGATCCTTAAACTTGTCATGTAGCATTGGAGCTCACTATTAGGACCCGAAGATATTCATTTTCCCTCATCTTCTTAGAGCAAAAGGAAAATCTGAGTGTGGCTCAAAGGGATATAGAATTGTTCACTAATATTTTTTAGAAAAACTTTCATATCTACAATAAGATACACTCCAATAATCCCTTTGCCCTAAAATTATTTGGGAAAAATGGATGTTATAAATGTGATGCAAAAAGGAAACCTACTTTGGAGATCCCACAGAAGGTGGATGCAATGCGTGCCATTTCCTAGAAAAAGAATTTGCATATAGTTGTTTAGATACAGTTAGGTCCATATATATTTGGACAGAGACAACATTTTTCTAATTTTGGTTCTAGACATTACCACAATGAATTTTAAACAAAACAATTCAGATGCAGTTGAAGTTCAGACTTTCAGCTTTCATTTGAGGGTATCCACATTAAAATTGGATGAAGGGTTTAGGAGTTTCAGCTCTTTAACATGTGCCACCCTGTTTTTAAAGGGACATAAAATAATTGTAAATAAAATGTTCATTTCTAGTACTTGGTTGAAAACCCTTTGTTGGCAATGAATGCCTGAAGTCTTGAACTCATGGACATCACCAGACGCTGTGTTTCCTCCTTTTTGATGCTCTGCCAGGCCTTCACTGTGGTGGTTTTCAGTTGCTGTTTGCTTGTGGGCCTTTCTGTCTGAAGTTTAGTCTTTAACAAGTGAAATGCATGCTCAGTTGGGTTGAGATCAGGTGACGGACTTGGCCGTTCAAGAATATTCCACTTCTTTGCTTTAATAAACTTCTGGGTTGCTTTGGCTTTATGTTTTGGGTCATTGTCCATCTGTAGTATGAAACGACGACCAGTTTGGCTGGATCTGAGCACACAATATAGCTCTGAATACCTCAGAATTCATTCGGCTGCTTCTGTCCTGTGTCACATCATCAATAAACACTAGTGACGCAGTGCCACTGGCAGCCATGCATGTCCAAGCCATCACACTGCCTCCGCCGTGTTTTACAGATGATGTGGTATGCTTTGGATCCTGAGCTGTACCACGCCTTCGCCATACTTTTCTCTTTCCATCATTCTGGTAGAGGTTGATCTTGGTTTCATCTGTCCAAAGAACGTTCTTCCAGAACTGTGTTGGCTTTTTTAGATGTTTTTTAGCAAAGTCCAGTCTAGCCTTTTTATTCTTGATGCTTATGAGTGGCTTGCACCGTGCAGTGAACCCTCTGTATTTACTTTCATGCAGTCTTCTCTTTATGGTAGATTTGGATATTGATCTGCGATCATCCACCACTGTTGTCTTCCGTGGTCGCCCAGGTCTTTTTGCATTGATGAGTTCACCAGTGCTTGCTTTCTTTCTCAGGATGTACCAAACTGTAGATTTTGCCACTCCTAATGTTGTAGCAATTTCTCAGATGGGTTTTTTCTGTTTTTGCAGCTTAAGGATGGCTTGTTTCACCTGCATGGAGAGCTCCTTTGACCGGATGTTTCCTTCACAGCAAAACCTTCCAAATGCAAGCACCACACCTCAAATCAACTCCAGGCCTTTTATCTGCTTAATTGAGAATGACATAACGAAGGGATTGCCCACACCTGTCAATGAAATAGCCTTGGAGTCAATTGTCCAATTTGTTTTGGTCCCTTTAAAAACAGGGTGGCACATGTTAAGGAGCTGAAACTCCTAAACCCTTCATCCAATTTTAATGTGGATACCCTCAAATGAAGCTGAAAGTCTGAACTTCAACTGCATCTGAATTGTTTTGTTTAAAATTCATTGTGGTAATGTCTAGAAGCAAAATTAGAAAAATGTTGTCTCTGTCCAAATATATTTGGACCTAACTGTATGTAGATAAATGGAATGCATGTGCATAGTGACAGTACAGCCCTAATGTAAAGGTAAAACCAAAGTGGCTCAGTGGTTAGCACTGTTACTTTGCATCGCTGGTCCCAAGGTTCAAATGTTAATATGTTCTCCCCATGTTTGTAAGCATTCAAATAAAGCAGGTAAAAGTAAATAATCAATTACCCCTCCTCTGTCAACTTTAGAAGTGTTAATCCAAAATATTTCCCTCTCCTGGTTCAAAAATGGTATTCATCCAATTACTGATCTTGTATTAAACAAGGTACCCAGCTTGCTTCCAAACTCTCAAAGATCACTATCAGATACCCAGACAAAATTTTTACATACAATTGCATATAACACATTGATGACCTAAGGCTAGGCCCATCAAAGTAAAAGTAGTGAACAACCCTTTAATGTCACCCATTATCTGCACAACTAAATTGAAAAAAAAACTATTTTTCTTTTTCTACCGGGAAAGATATCAAAGACCGAAACTAATATGGTAGTACATATGTATGCAATCCCTTAAACTAATACATTGCTGAAGTACCCTTTGAATTTATGACAGTATACAGTATTTTTGGGTAGGATTATGTCAGCACAACATATCTAGAATTGTCAATCTTTGCCCACTCTACCTTGAAGTAACACTCCAAATCTGTCAGATCGCGATTCAGGTCTGGGCTATGACTGCGCCATTCCAAAACTTCAATATTTTTCTGGTAAAGCCATTCTTTTGTTGATTTGTGGGCACACTTAGCCTCAATGTCATGCTAAAAGGTGAAATTCCTCATAAGATTTTTATCAAGGCCATGCAGTACACAACCAGTACTTGGCAGAAAGTCTTGCAGCTTCTTTAATGTTGCTGTTGACCTCTTAGCAGACTCCTTGACCAGTTTTCTAATTGTCTTTTCATTAATTTTTGAGGGATGTACATGGCGCGCCCGCCAGGGCCGTGGGGACTCGGTACCTGGCCAGTTCTTAAGGGGATGTGTCACGGTAGCAGTGAACCGGTCCGTGGCCATGGGCGTCCAACGAAAAAGGATGATTAAAGGGGAAATAAAGTTTATAAGAGATGGTTCGTGACGCAACCTGTGGTACTCGGCCAAGGATGGCCAATGCTGCTTAAAGAGACCGCTCGGCTGATGGTGATGCAGCTCTCTACAGGTAGAGCTTAGTCCCAGGGAAATTATATTGTTAAAGATGGTGATTATGGATGTAGTGCAGGGTGGATGGTGCAGTAAATAACTCTGAGGACACAGCAGGGTGCAGTTTCCACACTTTTACTCATGGTTTGTAGTGCAGGCCAGGGCACTAGTTACAGATGACAATGGAGGTCCGGGCAGTCTGAAAGCAACTTAGGATCCACTAAGCCAGATGGGTTTTGAGGCCTCCTTACTGCGCTGTTCTCTGAGGTCCTTGCTGCCTAAATCTATGCTGAGTCTTCTGTTTCTTATTGTTCTAAAATACTTGCCCATATGGCAGGCAGCTTAAGCCTATTGCAGGTGTTGCTCCTTTATGGCATCTCCAGGCTCTGGTCTGCTGCTGTGCCTTCGGGTATTGCTGGGCCATGAGACCTGCAATCCCCTGCTCTTCAGATTTAGCTGCTTGGACTGTTGTACCAGTCAGCCATGGACTCTGGCGTCCAGCATCTAGCGCTGTACTCTGGGGTGAGCTTGATCACAGCTCCACTTCCCAGGTTCTCTTTCACTTCTCTCTTCACTCAGACTCTGTCTCTCTCAGTCCCAGACAGACTGACTGACCCCACCTCCAGGCCAGAATTAATAGAGAAGTTCCCCTTGAAACTGGGTTTAGAGCTCCCCCTTCTGGTCTGGAGTCAGGAAAAGTGATGGATGTAAGTGTTATCTGGTCAGGAAACCACTCCTTGCTTCCAGGCATGTCATCACCCCCATATGAGGGAGGCAATGCCAATGTGGTAACCGGACTCCTGGAGTGCCACATACACTTCTAGGTAATGCCATTCTTGTGCCAATTTAAAGCCACTTTTGATGACTGTCTTCATAGTTTTCCAGTGTACTGTATATCTAATGATATGTTAGAATTTTTTTTTCTTACTCTTCTCCTGAATGATAAACTTTCAAAAATGAGATCCCTGTGATGTAAGATGCTGTTTACAGACTATGGTTTTTGTTGTAAAATACAACTAAAATAATGTCTGGCAAATCATACTAGAACAGCTAAATCAAATTATTTGATTTTTTTATTTTTATTTTCCGCCTAAAGTAATTTCAGTTGTTTTTTTTTTTTAATTATTTTTTTTAGTCATGTAAAACATTATAGCAAGAAGAATGGTTTAAGAACTTTTTTTTAATGTCAACCATAATCTGTACAAATAGGCAAACTAAAAAGATTGACTTGTTGGCAAGGGTGGCAAGATGGAAGACTTTTTTCTTTTTCTTAACAAAGAAATACATCCCCACCAGGCTATGTTTAGCCAAAACCTATATGATAATTCTGACCAAGTGATAAACTGATGCCTCCATGCTCTGCAAGTCACTGCAAATACTACTGGTTGCCCATCCACTACATAATCCAATATAAACTTTTCACTCTCACACACACAGCTCTCTCCACAGTTCTTCACCGCCCTACAGCTCCTCCCTCATCTCTGTCTACCACCATATCTTTTCCTCTTCATTTCACTAATGACTGAAGACTAACATCCTCTATAATCTGAACCTGACACTCCCGCCTCCAGGACTTCTCTCGTATTGCCCCAGAAAATCAGGCTAATTCCCAGTATCCACAGTTTGAAGCGAGCCCTAAAAACACATTTCTTTAGAATAGCCTCACCTATCTAATTAACTATTGGAGAAAAAAGTGGTTTCATTCCAGCTCCTTTATTAATCCAGTTTAAAATGATAATAGATGCTCCATATCATGAGCGAACAAGGGTGAAGCATTTTGATGGCAGTGGCAATCTTTATCATAGTTGGAACATAACCACTTTTTTCTCCATTTGTCTAAGACGCCTTCTCAGGAGAGAGTTCTGTGTGCCTACAGTGGCTGTCGGTGAGCTGGCTATTGCCTTTTATTAGCTATTCCCTGTTCTGTCTTCTACACACTCAGCAACACTCTGCATCTGCACTTGTACAGATACTGGCTGGTGACTAGTTCATGCAGCGTTATTGGAACGCTTCTGTTTATTACACCAATGGCTGGACCTTAAATGACAAGCACTTTATTTTTAACTTTTGTTGTACCTTATTTCATCAAGTAAGTCAAAAGCATGTGAGAAAAAGTGTTATGGTCACATGAGCCCAAGGTTGAACTTTTTGGCCATAATTCCAAAAGGTATGTTTGGCTCAAAGCCAACACTGTGTATCACCAAAATAACACAATACCCATAGTGAAGCATGGTGGAGACAGCATTATGCTTTTGTACTGTATTTCAGCAGCTGGCACTCTGGCTTTAGTCTAGGTAGAGAGAACTATGAACATTTCCAAATATCGATTTATTTTGCAATAAAATCTTAATCCCTCTGCGGAAAAGCTGAAGAGAAATTTCACCGGCCATAAGCATACCGCCAAATCAACAAAAGAATGTCTTTGTCAGAAGATGATCAAAGTTTTGTTGTCACTCACCCAGAGTCAATACCTGAATCCAATTGAAAGTCTGTGGGATGACCTGAAGAGGATTGTACACAGGACATGCCCTCGCAATCTTACAGATTTGGAGCACTACTGCAAGGAAAAGTGGACAAAGATTGGCAATTCTCGATGGGTCATGCCTATAGGCTTCAATCCAAAAAAAGACTGAATGCTTTCATAAATTCAAAGGCTACCTCAAAGTATTAATTCAAGGTTGTGCATATATATATATATATATATATATATATATATCCATATATATGAATATAAAAATTTTCAAAACTGCCGTCAGGTAATTTTTTAACACTTCAGATGCTTTTCAGAAATTAACGCAAAGCAGAATGACAGGAATGAAAACATTATATTTTTACCACTACAATGTTGCTAACTTCTGAACAGGCCACTATAGCTAGCAGACTCCAAGGCCATTTCTTCGCCATGGAACCATACAATCAAGATTTCAGGGTGCCAATGGTGGTGATGGCTGATGCAGGTATAAGAAGAGTTTGTGTCATCCACTTTTTCCTCCTCCCCTACCTCCTGCTGTTGAAATATGTGGAGTGATGTAAAACATCACAATGTTTGTATGTTTAATAATTTGCATTGCTCAAGAATTATGCTTGGCCCAGCCATAGGTAGTTGACAGGGATAGTTAAAGTTAATAGCTGAGACTCGCTCAGAGAGGAGGAGCCAAGTGAAGGAACTGAAGAGAGCTTCCAGGTAGAACGGGAGATAGTAATGAGCCGGCAATAGAAGCAGACTTCTAATCTGGCTAGTCAGCGAAACTGCATGCAGTGGGTGCTTGTCACAGTACTGTTGCAGGATATCCTGTGGCTAGGGGCTCCTTCCCTATCCGTAAAGATAGAGGCATACCAGCTAGCCCTGATCTCAGTAATTACTTCTGATGGTGAAGATGCAGGAGCCACGTTCCTTGCTGAGCTCCTAAATCAGCCCTGATCTGTCCCCTCCCAGGTAAGTGTGGTGTTGTAGTGTATAAGAATGCACAAACTGGACTAACAAGGGAAGATGTACAGGGATGAATGAAAATACCAATCATACAAATATGCACTCAAACAACAGAGTAGGACACCGAGAAGTTAAGAAAGGAAAAAACAAATAGGAGAGGATGGTGATGATATGCACACAGAGAAATCACCAAGCAACCATTTTCTGAAAAACACTTCAGGAGCTCTCAATTGAACACATTAACCCCTGCAATGCTAGCAGAAACTCTGTTTAATATGATGGTGAAATGATACTAATCAGTGCAAAAGTAAGTGAAATCAGACACCTCGGTGTTCTGGCCCCTCTCTGTCATGGTAAATTCGTGACAGTGCTTTTTTGGTAACAGTGAGATGACCAAGGCAGGTAGTAAGCGACAACGAGAAGGAAGTAAGTAGTGTCTAGAGTTGGCCCAGAGCAAAACAGAGAAAAGGAAGAAGTATAAAGGCCTAGGGCAGGAAGCCTAACGGGATGGTATGCAGTTGTCTGTCAATAGGGTGACCTGCCCAAGAAGGAAGGATAAGTGAGCGGATAAGTAAGTTGAAGAGGAAATGCCCCTGTGTGGTAGTCCAGAGAAGTGAATAAAGCGTAAAATTAAGTAGCGACGATACTGGCAGAGAAAACTCCCCTAAGGGGAGAAGTATGCATAACTGGACGTGAAAGTATAAAACTCATGCTTGCTGGACTATGGCGCCATTTTTGGGGACTAGAAGGCTCCTGGAATAGTGTGCTGGGCTGTGCTGAGGCAGAAGAGCTAAGGCTGGTTTCACATTAGCGTATCTGTGCACAGCGTATAATTCGCATAGATCTGCATGCATCACGCGTACATAAATCTAACATTGAGCTGGTACACATGCAGCATATAAATGCATGTTCACATGGCCAAAAAGCATACAAAACCTACAAAAGACAAAATGAAGAAAACCCTGCTGTAATTAAATAAGTAAAAAGCAAAAGTGCATTTAAATCATACAGAGTTCTTAGTAATACTGTATTTTATGCCATGTTTGATCAAATACAGTATTACTAAGATCTCGGTATGATTTAAATGCACTTTTGCTTTTTACTTAATTACAGCAGGGTTTTTTCATTTTGTCTTTTGTAGGTTTTGTATGCTTTTTGGCCATGTGAACATGCATTTATATGCTGCATGTGTGCCAACTCAAACCAAGCTCAATTTCTGTGTTTTTTCTTTGTATTTTTGCATTCTGTGCAAGCTGGGGTGTGGCCTCCCTCTCCTGAGCTGGAAATTGTATTTAAAGGCTTCCCCTAACTGGTGTCCAGTGGTTGGGACCCGGTCCTTGTCTGCCCTTATTCACACAGACGTCAACTTTGACAAATGATAAGGTTTTTAACCCCTTCCTGACATCCGACGTACTATCCCGTCCACGGTACCCGGGCCCGTATGACCGTGGACGGGATAGTACGTCTACCGCGATCAGCGGCGCCCACGTGGCGAGCGCCGCTGATCGCGGCCGGGTGTCAGCTGATTATCACAGCTGACACCCGGCACTATGTGTCAGGGGCGGTCACGGACCGCCCCCGACACGTTAACCCCTTGCACACCGCGATCAAACATGATCGCGGTGTACCGGGAGTTAAAGGGAAGCATCGGCAGGGAGGGGGCTCCCTCCGTGCTTCCCTGAGCCCCCCAAGGCAGCGCAATGTGCAGCGCTGCTGCGGGGGGCTCCTATCCTCCAGGCCCCCAAATCCAAGATGGCGACGGGGGCCTTCGGGGACCTGAGGAAGCTGGCTTCCTCAGTGCCTGCAAAGCGCAGGCAAGAGGAAGTCTGCTTCAATGCCTGTGACAGATTGCTGATCTGTCACAGTGATCTGTGATGTGACAGATCAGCGATCTGTCACAGGACAGTGATGTCCCACCTGGGACTATGTAATAAAGTAAAAAAAAAATTAAAAAAAAATGTAAAAATAAATTAAAAAAAATCGCCAAATAAATTAGTAAAAAAAAAAAAAAATATTCCCCAATAAATTCATTTTTTGAAAATAATAAAAAAAAAAAAAAATAAAAGTACACATATTAGGTATCGCCGCGTCCGTAATGACCCGCCCTATAAAACTGTCCCATTAGTTAACCCTTTTAGCGAACCCCTTAAAAAATAAAAATAAAAAACGAAGCAAAAAATAATGATTTATTATCATACCGCCAAACAAAAAGTGTAATATCGCGCGATCAAAAAGACGCATATAAATATCCATGGTACCGCTGAAAACGTCTCCTTGTCCCGCAAAAAACGAGCTGCCACACAGCATCATCAGCGAAAAAATAAAAAAGTTATAGCTCACAGAATAAAGCGATGCAAAAATAATTATTTTTTATATAAAATAGTTTTAATTGCATAAAACCGACAAAAACATAAAAAAACGACCTAAATGAGGTATCGCTGTAACCGTACTGACCCGAATAATAAAACCGCTTTATCAATTTTACCGCACGCGGAACGGTGTAAACGCACCCCCCCAAAAGAAATTCATGAAACGCTGGTTTTTGTTCATTCTGCGTCCCAAAAATAGGAATAAAAAGCGATCAAAAAATGTCACGTGCCCGAAAATGGTACCAATAAAAACGTCAACTCGTCCCGCAAAAAATAAGACCTCACATGACTCAGTGGGTCAAAATACAGAAAAATTATAGCTCTCAATATGTGGTGATGCAAAAACTATTTTACAATAAAAAGCGTCTTTTAGCGTGTGACAGCCGCCAAACATAAAAACCGCCATAAATAGTAAATCAAACCCCCCGTTATCACCTCCTTAGTTAGGGAAAAATAATAAAACTAAAAAAAAAAGTATCTATCTCCATTTTCCCGTTAGGGTAAGGCTGTGTGCACACGCTGCGGATTAGGTGCGGATTCATCCGCGCGGATTTTGTAAAATCCGCAGGTGAAACCGCAGGTCAAAAGACCTGCGGTTTTACCTGCAGATTGCTCTGCGGTTTTGTCCTGCGGTTTTTCATCTCCTCATTAGAGGAGATGGCAAACCGCAGGAGAATCCGCAGAAAGAATTGACATGTCAATTCTTTCTGCGGATTGAAAACCGCAGATAATCCGCGCGGAAAATTCCGCACCGTCTGCACTGCGGTTTTTGATTCCCATAGGGAATCATGGTACTGGGGTCCGCAGCAGCCAAAACCGCTGCGGAACTGCAGCAAAATCCGCAGCGTGTGCACACAGCCTTAGGGTTAGGGCTAGGGTTAGGGCTAGGGTTAGGGCTAGGGTTAGGGTTAGGGCTCAGATTAGGGTTAGGGGTGTGTTGGGGTTAGGGTTGGAGTTATAATTGGGGGTTTCCACTGTTTGGGCACATCAGGGGCTCTCCAAATGCAACATGGCGTCTGATCTCAATTCCAGCCAATTCTGAGTTGAAAAAGTCAAATGGTGCTCCTTCCCTTCCAAGCTCTGCCATGCGCCCAAACAGTGTTTTACCCCCACATGTAGGGTATCAGCCTACTCAGGACAAATTGCAAAACAATTTTTGGGGTCCAATTTCTCCTGTTACCCTTAGGAAAATAAAAAATTGGGGGCAAAAATATCATTTTTGTGGAAAAAAATGATTTTTTTATTTTCACGTCCGAGTGTTATAAACTTCTGTGAAGCACTTGGGGGTTCAAAGTGCTCACCACACATCTAGATAAGTTCCGTGGGGGGTCTAGTGTCCAAAATGGGGTCACTTGTGGGGAGTTTCAATAGTTTAGGTACATCAGGGGCTCTCCAAACGCACATGACACCCGCAGACCATTCCATCAAAGTCTGCATTCCAAAACGTCACTGCTTCCCTTCCGAGCCCCGACGTGTGTCCATACAGTAGTTTTCTCCCACATATGGGGTGTCAGCGTACTCAGGCCAAATTGGACAACAACTTTTGGGGTCCAATTTCTCCTGTTACCCTTGGGAAAATGAAAAAATTGGGGACTAATTGATCATGTTTCTGGAAAAAATACCATTTTTTTATTTTCATGCCCTGGCATTATAAACTTCTGTGAAGCCCTTGGGGGTTCAAAGTGCTCACCTCACATCTAGATAAGTTCCTTAGTGGGTCTAGTTTTCAAAATGGGGTCATTTGTGGGGGGTTTCCACTGTTTAGGTACATTAGGGGCTCTCCAAAGGCAACATGACACTCGCAGACCATTCCATCAAAGTCTGCATACCAAAACGTCACTACTTCCCTTCCGAACCCCGACGTGTGCCCATACAGTAGTTTTCACCCACATATGGGGAATCAGCATACTCAGGACAAATTGGACAACAACTTTTGGGGTCCAATTTCTCCTGGTACCCTTGGGAAAATAAGAAAATGGTGACTAAAAGATCATGTTTGAGGAAAAAATACGAATTTTTTATTTTCACGCCCGGGCGTTATAAACTTCTGTGAAGCACTGGGGGGTTCAAAGTGCTCACCACACATCTAGATAAGTTCCTTGGGGGGTCTAGTTTACAAAATGGTGTCATTTGTGGGGGGTTTCCACTGTTTAGGTACATTAGGGGCTCTCCAAAGGCAACATGACACCCGCAGACCATTCCATCAAAGTCTGCATTCCAAAACGTCATTACTTCCCTTCCGAGCTCCGACGTGTGCCCATACAGTAGTTTTCTCCCACATATGGGGTATCAGCATACTCAGGACAAATTGGACAACAACTTTTGGGGTCCAATTTCTCCTGGTACCCTTTGGAAAATAAAAAAATGGTGACTAAAAGATCATGTTTGTGGAAAAAATACGAATTATTTATTTTCACGCCCGGGCATTATAAACTTCTGTGAAGCACTGGGGGGGTCAAAGTGCTCACCACACATCTAGATAAGTTCCTTAGGGGGTCTAGTTTACAAAATGGTGTCATTTGTGGGGGGGTTTCCACTGTTTTGGTACATCAGGAGTTTTCCAAACGCGACATGGTGTCCGATCTCAATTCCAGCCAAAAACGTCAAATGGCGCTGCTTCCCTTCCGAGCTCTGCCATGCGCCCAAATAGTGGTTTACCCCCACATGTTGGGTATCAGCGTACTCAGAACAAATTGCACAATAACTTTTACGGTCCTGTTACCCTTGGAAAAATAAGAATTGAGGGTGAAAAGATCATTTTTGTGGAAAAAATATGATTTTTTAATTGTATGGCTTTATGTTATAAACTTCTGTGAAGCCCATGGGGGTTCAAAGTTCTCACCACACATCTAGATAAGTTCCTTAGGGGGTCTAGTTTCCAAAATGGTGTCATTTGTGGGGGATTTCCACTGTTTTGGTACATCAGGGGTTTTCCAAACGCGACATGGTGTCCGATCTCAATTCCAGCCAAAAACGTCAAATGGCGCTGCTTCCCTTAAGAGCTCTGCCATGCGCCCAAATAGTGGTTTACCCCCACATGTGGGGTATCAGCGTACTCAGGACAAATTGCACAATAACTTTTAGGGTCCTGTTACCCTTGGAAAAATAAGAATTGAGGGTGAAAAGATCATTTTTGTGGAAAATATATGATTTTTTAATTGTATGGCTGTATGTTATAAACTTCTGTGAAGCCCATGGGGGTTCAAAGTTCTCACCACACATCTAGATAAGTTCCTTAGGGGGTCTAGTTTCCAAAATGGTGTCATTTGTGGGGGGTTTCCACTGTTTTGGTACATCAGGAGTTTTCCAAACGCGACATGGTGTCCGATCTCAATTCCAGCCAAAAACGTCAAATGGCATTGCTTCCCTTCCGAGCTCTGCCATGCGCCCAAATAGTGGTTTACCCCCACATGTGGGGTATCAGCGTACTCAGGACAAATTGCACAATAACTTTTAGGGTCCTGTTACCCTTGGGAAAATAAAAATTGGGGTGAAAAGATCATTTTTGTGGAAAAAATATGATTTTTTAATTGTACCGCTGTACGTTATAAACTTCTGTAAAGCCCTTGTGGGTTCAAAGTTCTCACCACATATCTAGATAAGTTCCTTGGGGGGTCTAGTTTCCAAAATGGGGTCACTTGTAGGGGGTTTCCACTGTTTAGGTACATCAGGGACTCTCCAAACGTGACATGGCGTCCGATCTGAATTCCAGCCAATTTTGCATTGAAAAGTCAAACGGCGCTCCTTCCATTCTGAGCTCTGCCATGCGCCGAAACAGTCGTTCCCCCCCACAAATCAGGTATCAGCGTACTCAGGACAAATTGCACAATAACTTTTGCAGTCCAATTTCTCCTGTTACCCTTAGTAAAATAAAAAAAATTGAACCTGAAGTATTTTTTTTGTGAAAAAAAGTTAGATGTTCATTTCTTTTCAAATATTCAAAAAAATTCCTGTGACGCACCTAATGGGTTAATAAACTTCTTGAATGTGGTTTTGAGCACCTTAAGGGGTTCAGTTTTTAGAATGGTGTCACTTTTGGGTATTTTCTATCATATAGACCCCTCAAAGTGGCTTCAAATGTGATGTGGTCCTAAAAATAAAATGGTGTTGTAAAAATGAGAAATCGCTGGTCAACTTTTAACCCTTATAACTTCCTAACAAAAAAAAATTTTGGTTGCAAAATTGTGCTGATGTAAAGTAAACATGTGGGAAATGTTACTTATCAAGTTTTTTGTGTGCCGTATCTCTGTGATTTAAGGGCATAAAAATTCAAAGTTGGAAAATTGCGAAATTTTCAAAATTTTTGCCAAATTTCCAATTTTTTCACAAATAAACGCAAGTTATTTGAATGAAATTTTACCACTAACATGAAGTACAATATGTCACGAGAAAACAATGTCAGAATCACCGGGATCAATGGAAGCGTTCCAGAGTTATGACCTCATAAAGGTACAGTGGTCAGAATTGTAAAAATTGGCCCGGTCATGAACGTGCAAACCACCCTTGGGGGTGAAGGGGTTAATATTAGACAGTGTAGGACCGCCCCGACCACAGAGTCACCTTGTCGATGGTGGACGGCTTTTATGCTGTTTGATCAAATACAGTATTACTAAGAACACTGTATTATTTAAATGCACTTTTGCTTTATACTTATTTAATTACAGCAGGGTTTTTTTCATTTTGTCTTTTGTAGGTTTTGTATAAATCTAACATTGTGTACGCAGGGATATGCGTTTACATCAGTTCACATGCGGATGCGAATGCATGCGTCGTTTTGCGTTGTTCGGCGGTGTCCGGCGAACGCAACATGTTGCTTTTTTTGAGGCGTCAATTATGCGCAGACCTGCACATGCTGATGAGTGCATCAAAACAATGCATTACTGTCTAAGGGAACGCATTGGTACGCAAGGACATGTGTACGCATGAGTTCGATACACATGCGTATTTCAGAATGAGCAGGTCCAGGAAGTGATTTCACCACCTGCTAATTGCCAGCTGTATAAAAGGAATTGTGGACACTGAAAAGCCATTACTCTCCAGACTCTGGATGTGAGTAGAAGACTGTCTATATAAGCATAGAAGCTTAGAAAATGTCTGTCTCTGCAGTCTGTACTCTGTACTATTTTTTTTTTCTGTTCCTTGTAGACTGGTTGCTGCTCCGGTCCCGGACTACTGTTGTGGCTTGCATTTCCTGTTCAGGATTTTTCTTTTCCCGTGGTGTGGTACTGGCCCTTCAGTTCTACTGTCCAGGATTTCTCGGCATTTCAGTGGTGTGGTATTGGTCCTTCAGTTCTCCTGTCCAGGATTTCTCTGTTCCGGTGGTGTGGTATTGGCCCTTCAGTTCTACTGTCCAGGATTTCTCGGCATTTCGGTGGTGTGGTATTGGTCCTTCAGTTCTCCTGTCCAGGATTTCTCTGTTCCGGTGGTGTGGTATTGACCCTTCAGTTCTCCTGTCCAGGATTTCTCGGCGTTCTGGTGGTGTGATATTGGCCCTTCAGTTCTCCTGTCCAGGATTTCTAGGCGTTCCGGTGGAGTGGTATTGGCCCTTCAGTTCCCCTGTCAAGGATTTCTCGGCGTTCCGGTGGTGTGGTATTGGCCCTTCAGTTCTCCTGTCCAGGATTTCTTTGTTCCGGTGCTGTGCTTCTGTCCCGCCTGACTACTGTGCTGTTGGTCTACTACCTGTAATGTAAGTATTGGTGTCCATTGTGTTTTTTATTTTTTTTTTGTTTGGCTCTTAACAAGTTTAATTTTTCTTCTCTGTTCTTTTCTGCAGTATTCCACTTGACTGCTGCCTGCTATTCCAACTTGTCCTCCAGTGAAGCTTCCCAGAGTGGGCATGACACTGATTTGTAATCACATTTGATATACTGATTGGCATGTATTGATTGGCAATACTAGTAATGTATGTGTGCTCAGGTGGGCACCACAAAAAATGTACCATATATAAAATAGCTAGGTGCAACACTGTACCAGGAAAGTAATTAATCAAGAGAAGCTACACGTGTTGTGCGTTGTGGGCAGTGTGATTATTCCCAGGCAATCATTATGTAATCCAGCATTGCACTTTCTTGCCAATTGACTTGCATTAGATTTTTTCAGATCTAATCATTATGCCATAATCTACTCATTGATATCATGAAATTATATATATATAATTATTGGAGATTTTTTCTTTTCTCCTGCAACCTTCCAAAAAGATCTAAACCCCTTTTTTGGTGCTTCATATTGTATTATGAATTGGGAAGAGAGAGCATTGTTGGAAATATATACATTTGGGATATATGTAATGGTTTCACTAGAATGAATACTGCATGTTCTTATATGTAAATATATATCCACTTGCCCACACTTATTTCATCTACTGTTTTTTAACTGTTTTTATTGTGCACTTGGTTTGTCTGGCAATTGCATCTTCAATAAAAGCCTTTTTGCATATTGACTTAATGCTGTGGATGTGCACGTTATTCTGTGCTTCTTTTTTCTTCTCTTGACTGGCAATACTACACATTTGGTAAATCATGTATTTTCTTTACAGGTACCTTCCAGTGCAGAACAGCAGGAGCAGTCGAGTGGAAATGAATCTTCCCAGGATCGTCGGCCTCAAGTTTCTGAGGAGGAAAGAAGGGGTGTAAAAGTTGTCTTTTCATTATCAGAGTTGTAATTGAAATTGTTTTGAGGTTTACTTACCATTTTTTTTTTAAATTTGATCTATAGGTTCCACAATGTCAGGAAGGCAAACCAGAGATTGATAACGACCAACTCATTCAATCTGTGCAAGAGCGAGCAGCGTTGTGGGATCCCCGTGATCGTAATCATTCAGACTCAGCATTGATTCGATAATTTTTTTGACTAATGTTTTTCATTTATTTTCCACACAGAACCTGGAGCAGCACAACACAACCTGGACCGTCCTCAGTTGGAGTGGCCCTTCATCGACCAGCCAACAAACAGGCCCAATCGCAATCATCCACCAGCGATGGAGCAACCAGGCTGGGGAACAGGCAGTCAGTCCCATCTGGTTTTCTCCTCTCCCAGCCCCTTGCCACTGGTTTTGCTGGGTCTTCTCGTCTGTGGCAGAGGGCCTGGGAGAGGCTAGTCATGCCCGAGTTTCTTCACTTAGGCTCGATCTTCCGGGATGGAATGAAGGCGGTTTTAGAGAGAGTGGATAATGGGTTCATTCAGGTAAACACACTTTTCCAGGAAGTGCACAGAAGCTTTAACCGCCTGCAAGCCGACCTTCAGAGACCGGCGCAACATTTTTTTCATCAATAGAGCGGTGCGTGTCGAAAAACCGAAAAGAAAAGTTGTCAAGAAACATTACCTACCACCTCCACCCTCACCTCCCAATGTATCTCTGTTTCCAAGTCTGTCCCCACCTTCCCTTGGGTCTCTCCCTTCTAATGTGTCAATCCCTTTCAATTTGTATTCCACTCCTAATGTGTCATCTTCCCCCAATGTTACATCTGCTGCTAATATATCTGACCCAATCCTCCAATTAACTGCCACTTCATCTTTAACCACTTTACCAACCACTCCTAGCCAATCATTACAGCCCGACACCCCCCAGTTCCACAATATCACACCATTGGGCAGACCCCGAAAGTAAACCTCATTTTTTTCTTTTTTTATGTTTAAAACAATGTTTAATTTATTTTTGTTAATAAAAATTCTTTTATTTCTCAATCCCTGTCTCCCTGTGGTTTTTTCATCTCTTTATTTAAATATGTGTGTATTGTTGAGTGAAGTACTAAGGGGTCTTACAGTCAAGGTCCTTAGTATTAAAGTTACGGTCAAGGTGTTAGTAATAAAGTAAACAAACATTACAGGTACATTTTACTTATTAGCGGCTTAAACCATTTCGTCTTGCCATGCCACACATCCAATATCCGAAACAAAGTAGGCAGCAAATTTATCCCTCACTTGGGCAACTTCCACTGTAGTCCTCAGAGGGTGATCTTGGTAATCCTGCAATGTGGTAGTAACGGGTTCCTCAAGTAATAAGTGTTGACGGTTGTCACTCTTTCACCAGAATGTAATTGTGCAGGACAACACACGCTTTCACAACCTCATCAATTGTCTCAATTTTTAGATTGATGGCTGTTCCCAAAATGCGCGATTTAGACACTAGCACTCCAAAGGCGCTCTCCACAGTTCTTCGTGTCCTTGTCAGTCGGTAGTTGTAAATCCTTTTGGTGTGATTCAAGTCCCGACTTGAGTATGGTTTTATGAGGTTGACACACATTTGAAACGCCTCATCCCCGACAACAACAAATGGCATTGGTGATCCTTCAGTGTTCGGAAGAGGTCATGACTGTGGAAAATTGAAATTATTCCCATACTAACGTTGGCCCATGTCAGAGTCTGTGAGTCATTTCCTCGTCCAAATGAGCCAACGTCCACGGCGACAAATCGACAGTCAGCATCTGCAATTGCCATGAGAACAATCAAAAAGTATTTTTTGTAATTGAAATACTCAGATGCATTTCCAGCAGGTTTCATAATCTGAATGTGTTTGCCATCCACATCCCCCAAAAAGTATGGAAAATTAAAAATGTCCTGGAATTTTTCAGCATTTTCCAGCCAGAGTTCAGTTGTGGGTTGGGGAAGGAATTCTTCATGCAGAACGTCACATAAAGCACGGCAGGTGTCTCCAACAATCCCAGAAAGCGTGGACACTCCAATCTGGAATTGAATATGTAGAGATGATAAGGTTTCTCCGGTAGCCAGGAATCTGCCGAACAGAAAATGGGGAAAAAAAATCAGTACATGGCTTTTAGAACAATCATATTAATGACAGGTGTTTCTTTTTCAAAATTACGTACCTCAGGGTCACCAACAGACGTTCCTCAGCAGGAATTGCTCGATGTAGCTTTGTGTCCTGCCTGGTGATGGATCCTCGGACACATAGCAGCAAGTCAAGGAAGTTCTGTTCCAACATTCTCGTGTACTCGAAAAACTTCACAGGGTTTTTACGTAGCTCTGTGTACGACGAGTGGTATGCGCCACGGCTTTCTCAGACTTCATCGATGGGGTGTTGCCAATAGCGATGACGTCTTCTCCGTCTTTCTTCTTCACAAGCCACAGCAAAGGCAACAGCCAATTTTAATGACAAATCAAGATTAAGAATGAAGCTCTCCATGCTAAGATCCATCTTGCAGCTGGATACAGCAGCAAAAGATGAGGATTTCATCAGTGCAGTGTGTCTATATATAGAAATCCCATGAGACACACCCAATGGGTGTCTAGTGTCAAGGAAATTCTACTGGAAAAACATTGGAAATATCAAACGCATGCACATACACTGCAAACACATGCAAAAACGCATACAAACGCATGCAAACGCAGCTTTTTTGGCGTCATGCGTAAGATGATGTGGATAAAAAATGTTGCGTAAACATGCATTTGCTTGCGTTTTTGCATGCGTTTGCGCATGCAGATGATACGCTGCGCACAGAAATGCTAATGTGAACCTAGCCTAAGCGGAGTAGAAAGTGAAACTGACTTTAAGAAAGAGAAGGGAAAATGAATGATGATGTTCCATGACACAACGGAAATGTCAATGAAGATGAATGCTTACTATCTGCTGTACATAGTTCCACATAAAATATTCTTGAGTAAAAATACATTTATTTATGAACTATGGTCTCCCTCACTGAGCTATTTATCATCAGGTCATGGTGGGGCAAATAGAATGGTATCATGCGTCTACAAGGGGCTTATCGGCATCACAGTAAAAGTCCACACACCCAGTCAGGATCCCCATTTCCATGTAATATGCTGTGGCATGAAGCATGAGTACCTCGTCCACGGCTACCACTCCGCACCACATTACACTTGGCATAGTCGGCAAAGGGATGAACTAAGAAATGCGGCGAGGACTAGAGAAAGATGGAAAATGGTAATGAAAGCATGCTTAGAGATGGTCGCAGGAATGGATCCAAAGATGGGGGTTTATGGTACAGTACATAAACAAACCTGTTCATCACAGGTGTAGAGGGCATGGAGGATCGTTCAACCCTCCAGAGGTTTCGTCTTCAGAAGGGAGTGTCTTGCAGAGAATGAGCAGCCCATTGTGGAAGGTGCACACTATAAGAAGGTGAGATGGAAAAGAAATGCCTGCCCACCAAGATGTGATGAAAGAAAACAGGCAGAGGCACTAGATAAATGGGATGGACTGCGAAACAAAGCCCCACCCAGTGAAAGGCAAAGCAGTAATCAGGAGCACGCAGCGACTAGGAGGTCGGCGCCATTAGTTTGGTGGGAGCCGGACAGTGAAATGAAAAGTACTATACCAGGAGAGCGAGAATTATAGTGATGACAGAAGAAGCCTGGATGAAAGGTGGTTGGAAAACGCCTATGTTTTGTTTGTACCTAAAAGCAACCAGAGCGGAGTCGGAGAGTGCAGTGGATGGCAGGGATCAGAGCGATTCCGAGAAGACTGAGGTAGGCTACATACCTAGTTCACAGTCAGGTGTTGGAGAAGCATGCTTGCGACAGTTAATGAAGCTGGTGTTACAGCATGACACGATACAGGGATTGATGACCCGCATAGCTGATGGTATGCTAGTACTGCTGGAAAAGATGCCACCGAGGACCGTGTTTCTTTGTGTCCTGGATTGCAGAGAGGCAGAAGAGCCCAAGGCCTGAGGTCCGAAGGAGAGGTGAGGCTGGGAGATCTGGCGGAGGTCACCCGGTCCCCTGAACGGAATGGAGCTGGAGTAGCGGGACTGGAGCTGGAGGTCGAGCCTCTTACCCTGGCCTGGTTTGAGGATTGTGGAACGGCAAAGCGGCTAGTCACCATACAGGCTAAAATACCAATCTGTAACCCACCTACACATATGGTGGTGAGGGTCACAGCCAGGGCCTGGTGAATTGCCGCGGTAGCGGAAGAAAGAGGAGAGGAAAGAGGAGAGACGAGTCGGCAAAGGCCTGGGTTGATTGCCCTGAAGGAGATCGTTTGGCTCACTGACAGCCAAAAGAAAAAGTCCTGTCCTTTGATAAAAAAGCAGGGGTACGAATTCCTTGAGGAAGAACATACCAGACACATCATGTATGTGAATCACTGGTCTGGTAAATGGGACTATTTCCTCTCTCCTATGCACAGCCTACAGCCCATGGAGTGGGTGAGGTTCCTGAAAGAGGATGGGCCTAGGGCATGCTATTCGGTGGCCTTCTCCCAAGTGAAGACGGAGAGAAAAAAGGAAAAGTGACTTGAGCAAACAGAAGGGTTAGTGCGTGATGATGTTCCATGTCAAAATAGAAATTTCCATGAAGATGAATGACTACTGTCTGCTGTACATAGTTCCTCATAAATTATTCTTCAATAAAAATACGTTTATTTATGAACTATGGTCTCCCTCACTGAACTCTGTAGCATCAGATCCTGACTGGCAGAATATAATGGTATAATGGTATGATGAGTCTTCAAGGGTGTATAGCCATCACAGCAAAAGTCCACACACCCAGTCAGGACCCCCATTTCCATGTAGCGGGCAGCTTGAAGCAAGAGTTTCTCACCCATGGCTACTGTTCCGAGCGGCATTACACAGCAAAATATCAGCTATAGTGTATATTTGACAGCTGCCACATTTACCTTTTTAAGGGGATATGTTATTTTCTTATTTCTCAGGTCAGTAAAAAGTCATATTAGTATTGGTGGTACATAAGAGCTTAACATGTCTCTGTAGTTGTTAACATCCACAGTATTATGCATAACATAATATTCTACAAAACACAACTAGAAACATACCACCAACAGAGATGTCACTGAAGCCCCGTTATAATACAAAAAAATGATAATGAGTAGGCATACCATATGAGTAGATGCAACTCATCACTTTAACAAAGTTCCTAGGTTAGTGTAGACCTAGCAAATTTGTAGGGTCCCTTGTCAGATCATGTAGTCCTACTTGTTTTAGGTTTCGTCATTCACAAAAAGTAGATGTAGCTCATGTCTAAATTTTGACTGCACTCAGCAAACTAATGGTAGACAATGTGCTATAATTGGTCTTAAAGGGAATCTGTCAGCAGGTTTCTGCTATGTAATCTGAAGACAGAAGGATACAGAGGCTGAAACACAGAATTCAGGGTTATGTCACTTGTCAAAGTGCGTATTGTTGTTTACTAACTGTGAATGATTTATCACTAAGAGATTATCACTGCTGGACTACATTAGTCCGGCAACGCCCCCACCCCCATTATAATCACAACACTGTCTATGGACATTGTACACAAAGAGCCTAATGTGGGTGGGGGCAGATTTCTCAGCTCGGCTTCATTGTAAAACTAAATCTATGATTGTGAAAGAACAGCTGCACCCAGTAATTTAAGTGATATATTGTTGGGTTCAGATTCTCTTTGCCTACAGCTGTGCTCAGATGAAATAGCAAAAACGTGCTGACAGATTCCATTTAAGGAATATTAGGAAAACTTGATTATAGATGTGACTCCTGCAGCCTCAAACTTCTGGCCACTACACACATAGATTACACATGTTTACTTGCCCTGCAGAGCGGTCACATCTTAGAAGTAGAGGGTGAGCAGAGAAAAAAGCTGACATTTCCTCCTTCCATCTTTACCGACTGAGCAGCTACTTGGATCGATTTACAGAGCAGCAGTCAGTACAAAGCTGTCCCTGTACACAATCCAACAGACTGTCCATCAAGATATCCATCTGGGATACACAGGAAAATGTGTGCTCTTACACAAAATGCTGATGCTAATGCAGGAGCACGGAAAGCAGAGAGTAAGGGTCCAGTTTCACATAGCGACGCACCAGCGATCCAGACAATGATACGACCTGATAAGGATCGCTGGTGCGTCGCTACATGGTCGCTAGTAAGCTGCCAAATAGGCAGATCTCTTCAATGACGCAGCAATCCAACAGCGATCCGTATAACGACCTCAGCGGTCGTTGGGACCCTGTCACACAGCAGCTATTCTGACGACTCACGCCTGTGTCCCTGAGTTCTGCGTCGCCAACGAGGTCGCTTGTCGGTGTCAAACACAGCGATGCATGCTGGCCAGCGGAACGCCAACGATCAAACAATGGCCCAGGACATTCGAGCATGATCAGCGATATCCAGCGGGGGGGCCGGTCGCCGCTATGTGTAACACGTAGCGAGATCGCTGGCAAGGTCGCTGTTGCATCACAAAATCGGTGACGTTTCAGCGATCTCGCTAACAATCTTGTTGTGTGAGACGGGGCCTTTAGGCTGGGGTCGCACTGCTTTATGGCAGTCCATTAGACGGACTGCATTACACCGCGGCATAACGCGGTGTAACGCTGCCATTAACCCCCATTATCAGGCGCATCGCCAACGCATGCCATAATCGGCATGCGCTAGCGATGTGCCGTCATTCAGTGACGGAGCCTCGGACGCGGACTGCAGCGTCTGAGGCTCCGTCACCGCTAGTGCAGATGAATCATCTGCGCTAGCGATAGAGCATAACACGATCGCGTTATGTTATACCGTTAACGCAGACCGTCAAGGCTATGCGTTGAAAGGGCTGCTTTAACGCAGTGTGACCCTAGCCTAAGTGCCTGGAGGTTGAATTCTTAACTGTGCTTTCCTCGGCTGAGGTGAATGTCATTGCCCTCTGCTCTGAGTTGTGCATGACCATGTAGACAGTTTATGAGGGTTTATCCTATTGGAACATTCCCTTTAAGGGTATGTGCACACGTTGCGTATTCCGCTGTGGATTTTTCTGCGCGGATTTGGCTAAAACTGCAGGTATAATGACCTGAGTTTTACCTGCGGATTTAATGCGGATTTCTATAATGGAGCAGGTGTCAAACCGCTGCATATTCCGCACAAAGAATTGACATGCTGCGGATTTCAATCTGCAGCTAATCCGCGCAGAAAAATCTGCAGCAAGTGCACAGCATATTTCATTTTCCATTGACTTTAATGGTACTGTACACCAGGGCCGGATCTGCAGCAGAATCCACAACGTGTGCACACAGCCTAAATGTTCGTAATGTGTGCAAGATGAATACAAGAAGAGTGAATCTTTCTCTATTATAAAGATATGGAAGGGCAGACTGTATGAAGGGCTAGCAAAGGCTTTGTGCTAAGTCACGGGATTTCAAGAATGTTTGGACGACTTCCCAGCAATTTTTATTACAATCATTCTGATTTAATAAATAAACTATTTTTTTTTCTGTCTTGACAATTCAAAGTTTTATTTATTGTTTTACTTGGTATATCTCCAATCAGTGTGTTGGCAATGGCAAAATAAAAGCCTGTTTTTTGGCACCCATCCATTCTATTTTTTCTATTCACTTGGTTTATTTTATTGTACTGGATAAAGATCAATCCGTTGTGAATGTAGAGGTGGGGTATGTGCTTCTATGAGAGTGACAAGCGTTTAAGATGGGAACACCCCCTTAAGTATATCCCCCTTAAGTAGCTACTGCAGCTGTCAAGCGACAAAACATGTGCAGACCATACAGCTCCATAGGTCTGAGACCAGCAGATTCAGTTCTACATTTACCAGCAAAACAATTGGGAACACAAAATCATTGAAATACATTTCATAGATATTTTCTTACTTTTGCTGATTATTTACAATTGTTTTTTTCCAAGCTTCTTTGTTGGCTAGCTCTTCATTCTTATATTTTTCCTGTTCCTGAAAATAAAATGAACAAAATATGCAGCAACGTGACGTATAGGAATAACATTGATGTTTATCTCATATTTCTAACAAAACCTCGGCAGGAGCCCCTTTCTGGCATAAAGTCCTAAAAAGGGATGAATTAAAAGCAAAAATCTGGAGACTCTCCATGAGATATTAATTCTGATTTTTGGTTTTATTGTTCCCAACGCATTCCACTATGCAATGAATAAAGATTTGCAACTGGAATATTTCATTCAGGGATATCTAGGGTGTGGTATTTTAGTGCTCCCTTTATTTTTTTGCACAGTGTATTATACTAATGTCCCATCATATGATTTTATAAAACTACAGTTTTTGTACATGGTTTTGTATTTATTTATGAATGTACTAATTTCAACTACCATATACAGCTATGGCAAAATTTTCAGTTTTTCTGATTTTTGTCTTTATAGGTATATTTTTGAGTAAAATGGAAATTGCTCTTTTATTCCATAAACTACTGACAACATGTCTTCAAATTTCCAAGCACTAAATTTTGTATTTATTTTCAGAAAATGAGAAATGGTCAAAATCACAAAAAAATACAGTGCTTGCAGACCTCAAATAATGCTAAGAAAACAAGTTCATAATCATTTAGAAACACAATACTAATGTTTTAACTCAGGAAGAGATCAGAAATCAATATTTTGTGGAATAACCATGATTTGATTTTTAATCACAGCTTTCTTGGCATGCTTTCCACCAGTCTTTCACACTGCTTTTGGGTGATCTTATGCCACTCCTGGCACAAAAAATTAAGCAGTTCTTCTTTGTTTGATGGCTTGTGACTATCCATCTCCCTCTTGATTAAATTCCAGAGGTTTTCAATGGGGTTCAGGTCTGGAGATTGGGCTGGCTATGACAGGGATTTGATGTGGTCGTCCTTCATCCACACATTGTGTGGCATGGCACATTGTCCTGCTGGAAAAAAATAGTACTCAGGCTGGTTTCACATTTGCGTTTTTTTGCGCTTGAAAAAACGCATACGTGCGCATGCGTTTTTTCCCCTATATTTAACATGGGTGCGCATACCTGCGCGCTGGCATGCGCACGTATGCGATTTTCATGCGCTGCGTTTTTTTGGGGTGTGCGTTTGTATTTCACAGACGCTACATGTTGCATTTTTTGGTCCTGCAAAAAAGCGCATGCGCACGTATGCGCACGTTTTGCGCTAAAAATGGCCATTATAGCCTATGGATGCGCATACGTGCGCACTGGCATGCGCATGTATGCGTTTTTTTAGCGCTGCGTTTTTTTGGTGGTGTCCACTTGTTGTACTAGTTATAAACTTCTAAAGTCAAAAAAAAAAGTCTATATAAAGGAGGTGCCTGCCAAAACTCTGCCACTACTACACTGACAGATTGGAAAGCAGACAGTCACCAAGGAACCCATTATCAGCGCAAGAATGTGAGTATATTACATTATATGCCTGTCCTTTTAAATTATGTATGTACTAATGATTTTTATTATTTTTACATGCAGTATGTCTTCATAATCCGAATATTCCCCATCGCGGCAGGAATTGGCGCAAGCAGACCGTGAGGTGATTATTTTCGTGCATCTGGTAAGTATATCTGCTGCTACTCCAAATCTCTTACGTTTTTTTCAACTTTTTTAAGACATCATCATCATCTTCTGCGGACGGGACTTCTGAGGGCGAAGAGCAGGAGCAGCGAAGCCAAGTCCCGGTGGTGATACGGAATGTATGTATCAAATGATTTGTAATGTTCTTTATTTTTTATCGTCTTTTTTTACTCTTTTTTATGTTTCTTTTTTTGTAACTTTTTATTCAATTTAAATTTGATTATTCTAATGAATGTGTTTTGTCAAGGTTCCACAACGGGATGAAGACGTCTACCTGGATAATGAGCAGCTCATCAGCCTGGTCCAGGAGCGTGCGCCGTTGTGGGACAGCCGTGACCGGCTGTACAAGGACAATGTGGTGACCCGGCGGCTATGGAATGAGGTGGCCGCAGCGTTGATGGATGGCTGGGACAGCGCCACAGCATCCTCCAAAAAGGCGTTTAGTGAGTATTTCCCTGCTCTGTATTGTGACGCAGTGACTGTTGTCCTTGACGGCACTGTTGGGTTTCGTGCTAGGTATATTCTAGCAGGAAACCCAACAGTGTCATCGGGCTCTACAGTGACTGCTTTGAGTATTGTATTGCTATATTGTGCCGCAGTGACTGTTGTCCTTGACGGCACTGTTGGGGTTCGTGCTAGGTATATTCTAGCAGGAAACCCAACAGTGTCATCGGGCTCTACAGTGACTGCTTTGAGTATTGTATTGCTATATTGTGCCGCAGTGACTGTTGTCCTTGACGGCACTGTTGGGTTTCGTGCTAGGTATATTCTAGCAGGAAACCCAACAGTGTCATCGGGCTCTACAGTGACTGCTTTGAGTATTGTATTGCTATATTGTGCCGCAGTGACTGTTGTCCTTGACGGCACTGTTGGGTTTCGTGCTAGGTATATTCTAGCAGGAAACCCAACAGTGTCATCGGGCTCTACAGTGACTGCTTTGAGTATTGTAATGCTATATTGTGCCGCAGTGACTGTTGTCCTTGACGGCACTGTTTTTTTTTTCCCAACAGTGGACAAAGTCCGAACACGTTGGCGTTCGATCAAGGACCGCTTCAACAGTGATGTTCGTGCTGAGGGCCAGGTTCGCAGTGGATCTGCGTCAAGGACCAGAACTAGATACCGTCACTATCACGCGTTGCAGTTCCTAAGACCGGTCCTTGCCACGAGATCGTAAGTATCATAAATTTTGGGTTTTTATTTTTATTAATCTGTGTTTTTCTAATCCACAGCTGATGCCTCTTGTAAAGGCATGGTAGTAATGATTTTCCTTTCTTTCACAGCACCTGGAGCAGCACCCTGCAACCTGGCCCTGGAGCGGTCCTTCCTCGGACGTCCTCTGACCCGTCCCAGCCATCCGACAGCCAGGAAGCACCTTGCAGGTCAGCCACACACACATCTGGTGACCAGGAAGCTGGGCCATCAGGTGTTCCCCTGTCCCAGGTCTCTGCCACTGGTTATGCGGGCACTACCCGCCAGCGGCAGAGGGCCTTGGACAGGAATGTCTTGCCCGAGTTTATGCATTTGAGCGAGGCCTTTAATTCCAGCCTCAAGTCGCTGTCCGACAGAGTTGAAAGCGGTTTTGCACTCATGGAACGTGGTTTTAACCACTTTGAACACCGCTTCAATTCTGTAGAACAGCGCCTTGACCGTCTGGAGGCCGACCTCAACAGACCAGCACACCATTTTTTTAGTAAGATTGAAAAGGGCATGGCGGAACACCTTAGTCCTGAGCAACAGCTGAATGTGCTGCAGGCCTGCAACAATGCTTTCTTGCAGGCTATGCAGCATAATCGGTACGGTCAGCAGTCAGTGGTGTCATTTCCACCTGTGCCACCATTGACTCGCTTCACCTCACTACCGACTTGTGCTGCATACCACTGCATGGACACCTCTATTCAAAGCCAGGACACCCACCGTTACACCACCACAAGTCTGAGTGCAGCTGGTCACTTCACCGACACCACCATGGCAAGCGCTGCTCCTGTCTGAAGCACCACCGCCACTCCCATGCATGCGTGGAGCTCAGCCACCACTAGGCAAACATGGAACAGCCCTGCCGCTACAACAACATGTAGTAGCCCTGCCACCACCACTCCGCAAACCTGGACCATCACTGCCGCCACCAGTCCTCCTGCAAGGACGAGCACTGCCAACCAAGAGCAGCAGCAGCAGCCACCTCAGCAGCAGCCACCTCAGCAGCAGCCACCTCAGCAGCAGCCACCTCAGCAGCAGCAGCAGCCACCTCAGCAGCAGCAGCCACCTCAGCAGACGGGGGACGTACACTCAATATTTGCCCCAAGTTCAAGGCGATATCAATCAAGGCGGGCATTGGGCCAAAGTCGGTCCAGGCACACAAGCCTACGGCGACATGCCATTACAACAAATGTACCTGAACAGATTTCCTCTCCTCCAAGTGTTCCTAGTTTAATTCCCTTAACTGGACTACCTTCCCCCACAAGTTTTGTTGCCCCTTCCCCTCAAGCACCGTCTTCAACTGCAAGTGTTGCATATTCCCTGCACACCCCCAAATTGAAACCATCTGCCCCCAAACGCCGGAAAAAATAATTTTTTGGTTTATTTTTGTGATTAAAAATAAATTTACATTTGTGGTTCACCATTACAAAGTTTCATTAATGTTGTTTGCGCCGCTCACACACACTGATGGGTAAATACATGTTAAAAACCAACCCAAGGCCTAGTATAGTCATATGTGAAATAACACGGACTAGTATAGTCATACCAAGGCCTAGTGTAATAACTCGAGTTTTACCAACTTGGATCTGGTTTCATGAAAAACAAACTGGTGAAACTTGTCAAGTTTCACCAGTTTGTTTTTCGTGAAACAAGCTCCTAGTTGGTAAAAATCGAGTTATTACAGTAGGCCTTGGTATGACTATACTAGGCCGTGGTATTTCACATATGACTATACTAGTAGGCCCAAGGCCTACTATACTCATATTTGAAATACCACGGCCTAGTATAGTCATTCCAAGGCCTAGTGTAATAACTCTAGAAACTTGTCTATTTCTGCACTACAAGTTGGAATTGAGCTGATTACATTCATCCACTCAATGCTGACTTGTATTCCCCATTGAGTTTCATTGGGGTTGGGTTTTGAAAAAATCACATACTTTTTTTTCAACTAGTTGGACAATTTTCTCTTGAAAAAAATTGGTTTCCTGATTCATGGCCTGCAGCTTTGCTCGTTCCAATATATTTCACGCAGACTAGCAATGCTGCATTTTAACTCATATGTGTATTTACCTGCCCAGGTGTGTGAACATCAAAAAATTCAGTTATACATGGGAAGTTTTTTATTTAATTGGAGTTTAAAAAATATAGTGCACTCAGTAATGGTATCAAATAAGGTTTTTTATTACCATAAACAAACAAAAACATTACACCATTTCATCTTGCCAGTGCACCCGTCCTACATCAGAAATAAAGTAGGCCGCAAATTGGTCCCTCATTTGGCCAACTTCAACGGATGACCTGAGAGTGTGCTGAGTGAATTCAGGCAATGGGTTAGGAGCATCATCGTCCAGTTCAAAGGTCGGGTGCTCTTTAGCCATCACAAAGTTATGTAGAACCACACAGGCCTTCACCACCTCATCGACTGTTTCAAGTTTAAGATTAACGGCCGTGCCCAGAATTCGCCATCTGGAGACAAGAATCCCAAAAGCACACTCGACAGTTCTTCTGGCCCTGGTCAGCCTGTAATTAAATATTTTTTTGGTGTGGTCCAAGTCCCGGCTGGAGTAGGGTTTCAGTAAGTTTCCGCACATTTGAAAAGCCTCATCGCCAACCATTACAAAGGGCAGTGGCGGAGCTTCGGTGTGAGGAAGAGGCCGTGGCATAGGGAAATTAAATTGGTTGCCATGAGTTTTTAAAAGCCTGTGAGTCATTACCACGGCCAAATGCTCCAATGTCCACTGCTACAAACATACATCCGGCATCCGCAATGGCCATGAGTACTATTGAAAAGTACTTTTTGTAATTATAGTACTCAGATCCCGTTCTTTTGGGTTTGATGATCCGTATGTGTTTACCATCAACAGCTCCCAAACAGTTGGGAAAATTGCATACTGTCCAGAATTTGTCAGCAATTTCCATCCACTTTTCAGCGGTGGGCAAGGGCATAAATTCTGGACAAAGAACATTCCAGAGAGCCCGGCAGGTGTCAGCAACAATTCCAGACAAGGTAGAGATTCCAATACGGTACTGGAAGTGTAGTGAAGATAGGGTTTCTCCAGTCGCCAGGAATCTGTGAACAGACAAAGAAGTAAAATTAATATTTATGTATATTATTTTAAAAAACTATAAAATAAAATATTAGTACATTCACGAAAACTAATTACCCAAGGTTTTGAATACTAAATTTAAAAAAAAAACATCAGACCGCACCCCTTGGTTTTTAAATATTACATACCGTAATGTCACCAGTAGCCGTTCCTCAGGAGGAATCGCACGACGGAGCTGTGTGTCCTGTCTCCGGATGGATTGTTGGACACGAGCAAGCAAATCCCTGAAACTTTCTTGGGACATCCGGATATAATCTGTAAATTTCTCCGGGTTTGCCTGGAGCTCGCTGTAGAGGGTGTGGTATGCCCCACGGCTCTCCCGGCGTTCAACAATCGGATGTATCCACATACGCCGCCGCTGCCGTCTTCGCTGCCTCTCTCTCTTCCTTTGTTCATGGCAAGCAACTGCATACGCCTGAGCCATCGCGATGTCCAAATCCAAGTTGAAGTGAAAACTCTTCCAGCGCAGATCCATGGTCACGAGAAGAATCAAGCAAATGTGAAGAATACTGTAGACAGGGTCTATATATTAACATACCACACCCACAATGAAGTCCCATTGGTCTTGTGTGTTGTTGAATGTTTTTTTTTTGTTTTTTGGGGGGTTTTTCAAAAATCTGTAAAAAAACGCAAACGCACAAAAAACGCATACAAACGCACAAAAACGCTGCTTTTTTTTCCTGCATGTGCATAAAAATGCTTGAAAAAAACGCAGCGTTTGTATGCATTTGTATGCGTTTTTTCAATGCGTTTTTTTGCGGGAAAAACGCGCTGCAAAAAAAAGCAAGTGTGAAACCAGCCTCAGAGTTGGAAAACATTGGATGAGCAGAAGGAATCAACTGTTTTTCCAGGATAACCTTGTATGTGGCTTAATTCATAAGTCATTCGCAAAGATTATCCTGCCCAATTCCTGCCTTGCTAAAGCATCCCCAGATCATCAGTGATCACCGATCCTCCACCAAATGTCACAGTGGGTGCAAGACACTGTGCCTTGTTCGCCTCTCCAGGTCTCCGTCTAACCATTACATGACCAGGTGTTGGGCAAAGCTGAAAATTAGACTCATTAGAGAAGATTACCTTACTCCAGTCCTCTATGGTCCAATCCTTATGGTCTTTGGCAAACTTCTGCCTGGCAATCCTTTGATTCTCATTGATGAAAGGCTTTTTTCTAGCTTTACATGACTTGAGCCCTGCCTCTAGGAGCCTGTTACGAACTTTCCATGCCATGCACTTCACCCCAGCTGCCATTTGCCATTCCTTTTGTAGGTCACTTGATATCATCCTGAGGTTGCTGAGTGACATTCGAATAAGATAACGGTCATCCCGGTCAGTGGAGCGTCGTTTTTCACCCTCTGCCGGTCTGTGGCTTTGTTGTCCCCAATGTCTGCTGCTTCACCTCGTTGTAATGGACCGCCGTCTTAGAAATTTTAAGGATGGAGGCAACATAACGCTCACTGTATCCCTCTGCCAGAATTAAGCCCTTCTTTTCCTCACTCAAGACTTTTCTTTTAAACTCCTTTGGCATGGTTAAAAGTTATTTTTTTCATTACTATTACTTTTGAGATATTACTAGCTCTTGTTTTGCCATCTAGCTTGTCCTATTACAAGAGGATTGTGAACACCACACAAGGGTTTTTTATACTTTCCTTTGTTAAATAAGATTTGGTTTGGGTGATTACCTAATCAGAAGCACATTAAGTAGAATGAGGTGTACTCTGATTGGAATGCAACTGACACTGGAATGGCTGTCAGACATGTAGAGAAGCTGATGTTTATAAAACTGTGCAGTGGTCTTTTAATGTTTGCCAGAGCTGTATATGCGGTTGGGGGATTGATGTTAACCAACAGATTCCATTTAAGAAAAGGCAATAGAGCAGGACAGCTAATACTCAGGATGTAAAGTTCCCAAACCTCTTCAGAAGCCTTAATTAGGTCAAGATCGAGGGGAGCATTTGGAGGGATACATTTATAACCAGACTCCTTTAGTGCACTCATAAGTAATGCCCCCAACGTTTGGTCTTCTTTTGTTAATTCCTCCTTGTGATTGTACATCAATTCAAACAAATACAGAGACATCTTGGGTCCATGCTGAAAAAGAAAAAACAAGTTCTCAATAATTCCAAATACCATAAAGAAATATACATTCCAAATTAAAGATTATTACATTCTTCAATATTGAAATTGCAATACCAAGAAAGAAAAGTTTTGGAATTATGGAAATCACAGCCTTCATAGATATTTTAATGGCATGCAAATAATAAATAAAAAGCTAAAAAAAAATTGAAACCTCTTCATTTACTCATTATAGAGAATGAGCACCACACACAGTAATACACTTTTTACACATTTTGGCATGCTATCAATGAGGTTCATAAGGATTGTCTGAAAAATGTAACGAGACAGTGAACCACTTTGTGTATGCAAATCATCAATGTCTCATTTTCATATAAATTACTATGCAGAGTAACCATACAATAATCGCATTCAGATGCTATGATATTAAGATTAGGGTTCGGTGGGGACACATTATCACTTCCAGGACTTTCCAGGTGTTCTTTTTGATTTAAAAATCGACCATACTAACCATACTAACATTTGTTGTATTGTTTGGGGCCATTGCCCTGTTGCAGAATAAATTTTGAGCCAATCAGACATATTCCCAATGTTTTAACAAGATGGATAAGTAGCTGCCTATATTTCTTAGGACATCATTAGTTATAACCCAATCCCCAACTCCATTTGCTGAAATGCAGACCCAAATTTTCAAGGAACTTCTACCATGCTACACTGTTGTCTTCTCATTGTTGCATCGCTCTTCATTCCTCAGGCAAAAAACTGCCTCTTTCACAGCCAAATATTTCAAATTTTGACACATCAGACCAGAGCATCTGTTTCTATTTTCTATACCCCAGTTCTTATGCTTTTGGGCACAGTCGACTCACTTGGCATTGATACCATGTAGAAGTTATATTTTTGGCAACACTCTTACATGAAGGCCACTTCTGGAAAGATTTATCTGAACTGCAGATGGCAGTAGCTGGCTCTCATTGGTTGCTGCCAGTTTCTAAGCTGATTGAACTGTAATATATATATATGTATGTGTGTGTGTTATGTACTATGTGAAATAAAAGTTTCATGATTAATGTGTAATATAAGTGTCATGTACAAGTGCTTCTCACTAAATTAGAATATCATCAAAAAGATAATTTATTTCAATTCTTCAATACAAAAAGGGAAACTCATATTATATAGAGTCATTACAAACAGAGTGATCTATTTCAAGTATTTCTACGGGTCCTGAGGACCCATAGAAGTGCAGGTGCGCGAAACTGCCGTCGTCCGATTCTTATCCACTTGTTCTCACCTTGCCTGTGTGAAGATGTTTTAAGGTTAGTACTAATAAAAGACTGGATTTTAAGAACGGTGACTGCCACCCATTTTTTTCTTTTTTGTTTTGTACCCGTAAGTTCACGTGGTAATGCTCGGAACGAGGTGATTCAATATTGTGGACCCGGGGTTCTGCTGAGATAGTGCAGATTTTTTCTCTGTGATAAATGTATTTCAAGTATTTATTTCTGCTAATGTTGATGACTATGGCTTACAGCCAATGAAAACCCAAAAGTCATTATCTCAGTAAACTGGAATACTTTATAACACCAGCTTGAAAAATGATTTTAAAATCCAAAATGTTGGCCTACTGAAATATATATTCTGTAAATGCGCCTCAATACTTGGTTGAGGCTCCTTTGGCATCAAGTACTGCATCAATGTGGCATGGAAAGGAGACGATCAGTCTGTTGCACTGCTGAGGTGTTGTGAAAGCCTAGGTTGCTTTGATAGCAGCCCTCAGCTTGTCTGCATTGTTGGGTCTGGTGTCTCTCATTTTCCTCTTGACAATACCCCATAGATTTTCCATGAGGTTAAGGTAGTAAATAAAATAAAGCAGATGGATACAGTGGCGAGGGAACGATAGAGACTTTTTTAATTAAAGCATTTCAGAAAAGAGGTTAGATTAGAGGTTAGACATTAAATAAAAAGACATTTAGGATTAAAATAAATTTTAGTTTCGGACCACCCCTTTAAGGCATGCGGTATGTGGTTGCACCACCTCATGTCACATTGATGGGCAGATCAAATTTCATGGACTTTAGAGCAGATTGTGATTTTAGCTATATACTGCAACACTTTGGTGTTTTCAAACTGGTGTTATAAAGTATTCTAATTTACTGAGATAATGACTTTTGGGTTTTCATTGGCTTCACAATCATCAACATTAACAGAAATAAACACTTGAAATACATCACCCTGTTTGTAATGACTCTATATAATATAGGAGTTTCATTTTTTGTATTGAAGAACTAGAATGTTCAAATTTTGTGAGATGCACACATATATATACACACACATATATATGTACACCCCTCGTTTAATGACAGAAGAACCCACAATGGTCACAGAAGTAACTTGAATCTGACAATGGTAATAATAAATCCAAAATCTATGAAAATGAACAATTGAAAATCAGACATTGCTTTTCAACTTTGCTTCCACAGAATTTAAAAAAAAATAAAACTCATGAAATAGGCCTGGACAGACATGATGGTACCCCTGAAAATATTGTGACAAAAGGGACATGTTAAATCAAGGTGTGTCCACTAACTAGTCTAGCATCACAGGTCTACAATCTTGGAATCAGTGAGTGGGCCTGTATAGAGGACTACAGATACTCACTGTGCTGTTTGGTGACATGGTGTGTATCACGGTCAACATGGATCAGAGGAAGCGAAGGAAAGAGTTGTCTGAGGAGATTAGAAAGAAAATGAAAGACAAACAGGTAAAAGTTAAAAGACCATCTCCACGTAGCTTCAGAAATTTAAGCTCCATGGGACTATAGCCAACCTCTCTGGACGTGGCCGCAGGAGGAAAATTGATGACAAATCAAAGAGACGGATAATACGAGTGGTAAAAAAAGAGCCCAGAAAACTTCTAAATAGATTAAAGGTGAAATTCAAGCTCAAGGAACATCAGTGTCAGATTGCACCACCCATTGCTGTATGAGCCAAAGTGAACTTCATGGGAGACGACAAGAGGACACCATTGTTGGAAAAAAAATCTTAAAAAAGCCAGACTGGAATTTGCCAAACTACATGTTGACAAGCCATAAAGTTTTTGGGAGAATGTCCTATGGACAGATGAGACAAAAATGGAACATTTTGGCAAGGCACATCATCTCTATGTTCACAGACAGAAAAATGAAGCATATCAAGAAAAGAACACTGTCCCTACTGTGAAACATGGAGGAGGCTCTATTATGTTCTGGGGCTACTATGCAGCATCTGGCACAGGGTGTATACAATCTGTGCAGGGTACAATGAAATCTCAAGACTATCAAGGGATTCTAGAGAGAAATGTGCTGCCCAGTGTCAGAAAGATTGGTCTCAGTCGCCGGTAATGGGTTTTGCAACAGGATAATGACCCAAAACACATAAAAACACCCAAGAATGGCTAAGAGGAAAACATTGGACTAATCTGAAGCGGTCTTCTATGAGCCCTGACCTAAATCCTATTGAGCATCTTTGGAAAGAGCTGAAACATGCCATCTGGAAAAGACAACCTTCAAATATGAGACAACTGGAGCAGTTTGCTCTTGAGGAGTGGGCCAAAATATTTGTTGAGGTGCAAAAGTCTCATTGACAGTTACAGGAATCGCTTGATTGCAGTAATTGCCTCAAAAGGTTGTGCAACAAAATATTAAGTTAAGGGTACCATCATTTCTGTCCAGGCCTATTTCATGAGTTTTATTTTTTTAAAAATTCAGTGGAAGCATGATTGAAAAGCAATGTCTGACATTCATTAGTTCGTTTTCATAGATTTTTGATTATTACTTTTGTCAGATTCAAGTTTTTTCTGTCACCATTGTGGGTTTTTCTGTCATTAAATTTTGACCACGTGTGTGTGTGTGTGTGTGTGTGTGTGTTGTATATATATATATATATATATATATATATATATATATATATATATATCCCTTCCTGGCACCTTCCTCAGGGATATCCCTGAGGAAGGTGCCAGGAAGGGCGCCGAAACGCGTAGGAGGAAATAAAGGAGTACACTGCTACTACATCTTGCATCCCAGGTGATTTGTGAATCTCGGCAGCACGGACCGTAATACACCCTGCTTCCCACAACTTTCTGGAGTTTTTTCCATGTGCGAGTGGTTGGTGGAGGTCCTGCAGCAGCTGATTCTGTGATATGCTCTCAAGCCAGTTGTGGGTTACACAACTGGAATAGGTGAGTGGAACTGTATTATACCGCTCATACTTCAAGTGTCACTAGTGATAGGGCACTATTGCGCCTCTTGTTCCCCCCACCATTTTTGCATGGACAGTCAATGTCAGACATGTGAAACCAGCTTCAGTTTTATTGTAGTGTGAATCCCATGTCACAGTTAATGAGTAAAAGTTGTGGCAGTATAAGGCTACTTTCACACATCAGTTTTTTGCCGTCAGGCATGATCCGGCTTTTTTTAGAAAAAACGGATCCGGCATAAATTTTGGAGAACTGTAGAAACGGATCCGTTTTTTTGCTGGATCCGTCTCTGTTCCTGGAGGCTGGCCAATTGGATCTGAGCATGCGCAGACTTAAAAAAACCGGATCCGGTGGCTGGATCCGTCTTTTTCTGGATCCGGCGCATTCCGGCGCCCATAGACTTTCATTGTAGCAAAAAGCTGGAAGCGCCGGATCCGGCGCTTCCGGCTTTTTCGCCGGAGACAAAAAACGTTACAGTAGACGTTTTTTCAAGACGCCGGAATGAGACAAGTTGCCGGATCCGGCAAAAAACGGATGATACGCAATGCCATCCGGCACGATCCGGCGCTAATGCAAGTCAATGGGGAAAAACCGGATCCGGCATTGCATTTTGCCGGATCCGTTTTTTCCAAAAAAAGTCGGATCGCGCCTGAAGGCAAAAAACTGATGTGTGAAAGAGGCCTAAGGCAATTAATGAGTTAATTAGAACTCTTATCTTGGAGCTGCTTTGTGTGACTCATTGTGAGGCGTTACCTAAGGATCTGTCTTCTCCACACAGCCTACACAGCCCAGGAGAGGAGGTCTGATACTTCTGCTTATTAGAAGTTTAATGCTAGTGAAGCGTAATTTCCGATGTCCAAAGGATGTTTTCTGCCAATCGGAGGATTATATATGGGTTTGATATATTTTTTGTGAAAGTGGGGAGACACAATGGCAGTCCCCCACCCATAAAAAGTGAGCGATTAATACTAGTTAGTTTACACTTTTTGAAAGTACCCTGATTTATTTGGTTATACGCTGTCAGCTTTTCTTCATTTCATTCCTGTATATTGCCTGCCCGGTTCCCGCAGTGGAGAGGATTCACCGGTTGTGGCTTGCAGCTGAGTAACCAGTACATTTTGTGGAGGCTTTTGCTGGATTATGAGTAGTAGTTACCTGCAACTCACAGAGTATAAATGAAGACTGCTATATAGCTACATCATAATTCTATATTCATCAATCTAGTCAAAATCGCTTTACCAGTGGCATACATATTTTTGTGGGTATGGGGAGAAGTTGCCAGAGACAGGCCTCACACTGGTTAGCCATACAGTCAATAGAGGGCTTTTCAAAGTATGCTCTCTGTGAAAGAGTTTCAGTGGAAAAGTCCATTAACACAAACCAACTGGCAGCATGAGACAACTTTTACAGATCGGTGATCATTTGACTGCCTGTTTACACAGGCAGACCAAAGCAAAAGATGTAAATTGAGCAATCTAGACTAGATTGTTTAGTGCGCATAGGCTACCATGGTTCTACGCAGCGTGAGTCCTTTTTACCCAGGACGATGCACTACATAGAAAGATGATCTTTATGTTACGCAACAGATGAAGTCCTTGATGAACAAGCATTTGCTCATTCATCTGGTGATCAGCAGCCTGTTTACATGAAAAGGCAATCATGAAACAAATAGTTTTAACCCCATAAGGACCAGGGGTATTTCCGTTTTTGAGTTTCCATTTTTTGCTCTGCTTCTTCCAAGAGCCATAACTTTGTTATTTTTCCGTCAATATGGCCATGTGAAAGCTTGTTTTTTTGCGGGACAAGTTATACTTTTGAACACCATTGATTGTACCATATTGTGTAATGGAAAACGGGAAGAAAATTCAAAGTGTGGTGAAAATGCAAAAAAAAGTGCAATTGCATAATTGTTTTTCGGATTGTTTTCTCCCATGTTCACCAGATACTAAAACTGACCAACTGACTGTAGATACCAAACATGTAACGGTTCTTTCTTATTTAATTGGTGAAAAAAAAATTCAAAGTTTGTTAAAAAAAAAAAAAAGTCGCCATATTCTGAGACCCGTAGCTTCTCCATTTTTCGTGATCTGGGGTTGGGTGAGGGCTTATTTTTTGCGAGCCGATATGACGTTTTTATTTATAAAATTTTGGTGTAGATATGATCTTTTGAGTCCCTGTTATTGCAATGTTGCAGTGACCAAAAAAAACATACCGTATTTTTTGGACCATAAGACGCACTTTTTTCCCAAAAAATTTTGGGGAAAAATGGGGGTGCGTCTTATGGTTCAGATGCACATACCAGGAGACAAATCCGAGGCTGATGGGCGGCGATTTGGCAGATGATCGGTGGTGCTGGGGCTCCACCGGCATTGGTGGAAATCCCAGAGCCCCCGCACATCCATCCCGGGCTGGTGCGGCAATTTTGCAGGTGATCGGCGGTGCAGGGGCTCCGCCGGCATTTTGTGAAAGGCCGAAGCCCCCTCACTTCCATTGTTGTGATGCTGAATTGAGCTTCAAGAAAATAGCCGCGCATAGTGAGATCTTGGGAGACGAGACATCGTCCCGAGAGACGAGATCTCGTCTCCTGAGATCTCACTATGCGCATGCGCCGCCTCCGGCGGCCATTTTCCTGAAGCTCAATTCAGCATTACATTGTTGTAATGCTGACTTGAGCTTCAAGAAAATGGCCGCTGGAGGCAGCGCATGCACAGAGTGAGATCTCAGGAGACGAGATCTCGTCTCCCGAGATCTCACTATGCGCAGTCATTTTCATGAAGCTCAATTCAGCATTACAACAATGGAAGTGCTGGGGCTCCGGCCTTTCATAAAAAGCTGGCGGAGCCCCTGCAACGCCGATCACCTGCAAAAGTGCCGCACCAGCCCGGGATGGATGTGCGGGGGCTCCGGGATTTCCACCAATGCCGGCGGAGCCCCTGCACCACCGATCATCTGCCAAATCACCGCCCATCAGCCTAGGATGGATGTGTGGGGGCTTTCACAAAATGGCAGAGCCCCAACACCACCGAACCTGCCGCACCAGCCAGGGATGAGCCAGACCACCTCCTGTGACCCCACTCCACCAGCGCTCCATATCACACCCTACCCCACAGGTAAGCTGAATAATTCGGACTGTAAGACGGACCCTCATTTGACGCATTCATTTTTTTCCCTATTCTTCTTCTGAAAATTTGAGGTGCGTCTTATGGTCCGGTGCGTCTTATAGTCCGAAAAATACGGTAGTTACTTACTGATAACGGGATTTCTCAGAGCCAATGACGGCACCAGGGAGAGAGGGGATCAGCCCATCAGAGACAGGAAACCTACAGATAAAAAGGCGGTATCTCTCTCCCGCATCAGTTGTTTTCAGAGCACGAGAGGAGAATAATAACATAAACAACAAAAATTTAATATTACTATGAAGCTTAGCAGAGACACCACGTGGCTACCTCTAAGAATGAACGTTAAACTGTGTGCACACCCACACGTGAAGGGAGGAAATGTACAGGTGCCGTCATGGGCTCTGAGAAATCCCGTTATTGGTAAGTAACTACATCCTTCTCCTTCCCCCATGGTGGCACCATGGAGAGAATTGCAGAGATTTGTACATTAGGGAGGGACCAGTGCTTCCAGAACCCTTCTCCCAAAGGTAAGGTCTGAAGAAGAGGCTAGGTCCAGCCGATAGTGATTAAAGAATGTAGAGGGGAAAGACTACGTTGCGGCTTTACATATCTGTTTTATTGAGGTACTGGCTTTTTACGCCCAGGATGTCGCCATTGCTCTTTTTGAGTGAGCCTTTATTTTTTCCGGGATGGTTGCCCGATGCGAGGAGTATGACAAGGTAATTGCGTCTCTTATCCATCTTGCTAGTGTGCCCTTTGATGCTTTCTGCCCCTTTTGAGGACACTGAAAGCACACAAAGAGAGAACTATCCTTCCTACACTCCCATGTGGCCTCTAAATACTGGATTAGGCACCTTCTGACGTCTAGTGTGTGCAAGACTTCCTCTTCCATATTTCCTGGATTGGGGCAAAAAGAGGGAAGAGCGATCTCCTGAGATCTGTGAAAATGTGACGCCACCTTTGGAAGGTAGGCCGGATCAGTATTAAGAATAACCCTATCTTCTAAAATTTGCATGAAAGGTAGGCAGGCCGATAGAGCCTGAATGTCGCTGACCCTACGAGCTGATATAAGCGCTACAAGAAGTGATGTTTTCAGGGACAAGACTTTCAGCGAGGCCTCTGACAAGGGTTCAAAATGGGGCTTAGTGAGGGGTGTAAGGACCAAGTTTAAATGCCACGGAGGGGTACAGCAGAAGAGGATGGGTCTAGACCTGTCCGACACTTTGATGAACCTAGATATCCAACTATTCCCAGCCAGGTCGTAATTGTACAAGGTCCCCAGAGCTGCAACTTGAACTTTTAAAGTACTTGTGTCCAGCCCCTGTTCTAACCCCTTTTGAAGGAATAGAAAAACAAAAAGTCAGCTCATCCATCAGTTGTTACTGGACTCCGAGCATGGAAACTGTAGTGCAACAGGAAAATCAATAATCCAAGGTATAATCCGGCTCAAAAAAGTCCATTAAAAAATTCAAAACATTTTAATTGAAAAAATATATTTCATAAAACAATGGCCACACAGTGTTAGGGTTGAAGATCGCACTAAATATAAAATATAAACAAGTGCGATCGCAACCCGGGGTCCACCGTGCAGTGTCATGCTCGCCATGTCTGTTATGTCCGCCATGTCTGTTTTGCCTCATGACCCTGGAGCGGTGTGCACGCGCATCTCATGTCTGCTATCCTGCTTGATCCCTAGAGCAATGTGCACACTCACCTCATGTCTGCTGAGCTGCAAGATGCCTGCGTTTCTGCTTTGCCTTCTGTGATCTTCTCGTCATGTCTAGAATCCCTGATCATGTGTCTTTCCTAGGATCCTGCACTGTCTGGTTCTGCAATCATCTCGTCATGTCTAAAGCCTTGATCAGGTGACGTTTCCCAAGATCCTGCACTGTCTGGTTCTGCAATCATCTCGTCATGTCTGAAACCTTGATCATGTGAAGTTTCCTAAGATCCTGCACTGTCTGGTTCTGTGATCATCTCGTCATGTCTGAAACCCTGATCATGTGACTGCGCTCTGTGATCCTGGAGCATCTGAACTAGGAAGTTCTCCCCTGGTCCTGACCCATTAGAGGAGGTGCTATGCCCTATATTAGACCGCCCCTATCTATGCTCAGGGCCTGAGTATTGTGTTGCTTCTCTGCATGGCTGTTTGGTCTGTGGGGTTGCTCCCTCTATTCTGTGCCCTTGCACTCCGCACACGCTCCGTGCTCGTACTCCATCTCTTGTCCCGTGCCTTGTCTTATGTTTGTCCATTGTGCCATGTTCGTCTTTGTCCTGCTTGGACTTGTAGTCCTTCTGTTATTCTCTGCCTTGCCTGTTTTCGCTATGCCTTGTTTCGTACCTTGCCTTGCTCTGCCTTGTTCCTCCCTATGGTCTCAGTCTTTGCTTGCTCTGCCTCGCTCTCTCCTATGGTGCTCTGTAGTGCTCCCTAGCACACGCACCATCCCTCCTTTCTTTCCTTTTGTGCTCTTTTCCATGTCTAGTCCCAAGGCTCTGCCTTGGCCCGGCTCTGGGCTTCGGCCTACGCTCCACTGCTAGACTCTTTCCTATTATGCTCTCTTGCACGTTTCTAGGCTAGTCCCAAGGTTCTCCCTTGTCCCGGCTCTGGGCTTCGGCCTACGCTCCGCTGCTAGCTCTGTTCTTGCTCTGACCTAATTCCGTGTTTCTGCCTATGCTTCCGTCCCTGGTTCCGTACACTGCCTAAGCTCTGTCTTGTTTCTCGTCTTGTCTTCCCTTGCTCTGTTTCTTCGTGTGCCCTTTGCATGCGCCTGGCCTTCCTAGACTCCTGTTTGTGCCTCAGTCGTGCTCGTCGGTCAGTGTCAGCTGTGTCGCCTGCCATGCCTCAGTCGGGTTTGCTGGAGTCTTTCCCGTCTGTCAGTGCTGCAGCCCGATCAGTTAGCCAGGGCCCCAGCCGTGCCCTCTGTGCTCCCTTGCACCTCACGCTGTTTCTGCACTGTGCTCTACGTGCTCTGTTGTGAGTTCATTTTCCCCTTCACCATTGAGGTCTGATGAACTCCCTCTTCTGGAGAAGGAAGGTAGTGAGGCTGATTACCAAGCAGCTGAGCAGAATGATGATGACTGGGTGACTGGAACTGCTGACTGGATATAAGGCAGCTGACGCCCTTCTGCCTTGCGGGTGATTTCTCTGAGGGATTCTAGGAGACCAGTCTGATTCCTGCTCCTCAAAAGCGAAGTTTTCTACTCTGCTTTTTGCATTTGTGTTTTGGTTTTGTTTTGCCTTGTTTTTCTGGATTTCTGCCATTCCCTGCTGGGGTGAGCTGAATTCCTTTTTGCTCTGTCTTCAGAAAATACCTGAGTTCTGATATAGTCTTTTTGAAGCCTAGCGTCTTCAGGGCTTTTTTCCCTATCAGTCTGTTGGCTCTTGTTTTGATAGGGTTTTTGGCGGATTGCAGACAGCAGCTTTTCTATCCTGTCCTATTTAGTTAGCTTGGGCCCCATCATTTGCTCAGCCTATCTTTCTATCTGTGTGAGTGTTTTTTCATCTTGCTTCACCGTCATTATATGTTGGGGGTTGCCTATTGCTTTGGGGTCTGCTCTGGGGCAGTTTAGATTTCCCTTTCTGTCTTTAGGCTATTTAGTTCTCCGGCTGTGATCGAGGGGTCTAGGGCACCGTAGGAACCCCCCACGGCTACTGCTAGTTGTTGTGGATAGGTTCAGGGGTCTGTAATCCGATAGCTGCCAACTTCTCTGGTTTTCTGGACTTAGCTAGTAGTTCTGTTTTTGCCTCCTACGGTGACTCATTCATAACAGTGCTCTTTTTAGCATGCGTAGGCCTCGCCTGCCCATGGCATACCTCCCCGTGCTTCTTTAAAAGTGCGCGTAGGCTTTGCCATGTCCCCTGTCGTGCCCTCTTGCACGCACAGGCCCTAACCTTGTCCTGGAACCCTGACCCTGGCGTGCCTCTCTGCACGCGCAGGACTCTGCCTTGCCTGACCCTGGCGTGCCTCTTTGCACGCGCAGGACTCTGCTTTGTTACCTTGTGCCTTGGCGTGTCTCTACACACGCACTCTGTCTTACCTTGTGCTTTGGCGTGTCTCTACACACGCACCCTGTCTCGTTTTTTGAACCCTGGCGTGTCCCCTACACACGCACCTTGCCTTGCACCTAGCCTTGAACCCTGGTGTGTCCTACACACACACCTAGCCTTGCACCTAGCCTTGGACCTTGGCGTGTTCCCTAACACGCACCATGCCTGGATATCTGATGTGCCTCCTTGCCTGAACCCTGGTTTGCCTGCCAGATGCCTGGAACCTGCCGATCGCTGCCAGAGATCGTAAGCTGGATGACTGCGGCCTGATGTCCGGAGCTGATGTCCGCAGCCTGATGCCTTGATCATGTCGATCGTTGCCAGCGGTCCGGAGTCCGATGCCATTGTGTCTTTACCTGTACCTAGGTGTGCCACCTGGCACGTACCATGCTATGGACCTTGGCGTGCCGACGCACGCACTTTGCACGTTTTGCTTGTTCACACGTTTTTACACTGAATGTGATTCTGAAGCTATCCTAATGAAGATACCTTGCACTTACCTCTTGTCTTGTTTCCTGCCTGTCCCTGGTCATCAGACACTCCTGTAGTGTCCCCCTGAGCTGGCCGTCTGGTCCCAGCAGTCGTGGTGGCTCACCCCCTTGGTCTTGCCCCTGACACTCCCTGTACAGGGGGTGGGTTCTCACTAGGTCAGCTCGCCCTAGGTGGGTGGGTGCCACGGCCCAGAGGGTCCACTCTAAAAAGGAAAATGGGCTCAGCAGAAGCTGAGTCCGTCACATGCAGAGATGGAAACTGCTGCTTAGTAATGGCGGAGCTCTAAACACCGGGTTAACCGCTGAACCGGTGTGTACAGAAGCAAACTCTTACCTGACAGAGCCGCTGGAACAATTGCCAGAGCCTGTTTATCCTCACAGGACTCGGCAGGAGAGCGTTAGTGCTAAGACACAGGACTCTGCCCCAAGGACAAAGGGTTAGAGAACCTCTAGTCCCACTAGCGCTCAGCACAGCAACAGCGATGCCTGAACAGACACTTATAGATTGCTGTGCCCTGTTAGAAGTCACAGGGTGCAGCTGAACGTTGCTTACCGCACTACGTGTGTACAGCGCAGCTCTGGCGGACTCCACTAACCAGCCTAAACTCAGGACTGGAAAGCGCATAGGACGCGCACGACGCCACACTAACGGATGCTGCAGTACCTGCGGTAGCGTAGTACCTTAGGTAGAGTGGTGCACTCTGGTGTTAGCATGTGTGAGGACCTGGGAGCACTGTGGCGCTAGGCAGTGCCACAACTCGGTGCTGATTCTGAACCCTAAACCCGACTAACATGTGTATCAAAGGGAAGGGGTTTCATAATGAGTCATTCAGGGGTTCACAAGCATCCATCATCACACACATCACTACCAATTACTGCCTATACTAGCACATGGCAGTGCGGCCATGCAACTCTTTTATAGCAGCGTCCTTCCGGGACCTTGCTAGTGGTCCAATGGGAGCAGCAATAGGACCTGAGCATGTGAGCTCAGACCTCCAATGAGAGGACTTCCCACGGGCATGCTGAGTGGGTCGAAAGAAGGACTTAGTTCCAAGAGCTGCTTGCTGCTGGCTATTGCAGGTTACTATAGCTGAACCCTGATTGGCAGCAGTAACCAAGCCAACAGTAGTAGACTGAGCAAGACGCCGGGAACGACGTCTTTGCTGAGCAGGCTCCTCTGCGGCCGGAGAGGAATGGGAGACCACAGAAAGCAAGGGTCAGGATTCCTCCTGTGCAGAGGCAAGAACCCGACGCCTAACACACAGTGTAAAAATCACAACCCCCATGTGGGAATAGTAGCGTGGGCAGACACGTTTCGAACAAGAGTTCTTAGTCTTTGCATTTCAATAAAAGAAATTTGAATTTTTTAATGGACTTGTTTGAGCTGGATTATACCTTCTGAAGGAACTCTAAGATGGACTTTAGTGGAACCCCCCCATCTACCTTGGAGCCTGAAGCCAAAAAGAATTTCTTCCAGGTCTTCCCATACAGTTTGGTGGTCACAGGTTTTCTACTTTGCAGCAAAGTGAAGACTAGGTTTGGTGAAAATCCCTTATTGCTCAGGAGAGACCTTTCAAGTTCTAGGCTGTCATATTTTTTAGCTGCAGATGAACCACCGGCCCCTGGGAAAGAAGGTCCGGAAGCACCCAAGTGTCGGAGATGGACCTCATCCTCAGCCAAGAAAACCATGTCCTCCTTGGCCAGAAGGGGGCTATTATGATCACTCTTGCCTTGTCCTCCCATATTTTCCTCAGAACTGCTGTAATCACGGTAATTGGAGGGAATGCATATGCTAGATGGTAACTCCATGGAGTCATGAAGGCGTCCAATGCGACGGGGTTTGCCAAAGGTTCAATTTCGCAGTAAGCGTGTTCTTTCCGGTTCTGACTGTTGGTGTGCGGATCTATGGCTGGGTACACCCACTTTTCTGCAATTTGATCGAACACCGCCTGATTCATTTCCCACTTGCCCTGCCTCAGCTGGGTCCAACAAAAAATTTGCCCTGCGATTCTCTACCCCCTTATATGGAGTGCCGTCAGAGATCCCAAGTTGTCCTCGGCTAGCTGGAAAATGGACCTTGTTACTTCCTAAGCAGGTGAGACCGGGTTCCTCCCTGGTGATTCATATAAGCTACCACAACATGGTTGTCTGAAAATACCCCCACGTGGTGTGACTGAAGGGTGCTCAAGAATTCTAAGAGGGCGGACTTCACTGCCAAGAGTTCATTCATGTTTGAGGTTACTGATCTTAATTCTTCTGTCCAGACCCCCTGAGCTATCTGGTCGTTCAGGTGAGCCCCCCACCCCCTGAGGCTTGCGTCCGTTTTCAAGACCCGGGAAATTGGTAATACCCAAGGAATGCCCCGGGTTATATTGTCTACCCTCATACACCATTCTAACGAGAGAGCTGTTTTTGATGACATGGTGAACTGCACTTCTAGATTTCCTTCTAGACAGTTTTCTGCTGCCAATATTTCCCACTGTACCTTTCTGGTAAGTACCTGAGCCCACTGAACTGCCAGGATTCAAGATGTCATGGACCCTAGAAGTGAAATCGCCTTCTGCAAGTGGTGAAGGGGAGATCTCTTGCTCGAGATACCAGCTCTATTATCTTTTAAACTTTCTCTATCGGGAGGCAACACTCCTGTTTGTTTGAGTATAGTATGATGCCCAAGTATTTTTGTGACAGGCTCGGCACAATTCTGTTTTTCCCTAGATTCAAGAGCCAGCCTACGTTGGTTAAGGAAATCATGACTCTCTCTAGCTGGTCTTTCCAGTGTGGGGGGAGTTGCCTATTATCAAGAAGTTGTCTAGGCATGGGAAGATATCTTGTTCCCTTAGATGAGCCATCACCTTCGCCACTACCTTGGTGAATAACCGTGGAGCTATGGACTGACCAAATGGAAGGGCATTGAACTGGTAATGTCTTATCAGCCATTGCATTGTGATCGCCACGCTGAGGAACTTTTGATAATCGATGGGGATGTGATAATATGCGTCCTTTAGATCCAGAACAGTCATGAAACAGGATGGAAATAGGATTTTCACTGATATCTTTATTGTTTCCATCTTGAAGAATTGCACTTTCAGACACTTGTTAAGTTTCCTCAAATTTATAATCATTCTGAATGTCCTATCTGTTTTTTTCCTTAGGAAAAGGGGGGAGTACTATCCTTCGCCTCTGTCTTAGGGAGGGACCTCCTGAAGAACTGCCTTCTCCACTAGACAAAACAGGAAGAGATGCTTACTTGTATAAACAGGCCTCAATACAAATGCACTAACAGGGTGCAGCGGACTCAAGTAAAATGGCAACTGCACAGATGCAATAATACCTAATGAAACAGCCAGCCTACAATCAGGGATTGGCCGTGTGGCACACCAGTGCAATTGACATGTCAATTCTTTCTGCGGAATCCGCAGCGGGTTCCTATCTCCACCATTGTGGAGATGGTGAATCCGCAGGACCAAACCGCAGTCAAAACCGCAGATAATCCGCAGGTCTTTTGACCTGCGCTTTATCTGCGGTTTTTGCAAAATCCGTGCGGATTAATCCGCAGCGGATTCCGCAGCGTCTGCACACACCCTAAGGCTAGCCTGTTCCTCTTCTGAGGATCTCGGAGGAGTCACTATGAAGGATGGAGGGGGAGGGGAATGGAAACAAAGTCTTAATTCGGATTTTATCAGGTTCAATATCCAAGGGCTGTTGAACAGGAACCCCTTGCTTCTACTCCTTCTATCTTCCCACTCAGGGGATTTCCTCTGCATAAATCTCTTATTCCAAAAGAGCCGTTAATAGGATTGTTTGGAGAGGATACAGAAGAGTTTATTTTTATCCCCCGCTTTCTCCAGAATATCGTCCAGCGTGGAGCCAAACAAGAACTCACCCTCACAGGGGATGGAACACAATTTTGATTTTGTCTGGAGATCTCCCTGCCAACACTTAAGCCAAAGTGCCCACCAGGCTGCATTGGAGAAGGATGTCGATCTAGCGGCTGATGCTGATCTTTCGACGTCTGCTGACACTTCTGCCAGAAAGGCAGCAGCCCCCTTCATTACGGGTATAGAATTTAATATCATGTCTCTAGAGGTTTTGTTCCTTAGCTTGGATTCCAGCTGGTCCAGCCAGACCATTAAAGATCTGGCTGTACAGGTGGCAGCTACTGCTGGTTTAACCCACCCCTGGCGGCCTCCCATGAACCCTTCAGGAACGTATCAGCTTTTTTCGTCCATGGGATTTTTTAACACTCCCATATCCTCAAAAGGAAGGGCAAATTTTTTGGAGGCTTTGGCAATTGCCACGTCTAACTTTGGTGCTTTCTCCCAAAAAGAACAAACAGGGTCCTCAAATGGCTATTTCCTTTTTGGGGTAAGAAGGCCTTTCCTTTCTGGCTTTTTCCATTCCCTTTTAATGTGTAATGAATGGGATGGAGACACAGATTAGATATTAGAAAAAACTTTTTGACAGTTAGAGTGATCAATGAGTGGAACAGGCTGCCACAAGAAGTGGTGAGTTCTCCTTCAATGGAAGTCTTCAAACAGAGGCTGGACAGACATCTGACTGGGATGATTTAGCGAATCCTGCTTTGAGCAGGGGGTTGGACCAGATGGCCCAGGAGGTCCCTTCCAACTCTACGATTCTATGATTCTATGATTCTATAATTAAGAATTGGATTTCTTCATTCATTGGAAAGGACATCCTTTTTGTTAGCTCTTGTCCCCCAAACATAATGTCCTGTACCGTTTTTTGGGGCGAGGGTCTACCAGTCCATGGTGGTTCGGACTGCCTTAATGAGGCTGTTTACAGTACAGGAAAACAGTTGCGCCCATTTCTACCACCAGAGGAAGATGATGGCAATGATGATCAACACGATGTATCTGAGTCGCCTCCCTTGCTTTCCATACTACTAGACCTGGGATCAGGGAACCTGTGTCTGGTTTCGCGACGTTTCTTCCCTGATTCCTGAAGAGACCAGAAGGTGTTTTGTACCCGACTCTTAATTAAAGATCTAAGGCAAAATCCAGAGTTTCCTTGCAAATTGTCTGCTCTATGCAGGAGTTACAGTCTCTTTCCTCTCGTAGTGGGTAACTTTTCCATACAGAGTGCACAGAGTCTATGCTTAGCTTTCCTTGTATTTCTCTTCCTCTAAAAAAACAGGGGCCCTAATTACAAAGTGGACTTTCATGAAGCTCACTTATCATCTTGACAGAAGAAAGGGTACCGGATTTGGAGGAGGAACCATTCCTAAAGATGGATTCTCTCCTGTGCCCGACGCCACACTGGAGCCCTTGCTGCACTGAGAACCCGAGTTGCCACTTCCGCTGTTGCTCCGTTTATGGTGATGTGAAGGGTCTCCTTCTGCTTGTTGCTGCTGCTGCTGCTCATGATGATGAGGTGACTGAGCCTACAGAGCCTGTACCTCCAGATGCCCTGGTCACTCATGGCTGGTGGAGAAGATTGCCCAAGCTCCATTAGGCTGGTTTCACATTAGCGTTTTTTTGCGCAGCGCATTGTGCGTGTCCATGTGCATGCGTCATACGTACCTATGTTTAACATGGCGTGCACATGGTCTTGCGTTTGCACGCGTTCGTATGCATTTTCGTGCGCATGCGTTTTTTTCAAGGTGGGCGCCTAGACACGCCAGACTCAACCTGTTGCATTTTTGGGTCTGCTGAAAGGCATAAAAAAAAACACATGCACACGCTTGCGAAAAAATAATGCATTACAGTCTATGGGAACACAGGCGTGCGCATGGACATGCGTTCGTCTGCGCTTTCATGCGCATGCGTTTTTGGCGTAAAAATGTGTAGACACTGGTTTTAACCCCTAGAGAATGAATGCGCATAAAAAACGCAAACGCATGCAAAAACGTATGATGCGTTTTTAGCATGCGATTATATTGCGCACAATGCGCTGCGCAAAAAAACGCTAATGTGAAATTAGCCTTAGAAGCTTTGCTTCAGTGCTTCCTTCTGCCAGTAATACTTATGGTACCTCCCCCGGCCACCTGATCCATATCCTTCAATTTCCGTAGGAGGAAACGCCATGCGCCCGGCATGACTGGATTACCCAGTCATGCATTGTGGTCCATATGTTATTGCCCGCACGTTCACTCAACTGGATTACCCAGTAATGTCCAGCGGTGCTCGCTCGCATCACTAGAGCGCTCTGCCCCACGCGTGCGCACTAACTTGCTAAGGTGCTGGCGTGGCCATGAGACAGTACCAGGGAAAGTTCCGGGAGAGGCGGCCTGCGGGAATCTTCTTTTGCAGACTCTCCCCACAAACCCTAAAGGTCCACTGACCCCAGCAGTGGCACGTCAGGGAACCCCTGCTGCCCGGATTGGTCCAGTCTTGCATCCCACGATGATCCTCAGTTATGTTCTCAAACGTCGACTGTAGGTTCCCCATCAGGGATAGGAAACCAACTGATGCGGGAGAGAGGTACTGCATTTTTATCTGTAGGTTTCCTATCCCTGATGGGCGGATCCCCTCTCTCTGTGGTGCAATCATGGGGGAAGGAGGAAACGTAATTCCGGCGTTTTTACTTTTTTTTTTTTTCACACTACACTGTTTACTGATCGGATTAATTCTTTTTATATATTGATAGATCAGGCAATTTTGAACGCAGCGATATCAAATGTGTATTTTTTTAATTGTTTTATTTTGAATGGATCGAATGGGGGGTGCTTTGAAATTTTATTTTTTTTAATATTTTTAAAAACATTTTATTTTACTTGCTACAATTGTCTCCGTGGGAGAATAGAAGAGAAGCTGTGATCATCCGATTATTTGTGCTACATAGAGCAGAGCTTCAGCCCTGCTCTATGTAGCAGATATGCTCACTTGCTAAGAGCGCCGTCCGCTAGGTGTCGCTCATAGCAATCTGGCAATGACAACCACAGGGGTCTCCTGCAGATCCCAGGCTGTCATACCAACCCATCGGCGACCCACAGTCATGTGACACAGGTGCCGAAGGCGGGGTTAATGACCGGTGGTCGATTCCACCCGCGGATGTTAGGGGCACATGACAGCTGATCAGATGTCATTGGACGTTAAGGGGTTAACAATGCCTGTTCACAACTCTCTTGCACTGTAATTGCCCATGGTTCCGAGAGCATGAATCAAATGGCAGGTTCACCTATAGTGCGGAATTTAGAATCAAAGATGACACAAATATCTGCAAAATATTGTTCTAATTAAAAAAAAACAGTAGAAATATATAAACAGCAGTTCAGAAAAGGATTGTTTGTCAGAAATATAACACTTTGGAAATAAACACTTACTTGCAAACCAGAACTGAAACATTCTGCTAAAATATCCTGAATCTGTTTTGGTTCATTGACTATTTGAAGAACTTTTATTCGATTCTCAGTTGACTGTGAAGGTGACAAAAGATGCACCAATAGCCTTACAAGCTGAAGACGAAAAGTATCAGTACATAGATAAAGTATAGTCTTCCACTGATGTTTAGGAGTGCTCACTTTACCAGAGCCCTGCAGAAGGAGCAAACCTAGAATTAAAACATTTACAGCAAAGAAAACTCAAATGCAGTCATTGGAAAGAAGTCTACATTCACAGATGACAGATTTGTTGCAAAAATGTATTATACAGTATACCGTACTTCTGAATGTGGTTGTTTCTGCAACATGTGAAAGAATATGTAAAAATTATCAGAATTATTACTGAACTTTATGCTACAAGTTAATTTCTCCTGGACCTCCATCTCCAAGTAACAGCCATACTGTGAAGAAATGAAAAGTCATTCTTTGTATAGGAGTTGGGAACAAAGCGAGAGTCCAGTGTATCTATGAAAACATTAGGAAGATAATAACCTTACTCAAACCAAAAGCAGACTAGATAATTTGATCCACACTCCACTCAGAAAAACGATTTACAATGTAGTATTCTAATTGTTATTTTTTTAGATGATTCACGAACACTCCTGAATTTAGAACGCATTGCTAAACATGGCATCTCTTCTCTGTCCTGCTGAGTGATGGGTAACAAATTCATAGACTTCTCTTCTTCTATAATAGTTATGTTCAAATATTTCCTTTTCTATTCACCCATTTTTAAGTGCCTATTTTCTGCTTTCTTTCTTGCTACATATTGTGGGCAGTTTTCGGATGTACAGAAGTGGACTGCTCATTCATGGGGACTCTGTTTCTTGCTCTGCTAGGAATTAACAATACATGATTCTTATTTATACTGATCTAGAAAAAGACGTGTGCAGTTCCCCCAAATGAGCCTAGACCTGAGTGTTCATAATGTTTTACTTGTTTCTTTTAACATTTCAGTAAAAACTGAATGTTTAAAAAAATGTGAATTTTTTGTATGCCTAAATGTATCAATACTGAAGACGTTAAGGGGAATCTGTCACCTATTTTATCGCATATAAGATGCGGCCACCGCCATCAGGGGCTTATCTACAGCATTCTGTAATGCTGTAGATAAGCCCCACAATGTATCCTGAAAGATAAGAAAAACGAGTTATATTATACTCACCCGGGGGGCGGTCCGGACCGGGTCCGATGGGTGTCGTGGTACAGGTTCGGTGCCTCCCATCTTCTAGCGATGACATCCTCTTCTTTGCTTCCCGCCGCGGCTCCGTCGCAGGCGTACTGCTCTGCCCTGTTGAGGGCAGAGCAGAGTACTGCTGTGCGCAGGCACCGAACCTCTCCGACCTTTCCCGGTGCCTCCGCACTGCAGTACGCCTGTGCTGGAGCTGCGATGGGAAGAAAAGAAGAGGACGTCATCACTAGAAGATGGGAGGTGCCGGACCCGGACCGGACCGCCCCCCGGTGAGTATAAAAGAACTCGTTTTTCTTATCTTTCAGGTTACATCGGGGGCTTATCTACAGCATTACAGAATGCTGTAGATAAGCCCCTTATGGCGGTGGCCGCATCTTATATGCGAAAAAATAGGTGACTGAATCACTTTAAAAGGCCTATCCAGCACTTCTCCGTTCAGTATCAGGAGGTGAAAGGCCATCCTGACACAGCATTAAAAGCAGTCTGCTGGTGTCATGGGCTATGGTTTATTCTTATTTGGTTACTGAAAACATGGAATGAAATAGCACAAACATTGCAAATATAAGAAAATCATATGTTGGTAATTAATAAAAAATGACATACAAATGAGAGCATGATTGCTTCAATCATGATTCTTAATAATTCACTTTGAAATTCCTTTTTTACATGGAAAACATTCAAATGTAACTCGTCTTCAGAAGCTTCTAAACACAATTCGGGGTCCACTTTTTCTTCTGCAACATCTAAAACAACGGAAAACAAAATCAAGCACTTTCACAAAATGTAACTATTGGCATCTAACTCTTATCCCTATCTGCACAAATATAGAAAAGTGTTCTTTTGAATGAAGCAAAAGGAGAAAATATACTGACTTCAAATGGAGAGTCGCGGCCCATTTTAATTTGAACCCACTGAAATTGTACAAGCAAATGAAATTTGGGAAGTTATATATTAATGAACGCAACTTGCTTAGCCACAGAGGGTATTGTTCTACTATAGCCACAGCTTGTGGCTGCAGATACAATGAGAGCTACCAACCATGAGAACAAGTGTTGGAATGAACCTCTGTCCTCAAGTAGTTAGTATTGACCCGCCGGTTGACTTAAAAGCGTTAGGCTGACGAAGGCATTCACTATTTACGGACAACAAAAATCTGCCCATGTAAGTGTGTATGTAAAAGTGTCAGTTGTTGGGGCTGGAAGCTTCAGCTGTTAAAATATGCTTAGGAAATTCTCGATAAATGTGCACCAGTTATTTGCAGGTATAAAAAGCAATGGAAACAGTTTTACAAGTCCAATGCATGAGATTAATAAATTAGGAACAATTTTTGCCAACTACCCTCTTTGACGTCATGGGTTCAAAATATCTAATTAATAAATCTGGGCCAACTGATGTTGGTAAATATGATTGCCGTTAATTACAGTATACTTTTTTAACATCATACAATAAAAAAGCTTTGTAAACCTTGATAAATAAGTCTGTTGACACCAAGAACTGTCAGTCGCTGAAGTCTTTGCACAAACTCTGATTCAGAAGCACTTATTGGATTTTCTTGACTCATTCGTCTGTGCATTAGTTCTGTAAGTGCACTGCTTGCAAATGAACGCATAGTCATTAAAAGAGGGTCTGACTGTGCAAAAGGCAACCTTTGTGCACCTAGGAAGCAAACACACGATGTTAAAGTGGACAACAATAGTAAATAGCTTCTATATTGTTATTTTATTATTTTTGAAATATTCAAATGTTTCATAGTTTATGAAATAAGTAAAGAAGATAGATTACCCTGGTTGTATATGCGGTTATGGAATATTTTTCTGACCAGCCAAACATTTTACACATTTCTACAATGGAAAGTTCACATATGCACACTTGTTTTGCAAGCTGTTACTTGGTAATGTGTTTAAAAGAATCCCATTTACACAAAAAGGTTGTTTTTACAAGCTGTTGGGAATATCTGTTACCTAATATTATAATACAGTTTGCATACCTTCATGAGGCTGATATACTTACTTTAAAAATTAATGTCAAAATGGCTGTATATTCCTATTTGAAATGCTACTCACTTCATTTCAAAATGAGCATTTTTGGATGTCTTCCTTTGGTTCATCCTTCCCTCACTTCCATTAAGGTTCTGCATCAGTGATGATGTCTTTGACCTAGATATGTTTTTTGGACAACCTGGACACCGCTGCATCAATCTTTGGGACCTTGTCCCATATCTCTGTGTCTTTATGTTCAAAGGGGTACCTCCTTTTAGAGGAGGAGGGAAGTGCTCCTGATCTCTCAGGCTTCTTCCATTCTCTTTCAATGAGTGCCTGGACTTTCTCATTGACTGGAAAGGTACGTTTCTTCCTTTCCTGTAGACCCCCGAACATGACATCTTCCAGGGACTTAGCCGTTTTTTTCCTCCTGTAGGTCCATTGTTACTCTGATGGCCTTGAGGAGAGCATCCGTATCCTCTACCGGAAAACACGGCTAATCCCTGATTGTAGGTTGGCTGTTTCATTTGGTATTTATGCACTTGTGCAGCTGCCATTTTACTTGGGTCCGCTGCACCCTGTATTAGTGCAGATGCATTTAGGCCTGTCTGGTTTGTATCTGAATTTTTTGGAGGATTTTCTTTCCTCTTTTTGAGGTTTCCATGTTAGAGTAGGGACTGACAAGTGTAACGAACTTTGACGCAGTTTGCCAGCTTCCGTATTAAGGCCTTAATATCAACCAATACCTTACATATATTGATATGTTTTTTGTGCACTTTTTATATTTCTTTCAGGATACAGTTGGGCCCAAATGGTTCTGCAAATTTGTGACCTCTGTTCACACGGGATGCATTCTAGTTGGCACTGGGCAGCCCTCCTATATGGTGTTACTAAGAGGTTGTGAACCAGAAGTCCTGCATTTCCTGTGTGAACACTGCCACAAACGGATTATTTCTTCTGCACTGGTGTACCACACGGCCAATCCCTGATTGCAGGTTGGCTGTTTCATTTGGTATTTATGCACCTGTGCAGCTGCCATTTTACTTGGGTCCGCTGCACCCTGCCACATTAGTCTGACAACGTGGAGTAGAAATTCTGCCATACTTGTGTTATGACGGGATCTAGAATTCAGGATTAATTTTTACATCAGTAATGACTTGGAAAAACCACCAAAAATGTATAAAAATAAGTTTAGCATGACATTTTTATAAGATCAATAGTGATTATTTCACAATATAATCCCTTTGAAAAAACAGCATGTTTCATCACATATACTTGTATTAGATTTTTTTGCTAAATGTTGAAATACTAAGGCTCAGGAACATTGGATTTCTCAGTAACTCAGTAGGCTAATGAACAATGCAAGTAGGGCAGCTTGGTGGCTCAGTGGTTAGCACTGCAACCTTGCAGCGCTGGGGTCTGGGTTCAAATCCCACCAACGACAACATCTGCAAGGAGTTTTTGCATGGGTTTCCTCCAGAATCTCCGGTTTCCTCCCACATTCCAAAGACACACTCAAAGGGAATCTAGATTATAATGTCTGTACATAAGTGTATGCATGCGTAAAATAAATATAGAAACACAAATTACGGGCTGCATATATATCAGACATGATAGCTATACCATAAAGCTTACACAACCTTAATGTTACTGGAAATTAAAGGTGTCCATTCTTGGATAGCCCCTCCATAATTTCTACAATGTCCAAAATAAAATAAACAACACATACCGTACTTAACTCTTGGACGGGGAGCAATGTCTAGATGAATCTAATATGAATTTCATCTGATGTTACTGGGATGTTGGTGCTGAGAGAGACAGAGCCAACATTACGCTCAGTCCAGCAGGCGAGTATGTGTTATTTGGGGCACTGTACCATTTAAGAAGGAATTGTCTAATGGTGGATAATAAGTACAAATACAAAAACAACTACAGAATTTCTTTGTAATCAATCACTTACTACTTAGGACTTACCGGTCCCACTTTTTCTTTTAGGGTATTTTGTATGCGAAGATTGAGGAAAATTAGATGTGGTGAAAATATTTTGAGGATCTTGGTTTGAAGTTGTCTTTATGAACTCCACAGCAGAGTGTAAAATTTTAAACTGCATTGCAACAGCAAGGTCTGGAAAAGAAAAACACCACCAACACAAACTTATTGGAAGTTAAATTACATCTCCTAAAAGGAACCTTTTTTTTATCCAAAAACACTTTATCTGCACATATAGTGTTAATACGAGGGTAAATAGTGTTAAAATCTTGCTTGTCTTTCTTACTGGAAGGAAGAGTGGCTACAGGGAGAAAATGAGCCATTCACTTCCAGTCAGAGGGGCGGTTATAGTCACCCGTGACTACATAGTGATGGCGTTGTAATCACTCCCCAACACACTGAATGACAGCCTGCTCTGAAGCGTGTGTGTATTAGAATTTTTGCTTTTTTGCACCGTTTACCATGCAGTATATATAACATGATATATTTACTCTGCAAGTTGTTACATTTACTGGCAATAACAAACCTGAATTTATTTTTGTGTTTTAATACTTTTACACAGTAAAACAACAATTTTTGGGAAATAAATATTTTGTTATTATGTCACTTTATTTTGACAGTAATATTTTTCATTTTTTCAGCAACAAAGGTGTGTGAGGGCTTTTTGGTACATTTTCAGGTGCACATAACTTAAGTTTTTTCGATAATGTGAATGTTTAAAAGCAACAATTCTACCACAGGGTTTTTTTCAGAAAGACTTTGCTTAGGCCTTCATCATGCAGTATAAATTAAGTGCTAACCTTATTCTGTAGGACACTACGATTACAACAATCACACAATTTTTTTTATATTTTATTTCTGCTCAATCTACAATAAAAAACAATAAAAACACTTCAAAATTATTTATATATATATATATATATATATATGTAAATATGACCTGTGGAAGCTCTGTTAAGTGCGAAACGGCCGTCGTTGGTGCGTGCACGTGAAGTTTTAATTGCGTGCCAATAAAAGCGCACTTTCTATTTGGATTGGTGAGTGCTATGGTCCTTTTTTCTTCTGATTGTGGACTTATACATATTTTGTTTTCTGGACAAGCACCAGGATCTTTGTAATAGCCTGCAACACAGCACAAGTTTGACAGCAATACCTGGCAGGGATACCAGCGGTGCCGGCTGGCCTTTTTTCTTACCAAGTTTTATATATACATACATACACAGTACAGACCAAAAGTTTGGACAAACCTTCTCATTCAAAGAGTTTTCTTTATTTTCATGACTATGAAAATTGTAGATTCACTCTGAAGGCATCAAAACTATGAATTAACACATGTGGAATTATATAATTAACAAAAACGTGTGAAACAACTGAAAATATGTCTTATATTCTAGGTTCTTCAAAGTAGCCACCTTTTGCTTTGATTACTGCTTTTCACACTCTTGCCATTCTCTTGATGTGCTTCAAGAGGTAGTCGCCGGAAATGGTCTTCCAACAGTCTTGAAGGAGTTCCCAAAGATGCTTAGCACTTGTTGGCCCTTTTGCCTTCACTCTGCGGTCCAGCTCACCCTAAACCATCTCGATTGGGTTCAGGTCTGGTGACTGTGGAGGCCAGGTCATCTGGCGTAGCACCCCATCACTCTCCTTCTTGGTCAAATAGCCCTTACATAGCCTGGAGATGTGTTTGGGGTCATTGTCCTGTTGAAAAATAAATGCTGGTACATCTAAACGCAAACCGGATGGAATAGCATGCCGCTGCAAGATGCTGTGATAGCCATGCTGGTTCAGTATGCCTTCAGTTTTGAATAAATCCCCAACAGTGTCACCAGCAAAGCACCCCCACACCATCACACCTCCTCCTCTATGCTTCACGGTGGAAACCAGGCATGTAGAGTCCATCCATTCACCTTTTTTGCGTCGCACAAAGACACAGTCGTTGGAACCAAAGATCTCAAATTTGGACTCATTAGACCACAGCACAGATTTCCACTGGTCTAATGTCCATTCTTTGTGTTCTTTAGCCCAAACAAGTCTCTTCTGCTTGTTGCCTGTCCTTAGCAGTGGTTTCGTAGCAGCTATTTTACCATGAAGGCCTGCTGCACAAATTCTCCTCTTAACAGTTGTAGAGATGTGTCTGATGCTAGAACTCTGTGTGGCATTGACCTGGTCTCTAATCTGAGCTGCTGTTAACCTGCAATTTCTGAGGCTGGTGACTCGGATGAACTTATCTTCCGCAGCAGAGGTAACTCTTGGTCTTCCTTTCCTGGGGAGGTCCCATGTGAGCCAGTTTCTTTGTAGCGCTTGATGGTTTTTGCCACTGCACTTGGGGACATTTTCAAAGTTTTCCCAATTCGGACAGACTTCATTTCTTAAAGTAATGATGGCCACTCGTTTTTTTTTTTTACTTAGCTGCTTTTTTCTTGCCATAATACAAATTCTAACAGTCTATTCAGTAGGACTATCAGCTGTGTATCCACCAGACTTCTGCACAACACAACTGATGGTCCCAACCCTATTTATAATGCAAGAAATCCCACTTATTAAACCTGACAGGGCACACCTGTGAAGTGAAAACCATTTCCGGTGACAACCTCTTGAAGCTCATCAAGAGAATGCCAAAAGTGTGCAAAACAGTAATCAAAGCAAAAGGTGGCTACTTTGAAGAACCTAGAATATAAGACATATTTTCAGTTGTTTCACACTTTTTTGTTAATTATATAATTCCACATGTGTTAATTGATAGTTTTGATGCCTTCAGAGTGAATCTACAATTTTCATAGTCACGAAAATAAAGAAAGCTCTTTGAATGAGAAGGCGTGTCTAAACTTTTGGTCTGTACTGTGTGTATATATATATATATATATATATATATATATATGTACATATATATATATATATATATATATATATATATATATATATATATATATATATATACACATACACACACACAGCCCTGGCAAAAATTAAGGGACCATTGCAAGATTTTCAGTTTGCCTAGCTTTTGTCTTTATAGGTAAATTTTTGAGTAAAATGTAAATTGCTCTTTTATTTTATAAACTACTGACATGTCTTCGAATTTCCAAGCAATAAATTTTGTATTTAGAAAATGAGAAATGGTGGAAGTAACAAAAAAAGCAGTGCTTGCAGACTTAAAATAATGCCAAGAAAACAAATTCATAATCATTTAGAAACAACAATACTAATGTTTTAACTCGGGAAGAGTTCAGAAATCAATATTTTGTGGAATAACCATGATTTATAATCACAGCTTTCATGCGTCTTGGCACGCTTTCCACCAGTCTTTCACACTGCTTTTGGGTGACCTTATACCACTCCTGGTACAAAAATTTAAGCAGTTCTTCTTTGTTTGATGGCTTGTGACTCTCCATCTTCCTCTTGATTACACTCCAGAGGTTTTCAATGGGGTTCTGGGCTGACCATGACAGGGATTTGATGTGTGGTCCTTCATCCACACACTGATTGACCTAGCAGTGTGGCATGGCACATTGTTCTGCTGGAAAAACTAGCCCTCAGAGTTGGGGAACATTGCCTGAGCAGAAGGAATCAACTGTTTTTCCAGTTTAATTCATACGTCTTAAGTCATACGTCCTTCGCAAAGATTAACCTGCCCAATTCCAGCCTTGCTGAAGCATCCCCAGATCATCACCGATCCTCCAGCAAATTTCACAGTGGGTGCATGACACCGTGGCTTGTACGCCTCTCCTGGTCTCCGTCTAACCATTAGACGACCAGGTGTTGGGCAAAGATGATAATTAGACTCATCAGAGAAGATTACCTTACTCTAGTCCTCTATGGTCCAATCCTTATGGTCTTTGGCAAACTTCAGCCTGGCTCTCCTTTGCTTCTCATTGATGAAAGGCTTTTTTCTAGCTTTACATGACTTGAGCACTGCCTCTAGGAGCCTGTTATGAACTGTTCTTGCAGTGCACTTCACCCCAGCTGCCATTTGCCATTCCTTTTGTGGATCTCTTGATGTGAATCCTGCGGTTGCTGAGTGACATTCGAATAAGATGATGGTCATCATGGTCAGTGTAGAGTCGTTTTCGCCCTCTGCCTGTCCGTAGCTTTGTTGTCCCCTATGTCTGCTGCTTGAGCTTGTTGTAATGGACTGCCGCCTTAGAAATTTTAAGGATGGAGGCAACACGACACTCACTGTATCCCTCTGCTAGTAAAGCCAGAATTGAGCCCTTCTTCTCCTCACTCAAGTACATTTTTTTTGTCTGTGGTGCCAATTGGGTGTGGTGATTTATGTCTGATTTCACATTTGGACATATTATATATATATATATATATATATATATATATATACGTCCAAAGAAAGAAAACATCCGGCACTGTCCCTGGGAAAGAAATACCTGCAAGGCTGCTTGTAACCGCTATTGGTGTAACACTTGTAACCCTTTACTGAAACGGTGCCCTATCCATGTGAAGAAAAAACATGAAATGTCATAGTGAAAAAAGACAGCAGGATGGCACTCATCGTTCTCTTGAAATGATTCACTTTATTTCATATCGACAAAGCATAGGCATCGGCACGGGAGAAATGTAAAGAGGCGGCCTTGTCTTTTTTCACTATGATATATATATATACACACACACACAACAAAAATCACATCGTTTTGGCATTACCAGGCTTAAGGCTAGCTTCACACTAGCGTTTTGGGCCGCAGCGCACGGCCGCCGCTAAGCCCCGCCCCCTGTCCGCCCCCTCCGGTCATCTCCGCCTAGTATCGCACACGGCTGCATGCGATCTGCACACCCTATCTTTAGCATAGGGTGCGCAGACCGTGCACTAGTAGAATTTTGCGTGCGCTGCGCCCTTTTGACGGTGCTCCGAGCGCACCAAAATGCAACATAGTGCGTTCGGCGCACACCGGCACACCGTCATTGGTGGCTGTTGGGATATTCGCCTATTTGGTGATGCAATAAAGTCAGGAGCCGCTCGATCTCCACCCTCACACCTCATCGCTGAAGCTACTCACTACACTTCCTGGTGTATCAGCGCAGCAGGCAGCATCAGCAGTGATAAGTCAGGTAGGTGACGCCATTGTGTTCACACTCACAAAAAACTGCACAGACAGAACAACCAGTGTGAGTCCGCATGCGCACACACATGAGGCAGTTGTTTGATCTATCAAGTGAGCGCTGTCCATCAGAAGAAAAAAGTCCGGGTGCACTGTAACACCCTCATTTGCATAGAAATTCAAACATATTTTCTCACGCACTGTGACACGTACAGTGCTATTAGAATTTTTAAATATATATATATATATATATATATATATATATATAGTGGTGTAGTAACCACTGAGTCTGCTAGGGGGCGCTGTGTGGATGTCCCAGGAGAAAGGATGAATGGCAGAATACGGAATGGCCGTTATGAATCCCCAAAGCGGGTGGCTTTGGGATGGAGACTTATGTGTTGTTCAGCAATGATATTGCTGAGGTGTTGTTTCAATGTGTAAGGGAGAAGTCTCCAGGTAACTAGAGAGATGGACGGGCCAGTTACCTACAAACCCACCCAGGGGGTGTGTTTAAAGCACTATTGTAAAGAGTGTGTAAATGCTTGAAGGACCTGTGATGAGGTAAGAGTCATGTGACCCGGTGGGCGTGGCTATGAACCATATAATGTGGCCAGGGTAGGTCACAGGTGGTGAATGCTTGGACCCGGTTGGTCCATTGTGGAAGGTACCGCTGAGATGGGGCTTCCTGCCTGACAGCACATGTGTACGCTGTGAGTAATGGCTGCAAGTGCCTGAGAGTTCCCTGGAGGGAATGAATGTCTGCAGTATGGAGAAGCAGCCATGAGAGAACCCTAACGTGGTGAGATATAACTGTGAGGCTGAAAAGCCTGCGTATTGGACATTGTACAACCTGTGTGAACACAGGGTTTACAGAGTGAACCTATAAGGCCGGGGTCACACTAGAGAGGAATATGGACGAGTGAGAACCGTAAAAAGCACTCATTAGACACGGACAAATTATTCTCTATGAGTTTGCTCCCAACAGCCGTATATTTCTCGGGCGTATTCTACGGTCCATGCCAATCGCAGCATGCTGCGATTGTCAGCGTACTACGCCCGTAATACGCCAATGCAAGTCTATGGGTGCGCAAAAAATACAGATTACACACGGACCACACATGTGACTTGCGAGAAATACGCACCCGGTGTCTTTCAGAAAAGCCGGCAATTCAGTGCGCTATACAGTAAACTCACACTGACAGGTTTAATAAAGAAAGAAAGAATAGATATATACACATAGAATACATATATATATATATATACACACACACATACATGTCATTGTGACAAACATATATATATATATATATATATATATATATATTTCACAGAGTTCTTCATAGCAGAATAGCCGCAAATTAACTTGCCGGCTTCTATCAAATAATTCCCCAACCCGACATGAAATGACACATGGTTTACAATCAGTAAAGCATTTCATCTCATGTTTTTTTATATGTCCTTGACTAATAATTAGATGAGGGTTTGTGTGCAAAATTTGGGAGTTATAGTTGTTATTTTAAGGGGTTAATTCTTTGTTAAAAAATGCGTGGGCTTCCCATTGCCCTATATTGGTGGCGAGTGGGTTAATCTAACAAAGGGTTAATGTCACCATTCGATTGTTAGGTGACATTAACCCTTTGTTAGATTAACCCATTCGCCACCACTACAATTTTTTAACAAATTAACCCCTTAAAATAACAACTACAACTCCCAAATTTTGCACACAAACCCTCATCTAATTATTAGTCAGGGACATATAAAAAAAACATGAAATGAAATGCTTTACTGAATGTAAACCATGTGTCATTTCATGTCGGGTTGGGGAATGATTTCATAGAAGCCGGCAAGTTAATTAGCGGCTATTCTGCTATGAAGAACTCTGTGAAGTACAAATATATATATATATATATATATATATATATATATGTGTTTGTCACAATGACATATTATATATATATATATATATATATATATATATATATATATATATACACACACACACACATGTATTCTATGTGTCTATATCTATTCTTTCGTTTGTGTTATAAAACCTGCCATAGGGCTCCATTATATGTCCATTTTGCAAGCCGGCGAGAAAATCTCAGCATACGGATTCCATACGGATGCTTACATGCGCAAAATACGCGACCACACCTGGCTTACGGATGACATACGGAGCACTATTTAGTGGTCATTCATCCGTATTACACCTGTAAACTATGGACCGTATTTTGCGCCTGTTAGTGTGACCCCGGCCTAATGGACGCTCTGCTGTTTTGTTTTGGTTTATGATGATGAATAAACCTCATGGACTTTACTGCTTTATGAAAACCCGTGCTGGATCTGGTTTTGTGGCGGCTGAGCGAGAATTCCCTAACTGAATGACAGCGCTACCTCACGTTATATATATATATTTATACATATACACACACGTCTTATATATAGTTTGTTTAAAACTCATTTAGTTGAAAATTCTTACTTTGCAACTTTTCATTTTTGCTTTCATTCAGATATCCAAGTATTACTATTAAATCCTCAATAATTCGAAAATACTGAGATCCAGATGAACTGCAGGAGTGTATAGTAACAGCTATCAGCAGTTGCTGCAAGTCAGAAGCAAGCAAAATATATTCATCCTGGGAAACACTAGAAGATGGAATGAAAAAAGTTTGCAATCTTTGAATGCGTGGGTGTATATTAATACATAAAACTCTAATACATTCAGAACATGTGGCCCCTTCCTCACCTTCTAACATCCATTATCTCTGACTAACCACTAAAGAAGGAACTGGTTATGTTGCAAATGCAGTTCAATTTGTGGTCAGCATAGTATAGCGAAGGAGGAACTGAGCTGCATGATATAAGTTGTTGGAAAAAGATGCAATAACATCCCTAGTGTGTAGGCAGATCTATTGAGTGATTGACAGCCATCTGTGCATGCAGTCATATAGGGCAGGACTGTCATTCACTGAATAGGACCGCCTCCTGAACTTACAAAATGTAAGTTTTACGATAACATCAAGCCTGCAGATCAAATACCATTCTCAACCTTACAGGCTCACTTTAACAAGAACTGGGTCACGTGACTGTTGTGAGGAATCAGGAAAAAATTGTCTGGAGGCCTAAATATCCCTTCACCGTTACACTGTATTTGCTTTCAAAGCCTCAAAAGAACAAGGCAAACGCCCGATGCTGCCTGTTTGAGAGTCTGTAGGTTTGTAGAGTTTTAGCGGTCTGAAACCAAAGTTTAATGTAATCCGAAACGTCTATACATTTAACATGGTAATCGATTTGTTATCATCTTTTCAGTTAGCCATTGAAAGGTATCAACCACTGAGGACTTTCAAGTCTGAATATGTAATAATCTAATCACTTTTCTAATGTAGTTTAATTTAAAATGCAAATTTCGCCAAGTCCCCGCTTTAGTAGTGCCCTAGACAAGGAGACATCACTCTTTTCCTCCTAGTCTTATAAGAATATTCATATTGGAAAAAAAAACCTTCTGCAGGCCATGGAACCTTCGCTGCAGCATGATCGCAAGTGTAATTGTGCATATAATTATTATGGTTGAGGTCATCCTGATATAAAAAAAAAAAATCCACTTGAAAATGGCACCCAATGCATCTGCACAATAGCAACGATTGGTATATATTGAGGTGATCCGACAGCTGCTACTGCGCAGGCTCTGCAGCACCATCTTGGAGAAGGAAATTTATTTTTTCTCTCGCAAGATGGCACCGCCAGCGCAGCAGCAGCTATCGGATCACCTCTATATACACCCATAGCTGCTACTACGCAGGGGCCATTTTCAAATGGATTTTTTTTTAATATCAGGATAACCTCAACCATAATAATTATATACCGTATATATTCATGTATAAGCCGAGTTTTTCAGCACATTTTCTGTGCTGAAAACACCCCCTTGGCTTATACATGAGTCAACTGTCCCACAAAGACAGTGAGGGGGAGGGGTAGCGGCGGAGCAGCAGGTCACAGAGGCAGGAGCTGGTGGCTGCTGCTGTAACTGTGCACGCTGCTAAAGAGAAATGAATATTCATTTCTCTTATAGCGCGCACAGTGACAGCCGCAGCCACCGGCTTCCAGCACACATCCTACTTTCCTTCCTGCATGCCCTCGCTGCACCTCTTTCGTTCCGCTGCAAGCATTTCCGGCCGAGCGATCACGTGGCCCTGCTCATTAAGGTAATAAATATGCACGCCTCTCCACTCCCACAGGCGTGGAGTGAAGATTCATTACCTTAACGCGGCCACGTGATCGCTCAGCAGGAAGATTTGCCGGCACTGGAAGGAGATGCAGCGAGGGCGCACAGGTGAGATAAGTAGGATGTTTGTTTTTTTTAATAGGAACCATGCATACAAGGATAGGGGATAAGAAGCCATGCATACCAGGATAGGTGATAAGAAGCCATGCATACAAGCATGGGACTGGGAGCCACACAGACAAGGATAGGGGATAAGGAGCCATGCATACAAGGACAGGGATAAAGAGCCATACAGACAAGGATAGGGGATAAGGAGCCATGCATACAAGGACGGGAGGGGGAGCCATGTATACCAGGACAGAGATGGGTGAGTCATGCATACCAGGACAGGGGATAAAGAGTCATGCATACAAGGATAGGGGATAAGGATCCATGCATACAAGGACAGCGATAGAGGAGCCATGCATACGAGGACAGTGATGGGGGAGCCATGCATACCAGGACAGAGATGGGTGAGTCATGCATACCAGGATTATGGATGAGGGGACAACGTATACCCAGCTTATACTCAAGTCAATACGTTTACCCAGTTTTTCGTGGCAAAATTAGGTGCCTTGGCTTATACTCGGGTCGGCTGATACTCGAGTATATATGGTACATATTACACATGCAATTATTCTGCAGTGCAAGTGCCACAGCCAGCTCCTGCCTGCAGAGGTTTTTTTTAATATGTATATATAATATTCATTATGTAAACAAGGGGATGGGTCACTGAGAGATCAGTGACCTGTCAGAAGCCATACTGATGAATACATAATCAGAACACCACATGAAGACCCACCCACAGGCCGCCCCGAAGCATGAGCATATCATTAACTTGAAACTGAACATAAAGGTTAAACAACCACCACAAGATAGATTTCATCAACCAAGGTATCATTTTAATCAGTATAACGGCGCCGACCTGACACTGTCTCAAGGTTACTGTGCACAATCCTGCTTGACAGGTACCCTTTAAGGACAAAAAGAAAAGAGGTCAATTTGGGGCTTTGCACAAAATTCATGAATCTAGTCAGCCATTTTTGGGAATTTGTTTTAAAAATTCTAGTGAAAGTCAAAAAGGACAAGTGACTTAACCCCCACCTCCAAGAAATGATGACTTGGAGATCCTATCTCAATATGTAGTAGGTGTAATAGCATATACCTCCAATAAGTGTAGTATAGTTTTTCTGATTTGCTATGTCTCTTTCCTCATGTGCAGGCATTGCAGGACCTTAGGTATCCATGGTTACAATCACTAGCACCTAGCTGTCACTATATAAGTGGTCGTAACCATGGATACCTAAGGTCCTGCAATGCCTGCACATAAGGAAGGAGACACAGCGAATCAGAAAAATTATCCATTTCTAATTGGAGGTATTTGCTATTATTACACATACTACATACTGGGATAGGATCTTGGAGATGGGAATAAATTATTAATGTTTGGATGCATAGCATCAATATAAATCTACCGCGGATGAACTTTATTTCAGTGACTGCTTATAGTGAGGGTTATACTGATATCATTTTCTGTGTGGCTCACAGAAATATCACAAAAGAAAAAAAAATCTTACCTTGTTTGAATACCACATAGGGTTGCTAATGTATTACACAAGGCATACAGCAAACCACTGTCTAGCAGCATATCGGCAACTTTTGAGCAGGAATTAATCATCTGAAGCAAAAGGCAAAAGGAGTTGTGCAAAAGGCGAGCATCATGTAAAGAATTCTCAATCAATCCAAGAACTGGGATGATGCACCACTTCCTGAAAATATTTGCAGATTTGATTTCATCAACATGAAACCTATTTGGGAAAAACAAACTATTAGCCATTTGTCTAATTTTATTGAAATCGCACAAACACAGCCTGTGATACAAACTTCATTCATTTCCTATGGGAAAGCTTTTTCCAACAGACCTATACAAAAAAAATTAATGGTGCAGCAGTTGGGCCTGACACATCATTTCTGTAGTAGGAATAAAAGTGACCAGATCTGATGACCCTATCCTTTCAATAGATGATGACTTGTTTTCATTGGCTAACACCTTTAAATTTATGATCCTAGGTTTCATATACATTTTGAAAAAATGTTTTAAAATTTTTGGCAAAAACTTTGTGATTTTTCTTAATACCCGTATAAAATTAGTCAGACCACAAAAAAACAACAATTTACCATATGTCTATTTTAAGTCTACTTAAAAAAAATAAATTAGGATGTTAGAATGTTTGGTAGTTTAAACGTTCACATTTTCAAGGAACTTTATACAAAAAAAAAAAAAAAACATTTTAGAGCCCGGTTCAATTTTGAAGTTACTTTTACAATTAGAATCATTCCTATAACACTTAAACATTTTTAAAATATGCTTCTCTCAAAATATTTTACAACCACCGTCAGGAAATTTGCTAGTTTTCAATTATTCATGAACTTCACAGAAATTAAAGCAAAATACAATGAATACCGTAATTGAAAAATTCCACTTTTCCAGCCAATATATTGTATTAGCTCCATATTTTTTTATTCTCGTAAGGGCAAAGGAGAAAATGATACCCATAGTTTGTTGTTTAATTTCTTCTGAATGCACCAACTACCCCACAAGGGGTAAAAGGTACGGTTTGGGCACACTGCAAGGCAGGGCTTAGAAGGGAAGGAGTGCTTTTTCACTTTTGGAACGAAAACGTGGCTGGAGCAGATTTACTGACGTTATGTTGCATTTTCAGAGCCACTGAAGTGCCATAATAGAAGAAAACCTCTGACAGTGACCCAGTTTTGAAAACTAGACACCTCATGGAATTAACCTGTGGTTGAGAATTTTCAACCTACAAGTGTTTCACAGGTTCACATTTCATAACATTGGGTTGTGAAAATAAAAAAGTTATTTTCCACAAAAATGTTGTTTTAACCCCAAATTTTTAATTCTCAAAAAAGGTAATATGAGAAAAATGTACACAACAATTTGTTATTCAAATTCTTTTAAGTGCAGTAATACCTCTTTATGTGATCAAACTATTGTTCAAGAAAACTGCAGTGCTCATATATTTATTATTAGATATTCTGTAACTTGCAGCAAAAAGAAATTCCACTCTTCTGTGAAGACCTTTTATTTGGAGTGTGCCTTTGGGAATCTTTGCCCATTGATCCAGAAGAGGACTGAAATTCATCACAAACATTTTTTCAAAGATTTGAGGTAAAGACCTTGTGTGGGGGCCAGTCAAGTTCTTCTAGACCAAACTCACTCAATGCATCAAAACTGGTTCATAACTGCACCGTCTGGCCTCTCCCTTATATTTGGCTATACAATTTATTAAAAAGACATATTTACATAAATCAGCAAATAAGGGATGTACTGTATATTATTAAAAAATGGTTGTTACCTCTGAAGTACCACGGAAGGAGTTTTTTTTTACATCAATTAGTATGCAAGTAAGATATTTAGACAATTTTAAAGATCACAATTACAGTAGATATATAGAATAGAGATGGGCGAGCCAGAACAGTAAAGTTCGGTGTCTGTACTGAACACCTACCATTCGGGCACGGACACAGAACACGGGCTTCACCAGGAAGGTCGTGTTATTGTTCGGGTTCGGCCCCCAAACCCCAGGTGTTTGTCGTGCTGTAATGTGCAAGTCAGCAGGGCAAACACCACTTCTGATCGGTGGTAAAATCATCACCGCTAATCAGAGATTTTTATACCTCCATTTACAGCTGCTGGTTCATGCTGTCTTTTGACACTGTGGGAACCGCGGCTCTCTGACCAGCGGTGATTTTACTGTCGACCAGAAGCAGTGTTTGCCGCGCTGTCATGCACATGATTGCATGGCATACATTGGATGTTCAGGCCCCCAATTCAAGTGAATGCAGTCCGGGTACTACTTTGGTACCCAAACTTTTTGTAACTGTTAGGCCGAACCTGCTGAATCCGAACATCCAAGTGTCCGCCCATCGCTAGTATAAAGTAAATGGCTCTATGGTTAGCTACTGAGGAGCCAGAGTTCCACACTGTATTTATAGCATGGCTGTCTGGACATGTAACAAGTATGAATTACTGTAAAGAATAAATGATTTGATACTTACTCCTCATCCAATCCAATATGTCGCCCAAAGGACATTTCCAGCAAACATTCCAAAACCTCTTGACTACCCTGATGGAGATATAACTGGTTGGCAAGTAGGGAGAAACCACTTTTCTTTAAAAAGGCCTCCTTCTCTTCTTTAGATGCCCGATGAAAATATGCATTCAGTAACTAAAAATATAAATAGATTTAACATGTGTGGAATTACACACACATATGTGCAGTATATTTTAGAAATACATTATATTATAGAATCCTTTTCTGGACTAGTAGGTGTGTATAAACTATTGGACTTAAATTATGACAATTTTTTTTTCTTTTTTTAAAGTTTTAAAATGAATTCCCCCACTGAGGAACTTAAACCTGTAATCACACAACTGCAGGTACAATACTTTTGTATTGCGGTGCAATTATAACAATCGCTTATTAATAAAAACTACAGAAATAGGAGATATGGGGCCTTTCAGGAAATCTGTCATAAGGTTTTTGCCACCTAATCTGGACTAGCCAGGGATGCCCACTATCCCCTTTATTGTACATCTTGATTATGGAACATCTTGGAGTGGCCCTTCGCAATAACACTTCTATCAAAGGAGTCAAAATCTGAACAAACTTGCCATAGTCACAGATAACCTTCTAAACATATTTTCCCCTATTACTACCTTACCAAACATTATATCTGAACTACATACATTTGGTTCTCTTAGCAATTTCACAAACGCTCACAAATCTGAAATGTTCAATATCTTACTTCCCTTAACATTAGTTGCCCAGTTGCATTATTCCTTCCCCTTTCTCTGGCAAATGAACTTCCTTACCTATCTAGATATTAAAATAACCCCACATTCCTCTCTTCTATATAGCACCAATTTTCTTTGCGCGTTATGCAAAGTTGAGTCTGATCTCAAAAAATTGAATAAGCTCCAGCTATCATGGTTCGGAAGAATCAATGAAGTTAAAATGGACCTCCTATCCAGACTATTAAACTTTTTCCAATCATATGCCTTTATTTACCCTTCTCTTTCTTCTCCCATTTTAAAACTGCAATAACTAGATTTGTCTGGGCCTACAAACGTACTCGGTTGTCATATCATATGGCAAAACTAAACAATTGCGCCTGAGTAACAAACTCTGTGATCAAGAGTAAATATCAAGGCATAATAAGGTTGAAATCAGGGATATTCCTGAAGCCATTGCTGACAAAGATCTGCATGATTACTTTCAAAAGTTGTTAAAGTGGGCGCAGCCAGACTGGGATACTAGGAATCTTATTGTGGACAGGATCCACAGGGTCCCAAAGCCCAAAAATATAAACCCTGCTCTCCCACGTGATACACTGGCAAGGATTCATCTTTTTCAAGCTAAAGATGCCTTCATGCAGAAATTCAAGCAGGATCATCCACCTCCAGACCCTTTTCACAACCTGAAAATCTTCCCTGATTTGTCTGCCGCTACTTTGGCCAAAAGGCGGGAATTTGCGGGGCTGTCTAGGATCCTCCGTGAAAGCAATATTCCATACCGGTGGGGATTTCCAGTTAAAATGGTGGTCACCCATGGTGGGAGACTGCACATATGCCACTCTCCTTTGCAGCTGGAGAAACTAATGAAAGAATGGAACCTAATCGCTCCCCAAGCCACTTCAATGGTGAGGCCTGGTCTAGGTCATTCACAGAAAAAGCTTTCTCCTGACTGGTATAAAGCTTGAACTTAAGCACATATGTCCTGTGCTGTATTTTCCAATTCTGGGTTAAGATAGTATAACCCTCCTGCATGCTCATGGACCTAGAGCATGTCGTCCAACCGTGGCTTTTGTGGTCCTGGTTGAACTTGTTGTGTTTTTGTGTTCCCTTTCCTTTCCATCCTTGTTCCCTTCCTGTTGGACGATGTGAGAGTGCAGCAGAAGTTAACCTGATGTGCTTAGGATTTCTTACATGATTATTGTTGAATGTAAAGGGATTGAACTTGCCCATGAAGAGAACTTTAACCCCTTCACCCCCAAGGGTGGTTTGCACGTTCATGACCGGGCCAATTTTTACAATTCTGACCACTGTACCTTTATGAGGTCATAACTCTGGAACGCTTCCATGGATCCCGGTGATTCTGACATTGTTTTCTCGTGACATATTGTACTTCATGTTAGTGGTAAAATTTCATTCAAATAACTTGCGTTTATTTGTGAGAAAAACGGAAATTTGGCGAAAATTTTGAAAATTTCGCAATTTTCCAACTTTGAATTTTTATGCCCTTAAATCACAGAGATACGGCACACAAAAAACTTGATAACTAACATTTCCCACATGTTTACTTTACATCAGCACAATTTTGGAACCAAAATTTTTTTTTGTTAGGAAGTTATAAGGGTTAAAAGTTGACCAGCGATTTCTCATTTTTACAACACCATTTTATTTTTAGGACCACATCACATTTGAAGCCACTTTGAGGGTCTATATGATAGAAAATACCCAAAAGTGACACCATTCTAAAAACTGCACCCCTTAAGGTGCTTAAAACCACATTCAAGAAGTTTATTAACCCTTTAGGGGCGTCACAGGAATTTTTTTGAATATTTAAAAAAAAAATGAACATCTAACTTTTTTTCATAAAAAAAAATACTTCAGGTTCAATTTTTTTTATTTTACCAAGGGTAACAGGAGAAATGGGACTGCAAAAATTATTGTGCAATTTGTCCTGAGTACGCAGATACCTGATATGTGGGGGGGAACCACTGTTTCGGTGCATGGCAGAGCTCAGAATGGAAGGAGTGCCGTTTGACTTTTTCAATGCAAAATTGGCTGGAATTCAGATTGGACGCCATGTCACGTTTGGAGAGCCCCTGAGGTACCTAAACAGTGGAAACCCCCTACAAGTGACCCCATTTTAGAAACTAGACCCCCCAAGGAACTTATCTAGATATGTGGTGAGAACTTTGAACCCACAAGGGCTTTACAGAAGTTTATAACGTACAGCGGTACAATTAAAAAATCATATTTTTTCCACAAAAATGATCTTTTCACCCCAATTTTTATTTTCCCAAGGGTAACAGGACCGTAAGAGTTATTGTGCAATTTGTCCTGAGTGCGCTGATACCCCACATGTGGGGGTAAACCACTATTTGGGCGCATGGCAGAGCTCGGAAGGGAAGCAGCGCCATTTGACGTTTTTGGCTGGAATTGAGATCGGACACCATGTCGCGTTTGGAAAACCCCTGATGTACCAAAACAGTGGAAACCCCCCACAAATGACACCATTTTGGAAACTAGACCCCCTAAGGAACTTATCTAGATGTGTGGTGAGAACTTTGAACCCCCATGGGCTTCACAGAAGTTTATAACATAAAGCCATACAATTAAAAAATCATATTTTTTCCACAAAAATGATCTTTTCACCCTCAATTCTTATTTTTCCAAGGGTAACAGGACCCTAAAAGTTATTGTGCAATTTGTCCTGAGTACGCTGATACCCCACATGTGGGGGTAAACCACTATTTGGGAGCATGGCAGAGCTCGGAAGGGAAGCAGCGCCATTTGACGTTTTTGGCTGAAATTGAGATCGGACACCATGTCGCGTTTGGAAAACCCCTGATGTACCAAAACAGTGGAAACCCCCCACATATGACACCATTTTGGAAACTAGACCCCCTAAGGAACTTATCTAGATGTGTGGTGAGAACTTTGAACCCCCATGGGCTTCACAGAAGTTTATAACATAAAGCCATACAATTAAAAAATCATATTTTTTCCACAAAAATGATCTTTTCACCCTCAATTCTTATTTTTCCAAGGGTAACAGGACCGTAAAAGTTATTGTGCAATTTGTCCTGAGTACGCTGATACCCCACATGTGGGGGTAAACCACTATTTGGGTGCATGGCAGAGCTCGGAAGGGAAGCAGCGCCATTTGACGTTTTTGGCTGAAATTGAGATCGGACACCATGTCGCGTTTGGAAACCCCTGATGTACCAAAACAGTGGAAACCCCCCACATATGACACCATTTTGGAAACTAGACCCCCTAAGGAACTTATCTAGATGTGTGGTGAGCACTTTGACCCCCCCAGTGCTTCACAGAAGTTTATAATGCCCGGGCGTGAAAATAAAAAATTCGTATTTTTTTCCACAAACATGATCTTTTAGTCACCATTTTTTTATTTTCCCAAGGGTACCAGGAGAAATTGGACCCCAAAAGTTGTTGTCCAATTTGTCCTGAGTATGCTGATACCCCATATGTGGGAGAAAACTACTGTATGGGCACACGTCGGGGCTCGGAAGGGAAGTAGTGACGTTTTGGAATGCAGACTTTGATGGAATGGTCTGCGGGTGTCTTGTTGCCTTTGGAGAGCCCCTAATGTTCCCAAACAGTGGAAAACCCCCACAAATGACACCATTTTGTAAACTAGACCCCCCAAGGAACTTATCTAGATGTGTGGTGAGCACTTTGAACCTCCCAGTGCGTCACAGAAGTTTATAACGCCCGGGCGTGAAAATAAAAAAATCGTATTTTTTCCACAAACATGATCTTTTAGTCACCATTTTTTTATTTTCCCAAGGGTACCAGGGGAAATTGGACCCCAAAAGTTGTTGTCCAATTTGTCCTGAGTATGCTGATACCCCATATGTGGGAGAAAACTACTGTATGGGCACACGTCGGGGCTCGGAAGGGAAGTAGTGACGTTTGGGAATGCAGACTTTGATGGAATGGTCTGAGGGTGTCATGTTGCCTTTGGAGAGCCCCTAATGTACCTAAACAGTGGAAACCCCCCACAAATGACACCATTTGTAAACTAGACCCCCCAAGGAACTTATCTAGATGTGTGGTGAGCACTTTGAACCCCCCAGTGCTTCACAGAAGTTTATAACGCCCGGGCGTGAAAATAAAAAATTCGTATTTTTTCCACAAACATGATCTTTTAGTCACCATTTTTTTATTTTCCCAAGGGTACCAGGAGAAATTGGACCCCAAAAGTTGTTGTCCAATTTTTCCTGAGTATGCTGATACCCCATATGTGGGAGAAAACTACTGTATGGGCACACGTCGGGGCTCGGAAGGGAAGTAGTGACGTTTTGGAATGCAGACTTTGATGGAATGGTCTGCGGGTGTCATGTTGCCTTTGGAGAGCCCCTAATGTACCTAAACAGTGGAAACCCCCCACAAATGACCCCATTTTGAAAACTAGACCCACTAAGGAACTTATCTAGATGTGAGGTGAGCACTTTGAACCCCCAAGGGCTTCACAGAAGTTTATAATGCCAGGGCATGAAAATAAAAAAATCGTATTTTTTCCAGAAACATGATCAATTAGTTCCCAATTTTTTCATTTTCCCAAGGGTAACAGGAGAAATTGGACCCCAAAAGTTGTTGTCCAATTTGGCCTGAGTACGCTGACACCCCATATGTGGGAGAAAACTACTGTATGGACACACGTCGGGGCTCGGAAGGGAAGCAGTGACGTTTTGGAATGCAGACTTTGATGGAATGGTCTGCGGGTGTCATGTGCGTTTGGAGAGCCCCTGATGTACCTAAACTATTGAAACTCCCCACAAATGACCCCATTTTGGACACTAGACCCTCCACGGAACTTATCTAGATATGTGGTGAGCACTTTGAACCCCCAAGTGCTTCACAGAAGTTTATAACACTCGGACGTGAAAATAAAAAAATCATTTTTTTCCACAAAAATGATATTTTTGCCTCCAATTTTTTATTTTCCTAAGGGTAACAGGAGAAATTGGACCCCAAAAATTGTTTTTCAATTTGTCCTGAGTAGGCTGATACCCTACATGTGGGGGTAAAACACTGTTTGGGCGCATGGCAGAGCTTGGAAGGGAAGGAGCACCATTTGACTTTTTCAACTCAGAATTGGCTGGAATTGAGATCAGACGCCATGTTGCATTTGGAGAGCCCCTGATGTGCCCAAACAGTGGAAAACCCCCAATTATAACTCCAACCCTAACCCCAACACACCCCTAACCCTAATCTGAGCCCTAACCCTAGCCCTAACCCTAACCCTAATGGGAAAATGGAGATACTTTTTTTTTAATTTTATTATTTTTCCCTAACTAAGGGGCTGATAACGGGGGGTTTGATTTACTATTTATGGCAGGTTTTTATGTTTGGCGGCTGTCGCACGCTAAAAGACGCTTTTTATTGTAAAAATAGTTTTTGCATCACCACATATTGAGAGCTATAATTTTTCCGTATTTTGACCCACCGAGTCATGTGAGGTCTTATTTTTTGCGGGACGAGTTGACGTTTTTATTGGTACCATTTTCGGGCACGTGACATTTTTTGATCGCTTTTTATTCCTATTTTTGGGACGCAGAATGAACAAAAACCAGCGTTTCATGAATTTCTTTTGGGGGGGTGCGTTTACACCGTTCCGCGTGCGGTAAAATTGATAAAGCGGTTTTATTCTTCGGGTCAGTACGGTTACAGCGATACCTCATTTAGGTCGTTTTTTTATGTTTTGTCGGTTTTATGCAATGAAAACTATTTTATATAAAAAATAATTATTTTTGCATCGCTTTATTCTGCGAGCTATAACTTTTTATTTTTTCGTTGATGATGCTGTGTGGCGGCTCGTTTTTTGCGGGACAAGATGACGTTTTCAGCGGTACCATGGATATTTATATGCGTCTTTTTGATCGCGCGTTATTACACTTTTTGTTTGGCGGTATGATAATAAATCATTTTTTGCTTCGTTTTTTATTTTTATTTTTTAAGGGGTTCGCTAAAGGGGTTAACTAATGGGACAGTTTTATAGGGCGGGTCATTACGGACGCGGCGATACCTAATATGTGTACTTTTATTGTTTTTTTTTATTATTTCCAAAAAATGGATTTATTGGGGGAATATTTTTTTTTTTTTTTCTAATTTATTTGGCGATTTTTTTTTTTTATTATTTTAACACTTTTTTTTATTTTTTTTTTTACTTTATTAAATAGTCCCAGGTGGGACATCACTGTCCTGTGACAGATCGCTGATCTGTCACATCACAGATCACTGTGACAGATCAGCGATCTGACACAGGCACTGCTGAAGGCTTCCTCATGCCTGCGCTTTGCACGCACTGAGGAAGCCAGCTTCCTCAGGCCCCCGAAGGCCCCCGTCGCCATCTTGGATTCGGGGGCCTGGAGGAAAGGAGCCCCCCGCAGCAGCGCTGCACATTGCGCTGCCGTGGGGGGCTCAGGGAAGCACGGAGGGAGCCCCCTCCCTGCCGATGCTTCCCTTTAACCCCCGGTACACCGCGATCATGTTTGATCGCGGTGTGCAAGGGATTAACGTGTCGGGGGCGGTCCGTGACCGCCCCTGACACATTGTGCCGGGTGTCAGCTGATAATCAGCTGACACCCGGCCGCGATCAGCGGCGCTCACCACATGGGCGCCGCTGATCGCGCCGATGTACTATCCCGTCCATGGGCATAGGGGCCCAGGGCACATGGACGGGATAGTACGTCGGATGGCAGAAAGGGGTTAAAGGGAATCTGTCACTTCAATTTGGTGCGGTATGTAAATGAGTTTTGTCCGGTTCAATGGGCGGTGTTTTGGCTCCTTCCCTCCACTCCTCCTTGGCCGCTGTACGCAATCTTTAAGGTAATATGTGCAGTTGTCGTCCAGATTACGCACGTGCACATTGCAATTTCCAATCGCGCGTGCGCAGTATGATTTGCCCAACTGTGGGCAAAGCCGAAAAGCATTAGTGCGCATGCACCGGTGAACTATGTTTTTTCTTCAGGCTTTAGGTCGGAGGGGTTCTCTATTTCTAATGGAACCCGCCAGGGGTGTCCTCTTTAGCCTGTAATTTTTTTCTTTGGTTATGGAACCCCTGGCGGAGGCTATCAGGAGTAACCTGGGATTGACAGGCATTAAGGTGGGGTACTCTAACCATGTAATTGGTCTATATGCGGATGATGTTATTATCGCTTGCACGAATATTAAGCAATCTCTTCCGGCTATAATGTCCACTTTGACAACATTTTCCTAGGTTTCTTATTATAAACTTAACTCACAAAAATTCCCATAAATAATGGATATCACTTCTAGAACTCTAGATACAATATGACACACTAATTTTTCTAGCTAATTATAGCAGAAAAATATTAGTATTTTAAGAAAGATATGACAATTTTTATTAGAATATATTTAAAATTACATCAATAAACAGAGTTTCTCCCACTAAGCAGGCATATAACATGGGGTTAATCCAAAAGTAAATAATGCTATACATGTGTTCACAATTTTGCACATTCAACACGGCTATAAAGAATTATTACCATCTCAAAACCATCCTTATATTGTAATACTAGCATAAGTGATGTAAGCTTGTAAATTCCATTGACTATAGCTCAATACATTATGAAATCCAAATACAAAGTGCTTATAGTGCATATAGTGCATATATTAAACAATGGGCTATATATAATCTACCTAAAGTATGACCAGTACGCCTATACCAAAATTCAGTGCCAGCCGAATAAACAATACTGACTCGATCCACATGTGCTACATATGGAGGATTATATAATGCTGCCAATACATAAAGAGTGGCCCCACTAAGTAAGAAATATCAGGAATCAGGAATCAGGAATTCCTCCTAATACTTACATCTAACCGTGTACAATAGGATTCCCCCGGCCTGCCGCCTCCACGGGCGTTTCACCGCTTCTTCCTCAGGAGGCGTAACCTACACCAGCCCCGGTGCCAGTATTTATAGGAAGTGATGTCCAATTGCACAGAAGCAATCAGAAAACAGGTCATCTAACGGCGCATGCGCAGAATCCGGACCGTCATCAACCTGGGCTTTCTCCCTTGTGCTCATGGAATGCCAGCGTCCCGGTGCTGCTAGCAGGGCTGTGGAGTCGGTAAGCCAAACCTGCGACTCAGACTCCTCAATTTCCCTTACACCGACTCCAACTCCAACTCTGACTCCACGACATCCGACATATATTGCTTATATTTAAGTGAAAAATTTATTGTAGTACAATGTGAACATCAGACATTTAATCATTTCTATGATCCAATAATCAAGATATTTAGATAGAACATAATATCTATTTATTGGAATACAACTTTAGAACACAAAAAACTGTAATAAATTGTAAATATGTAATACACTGTATACATGTACATGTATACGGTACAGACCAAAGTTTGGACACACCTTCTCATTCAAAGAGTTTTCTTTATTTTCATGACTATGAAAATTGTAGATTCATTCTGAAGGCATCAAAACAATGAATTAACACATGTGGAATTATATAATTAAAGTGTGAAACAACTGAAAATATGTCTTATATTCTAGATTCTTCAAAGTAGCCACCTTTTGCTTTGATTACTGCTTTGCACACTCTTGGCATTCTCTTGATGAGCTTCAAGTGGTAGTCACCAGAAATGGTCTTCCAACAGTCTTGAAGGAGTTCCCAGAGATGCTTAGCACTTGTTGGCCCTTTTGCCTTCACTCTGCGGTCCAGCTCACCCCAAACCATCTCGATTGTGTTCAGGTCTGGTGACTGTGGAGGCCAGGTCATCTGGCGTAGCACCCCATCACTCTCCTTCTTGGTCCAATAGTCCTTACACAGCTTGGAGGTGTGTTTGGGGTCCTTGTCCTGTTGCAAAATAAATGATGGTCCAACTAAACGCAAACCGGATGGAATAGCATGCCACTGCAAGATTCTTTGGTAGCCATGCTGGTTCAGTATGCCTTCAATTTTGAATAAATCCCCAACAGTGTCACCAGCAAAGCACCACCACACCATCACACCTCCTCCTCCATGCTTCACGGTGGGAACCAGGCATGTAGAGTCCATTCGTTCACCTTTTCTGCGTCGAACAAAAACACGGTGGTTGGAACCAAAGATCTCAAATTTGGACTCATCAGACCAAAGCACAGATTTCCACTGGTCTAATGTCCATTCCTTGTGTTCTCTAGCCCAAACAAGTCTCTTCTGCTTGTTGCCTGTCCTTAGCAGTGGTTTCCTAGCAGCTATTTTACCATGAAGGCCTGCTGCACAAAGTCTCCTCTTAACAGTTATTGTAGAGATGTGTCTGCTGCTAGAACTCTGTGTGGCATTGACCTGGTCTCTATTCTGAGCTGCTGTTAACCTGCGATTTCTGAGGCTGGTGACTATGATGAACTTATCCTCCGCAGCAGAGGTGACTCTTGGTCTTCCTTTCCTGGGGCGGTCCTCATGTGAGCCAGTTTCTTTGTAGCGCTTGATGGTTTTTGCCAATGCACTTGGGGACACTTTCAAAGTTTTCCCAATTATTCGGACTGACTAACCTTCATTTCTTAAAGTAATGATGGCCACTCGTTGTTCTTTACTCAGTTGCTTTTTTCTTGCTATAATACAAATTCTATCAGTCTATTCAGTAGGACTATCACCTGTGTATCCACCAGTGTTATGATTGAGTCACCGTAGGAGGCAAAAACAGAAATGCTAGCTAAGTCCAGAAAACCAGAGAGGTTGGCAGCTATCGGATTGCAGACCCCTGATCCTATCACAACAGCTAACAGTAGCCGTGGAGGGTTCCTACGATGCCCTAGACCCCTCGATCACAGACGGAGAATTAAATAGGCCTAAAGAAAGAAAGGGGAAATCTAAACTGCCCCAGAGCAGACCCCAAAGCAATAGGCAGCACCCAAAATATAATGACGGTGAAGCAAGATGAAAACACTAACACAGACAGAAAGATAGACTGAGCAAAGACGGGGCCCAAGCTAACTAGGAAGGAAAGGACAGGAAGGCTGCTGTCTGCAATCTGTGAAAAACCCTATGAAAATAAGAGCCAACAGACTGACAGTGAAAAAGGCTCTGAAGACGCTAGGCTTCAAAAAAGCTATGTCAGTACTCAGGAATATTCTGAAGACAGAGCAACCGGCAAAAGGAGATTCAGCTCACCCCAGCAGGGAATGGCAGAATCCAGAAAAGCAAGGAAAACAAAAACAAAACACAAACGCTAACAGGCAAAGCAGAAAACTTAGCTTTAGAGGAGCAGGAATCAGACTGGTGTCCTAGAAGTCCATAGAAAAATCACCCGCAGGGCAGAAGGGCGTCGGCAGCCTTATATCCAGTCAGTGACTCCACTCAGCCAGTCATCCTCATTAGGCTCAGGTGCCTGATAATCAGGCTCATTACCTTCCTTTACCAGAATAGGGAGTTCACCAGACCTCAGTGACGAAGGGGAAAATGAACTCACAACAGTACCTCCCACTTGAGGAGGGGTCACTGAACCCTCAACCACGCCACCAGGGCGATCAGGGTGAGCCAGATGAAAGGCACGCACAAATCTTTTGGCATGAATATCAGAGGCAGAGACCCAGGAATTATCCTCCTGACCATAACCCTTCCACTTAACCAAATACTGGTGTCTCCGTCTAGCCAGATGGGAATCCAGTATTTTCTCTACCTCATATTCCATGTTACCTTCAACCAACACAGGGTCTGGAGGTGCCACCCCAGGAACAACTGGTTCAACAAACCTCTTCAACAAGGCCTTATGGAACACATTATGGATTTTAAATGTGACAGGAAGAGCCAAACGAAAAGAGACCGGATTAATAATCTCCAAAATCTTGTAAGGTCCAATAAATCTAGGCTTAAACTTAGGAGAAGCCACCTTCATAGCAATATTTTTTGATGATAACCACACCATATCACCAATCTTAAACTGGGGACCAATGGTCCTATGTCGATTGGAAAACCGCTGGGCCTTTTCCTGGGAGAGAGATAACTTATCCACCACCCAGATCTGGTGCATTCTCTCTACCACAGTGTCAACACCTGGGCAGGCAGAAGGCTCCACCTGCCCTGAAGAAAATCGAGGATGAAACCCAAAGTTACAAAAAAGAGGTGACATCAAAGTGGCAGAACTAGCTCTATTATTTAAAGCAAATTCGGCCAAGGGCAAAAATGAAACCCAATCATCCTGATCAGCGGAAATAAAACATCTCAAATACGACTCCAAGGTCTGGTTTGTTCTCTCTGTCTGCCCATTGGTCTGAGGGTGAAAAGCAGAGGAGAAGGACAACTGAATTCCCAGCTTGGAACAGAAAGTCCTCCAAAATCTAGACACAAACTGAACTCCTCTGTCAGATACAATGTTCTCAGGAATCCCGTGTAAGCGAACCACCTGTTGCAAAAACAGGGGCACCAACTCAGAGGAAGATGGCAACTTAGGGAGTGGTACGAGATGAACCATCTTAGAGAACCTATCACAAATCACCCAAATAACAGTCATTCTTTGAGAGACCGGCATATCAGAGATGAAATCCATTGAAATATGGGTCCATGGCCTCCTGGGGACCGGCAAAGGCATCAACAACCCACTAGAGCGAGAACAAGATTTAGACCGGGAGCAAGTCCCACAGGACTGCACAAAATTCCTGACATCATGAGACAAGGTGGGCCACCAAAAAGAGCGACTCACCAGATCTCTAGTACCAAAAATACCTGGATGACCAGCCAATGCAGAGCAATGAACTTCAGACATCACTCTCTTCTTCCACTGGTCAGGAACATACAACTTTCCACTGGGACAACGCTCAGGTTTGTCCTCCTGGAACTCTTGCAGAGCAAGTCTCAAATCGGGCGAGATGGCAGAAAGAACTACCCCTTCGCCTAAGATGGTAGTAGGCTTGGTCACCACAGGAGAATCAGCAAAGAAACTCCTAGAGAGGGCGTCTGCCTTGACATTCTTAGTTCCAGGAAGAAAAGAGACCACAAAATCAAACGTGTAAAAAACAAGGCCCACCTAGCCTGTATAGGGTTCAAGCGTTTAGCCGACTCTAGGTAAATCAAATTCTTGTGGTCAGTGAGGACCACAACTTGATGTTTAGCTCCCTCCAACCAATGTCTCCACTCCTCAAATGCCCATTTCATGGCCAACAGTTCCCGATTCCCCACATCATAGTTACGTTCAGATGGAGAGAACTTTCGGGAAAAGAAAGCACAGGGATTCATTTTAGATGTTACAGGATCCTTTTGGGACAAAACAGCTCCTGCACCAATCTCAGAAGCATCCACCTCTACCTGGAACGGGAGTGAGACATCAGGTTGCCGCAAAACTGGGGCGGAGGTAAATCTTCGCTTCAGCTCCTGAAAGGAAGCAACAGCCTCCAGAGACCAATTCAACACATCAGCACCCTTCTTAGTCAGATCAGTCAGTGGCTTGGCAATACTAGAAAATTTTGCTATAAATTTTCGATAAAAACTAGCAAAACCCAAAAACTTCTGGAGGGCCTTCAAAGAAGTGGGCTGAACCCAATCATAAATGGCCTGTACCTTGGCCGGGTCCATTTCAATAGTTGACGGAGACAAAATAAATCCCAAAAATGAAATCCTCTGTACTCCAAAAAGGCATTTCGATCCTTTGACATACAGGGAATTCTCCCTCAAGATACGGAACACAGTCCGAATATGTTCCACATGAGAATCCCAATCCTTGGAGAAGATCAAAATATCATCCAGATAGATAATCAAAAATTTATCGACAAAGTCTCGGAAAATATCGTTCATGAAGCACTGGAAGACAGAAGGGGCATTAGTGAGCCCAAAAGGCATCACCAGGTACTCAAAATGTCCCTCCGGAGTATTAAACGCCGTCTTCCATTCATCCCCATGCTTAATGCGGATAAGATTATACGCCCCCTGAGGTCAAGCTTGGTAAACCAGCAAGCACCTCTACCTCTAGAGAATAGATCCAAAATCAGGGGTAACGGATACTGATATTTAACAGTAATTTTATTGAGGGCACGATAATCAATACAAGGCCTTAAAGAACCATCCTTTTTGGCCACAAAAAAAAAAAAACGGCACCTAAGGGTGAAGAGGATGGTCTAATATGACCCTTCTCCAAAGCCTCCTTAATATAGGACCGCATAGCCTCGTGCTCGGGTACAGATAAATTGAAGAGCCGACCCTTGGGAAATTTACACCCCGGGCTTAGTTCAATTGCACAGTCATAACTCCTATGAAGAGGCAAGGACGCAGACTCATTCTCACTAAATACATCATAAAAGTCCGCCAAATAGTCAGGAACATCATGCGACTGAGGAGAGGTGGAAAAAACCGGAGCCTCACTAAAGGCACACCGACAACCCCAACTCACCACAGACACAGATTTCCAATCCAAAACTGGATTATGAATTTGCAACCAGGGAAACCCCAGAACAACGGCATCATGCAGACCATGCAACACCAAAAATCTGCAATTTTCTTGATGGTCTGGGGCGACCCGCATGACCACCTGGGTCCAAAACTGAGGTTTATTTTTAGCCAAAGGAGTAGCATCAATCCCCCTCAAAGGGATAAGCATCTGCAGAGGTGTCATCGGAAATCCACAACGTTTAGCAAAATCCAAGTCCATTAGGTTTAGCGCTGCTCCCGAATCCACAAAAGCCTTGGCGGAAAATGTGGACAGGGAGCAGATCAGAGTAATTGCCAGAAGAAACTTAGGTTGAACACCACCAACAGAAAACGTGTGTGCAAAGCGTTTCTCTCGTTTAGGACAAACAGAAATAATATGCGAGGCATCTCCACAGAAAAAACACAGCTTATTACGCCTTCTGAACTCCTGACATTGCGCCTTAGACAAAACTCTATCAGATTGCATAGGTTCAGACGTCTGTTCAACCGGTGGCAACACCTCTCGTGCAATCCTGCGTTCACGTAAACGCCGATCAACCTGAATGGCTAATGACATAGAATCGTCCAGACCAGAGGGAACAGGAAATCCCACCATAGCATCTTTTACGGCTTCTGACAAACCCTTCAGAAAGAGAGCAGCCAAGGCATTATCATTCCAGGTAGTAAGGACCGCCCACTTTCGGAACTTTTGACAGTGCAACTCTGCAGAATCTCGACCCTGGTTCAATGCTAACAGGGTCTTTTCAGCCTGATCAATAGCATTAGGTTCGTCATACAACAATCCCAAAGCTTGAAAGAATGCGTTTACATTAGTCAGAATAGGATCATCTGGTTTCAAAGAAAACGCCCAATCCTGGGGATCATCACGCAGCAAAGAGATGACAATTTTAACCTGCTGCGCGGAGCTCCCTGACGAGTTAGGCTTCAAGGCAAAAAATAATTTACAATTATTTTTGAAACTCAAAAATTTAGATCGATCCCCAAAAAATACATCAGGTGTAGGGATCTTTGGTTCAACAGCATGCGAACGAGCAAGGTAGGCGGAAATTCCCCGCACTTCCGCAGCGAGCTGCTCCACACGATCAGACAATTGCTTTATCTCCATTGAGAGAAAAAGTGAAAAAGGCCCTGAAGACGCTAGGCTTCAAAAAAGCTATGTCAGTACTCAGGAATATTCTGAAGACAGCGCAACCGGCAAAAGGAGATTCAGCTCACCCCAGCAGGGAATGGCAGAATCCAGAAAAGCAAGGAAAACAAAAGCAAAACACAAATGCTAACAGGCAAAGCAGAAAACTTAGCTTTAGAGGAGCAGGAATCAGACTGGTGTCCTAGAAGTCCACAGAGAAATCACCCGCAGGGCAGAAGGGCATCGGCAGCCTTATATCCAGTCAGTGACTCCACTCAGCTAGTCATCCTCATTAGGCTCAGGTGCCTGATAATCAGGCTCATTACCTTCCTTTACCAGAATAGGGAGTTCACCAGACCTCAGTGACGAAGGGGAAAATGAACTCACAACACACCAGACTTCTGCACAACACAACTGATGGTCCCAACCTCATTTATAAGGCAAGAAATCCCACTTATTAAACCTGACAGGGCACACCTGTGAAGTGAAAACCATTTCCGGTGACTACCCAAGAGTGTGCAAAGCAGAAATCAAAGCAAAAGGTGGCTACTTTGAAGAACCTAGAATATAAGACATACAGTATTTTCAGTTGTTTCACACTTTTTTGTTAATTATATAATTCCACATGTGTTAATTAATAGTTTTGATGCCTTCAGAGTGAATCTACAATTTTCATAGTCATGAAAATAAAGAAAACGCTTTGATTGAGAAGGTGTGTCCAAACTTTTGATCTGTACTGTGTGTGTGTATGTATATATATATATTTATATATATATACACACACATACACACACACTATGACTTATCTCGGCTAAGATAAAGCCTAGATCCTCGGGCTACATTCACACTATGGGCGTAGCCAGGATCAAACCTGGGGGGGGGGGCAGAATCTCATACTGTTCCGCAGATTTTCATACTGCACACCTCAGCTGCTGCAGAACCTCATACTTCACACCCCTACACTTGAAAATAAAGCCTGCACCTTAAGAAGATGTGGTGATGAATGCAGTCTGTTTATTCCAACTATCAGTTGATGTTGATGTTACTGAAGACAAATGCCTGTCCTGGGCGTCCTTTTGGGCAGCTATGAGGTGTACCTGACTGGTGCTAAAAAAAAAAAAAAAAAAAGGAGTGTTAGTCTGTGTGCTATCCGGCTTTCATTCTTTTTGGTACAGATATGATATGGATAGACAGATATGGATAAATGGATATATAGAGCAGATTTCTAATCTGCTTTTGCTATTGAAAACATTATCTATGAGCTCAAAAACCTTTCAGGTGATGCGGTTTTTTAAAAAGCTGATCTGCTTTTGCAACTGAAAAACGTATCCTCAAAAAACGCAGGAAAAACGCTGTGTGTGAATGCAGCCTTAGATCAGGAATAGAACAGTAATTTATAGGACATTTCATAACTTTCCCAAATTCCTATGAAAAAATATTCAGCACATTCTGCATTGAACTACTGTACCCAAATTATTATATATTTTAGGAGTCGGAGTCGGTCCATTTTATACCGACTCCAACTCCACCAAAATGAGCACCGACTCCACAGCCCTGGCTGCTAGGCAACCGAAGTCGCTCACCATTCTCGTCGAGCGCTCAAAAAAATCCCTGACATGGCCAGTTCTGGGCATGCGCACTTGAACATAGATAAAAAAAGACAACAAATTCACATGTAAACATACAAGGTGCTACTCCTTCCATACAAAACATGCAACAGACTGTTGAATTGTATCTATCTATATAAAAAACATAAAAAGTAAATGGCACCGTGAATATGGTGCCACCCTAAATTTAATGTGAATTAAATGTGTATATTATTATCTAATTACTGCAACAAAATGTGTACTAAAATGTGAAAATTGACCTACCAATATATGACACTTATATTGTATCAATCATGACACTAAACTGGTGAATATATATATTGGTGATATAAAGAATACTAATACCAAGTGTCTATACAACACATTAATTAATGAAATTAATTATAATACGTGACAAAATAAATATACAACTAATTACCATATACAAAACATATATTAAATACATTAAACCCAATCAGTCCATTTTCTTCAAACGACAATTTACTTCTTTTTCTCATTAGATGGTATCCACAGAAAATCTTGACTTTTTCCCATCCCAGGACCAAAAAAAGGGGCTCGTCAACAAGATCATACGCACCATGGATGTACCCAAGAAAATACTGTAATAAAAATAAACACAATAATGAATGAAAATTAATAAAAAAATAAAGAATAAAAACACCTAGGCTAAAACAACCCATGTATTTATAGAAAGGACCCAAACCCATGACTCTCGTTCAAACCTCGAGGGACCATAGAATTAAGTCTATAAATCCACCTACTTTTGATTTGCGACAATCTTTTAAACAAATTCCCACCCCTCATCCCCAACGATACCTGGTCAATGGCCATTATCCAAAGGCCATTTGTATCAGAAATATGACACTTTTTAAAATGTCGGGGTAGGGTCTTTAATTGCTCACCCTCTTCAGATTCTTTAGACCTCTCGATATCCCGGACGTGCTCTCGTATTCTTATTCGCAGCTCTCTTGTTGTCATTCCAATATACATTTTGTTACATGGACACTTGGCCAAATAAATAGCTCCCTTAGAGGAGCAGGTCAAACATTTTCTAATAGAGTATGTTCGGGTCTGATCAGAATTTTGGAATTCCTTCCCTTTCATGGTATTAGCACAAGCCTTGCATTTTCTACAAGGAAAAAAGCCCTGGATATCACCCAGAAAACCTTTTTGTTCTTTTTTAGATGAAAAATGACTATTGACCAACAGGTCTGACAAATTCCTAGATCTCTTAGCAGTTATGCAAGGCTTGCTATATAAGGTTTTATTCAAAATTGGATCAGTCAGTAAAATTCCCCAATGATCATGAATGACACTGGAAAATTGTTTCCACTGCTCATTAAAAGGTGTAATCAACCTTACTATTTTGGAATCCACATCACGAACTTCTTTCTTCTTATATAAGAGCTGATTACGCGAAACACTCTGTGCTCTCTTATAGGCATATCTAATTTGGCTATGGCCATAGGACCTTTCTCTAAATCTAGAGATTTATATTCAAGATTTAGAGAAAGGTCCTATGGCCATAGGCAAATTAGATATGCCTATAAGAGAGCACAGAGTGTTTCGCGTAATCAGCTCTTATATAAGAAGAAAGAAGTTCGTGATGTGGATTCCAAAATAGTAAGGTTGATTACACCTTTTAATGAGCAGTGGAAACAATTTTCCAGTGTCATTCATGATCATTGGGGAATTTTACTGACTGATCCAATTTTGAATAAAACCTTATTTAGCAAGCCTTGCATAACTGCTAAGAGATCTAGGAATTTGTCAGACCTGTTGGTCAATAGTCATTTTTCATCTAAAAAAGAGCAAAAAGGTTTTCTGGGTGATATCCAGGGCTTTTTTCCTTGTAGAAAATGCAAAGCTTGTGCTAATACCATGAAAGGGAAGGAATTCCAAAATTCTGATCAGGCCCGAACATACTCTATTAGAAAATGTTTGACCTGCTCCTCTAAGGGAGCTATTTATTTGGCCAAGTGTCCATGTAACAAAATGTATATTGGAATGACAACAAGAGAGCTGCGAATAAGAATATGAGAACACATCCGGGATATCGAGAGGTCTAAAGAATCTGAAGATGGTGAGCAATTAAAGATCCTACCCCGACATTTTAAAAAATGTCATAATTCTGATACAAATGGCCTTCGGATAATGGCCATTGACCAGGTATCGTTGTGGATGAGGGGTGGGGATTTGTTTAAAAGATTGTCGCAAATCAAAAGTAGGTGGATTTATAGACTTAATTTTATGGTCCCTCGAGGTTTGAACGAGAGTCATGGGTTTGGGTCCTTTTTATAAATACATGGGTTGTTTTAGCCTAGGTGTTTTTATTTTTTATTAATTTTCATTCATTATTGTGTTTATTTTTATTACATTATTTTCTTGGGTACATCCATGGTGCGTATGATCTTGTTGACGAGCCCCTTTTTTTGGTCCTGGGATGGGAAAAAGTCAAGATTTTCTGTGGATACCATCTAATGAGAAAAAGAAGTAAATTGTCGTTTGAAGAAAATGGACTGATTGGGTTTAATGTATTTAATATATGTTTTGTATACGGTCATTAGTTGTATATTTATTTTGTCACGTATTATAATTAATTTCATTAATTAATGTGTTGTATAGACACTTGGTATTAGTATTCTTTATATCACCAATATATATATTCACCAGTTTAGTGTCATGATTGATACAATATAAGTGTCATATATTGGTAGGTCAATTTTCACATTTTAGTACACATTTTGTTGTAGTAATTAGATAATAATATACACATTTAATTCACATTAAATTTAGGGTGGCGCCATATTCACGGTGCAATTTACTTGTTATGTTTTTTATATAGATAGATATAATTAAACAGTCTGTTGCATGTTTTCTATGGAAGGAGTAGCACCTTGTATGTTTACAAGTGAATTTGTTGTCTTTTTTTTTTTTTTATCTATGGTCAGGTGCGCATGCCCAGAACTGGCCCTCTCACGGATTCTTTTGAGCGCTCGACGAGAATGGTGAGCGACTTCGGTTGCCTAGCAGCACCAGGACGCTGGCGTTCCATGAGCGCAAGGGAGAAAGCCCAGGGTGATGACGGTTCGGATTCTGCGCATGCGCCGTTAGATGACCTGTTTTCTGATTGCTTCTGTGCAATTGGACATCACTTCCTATAAATACTGGCACCGGGGGTGGTGTAGGTTACGCCTCCTGAGGAAGAAGCGGTGAAACGCGCGCCGAGGCAGCAGGCCGGGGGAATCCTATTGTACACGGTTAGATGTAAGTATTAGGAGGAATTCCTGACTTTCGTACTTAGTGGGGCCACTCTTTATGTATTGAAAGCATTATATAATCCTCCATATGTAGCACATGTGGATCGAGTCAGTATTGTTTATTCGGCTGGCACTGAATTTTGGTATAGGCATACTGGTCATACTTTAGGTAGATTATATATAGCCCATTGTTTAATATATGCATTTTGAGCACTATAAGCACTTTGTATTTGGATTTGCTAATGTATTGAGCTATAGTCAGTGGAATTTACAACCTTACATCACATATGCTAGTATTACAATATAAGGATGGTTTTAAGATGGTAATAATTCTTTATAGCCGTGTTGAATGTGCAAAATTGTGAACACATGTATAGCATTATTTACTTTTGGATTAACCCCATGTTATATGCCTGCTTAGTGGGAGAAACTCTGTTTATTGATGTAATTTTAAATATATTCTAATAAAAATTGTCATATCTTTCTTAAAATACTCTTTTTTCTGCTATAATTAGCTAGAAAAATTAGTGTGTCATATAAACTTAACTCGTCCAAGTCTTTAATCCTTCCAATTGGAGTCCCGATTGACTTGAGGGAAAAATTAACAGCTACGTTACCTTTTCAGTGGGCCGAGAAAAGTATTCCTTATTTAGGGATAAATCTGTCAGCCTCCCATCTCCTGGTTCAATCTAATGTACTCCCTTTACATAGAACTCTCAAGAAAGAATTGATTAGATGCTCTAAATTGATCCTTTCCTTTCATGGGTTGCAAGGATTCAATCCTTTAAAATGGTCTTTCTACCAAAAATAATTTACTTATTCAAGTGTCTGCCAGTGTTGTACCCCCCACCCCCCCCAAAGTATATTTCTAAAATTCAAAATTTGGTGGGGAGATTTGTATGAGCTAACAAACCCCCTTGTGTAGCAGCAAAAATTTTGCAATATCCCTACAGCATATAGCAAACTATATATATATAAAGCTGCCCTTCTGGAATCAGTTAGGGACTGGTGGCTGTCTTAGATGCCTCATAGATGGCTGCAAATTAAGCCATTTCTTTCCAGGAGCGGGTCAACGAGACGGTCACTTGAAATCAAATATATCAGACCTACAGAACATAAACTAATCCTTTTAACTATGGAGGCAATGATTAGAATCTGGAGACGATTAAGTCAGTCGAACGTCATATACCCTATCTAAGTATGTCAAGATGGGAGGCCGCGGGTATTAAATCATTGGGAGACCTTATAGATGACTTTGGCTTAATTCAATTTAATGATATCCTGACATCACAACCATCCCTGAAGGGGGCCTTTCATCAATACCTTCAAGGTAGGCATCTGCTATACATTGGGCCTACTCCTTGGACTTTAACCACGACTTCTTCACTGAAAAAATCACTTTTCTCCTCTGGTAGGGAAAAACTCAGGTTTATCTCCTTTTTATAACATGCTCAATAAACCCCCATGGAGAGAACACTCCCATACATGATAAAGTGGGAAAAAGAATTGAAATTCTCTACATCCCCTCGGAAGTGGCATGATGCTATTAGTCTAGTACAAAAATCCTCTAGATGCGTTAATCACCTAGAGCAGATTAAAAAACTTCACCTCAGATGGTATCTGATCAGATGGTATCACTTCTCACCAAATTATTCCCCCCTTTGCTGGAGAGGTTGCAATCAAAAAGGTTCCATGAGCTATATGTGGTGGGACTGACCAGTAATTCTTCCAGTCTGGCTTAGGGATTTTGATCTGTGCTCACACATTTTAGGCCAGAGAATACCCCCAGACACAATATGCAAACAGAATGATTGGTTGATTAAATAGTATGCAGAGGATGACCAATATAAGTATTGCCAACCAGTGGTATTGCAAAGAATCAATGGACATTCAATGCTTAATCAAGCTTAGTTAACATGCTCAGAGCCTCTGAACAGAGTAAAGGTAGAGGTAAGGTGAAGAACTAATCAGTATTCAAATAAATACAATGACCAGAGCTGAGAGAGAGCATGCCAGGTCCTCTACACGCGCTTCAGCACTTGCCTTCTTTGGGCGTAGTGCTTAAGAACACCCAAGCGAAACGCTTTGCTCTGATTTACACAGGTTATGATGGAGAAGATGGTCCCTTTTTTTATATATCTCCTCCACTCTTCACTTTAACAGCACTCTAGTGATTACAATACCTAGTACCAGCTAGATTTAGAGGCATAGTGGTTTCTATGTATCTGCATTTTTTGTGAGATCTATTCCACTCACACAGTATAAGGGTTTTAGAATGTATGCACTGGCACTTTAATAGTTGATGTATAACAAACATAGTTACCGTATGTACTTGAGTATAAGTCAACCCAAGTATAAGCCGAAGCACATAATTTGGTCACGAAAAATAGGGTAAACTTATTGACTTGATTATAACCCAGGTATGCATGACTCCCCTGACCCGCTCTTGTATGCATGACTCCTCATTCCCATACTTGTATGCATGGCTCCTTATCCTCTATCCTTGCATGCATGGCTTCTTATCCCCTTATCCGTGAATGCATGGTTGCTAAAAAAAAAAAAAAAAAAAACACATCCTACTTACCTTGCCTGTGCGCACTTGCTGCACCTTGTTCCGGAGCCAGCAGCTCTTCCTGCCGAGGCCGAGCGATCACGTGGCACCGCTCGTTAAGGTATTAAATATTCACTCCACACCTATGGGAGTGGTAAGGCGTGAATATTCATTTCTCTTTAGCAGCGGCACAGGCTTTAGCCACAGACGCCGGATCCTGCCTCTGTGACCCGCTGCTTCACTGCTCCCCCTCCCACGCCGTCTTCCTGGAACAAATGACTCGTGCATAAGCCGAGGGGGTGGTGGTGTTTACAGCACATAAAAAGTGCTGAAAAACTCGGCTTATACACAAGTATAATTGGTATATCGTGTCATCTCCTAATCAGAAGTGCCATTAGTAGCTATGAGTACATTGTTAATCTATGGTATATATTTATACATGGGGATGTGTGTGTGAGTGGTGCTTTTAAATGTGTATTGTGTGGGGTTTGTGTAAAGGGTACTACTTATTATAAAAGTAGAAAGAGAAAAAGCAGAGAGAAAAAGTAGAGAAACAAGCATAAAGGAAAAATTTAGAAGAAAAAAATGAAAATCAGATGTGAAAAAAAAATTACAGTGATATTCACTACACTAATGCCCTACCTAGAAATTTATCTGGCGCTAACTATTCTTTCTTTTTTTGCAAAAGGAAAACGGACGTCACCAACACTGAGACGTACGCTTCCCTAATGCATTCGCTAAAAATTTAATCAACGAAAATAATAATTTTTTTTTTCAAAAGAAAAATGTACGTCACTAACAATTTAACGCACACTCCCATGATGCACTAGCTAAAAATTTACTCAACACTATTTGTTTTGTTTTTGCAGAAGAAAAACTAACATCACTAACAATGCAATGTACACCCCGCTAATGCACTCCATAAAAATTTGCTCGACCCAAATAATTATTTTTTTGCAAAAGAAAAACGGACGTTACTAACAATACAACGTAAACTCCCATAATGCACAACATAAAGATTTACTCAACGCTAACAATTTTTTTTCTGCAGAAGAAAAACGAACATCACTAACACTGCCACGTACGCTCCCCTAATGCACTAGAAATTGGTGCTGTGTCAGACAGCACCCATCGCAGCATGTCACATGATTTTTTTAATAACTTTATTGTCACATTGGTGTAATTGGCTGATAAGAATTGACTAGCCAATCACAGCAATCGCGGAAGCTGGGGGGAGGGGCATACAGACCAAACAAAGCAGTATATGTACGGTGCATGTCAGGAAGGGGTTAAGATCAACTTGTAACTATTTAGATCATTGTTTTTTTTAATCACAGTTTTTATTGAAGAAAATGAAAATGAGAATAACAATACATACTGTACAGTACATAAGCATGTATATCAGCAATATTACTTTCCTTTCTCTACACTTTTAGTAATACAAGAAAATCCCCCCTTAGAAACTAAGAAAAACCTCCCCTAACTCCCCCTCGTCACACTTACACAATCCTTGTCCATATAATACAATGCCGCACACATTTCTTCTATAACACTAATGTCCTGTCTTTAATGAGTTCCAGAGAGGCTAACCCAGGAAAGTCCAATAATATATATTTTCATCACTCTTTCTATCAAATTCAAGACCACTATCCAGAATGACTGCAATCAGGGACAGGACCATAATAGATGTAGCATATCGGCCTCATCCATCGTACACCTGGAATCCATTTTCAAACCAGCTTTTTTCATCCACACAGGAGTCCTATACTCCTTATGTATGGTGAATAATTGCGACACCCTCCCAGACTCATTTATAGAAATTTTAGGGACATATCGCAAGACCGGCTCCCATTGGGCATCAGATATGTCTCCCAAGTCCGCAATCCACCTAACTTTGGCCGTCAACGGATGTCTGTCCAAAAACGTGTCTAAAAATCCCTTGTAAATAAGTGTTATAAAACCCCTAGTACTCCTCTGTGCCCCAAGTATACTCAACAAACTGTCCCTCTGTATCATTATCGGTGATCTTCTCCACTGCTAATGAAATGCATGTCACAGCTGTAGGTACTGATAGCGCACAGTACAGGCAGTCCAAAGGGAATTCTTTCTCAAGTGCTTCAAATGTTTTGAACATCCCACCATGCAACAGCTGCGACACATACCATATACCTATTCTTCGCCACTGTCCAAAATTTTGTAGATTTAGCATTTCGGCCAACCGCTGATCGTACCAAATAGATGTGTAACTCGTGTATTCCCTTATTCCCCTCCACTGCTTAAGATTTTCCCATAATTTCTCAATCAGCGCCAGTGTTGGAAACCTTCTAGAACTCAGCCGAAATCTGCCCGCCTCCAAGGAAGCCAACAGTGGACCTTTACCCACTATATGAGAAATAAACTTCCCCACTGAACTTGAAAATTGAGACCCAATGTAATATAACCATGGATTGGGGACAGCCAAGCCTCAGTCATCCTTTGGGCGCTGCAACAACTCTAGCTTCATATGCGCTCGGCCTCCCTTCCATATAAAATCTCGGAAGATGACCTTTACCCACCATATGAGAAATAACCTTCCCCACTGAACTTGAAAATTTATGATCCACCCATCCCACCATATGCTGACATTGAGACTCAATGTAATATAACCATGGATTGGGGACAGGCAAGCCTCAGTCATCCTTTGGGCGCTGCAACAACTCTAGCTTGATATAATATCTCGGAAGATGGCATTAATTCTATAAAATCTGTTCTGAGGTAACCAGATCGGTGCATTACAGTATGCAATACATACAAAAGCTGAGGCATGATTATCATCTTTATTAAATTCGAACGCCCGGCCCTTGTCAAGTTTAGCTACTCCACGCTGCGATCTTCCGTTTAAACTTACACAATAGCGGAGCCGACTACCTGTAGTTGAGTTAAACAATCAACAGGGGTCCTGCAGTCCAGTGGCAGCAGCACAGATTTATCCTAATTAATACGTTTCCCAAATACACCGTCATATTCGTTAAGGACCGTCATCGCTGCACTCAAAGAGCCCCCACATCCCCCAAAAACAACAGCATATCATTTGCATAAAGTGCCACCTTTTTCTCGGGTGTTCCATATTGGAATCCCACAATATTTTGTTCCCGTCTTATCACCGCCACCAGTGGTTCAATTGATATGGCAAACAGGAGAGGAGACAGGGGGCACACCTGCCTCGTACCCTTAAATAAGGAAAATTAATCAGACAACTGATTATTAACTCGCACTCTGGCCTTTGAAGCAGTGTACAGCAATTGAACCCACTTAATAAATACTTCCCCAAAGCCCATATAACACATTGTAGCCCACAAGTACCTCCACACTACGCTATTGAATGCTTTGGCAGGATCGCTCTGTGCCCTACATTGTCCACCTCTGCCTGCATATTAATAAAGAGTCTCCACAGATTTCTCGCTGTGGATTTGTTCGGCATAAACCCCACCTGATCCTGGTGTATTATAGAAGTTATGACTTTACTAAGACGATTAGCCATCATCTTTGTCAACAACTTTACATCTGTCGTTAATAATGAGATTGGGTGATATGAAACCGCTGCGGTGGGATCTCTACCTTTTTGGGAAGCACAACAATGATCGCTTCTCGCATGGACCGCAGGAGTTCACCACTTTCTACCCCTGCCTCATATACTTCCAACAAAACAGGCAACAGAAGTTCTTTATATTTTTTAAACATTTTCCCTGGCAAACCATCTACCCCTGGAGCCCTATCATTAGCCATGGAGGCTGGTGCCAGATCTAGCTCCTCTAAATCAAACAGTTTATCTAAAAAATATTGGGACTACATGGACAATTTTGGAAGCCCAGCTCTAACTAAAACATCATCAATCTCAGTATCCATCAGCTGCACCTGTGACCCATACAAGTTAGTATAGGAGCCTGTCATCACCTCCAGCAAACCTTGAGTATCCCTGACCTCCTGCCCATCCTCCCCCTTTAAGGCGACTATGTAAGCGCTGTCTCTTTGAGCAGTAGCCACTAGGACCAAGAGATGACCTGCTCTCTCTCTCAGCAAAGTATTGCAAAGTACAGAACATCTTTTTCCGCTCAGCTGCCCGCAATGACAGTGCATTACCTCCAGCCTGAGCCTTTTTTAGCCTCTCTTGTGCCCGAGTGGATGGGTCATAAATCAATGCCAACACCCAAAATGCCAACTGATCCTTCTGATTAGTGTTTGTTTGGATCTTAGATATCTCTTTAATACACAGCCCCCTAAAAAAGCTTTCATAGCCTCCCAAACAATCCCTTCATGTGCCGTACACCTATTGATCTTAAAGTACTCCCGAAGCTCCCTCCCCAAGTCACCTCCTTTATCAATAAGCTGTAACCAGAAGAGGTTTTATCACCAGAGAGGTCTTCTATTGATCATTTGACCCTGGTCACCAAGCAACACATACATTGGGAAGTGATCAGACACCGTTCTGGTCAGATAGCCCACATCCGCCACAAGGCCCAGCATCCGCTTACTCCCCAGGGCCAAATTAATCCTTGACATTGAAGAGAAAGTTGTGGAGAAACAAGAGAATTTACGCACCCCAGGGTTACAAAACCTCCACAGGTCAGTCGTAGATGTCTCCCTTAATAAAGCCCCAAAAGGATTATAATTGCCCCCCTGCTTTATGTCTTCCCCCTGCCTCTGTCCCAGTGAGAGTCAGGTACATTGTTAAAGTCCCTCATCACCAAGACACGGGATCCTGGGGAATTTTGCAATAATCTGCAGTATCTTCAGGAACAGCTTGCTATTATATGGCGGCGGAATGTTTACAGGCAAAAGCAACATATGCCTATTACTGAGTTTGCAGCGTAGACACACATATCGCCCCTCCAAATTAATAAGTGAAGTAAGCTTTTCAAACTGTATTCCCTGTTATGAATGAGTCACCGTAGGAGGCAAAAACAGAAATGCTAACTAAGTCCAGAAAACCAGAGAAGTTGGCAGCTATCGGATTGCAGACCCCTGAACCTATCAACACAACTAGCAGTAGCCGTGGGAGGTTCCTACGATGCCCTAGACCCCTCGATCACAGCCGGAGGACTATATAGCCTAAAGACAGAAAGGGAAATCTAAACTACCCCAGAGCAGACCCCAAAGCAAAAGGCAGCCCCCAACATATAATGACAGTGAAGTAAGAAGAAAGAACACTAACACAGACAGAAAGATAGACTGAGCAAAGACGGGGCCCAAGCTAACTAGATAGGAAAGGACAGGAAGGCTGCTGTCTGCAATCCGTGAAAAACCCTATGAAAATAAGAGCCAACAGACTGACAGTGAAAAAGGCCCTGAAGACGCTAGGCTTCAAAAAAGCTATGTCAGTACTCAGGAATATTCTGAAGACAGAGCAACCGGCAAAAGGAGATTCAGCTCACCCCAGCAGGGAATGGCAGAATCCAGAAAAGCAAGGCAAACAAAAACAAAACACAAATGCTAACAGGCAAAGCAGAAAACTTAGCTTTAGAGGAGCAGGAATCAGACTGGTCTCCTGAAGTCCACAGAGAAATCACCCGCAGGGCAGAAGGGCGTCGGCAGCCTTATATCCAGTCCGTGACACCACTCAGCCAGTCATCATCATTAGGCTCAGGTGCCTGATAATCAGGCTCATTACCTTCCTTTACCAGAATAGGGAGTTCACCAGACCTCAGTGACGAAGGGGAAAATGAACTCACAACAATTCCCCTACATATCAAAATACTGACTCCTGTGAATATGCAGAATACGTAGCATGGTAGCTTTCTTGTATCCAGTGCCCATTTAGTATATGGGACCTTTCAGGGACCAAATGGGTCTCCTGCAGACAAACCACAGCTGATTTTGCTTCGCACAGGAATTGAAAAACTGCTTGTCTTTTAACATCCACTGCCAGACCTCTTACATTCCAGCTTAAAAATTTGATATCACGTACCATTAAAATTCAAACTTGCATATGATATAAAATGTGTATCAGCATGTATACTGCCTGAATAGGAAGCATGACAAACATTTCCCATAATCTGCCTTCCCCTTCCCCCCAAAAATGAACCCCCAAACAAAGAACACAAAACAGAAAAATCAAAATATCTTTTCTTGTGATGGAAAAATTGGCGTATAATAGCCATAACCATCCTTAATCTCTCCATATCCAGTCCCACATTGGATCCCTGAATGCAGGGGTCCGTGATGTCTTAACCTTGTGATCAAAAATTAAACAGCTAAATCTCCACAGAGATCCCCATAAAACCACCGGGGAAACAGATGACAGAACAGAAGCATAAGTCATGTGACCCTGTCCGCAGAATCCTTTGCCTTCTCCATCAGCAGTTGTTTCTCATTGCAGTCCAGCCACCTGAGTGCATCTTTGGCCTCGGAGAAAAATGGACGATATCAGCAGCCACGATCCGCAATTTAGCCGGATATAACATGGAGTATATAACACCAATCTCCCGCAATCTCTTCTTGATGCTAATAAATTTAGCTCTCTGTTTCTGTACTTCAATTGAATAATCCAGAAAGATGGAGATTGCAGAGCCATTGATTACAAGATCACGGTGATCCCTAGCAAGCTTCAAAATAGTATCTCTGTCCCGATAGTGGAGCATTTTAGCTATTACAGTCGGTGGTGGACATCCAGGGGGGATGGGACGCGTGGGGACTCTATGGGCTCATTCAATGGCATAGAATTGAGACAACTTATTGGCCCACAGTTTATCAAATATCCACTTCTCAGAAAACTCTGTAGGGGTGTTACCCTCAACTTTTTCTGGTACACCGATCAGCCTCAGGTTGTTGCGCCGGGATCTGTTTATTAAATCATCCGCTTTGGCTTGCACAGCGGTTAGAGCCATTGCCATTTGCTTACACTCCTTCTCGGTTCCTATTATATAGTCCTCTGCAGAACTGACCCTTTTCTCGATTTCTCTCACCCTTTCTTTCACCACATGCAGAGTGTGCTGTAGCTTGGACAGGTTAGCCTGGATACCATCCAGCTACATCGCCATACTGAGAATGAAGGAGAGACACTGCATAATGGAGCAACCTTTAGGGTCGGCTCCTCTGGCAGTATCAGTATCAGCTCTACCACCTTCCCCCGCAGCAGCTCTGCAGTCATCTCACCATGTCCTGTGTCTCCCTCCTGTGAGCCACTCTGTCCCTCATCTTCACATTCATTAACCTCCTCTTCCCCCCGTTCCTGCTCCTTCTCTCCCCTCTCATACCTCTGCAGAGAATGCGTGTCTGCTCCATCTCCGGCCTGGCGCCGAGGCTCCCCCTTGTTTCTGGCAAACCGCTGCAGCTTACTTACAGCGTCCATCCTCCGAGACTCTCCCTGTGCCGACTCCTCCTCCACCTCTAGCCCTCCAGAGTCATAGGCCTTTCTGTCCGGGTTCCCGGCGTTTCTCCTGGTGCTTCTTCTGCCGGTCATTGGTGCTACCGATAGTTCCTGGGCGATCCCGGGAGGTCACTGCACTCTAAGCCTCACAGCAAGGAGGCAGAGAAATGCTGCTGGGTGTCACAAGGTATGATTTGGCTACTCTGCAAGAGCTATATCCGCACACATCTCACTCCAGGCCACACCCCATTTAGATCATGTTTAATGTGGCTTTTTTTTTTTTAAAGTGTATTTATATGCTTTCTAATTTGCAAAGTCTTGGTTGATATTGTATACTTTAACCAGTTTCTGACATTAGACGTACTATCCTGTCCATGAAACCCGTGACATTCTGACCATTGACGGGATAGTGCAGCATAGCAATCGGCCTCGCACACAGGGCATGTGCAGCCGATTGCGTCCGGGTGTCAGCTGATTCTCACAGCTGACACCTGGCACTAAGTGGATCCACATAGTAGCTCATGTAATTCATGTACCGTAACTACGCTTCCCAGCGCACGCGCACTTGTTTTTTGGCTTTGCCCGCAGATGGGCGTATTGCGCAGGCACACAAGGCTATATTTCTCAGCAGGCGTGAGATGTCGCACGGGAAAAGAGGTGTTATCGGACGAAGTAGGACGGCGAGCAACAGCAGGTGGGCGTGATGTAGAGACCCGAAACCATGCCCATCGGACCGGACTGAGAAATTACCATACAGCGCGGGACACACTAAAACACGTTTTTGTGAGCATAAAAGGGAAGTCAGGGGGTTCTATAATGATGTCGGAAATGCATAGCAGACTCTTAATAAGGTGATATTTTTAGCTGCAATGCCAAAAAAGTGGTGACAGATTCCCTTTAAATATTTTGTGTGAAATAACTCTGTGATTTAAGGGCATGAAAATTAAAAGTTGGAAAATTATGAAATTTTCAAAATTTCCGCCAAATTTCCTTTTTTTCACAAATAAACGCAAGTCATATCAAAGAAATTTTACCTCTATCATGAAGTACAATATGTCACGAGAAAACAGAGTCAGAATCAGTGGGATCCATGGAAGCATTCCAGAGTTATTACTTAAAAATTGGCCTGGTCATTAACGTGCAAACCACCCTTGGGGGTAAAGGGGTTAAATTTGTACAAAAGCTATATAGTACTCAAGATTAGAGTTTTGGTATTGCTGTGGATATCGTCCATTATGAGTCGTGAAACCTGAAAAACCAAAGCTTCTTTTCAAAGTCAACTAAGTTGTTATAGATGAAAACATATTTGTTTTAAATATTTAAGGTGTTGTCCGGCCTTTTGTTCAAAGTCTGCATGCTGTTAGGACTGGAGGCGGTCGTATGATCGAAAATATGCCATTCCATCTTGACAAGCTAGGCCTTGCTTAAGTGAACTGAGCGAAGCAGAGCATGGCTAGTTGGAATGTGTCCAATGTTGTATTATGCAAATCGCAATATTTGCGGTTACATGTCCACCCACTCTCACCGGCAATACTGACAGGGTGCAGTCACTTTATTTAAGCAGAAGACCAAACAACCCTTTTAAAGATAATATAGCACACACCGAGAAAAGCATAATAAGAATTATAAACATAATAAAAATAAAATCTTACTTTCAGAACTCCTTGTTGAACAAGTAAAGATGGATGGTTAACCAACACTATAAGGACATCAGCATGTATGATTTCATTGAAAACTTCAGAAACCATAAAATCTGGCATAGTAATTAGAACTCCACATAAAAGGCTATAAAGCCCGCAGCACACAAGTTGCATACATTCATCCACTGATCTTTAAAAAGGAAAAAAAAACATTTGACATAAAATGTTTGCTAAATACACTTATAACATCATAAAAGCAATATAGAAAAAGTTAATATATCTTATTCAATGTAAACATTAAAGAGGACCTTTCACCAAATTTTTCATGTTGAACTGGACACAGAATGGCTACAATGTGGAATTAGGGGTTCAATCAGACATCCATGGATTTCGATCAGATATTGGACCACAGTGCATGGAATGGCCACGGGTCTTCTGACCCGAGCGTGACAGCCTCATAGAAATATATGAAGCTGTCACACTTGATTCAAGAAACCTGCGGTCAGTCAATACATTAGTGGACCGACCTCAGACTGATTGGCACAAACGTCTTAATGAGCCCTTAAATGTTTTTTTTTAATTTGGCCTTTCCGTTGCAGATATATCAGCAATCAAAGTAATTTACATCTAATAAGTTAATTTTTGTGCAAATGGGTGTGATCACATTTTCAGTTTACACTTGGGGTGTACATGTTACCCCTCTATATGAGTGGACCTACTATAAGCCCCAGGTTTCTCAGTGTGAGCAGGTTTCTCAGTGTGTGAAGTGTAATGATACTGAGATGATTTCCTAGTCTAAGGGCCCCGTCTCACACAGCGAGATCGCTAGCGATAGCACTGTGCATGACATGCATTAGCGGCCGGCCCCCCCACCGGGTATCGCTGATCGTGCAGGAATGTCCTGGGCCATTTTTTGATCATTGGTCTCCTGCTGGCCAGCATGCATCGCTGCGTGTGGCAGCGGGAGTCCATCGATCAGCGAGCTCCTAGCGCTGTAAGTAGATGCTGGGAGCTGGTATCCAGTGTAAATATCGGGTAACTAAGCGCACACGTCGCTTAGTTACCCGCTGTGTACCCTGGATACCTGCGTGCTCGCGCTTGGAGTAGGTATCCAAGGTACACAGCGGGTAACTAAGTGACGCGCACGCTTAGTTACCCGCTATTTACCTTGGATACCAGCGTCCTCGCTGGTCCTGATCACTGGCAAGTCTGCCTGTTTGACAGCTCACCAGCGATCATGTAGCGAGACACCAGTGATCCTGACAAGGTCGTATCGTTGTCGGGATCGCTGGTGCATCGTTTAGTGTGACGGAATCCTTACCTAGTGCATGATTAGAAAGTGCTGAAAGTAGAGCACATACAACTGAAAATAGAGGTTTATATACACTATATAAAAAGACACATATGCATGTTTTTCTCAATATCTGATATGAAATCAGAATAAACCATTCCCTTTTTATGACAATTAGGATTACCAATATTATTAATATTTGTCAAATGCCAGAATAATGAGAGAAAGAGAATGTTTTAAGGCATTTTTATTACTTACTGTAAAGTCAAAAGTTGCATACACTAAGATTACTATGACTTTAAACAATTATGGACTGCCCATATGATGATGTCATGTGTTTGGAAGCTACTGAAGCGTAGCTTGGGTTGATATGCACATGTCGGATCAAGGACAAAAACAAAAGACGTTGTGAAGATGATGGCGGAAGCTGGTAAGATTGTGTCAATATTCACAGTGAAACGAGTACTGTACCAACATAGGCTGAAAGGCCACTCTGCCAGGAAGAAGCCATTACTCCAAAAGAAACATAAAGCAAGACTAATGTTTACAAATGCACACAGGAACAAAAACCTTAATTTTTGTAGACATGTCCTGTGGTCTGATGAAACTAAAATTGAACTTTTTGGGCATAATGAAAATGGTTACGTTTGGAGGAAACAGGGAGAAGCTTGGAGGCCTAAGAACAACATCCCAACTGTGAAACATGGAGGTGGCAGCATCATGTTGTGGGGTTGTTTTGCTGCAGGAGGGACTGGTGCACTTCACAAAATAGATGGCATCATCAGAAAAGAAGATTATGTGGCAATACTGAAGCAACATCTCAAGACATCAGCCAGGAAGTTAAAGCTTGGAAGGAAATAAGTCTTCCAAATGGACAATGACCCAAAGCATACTGCCAAAATGGTAAAGTGGCTTAAGGATAGCAAAGTCAATGTTTTGGAGTGGCCATCACAAAGCCCTGATCTCAATCCTAATAAAAATTTATGGGCAAATCTGAAAATGCAGGTGCGACCAAGGCGACTTACAAACTGGGATCAGTTACATCAGTTTTGTCAGGAGGAATGGGCCCAAATTCCGACCAACTATTGCGAGAAGTTTGTAGAAGGATATCACAAAAGTTTGACCCAAGTCATTCAGTTTAAAGGCAATGGTACCAAATGCTAATGAAATGGTAATCCTAATTGACCTAAAACAGGAAAGGTTTATTCTGATTTCATATTAGATATTGAGAAGAACATTCATATGTGGATTTTTATATAGTGTATGTAAATTTCTAGTTTCAACTGTATGACTAACACCTTTCAGATAAGGACATTATAGTGTAGAGCAGGCTGTCATTATATGTCTCACAAAAGAGTAACCTGCTCTGCTCTTAAGGGCCTGTCACACTAAGCAATATCGCTAGCAATATCGCTATAACGTCACTGTTTTTTGTGACGTTATAGCGATATTGCTAGTGATATCACTATGTCTGATACTTACCTCCGACCGGCTCCCCGCTGGTTATCGCTGATTGCTCGAGAACGTCCTGGGCCTTTTTTCGTCGTCAGCTTCCTGCTGGGCTTCCTGTGGCACCGACAAGGGACGCGTGGACGCGGGCGGGAGGACGTCAGGATCGCCTCGTCTGACAGGTAAGTAACGACCCCCGAACCCCTGCTATGTCGCTGGTGAGATCTGCCAGTGTGGCAGCTCACTAGCGACCACTTAGCGATGTGCCAGCGATCCTGACCGCGTCATATCGCTGGTACATCGCTAAGTGTGACACTACGTTTACTGCAGAACAATAACAAGTTGCTGTGAGCCCAAAAGATATAAAGGCCCCGTCACACACAGCGATATCGCCAGCGAGATTGCTGATTTTGTGATGCCACAGCGATCTCGCCAGCGACATCGCTGTGTGTGACATGGATCAGCGACCGGCCCCCCTGCTGGGAATCGCTGATCGCACTCCATCATCCTGAGCCATTTTTTGATCGTTGGTCTCCTGCTGCCAGTGCGCATCGCTGCGTGTGGCAACGAGAGACCAGCGATCAGCGACGCTGGACGCTGGTTTCCAATGTAAACAGCAGGTATCTAAGAGTCGCACGGCTCTTAGATACCCGCTGTTTACATTGGAAACCAGCTTTCTCGCTGGTCCTGATCGCTGGAGGGGCTGTCTATGTGACAGCTCACCAGCGATCAGCCTAACGATGTCCCAGCGATCCCATCCATGTCGGATCGTTGGGACATCGTTATGTGTAACGGGGCCTTAAGTGTGACTCATCTCCACACAGTGTGGGGGAGGGGCAGTACAGTAGAGCTGATACTGCTATGACAGGAGGAAGTCTGACAGAAAGGATTGTATTGTGAAAAAAGCTAAACTCAGCTGTGCTGCCCATGTACTGCAAAGACCTTACCTGAAAGTTGTTAATCATATGTACTCTAATCTCCCAGGACTTACTAACCATGCAGGAGGTTAGACCAGAAAAACAGTACTATATCCTTACATGTCACACATTAAGAAACCTGTTCTAAGCTATGGTGAGGGCGTATTCTTCTTTCTCTAGTGTATTGCTGTTTATGATAGGTAAGCATCATACAGGAACATGAAAGCTACATAATACCCACTTGGTCTTAACAAAAGTTAACTCATTTGGTGCAAAATAGTTTGATTGCTAGTACTGCCGCAACGAAGAGGCAAAGTAAAAAAAAATATATTTTTATAACACTCTGCGGCCACTATTACACTCAGCCACTATACCTTTATTTTCTTCTGCAGTGTACAATTTACTAAAACTTTGTAAGCTACAAAAAAAAATCCATGTGGGTTTAGCTTGAAAATAGACCTGTTACACAGATTTTTAAGCCATAGCATTTAATTTTACGCTACATATTTTCATCTCTACTAAGAAAGAGAATGAAAACTATTCAGATAGTTAATTCTTATTTTTTTAAATGGTTGCAAGGATATACATAGCTGAAATAGCACTTCAAAGGCTTACCACAACATTAAAGAGAACATGTTCAGGCGATTCATCCTCTCCAAATCTTGGGCTGACTGAATAGCAGTTTAGCCGCACAATAGTAAACAGGCATATTAGTGAAGCGTTTCAGAGAAAACATCCTGTCTTGGGCCATAGCCATAGATAACACTAGTGTGGTGCCGCCTCTGGCCAGCTCTTCCCAGAGCCGCTACTGTTGATTGACAGGTCTCTATCTTGCATGTACATAGAGAGAACGCTGTCAATCACCTGCTAGGGGTGCTAGGAACAGCCAGCTAGGACACAGCTGGACTAGTATCCGTCTCTGTTCCCTGGCTGGATGTTCAAATTATATTTTTTCTGAAACATTGTGGTTTGGGCAGCATTTCACCTGACAGGTTCTCTATAAAATCAAAACAAACTACTGGTTTAGGAAACTGAATAATTAGCACATTGTAGGAGAAACAGTGTTTTCTTTACTTTTTAATGCTACATACCTATTCTGTGTGAATATAACAAACTGCGGTTATACCATATCTGCACATGTATTGTATACAACGAGTGAACAGCGTTCAGATTCAAACTTGGATGTGAGAGGAGGGGAAATTTTGTTTTATATTTCTAGTGGGTATTTAGGTGTCTTATAATTACTACATCATCACTGTGTACATCTGAATAAAAAAACAATAATGAAAAACAAAACCTTCCCCCTGTATTCTGAAAGCATGTTGATTTATAACTAAAAAAAAATAAAATAATAGTAATTTATAATAGTACCTTTCTTCCATATTGATTGAATTTGCATGAGCAATACCGAATACAGGTGAGAAGGAAAAGCTCCTCCGATCTTCAGACTTTTTATTTTCTGGAACAGCTTCCCCAGTAACACTAGGGAAAGATCCACATGAGGAGAAAGGAAGACTATTGCTAGCTACATTGACATGTCCTTGTCCAAAAGAGTAAATCCCTTTCAATTTACTAGGCCTCTGCAAAACTGTGTCTTCTCCTACCACGTCTTGAGGTGTTCGGATACTTGACTCATCATTTACAGCGAATTGGTCCAAATCATCTTTTGGTACCTCAGTAACTGTGATATAGTCCGGAAGTAAACTTGATTCACAGACTGTTTGAGCTGACTCACAACTGCTTAGCTTTTGATCATCTTCTGTCTTAAGCACTTCTAACCTGTGGTCAGATCTGCATGTTCCATTCATCACGGATTTTTCACTGTTTTTTAGATCAACTTCACTCCTACTAAAGCGTTCCCCTAACTTGACTGGCTGTAAACAAGACGGAGATTCTGGCAAACTCTTGGAACGAAACCTCTTCATTACAGAAAGGTGCTGTTGTGATGAAAATACAGAGGTTTCGGCACCTAAATTAAAGAAAATGCACATTATTATACAATTCTTTATAAATACTAGTCAGCATTTTAGTTAGCAAATCATTTTCTCCTACCTACCTAACCACTATAACTTGTGAAAAGAAAAAATAACAGCAGTGGCCAATAATGGCTGACACAAATTTTGGTTTTCATGAAGTATGCCGTTTCCAACTCTGATATTTTTAGTGTATACTGAAGTGCAATGATAAGCATTTTACAAGTTGTTAAATTTTTATAATACATTCTATTAATTCAATCCATTAAGTTTATGCAAAGATCCGAGATCTTATTAGCAGGTGTAATAATAACATTAGCCAATTCCTCCAATTAGAAATGTAGTATAGTTTTTCTAATTCGCTTTCTCTTTCCTCATGTGCAGGTATTGCAGGACCTTAGGTATCCATGGTTACGACAACTATCAACTAGCTGTCACTATATCAGTGGTGGTAACCATGGATACCTAAGGTCCTGCAATGCCTACATATGAGAAAAGAGACATAGCCAATCAGAAAATCTATACTACATTTCTAATTAGAGGTATTTGCTAATATTATTAATATTACACCTAATAATAGGATCTTGGAGATGGGAGTACCCCTTAAGTCTTTGCATAAACTTAATGGATTACTTAATTTTAAAATGTTTTTAATTTTAAAAGCTTAGCAACTTATAACATATTGAGATAGGATCATGGAAATGGGAATATGTCTTTAAAGGGAACCTATTACCAGCAAAAGCACTGTTAACCTGCACATATTGGGATAATCTGCAGGCTAATAGCATCTAACAATTTGCCATCTTATATCACTCCTGATGAACCTTTGGGAGGAAGGGGTAATCTATCAAGTTCTTTGGCAACAGAGCATGCACTGTTATGGCTATGGTGCAGTACTATAAGAGCGCTCCCAGTATCATTTGTCAGTATGAGTTATTCTTGGTAGGATATTTTTATTTGATTATTTTCCCAACCTGACTAAGGCGGTTTCTGTCAGATGACCTTATACTTGACTATGCACTGTCATGTACTAATTAGGCACATCACTGTTGGACTACCTCATTTTGATGATAAGCTGCACTTGGCACTTTAGTTGTTATGATACCTTCAGAACACAACTTGATCTTACAATTTAATCACAAAAATTGCCCAATAATTACACATTCCCAATAAGGGTAATATACCACCAACAGATAATAATCACTTTATGGTAACCAAAAAAGTAAAAGAAAGAATTTGGCATCACACAATAAAACTACATTTTATTTGTACAAAATATAAATAAAACACAAGACGTAATGAGAAAGGTGTCACACAAATCACAAAGGGACAAACAAAGTCCATAGAAAATCCTACCACAGCAATTTGTTAGAAACATTTTAGTACATCCAAATGTACGGGGATCAAGGGACGTCCAGGTTTCTCCTCCAGCATATACTTATAGGTAATTTACCCTTTTATTGTTCATCCGCCCTGTGGTTAGTACCGTCAGGGCATTCATATGAGAAGGGATTGGCATTATCATTGAACGGTTATTAACCCTCTATTGGTTCATCTACCCTGCGGTTAGCACCATCAGGGCATTCATGTTAGAATGCATTTAGATAATTATTGATGGGTACACGTTCATCATAGATAAAGGGTATTTATCATCATTATAATTACACCTTCGGTGTGCCTTCCTGTCCCTTTTACATTTCATCCTTGGATGTACTAAAATGTTTCTAACAAATTGCTGTGGTAGGATTTTCTATGGACTTTGTTAGTCCCTTTGTGATTTGTGTGACATCTTTCTCAATACGTCTTGTGTTTTATATTTTGTACAAATAAAATGTAGCTTTATTATATGCCATTGTGTGGTGCCAAATTCTTTCTTTTACTTTTTTGGTTACCATAAAGTGATTATTGATCTTACAATTGAATTAGTTTTCAATTGTGCGATAGGCTATATTAATCAGGGCTGAATAGGACCAGAAGGGTCAGTTGTCAAGGAGTGGGGGCGCCATTTGTACATGTAGGGTGCCAACCTCTGCAGCCAGGTAGGGACTTGAGAGTGTTTTATTAGGGTGAGACATTTTTCTAACCGTTTCCTGAGTGCTATTGTTTCTAACGGTGGTAGTGAACTTTTAGCTTCCATTATGCTGCCACATTAATTTGTATTGGTTCGGATATAGTCGCTGAAATACTTGCCTTGTACAGTATGAACCAGATATATTTAGACCGGATTGAGTGTTATGATCTATACTCCAGCAATTATGAGTTGAGTTATGCTGAGGAATCAGAAATTTCTTTAAATTTTTGAGTGATTCTGATATATCTTTTTGGTGTTGTAAGCATCGTCCCAGTTACCCTAGCAAAGGTTGAACAGGGCCAGAAGGGTCAGCTGATGGTGAGCGGGGGCACCATAGATATAGGATGCCAAACTCTGCAGTGCGGCAGGGATAGGACAGCGACCTTGTAGGATGAGGGACTGTCCCACCTTGGTGCTCATTTGTTGTCATCCCTTTAGCATTTTTGGTGTTGGTGGTTCTATCTTTGTTCAAACATATGTGGTATTTTTAATTAACTATTAAAGGTTACATATAAAGGTTTAATATATCTTATAAGTACAGAGTTTTTTTGTGGTGACAACTTCTCCAGCCATAAATTGTCTGCAGAGTTTACACAGACACTGACTTCTCACATTTCCTGCACCGTCCCTATCTATTTCGAACGTGCACAAACTCCTCATCCTACTGATACCTCAATGCTGAGCTGCTGCTGCCGTATGTGTCCTTATTACTGTACTTGCTAAGTGACACAAAACAGTACTCCCTTTACTGCCCCACATAATAATTGTCCACCACTATGCCTCTTATATAGTAAAATTGTCCCCTATAAAATATTAGTGCCCTGTGAAAATGCCCTAGAAAACAGACCCTAGAAATGGCCCATGTGCACCTTTGACAGTCACAATACCTTGAGTGGCCTTATTACAATAATGCTTCTTAAGTGCCCACTTAACATTTAATAATGTACCCTGAGTTCTCCCCATGTACAGCTCCCCTATACACAGTATTATGAGCCTACAGATGCCCTATACACAGTACAAGGGACCCACGGCTCCATTACACAGAACAATACCCTCACAGCTTGCCTTTACACAGTATGCTGGGTCCATGGCTCACCTATGCACAATATTATGGGCCCACTGCTCCCTCAAAACACAATATAATGACCCCAACCTATATAAAAGCCCCACACACTTTAATGATCTTCATAGTAGACCCCACACAGTATAATGACTCCCACAGTAGTGCCAATAAAGTATAATGGTCCAACAGTAGCCTTTACAGTAGTCGCCACACTGTAAGATGGCCCCTAAACGGTATAATGACCCTCACATTAGCTCACACAGTGTATAATGGCCCACAGAGTAATTCCCTACATAATACTGGCCCGGCTGGAAATGCAGCCTCAGTTACCCACAGTAACTTCAAGCATTCGCAGCAGCTTATTCATCAGTGGTTCTCAGCCTGGACGGTCGCATCTTGGCATCGTCCAGGTTGAAAACTAGTAAACTCCAGACATGGATTTCGGAGTAGGACAAAACAACGGGCAGGTGAGGGATATTGCTGTTTTTTATTTTTGTTTTATTACAGGAGACCAGGGATTCAAATGGAATGGGCTGTGTTTGTTATTTTTAAATAAAAAAAGGAAAAGTATGTTTTGTTTTTATTTCAAATAAAAGACTTTATACTTGCTGTATGTTTATTAACAATATAACTGTAGTATTAGTAATGGATAGATGTCTAATAGCTGTGGGCTTGATGTCATCGCACATTACAAAAGTGACAGTCTACAAAATAGATAGCAGTAGAGGAGGGAGATCATGTTGACCTCCAGTATCATAGAGCTTAACTATATCGGTGTGCTGCATATGCCGATACAGTTAGGAGCTGTGGTAGCTCTGAGTGGCTGCCGCCGATTTAGAGGTCCCAAGTGACCGTACCCGCTGCCACCTGGTAGCTACTAGAGATGGGCGGAACCCTGGATGTTCGAATCTGGTCAGTTAAAAAAAAAAAGTTGGGTTCGGGTACTAGGAGAGCACCCAATTCACGCCATAATTCATGTAATAGTTTTTAACTCCTTCATGACCAAGCCAATTTTGACCTTAATGACCATGCCATTTTTTGCAATTCTGACCAGTGCCCCTTTATGAGGTAATAACTCTGGAACGCTTCAACACATCCTAGCGATTCTGAGACTGTTTTTTCGTGACATACTAGGCTTCATGTTAGTGGTAAATTTAGGTCGATCATTTTTGCGTTTATTTGTGAAAAAATCAAGAGATTTGGCGAAAATTTAGAAACTTTCGCAATTTTCAAATTTTTATTCTGTTAAACCAGAGAGTTATGTGACACAAAATAATTACTAAATAACATTTCCCACATCAGCACAATTTTGGAAACAAAATATTATTTTGTTAGGAAGTTATAAGGGTTAAAAGTTGACCAGCGATTTCTCATTTTTACAATAAAATTTACAAACCATTTTTTTTTAGGGACCACCTCACATTTGAAGTCACTTTGAGGGGTCTATATGGCAGAAAATACCCAAAAGTGACACCACTCTAAAAACTGCACCCCTCAAGCTACTAAAAACTACATTCAAGAAGATTATTAACCCTTCAGGTGTTTCACAGGAACTAAAGCAACGTGGAAAGAAAAAATGGACATTTTAATTTTTCCAACAAAAACTTTCTTTTAGCATCAATTTTTTCATTTTCACACGGGCATCAGGATAAAATGGATCCTAAAATTTGTTGGGCAATTTCTCCTGAGTACACCGATACCTCATATGTGGTCATAAACCACTGTTTGGGTGCATGGCAGGGCTCAGAAGGGAAGGAGTGCCATTTGACTTTTTGAATGTAAAATATGCTGGAATATTTAACGGTTGCCATGTCGCGTTTGGAGAGCCCCTGTGTGCATAAACATTGGAGCTCCTCCACAAGTGACCCCATTTTGGAAACTAGACCCCCCCATGGAACTTATCTAGATGCATAGTGATCACTTTGAACCCCCCAGTTGCTTCACAAATTGATCCGTAAAAAAAAAAAGTACTTTTTTTTCAAAAAATTTTTCTTTTAGCCTCAGTTTTTTCATGTTCACATGGGCAATAGGATAAAATGGATCCTAAAATTTGTTGAGCAATTTCTCCTGAGTACACCGATACCTCATATGTGGTCATAAACCACTGTTTGAGCGCACGGCAGGGTCCGGAAGGGAAGGAGCACCATTTGACTTTTTGAATGGAAAATTAGCTCCAATCGTTATCGGACACCATGTCGCGTTTGAAGAGCCCCTGTGCACCTAAACATTGGAGCTCCCCCACAAGTGACCCCATTTTGGAAACTAGACCCCCTAAGGAACTTATCTAGATGTGTAGTGAGCACTTTGAGCCCCCAAGTGCTTCACAAAAGTTTATAACACAGAGCAGTGAAAATAAAAAATATTTTTTTTTCCTCAAAAATGATTTTTAGCCCGCTATTTTTAATTTTCACAAGGCTAACAGGAGAAATTGGACCACAAAAGTTGTTTTCCAGTTTGTCCTGAGTACGCTGGTATCTCATATGTGGGGGGAACCACTGTTTGGGCACACGGCAGGGCTCAGAAGGGAAGGAGCGCCATTTGACTTTTTGAAATGCAAATTACTTCTAATCGATAGCGGACACCATGTCGTGTTTGGAGAGCCCCTGTGTGCCTAAACATTGGAGCTCCCTCACAAATGACCCCATTTTGGAAACTAAACCCCCTAAGGAACTTATCTAGATGCATAGTGAGCACTTTGAACCCTCAAGTGCTTCACAAAAGTTTATAACGCAGAGCCGTGAAAATAAAAAATATTTTTTTTTCCTCAAAAAATTATTTTTTAGTGCGCAATTTTTTATTTTCACAAGGGTACCAGGATAAATTAGACCCCAAAAGTTGTTGTCCAGTTTGTCCTGAGTATGTTGGTACCCCATATGTGGGTGGGGACCACTGTTTGGGTACACGTCGGGGCTCGGAAAGGAAGTAGTGACATTATGAAATGCTGACTTTGATGGAATGGTCTGCGGGCATCATGTTACATTTGCAGAGGCCCTGATGTACCTAAACTGTGGAGCCCCCCCACAAGTGACCCCATTTTGGAAACTAGACCCCCCAAAGAAATTATCTAGATGTGTGGTGAGCACCTTGAACCCCCAAGTGCGTCACAAAGTTTATAACGCAGAGCCGTGAAAATAAAAAATAATTTTTTTTCTCAAAAAAATGATTTTCAGCCAGCAATTTTTTATTTTCACAAGGGTAGCAGGATAAATTGGACCACAAAAGTTGTACAGTTTGTCATGAGTACGCTGGTGCCTCATATATGGGGGGAACCATTGTTTGGGCATACGTAAGGGCTCGGAATGGAAGTAGTGACGTCTTGAAATGCAGACTTTGATGGAATGGTCTGTGGTCGTCGTTACGTTTGCAGAGCCCCTGATGTGCCTAAACAATAGAAACCCCCCACAAGTGACCCCAAGTTGGAAACTAGACCTCCCAAGGAACTTATCTAGATGCCTGGTGAGCACTTTGAACCCCCAATTGCTTCACAGAAGTTTATAAAGCAGAGACGTGAAAATAAAAAAAATAAAAAAATATTTTCCCAAGGGTACCAGGAGAAATTAGATCCCCAAAGTTGTTGTGCAATTTTTCCTGAGTACGCGGATACCCCATATGTTGGGGTAAACCACTGTTTGGGCACACGTCGGGGCTTGGAAGGGAGGGGGCACCGTTTAATTTTTTGAACACAAAATTGGCTGGAATCAATGGTTGCACCATGTCGCGTTTGGAGACCCCCTGATGTGCCTAAACAGTGGAAACACCACAATTCTAACTTCAACACTAACAACCTCACAATTCTAACTTCACCCCTAACCCCAACACACCCCTAACCACAGCCCTAACCCCAACACATCCCTAACCCTAATCCCAACCCTAACCATAACCCTAACCCAAACACACCCCTAACCCTAATCCCAACCATAACCCTAACCACAAGCCTAACCCTAATTTCAACCCTAACCCTAATTCCAACCCTAACCCTAATTTTAACCCAAATTCCAACCCTAACCCTAATTCCAACCCTAACCCTCTTTACAACCCTAACCCTAACCCTCTTTCCAACCCTAACCCTAATGGAAAAATAAAAATAATTTCTTTATTTTATTAGTTGATCCTGCCTATGGGGGTGATAAACGGGGGGTTATGTACATTTCATTCTATTTTGAGAGTGATCAAAATGAATGAATGGAAATTGGAGCCGGCGGGCACAGTGCGCATGCGCCCACCATTTTCCAATATGGTGGTGCCCATGGTCCGGGACCGCGGGACACCGGGAGCCATAACGGCACTCGGTGAGTACCAGGGGGTGGGAGGAGGGGCCATCGGAAGCCGGGGGGAGCGGAGGGAAGGCGGGGGGGAGATAATGACAGCAGCGGCACATCGCCGCTGTCATTCAGTGGCGGGGGGCAGATCGCCTCCGTTAGCGGGTGGGGGGGTCGGATCGCTGTCACCAGCCATGTCCGATGCTACAGCAGCGTCGGACATGGCTGGATTGTAATATTTCATCGATTTTCATTGATGAAATATTACTATCGCTCTGATTGGCTGTTTCACTTTTAACGGCCAATCAGAGCCATCGTAGTCACGTGGGGGCGAAGCCACGCCCCCTACGGTGAAGAACAAAGCCCCCTGTATCTGCGGGTCGGATGACCTTTCTGTGACATAGGTCACCCGACCCGCAGGGGGGCTTTGAAGTTATGACACAGGGTATGAGTCACTGGTCGGAAAGGCACCGACTTTCATGACGCATACGCTGTGTCACTGGTCGTGAAGGGGTTAACCTGACCGATGCCAAGATGTGACCGTCCAGGCTGAGAACCACTGATGAATAAGCTTCTGTGAGCACAGCTTCAGTGAGCAGTGGTGACCGCATCAAGGTTACTGCGGGTCACTGAGGCTGTGTTCCCAGCCAGGCCAATGAACTGCGGTGTCCTCCCTCATATGAGATCACTGCTAACACAGTGAGAAAAAGTTTCACAGTGCAGAGGCGAGTTCGGAGAAGTTCAAATTCACAGCACTGAAATTCTCCCGGTGAACTGCAGTAAACTCATCTCTGCACCATGAGAATTTTTCACTACAGTTCACTGGCCCGGCTGGGAACGCAGCCTCAGTTACCCACAGTAACCTTATGCACTCGCAGCAGCTTATTCATCAGTGGTTCTCAGACTGGACAGTCGCATCTTGGCACCGTCCAGGTTGAAAACTAGTAATCTCCAGACATGGATTACGGCGTAGGACAAAACATCGGGCAGGTGAGGGATATTGCTGTTTTTTACTTTTGTTTTATTACAGGAGACTAGGGATTCAAATAGAATGGGCTGTGTTTGTTATTTTTAAATAAAAAAAGGAAAAGTATGTTTTGTTTTTATTTCAAATAAAAGACTTTATACTTGCTGTGTGTTTATTAACAATATAACTGTAGGATTAGTAATGGATAGATGTCTAATAGCCGTGGGCTTGATGTCATTGTACAAATGAAAAAGTGACATCAACCCCAAAAATATGTACTACCCTAGCCACCGCTACAGGGCAAGTGGGAAGAGCATGGCAAAGAGCCAGAACTGGTGCATCTAATAGATGTGCCTTTTCTGGGGTGGCTGAGAGCTGCTATTTTCAGGCTGGGGGGAGCAATATCCATGGCCCCTTACCAGCCTGAGAATACCAGCCCCCAGTTGTCTGCTTTAGCAAGGCTAATAGTCAAAATAGGGGGGACCCCATGAGTTTTATTTTAATTATTTTAATAATAATAATAAAAAAAACAGGGTGGGGACCCCTCTATTCTTGATCACCAGCCTTGCTATCGCTGAGGGTTGTAGCTCACATCTGTCAGTTTTGCCTGGCTGGTTATCGAAAATACAGAGGCACCCACAACGCTTTTTTTTTATTATTATTTATTTAGAGTGCAGGTGTCAGCTGATGAATAGTCCCATCAGCCGCCTCCTACTCTCACTGTTATTAGTGGCAGCAGGAGTAGGCTGATGGGAGCAGTAGTCCCATCAGCTGAAGCCAGTGACAGAAGGTAAACTTTTTACTACCAATCACAGCTGTGGGCTGAAGCTGTCATTTGACAGTGTGGGAACCACAGCTGTTTGACTGACGGTAATGATTTTACCACCGATCAGAAGCAGCGTTTGCTGGGTTGTCATATCGGGTGGGCCGAACCCGATCAGTAGCACGCACTTCTTGGTGAAGTCCGTGTTCGGTGTCCGGGTCCGAACAGTAGGTGTTCAGTATAGATGAAGAACTATACTGTTCGAGTTCACCTATCTCTAGTAGCTACACTTCTGGTGCCACTATAAACAATAATGCTTCTTAAGTGCTCGCTTAACATTTAATGATTTGTATACTGAACTCCGGGACTGTGAAGAGATGACCAAGTAGAGTTCCTATTCATGACAGAAAAAATGGGGGTAATTCTTGTTAAATACCTCTCAAGTACAGTGTTGTACTGATATTAACATTTGATAATGTCCCCTGAGTCCCCCACCCCATGTACACTAAAAATGTCCCCAGGATCGCTGATGTGAGCAGGCAGTCATGTGACCACAGGTACGCAACTTGCAGTAATGTGTCAATTACACTCCTTCGGCTTCTCTCAATTCTCTTCTATTGAAAGATGCTACACTTACACACGTGGTCAAAATTGTTGGTACCTCTCATTTAATTACAGAAAAAAACAGAAAAACCCACAATGATCACAGAAATAACTTGAGTCTGACAACAGTAATAATAAATAATCAAAAATCTATGAACAAATGAAAGTCAGACATTGCTTTTCAACCATGTTTCCACAGAACTTAAAAAAATAAATAAATAAATAAATAAAAACTCAAGAAATAGGCCTGGACAGAAATGATGGTACCCTTGAAAATAAAGTGACAAAAGGGACATCCACTAGGTGTGTCCACTAATTAGCATCACAGGTGTTTACAATCTTGGAATCAGTGAGTGGGCCTGTATAGAGGGCTACACATACTCACTGTGCTGTGGATTTTTGATTTATTATTACTTTTGTCAGATTCAAGTTATTTCTGCCACCATTGTGGGTTTTTCTGTCATTAAACGAGGGGTACCAACAATTTTAACCACGTGTGTATCTAGTCGGCACATGTAAATAGCATACATACGCTCGCATGACCGCCTGATCGCACCTAATCAGACTCTCAACAGCACGTGCACTTCACCTTGTCATGATTTAGCTATCTGCAGTCACAAAGATTGACTGCAGACTTTTATCTCAATTTTGGACAACCCCTTAAAAGGAGTCTGACAGGTGACACATGCTGGCCAAACCATATGCAGTATGTATCAGACAACAGCTGTAGTATTCCAGGCATGTATGTTTCTGAAATGCTGTGGCGTTTCACAGAAAAACATAGTTCGACCTAAGTCATACTGTGAGCTAGTCATACAGTGACTGGCAAGACTCTTCCTACATGCATGTATAGGGCAGAGACCTGCCAGTCACAGTCAGCAGGCGGGCAGAAGCCGCTGAGATCAGCCTGTAAAACTAGTGCACAGCGTGGCTTAAAAGCACGGCTATTAAAAGTATGTTTGCCTCTGAAACACAGCAGAATTTAGAGTTCAATCAGCCAGTGTCTGATTCATGCTGCACATGGTTTGAGCAGCAGGTATCATCTGTCAAGATATCTTTATTAACTCATTATTATTTTTAAGCTGCTTACTATAAAATTATTAAATGCAGTGCCATGGTTACTGTATGGGGCTTGTTATACTAATAGGATAGGGCCTATAATAAGACACTGAACGTAAGAATAATAAGCCCCTTACTTCCCCATCTCCAGCCTCCCCAGAGAGATATACTCACCTTCCGACGGCCCCCAAAGGGAAAGAGTCCGGGGGCCGTCGGTGAGTATATCACTATTTTTTATTTTAATTCTATTTTTACAGGTTTAGGGTACCCAGGGCCTCTTCTCCTCCGGACCCTGGGTACCATCCGCACATTGAGCGCTGCGCCGGTCATCTCCCGGCTGCGTCGCCACTGACCTCCATGCAGCAGGAGATGACCCACGGCAACCGTTGGGAGATCAGCCGCTAGTGCCGCAGATCTCCCAACGGTTGCCGTGGCGTGCGTCGTATAAATGCAGCGCCAAATCGCGGCCGGACTGCGCCTGTCGCTGATTGGTCGCGGCCGGCCGCGACCAATCAGCGACGCAGGATTTCCGTTACAGACAGACAGAATTAGACGATTATATAGTAGAAGCAGTATAATATTAAGGTCCCCCATCACTCTGTCCTCCCTCCACCACCCCTCCAGCTCCTATCCTACCTCTCACATTCACCCCAGTGACCATGACATACCTGAATTAACCTAATAAATTCTAGGCACTCTCAGATCACATTTGAAAGCAGGCAAGTAGTTAATGGATGGCACTTGCAATTTCTCATCCAACATGCTGTGGGCGAGCAAAGCACATAAGAAAGCCAGGCCAAGGCAGTGTTGAGAGTTAAATCCAAGGTGGTCAATAGGACCCAGGGAAAGTCCTGCATGCGTGAAGCAAAGCACTCAGAGAGGGGAGCTGATTGTAGCAATGATAGCTCAGCCTGCCAGAAGTCTTTCAGGTCAGCTCCAGGTCACAAAGTATAAGACATGGACAGACTCTGCAACTATGCTAGCCAGCATTCAGAGTCTCAGTCAGATATTGGAGCAGGCATTTTGCTGCCCTCTCCCTGACACCTCAGAGCGCCGCCTTCTCCCTAAAGACAGAAGCGGACGTGGCTCCTTCGTCTGACGCGGCCTGAGGCGACTGCCCCCTCTGCCCCTATGTAGCTACTCTACTGAGTCCAACCCATGTACTTCCTGCAGAATGTCAGTTTGTTGTTGTTTTTATAGGAGAGAAGTGGCTATTTTGCTGCCCCACAAGGGTTGCCTTGACGTGGCGGGATGGCTTGTACATTATTTTGATCAAAATTATGTTTACCAAATACCCTTACTATTACCTTTATGCATTATTTGCAGTTTATTTTTTAATTTTTAATTTTAGGATATTTGTGTTTTTTGTTTTCTGTGTGTAATGGTGATATGTTAATATGCACTTACATTGTGCATACACATTAACTTACTTTCTCAGTTCAGACTCCAGTTTTTTATCCATGTACTTCATGCAGAATGTCATTTTGTTGTTGATGTTTTTATAGGAGAGTAGTAGCTATTTTGCTGCCCTTCCTTACACCAGATCAGCCTTCAAAAGCCTTTGCCTCACTCTGGGTGCAGATGCACCAACACCTGCCTGCTGCCATTCCTGAGCAAACTCAGAATGGATGAACTCATCCTGTAGCTGAAACTTGTTTAGTAGACAGTCTTGGCATTTGCTGGACTTTCTAGGATACCCCAAAGTATTCATCACAGCAAATGAACCTCTCTCTTTGAAGTTGTTGGTAATCGGATAATTGCTTGAATTGTGGGCCATCTTATAAGATGCAATGTCTTTGCCAGTAAAGCCTTTTGATGAAAAGCAATGATGGCTGTTTTCTTGGAGGTAACCACGGTTAGAAGAAGAAGACAATTATTTCAAGTACCAGCTCGGAACAGAGTGATGTTGGCTGCCCTGTCCTCATCAACATTTTTCTACTAAACTTATGAAAATATCACAGAAATTATGTAATCAGTTCAGTTTGTGGCAGGGCTGAAAAAATCAGTGGCAATAGAGGTTTTGTAATTAGACAATCTAAAATTAATGCAGATTGCTATCATAAAAACTCAAGCAGCAAACTAGGCGAAAATCAAAACTTTTGTCAGGCCCAAAACGTTTGTCCATGACTGTGTATTCCACTACAGATCTTTATACTTTCATATCTTCAAATAAAGCATTACTTGAATTTTAAAGCAGCTCACCTGGTTCTTTGTTATACAGAGATCTTAGTGAGGATTTCATTATGAAGCTTTGATGCTTTTGGGGTAGTAGTTTGGACTAGAAAATAAATATTTTTGAAATTTACATTCGCCCATTGAGCTACTTCCAGCTGTAAAAGAGTATGTTGAATAAAAGAAATTGGCTACAAAAACAAAACTCTCATTGATTGATATTACTGGGAACGGAGCAAAGCTTAGTTTCCCTTATGGTAGCTGCCGATCAGTTTTTTTTTACAGTAGCAAGATTCTTTGTGAACAATAATAACTTTTTTGAAGCCCTACTCTTTTGCCTTCTAAGGGAGAACATTTTTCTTCCTGACCTCAAAAAATTGGGATCACCAATTATTGGATAAGCACCTAATTTAAGGGGTTGTCCAGGCATGGAAATCATAGTGACTGCAGACATGTGAATCCTGACAGAGCGCAGCGTTTGACATTCTAACTGACCTTTTCTTGAAAACACCACATTGATTGAAGATTGCCCTCCAACTGAAGAATGTCTTTGACTTATTACAGATTTAAGTTTCTCTTGAAATATCTTATCATCTGATGAGAGAGACAAATAACACAATTACTATTTAAAATAAAAAAGGTGAAAAGTAAAATTAAGAAATTGTCAACATTCACAGTAATTAATATATCCCCAAAACATGAGCTGAGCTTAGTACCAAAAAACACCTTAAGTACTTCTATTAGGCTGGTTTCACACATGCTCTTTTTTTGCGCTGTTTTTAGCGCAAAAAAAGCATGCTTTTTTTCCCTATACTTTAACATGAGTGCACATAGGTGCGCATACACATGCGTTTGTACGCATTTGTATGCGCATGCGTTTTTTTGTAGCGTGCGCTCGGGTGCACAAAATGCATCCTGTTGCATTTTTTGTGCGTCCGACTTGCCCCCAAAAAACGCATGTGCACGCAATGCGTTTTTTTAAAGCAAAACACCATTATAGTCTATGGGTGCGCATATGTGTGCATTGTAATGCGCATGTATGCGCAAAAAAACGCACCAAAACCCGCAAAAAAACGCACACAAACGCATGATGCGTTTTTTTCATGCATTTGTGTGCGCAAAAAACGCGCAGCAAAAAAACGCAAGGGTGAAAGTAGCCTTATACTGGGAATACTTATTTATAACACTGTAGAGAAAACCCCCGTAAAAAAGGAACTTTATTGTTTACTCAATTAGCTAGATATGTTACAAAAGAAAAATGCTAAAAGCACCTATTTGTCAGGTAGGTTTTGAAACCAATAACCACAAGTGAGAATAATTTCCCACCATTAATTTTTTCCTTTATTTATACGTAAATATCTAAAATAGTCCCCTATAAATAAAGGACTACACACATAACACAATAGAAAATGCAAAAAGACAAAACTTAACAAAACCACACCTAGACCACAAACCTGACACACATATGATGCTGAGTAACCAATGGCAAATAAAATTGCTTGTAAGAACAACAATATTCTATAATGCTCCTAGATTTAGTCAAGAACAATGCCTTAATTTGAGCATAGTAAAACACTAATTCTTTTGTAGGGATATAAGTCCCAATATAGATGTAAATGTTCAGACTGACCATCACAAGAAGTTATTCTTGAGCCAACCAGTTATCCCGTATACTGGGCCATAGAAAATACTAGCTGGCCAAGAATTCCACTACCTAGATATTGTTGAATAACTATCTAAGAGCTTTCCCTACAGTGTTTTATTAAATTGCTCAATAATAAAGTGCAAATATGCAGTTGTCCTAATGGACTAAAGTGTTGCGGGAAAAAGTATTGACACCCCTGCAATTCTGTCAGATAATACTCAGTTTCTTCCTGAAAATGATTGCAAACACAAATTCTTTGCTATTATTATCTTCATTTAATTTGTCTTAAATAAAAAACACAAAAGAGAATGAAGCAAAAAGCAAAACATTGATCATTTCACACAAAACTCCAAAAATGGGCCAGACAAAAGTATTGGCACCCTCAGCCTAATACTTGGTTGCACAATCTTTAGCCAAAATAACAGCGACCAAACGCTTCCGGTAACCATCAATGAGTTTCTTACAATGCTCTGCTGGAAGTTTAGAAAATTCTTCTTTGGCAAACTGCTCCAGGTCCCTGATATTTGAAGGGTGCCTTCTCCAAACTGCCATTTTTAGATCTCTCCACAGGTGTACTATGGGATTCATGTCTGGACTCATTGCTGGCCACCTTAGAAGCCTCCAGTGCTTTCTCTCAAACCATTTTCTAGTGCTTTTTGAGGTGTTTTGGATCATTGTCCTGCTGGAAGACCCATGACCTCTGAGGGAGACCCAGCTTTCTCACACTGGGCCCTACATTATGCTGCAAAATTTGTTGGTAGTCTTCTGACTTCATAATGCCATGCACACGGTCAAGCAGTCCAGTGCCAGAGGCAGCAAAGCAACCCCAAAACATCAGGGAACCTCCGCCATGTTTGACTGTAGGGACCGTGCTCTTTTCTTTGAATGGCTCTTTTTTTCTCCTGTAAACTCTATGTTGATGCCTTTGCCAAAAAAGCTCTACTTTTGTCTCATCTGACCAGAAAACATTCTTCCAAAACGTTTTAGGCTTTTCCAGGTAAGTTTTGGCAAACTCCAGCCTGGCTTTTTTATGTCTCGGGGTAAGAAGTGGGGTCTTCCTGGGTCTCCTACCATACAGTCCCTTTTCATTCAGACGCCGACGGATAGTACGGGTTGACACTGTTGTACCCTCGGACTGCAGGGCAGCTGGAACTAGTTTGGATGTTAGTCGAGGTTCTTTATCCAACATCAGCACAATCTTGTGTTGAAATCTCTTGTCAATTTTTCTTTTCTGTCCACATCTAGGGAGGTTAGCCACAGTGCCATGGGCTTTAAACTTCTTGATGACACTGCGCACGGTAGACACAGGAACATTCAGGTCTTTGGAGATGGACTTGTAGCCTTGAGATTGCTCATGCTTCCTCACAATTTGGTTTCTCAAGTCCTCAGACAGTTCTTTGGTCTTCTTTCTTTTCTCCATGCTCAATGTGGTACACACAAGGACACAGGACAGAGGTTGAGTCAACTTTAGTCCATGTCAACTGGCTGCAAGTGTGATTTAGTTATTGCCAACACCTGTTAGGTGCCACAGGTAAGTTACAGGTGCTGTTAAGTACACAAATTAGAGAAGCATCACATGATTTTTTGAACAGTGCCAATACTTTTGTCCACCCTCTTTTTTATGTTTGGTGTGGAATTATATCCAATTTGGCTTTAGGACAATTCTTTTTGTGTTTTTCATTTAAGACAAATTAAATGAAGATAATAATACCAAAGAATTTGTGTTTGCAATCATTTTCAGGAAGAAACTGAGTATTATCTGACAGAATTGCAGGGGTGTCAATACTTTTGGCCACAACTGTATGTGTGTCAGGTTTGTGGTCTAGGTGTGGTTTTGTTAAGTTTTGTCTTTTTGCATTTTCTATTGTGTTATGTGTGTAGTCCTTTATTTATAGGGGACTATTTTAGATATTTACGTATAAATAAAGGAAAAAAATGAAGGTTGGAAATTACTCTCACTTGTGGTTATTTGTTTCAAAACCTACCTGACAAATAGGTGCTTTTAGCATTTTTCTTTTGTAATATATCTAGCTAATTGAGCAAACAATAAAGTTCATTTTCTATGGGGGTTTTCTCTACGCTGACCTTAGTACCCCAGTCTTATTTTTTGCTTTTTTAATTCATAAAGATAAGCAGCATACTTTTTAATACATCAAGTCAAAAAAGCAAGTTAGTACCCAACATTGAAGTAAAACAACCTAGAAAAAGATTCTCACCTATGTGTAATGAAAATAAAAAATTATTGGGATTATGACAAACAAAAGTATTTGTTGGTGGATGGACTGCCAATAAAAAACTGACGATTAACTTAAGTAGGTCCAACTCCGGAGGTGATCCAAGTACTTCTTCAATAATTTTTATATAAGATCCACACACCTCTTGTGGAATAGATGTTATATAGCTTTCCCTGTGTTCCTGGTGTAGGAAAAATAACATTAAAATGAAAATCATTAACACATTTATTTTACAAAATGCAACTACAACTATGAAAACGTAAATATAATTATGCAAAACTGACTTGGCTGAAAAGAAGTCTGTGTTAATGACTAGAACACTGTGGCACCTGCATTTAGAAGCTGTTACATTTACAACAGGGGTGGGCAATTAATTTTCCTCAGGGGCCACATAACAGACCGTGACTGTTGTCGAGGGCCGAACCAATAGGCCGAAATTAATTCTACTCAATATTAATATATTATAATTATATTACCGTATTGATAATTATATTAATTGTATCACTTAATATTGAGCAGAATTAAGTATGCTGACTTCCTCCTAAATATCGTTTAAACCTCAGTACAGCGGCTTCTGTATATTGTATGACTGCCCCTTATATACTGTAAGGGCCCTAACATAGGCTCCCTATATGCAACATGAGCCTCACACAGCTTCCCTATATAGAGCATGCGCCCCACACAGCCTCCCTTTATATATTGCATGAGCCCCACAGCCTCCCTATATATACTATTATAATCTCTTTTTATTGGTTTCAAAAACACATTAACATATCAACATGTAAACATATATTAACAAGAAACAGTACATAATGCTTAGAAATGGTGTGCATAATAAGCCACATTCTCTAATATTTCTTGATAAGACTCCTACACCTTTTATCCAATGACGGAATGCACATTGTGAAGTAACCAACACTATAGACCCCCCAAACAGATCTACATTACGGTAGTACATATGATGAAACAAAAGAAAGAAAGTACACAAAAGAAAATAAAAGAGAGAACTTAAATATAAGCAAGAAAGAAAAAGCGAGGGAGGGAACTCCCATGAGCCCCACAAAGCCTCCCTATACACTGCATGAGCCCCACACAGTCTTCCTATGTACTGTATGAGCCCCACACAGCCTCCCTATATACACTGCATGAACCCCAGACAGCCTCCCTATATTTATACTGCATGAGCCCCACACAGCCTCTCTCTCTATATATACTGCATGAACCCCAGACAGCCTGCCTATATACACTGCATGAGTCCCACACAGCCTCCCCAAATACTGCATGAGCCCCACACAGCCTCTCTCTATATATACTGCATGAGCCCCACACAGCCTCTCTCTATATATACTGCATGAACCCCAGACAAGCCTCCCTATATACATTGCATGAGCCACACACAGCATCCCTATATATACTGCATGAGCCCCACACAACCTCCCTATATACAGCATGAGCCCCACACAGCCTCCCCATATACTGCACAAGCCCAATACAGCCTCCCAATGTGCAGCACAGGGCTCCCATAGCCTCCCCTTGTGCAGCACGACGCCCCCATAGCCTCCGTTTGTGCAGCACAACACCCCCATAGCCTCCCCTTGCTCAGCACAATATCCCCATAGCCTCCTCATGCCCACCCAAACATCCCATACACATGAAAAAAAATGAGCACCACATACTCACCTCAGTCCCATTCCCTGGGGCTCTGCTTGTCTCCCTGCACCGCAGCCACATGCCGAATGGTGGAGGATGTGGCCAGAGGCGGTGCCTATGAATGCAACAGAGACAGTAAGTGGGCTGTTTTCCAGCCCCTCGGCTGACACAGTCGCACTCGGCCACACTTTGCCCAGGTCTGACTTACAGTCATTGTGCCACTAGCTAACTTGATCTCTGAAGCTTTTAGTTTTATTGCTTTGCTTATACTATCCATATGAAGACGTTTGTGTTTGTGATGATGGTGGCAATTAGCTGATACAATATGCATTTCCCTATGTAATGGAAGATTTATTTATTTTTGAGTGTTTTCAAAATCTTTAAAGTGTAAAATTGAAAGTGCTTATACGTAAAAACAAGTAATTTTGCAATGCAATTGTTAAAAATGTGCTCCATTCTTACAGTTTACTGCTTGTCTAGATCATTGTCTGCGGCTGCAGGCTATCAGCAATGGCTGGCAAGGAGTTCAGCATTTGCAAACACTGCACTGAACAAATCCGATAGAGAAGTAATTGTAACTCGGTGAAATGTGAAGTCGAAGCATTACATAGTAGTTCTCCATTTAGTTAGTATTCAGGCCTACACTTACTTAGTGTTAGACAGGGTACAGCAGGAATAATGTTATCTGAATCATATTGTGTGTGCTAGTTGTGAGTGTGGTGATTCCTTCGGTCTCTGGTCCTCTCCCAGTTTTCCTCCTTTCCTTCACTCGGACTCTGGTAATGACTTGGACAGATACATCACACAGGAAGCTGGCTCAAATTGCAGAATTAAAGAAACAAGATTTTCTTGTGTGGTGATGTATTTTTACAGAATGTATGTGTGGAATGTTCAAGGCCAGGACATGTTCCTACTTCAAGACATTTGGATGATTTAGTAAAACAAAGTACTCATTAAAAATCTAATTAACTTGTGAGGAAAAGTTTCTCTTGTAGTAATGGAAATGTTTCAAATGTATGTAAACGTCCTTCAATGTTTATTATAAAAATTTATGTAACCCCAGAAGAGACAAACACTCTGCCATATCCCTTCTCAGGTGATTTGTGTTTCTGAGCTTTCTCCTCATATATGAGAAATAAACCTGGGTATTGTTTCAACCTCAGTCTTTTCTGGCCATTTCATTCCATAGAAAGGAGATTTTCTTGATATTTTTGGTCCTTCGAAGCAAAGTCCATATATCCCCTCCTGCGGTCTCTGAATGGCAAGACTGACACCGGGGAGGGTCACAAACTCTACAACTAAGTCCTCCGACTGAATTGATGTCAAAAGAGGCCAGTTTTCTCATTTGACTACAGGAAGGGTGACGGATTTGAACACAGCCAAGGAGAAACTGGTGGCCAGACACGTCTGACCTGGGTAAGACCCTTCTTTGTTTATTGTTAGATAAGTCTGGTTATTCAGAAAGATTTTGTAATAGTTTTGCTTGGCAGCAGGGGAATCTAAGGGTCCCGTTTCACTTAGCGATGCACCAGCGATCCCGACAACGATAGCACCTGGTAAGGGTAGGGTTGCCTACAATAAGTCCAATAAAGCTCGAGAGGAGTAGCACCCGACACGGCACTCCCTATGGGTTATAGAGCTTGACTCCTTGGACATGAGAATATAGAAAACGGTTTTAGGAGCGCAGGAAAGAGACTCAGACGAGAGATGGGGTTAAACCACAACGCGTTTCGACGGAGGATCCGTCTTCATCAGGTGGATTTTCAAAAATCCACCTGATGAAGATGGATCCTTCGTCAAAACGCGTTGTGGTTTAACCCCATCCCTCGTCTGAGTCTATTTTCTGCGCTCCTAAGACCGTTTTCTATATTCTCATTGCTTCTATCCTCCATCAGAGGTTTTCGGCTGGAGCTGCGGTGGAGACTTGACATCCCAGTCTGCCCCTGGGTTGCTTCCTAAGCGCTCCTCTATGACCGCTCATTACTGACTCCTTGGAGAGGCTCAACAAAGCCAATTGATGCAACTAAAGACATCTTATCTATGATTGAGGTGCCAAGTGGCAAAGGAGGAATGGTACATGTGTACAGACCATGGAAAGATAAGGATGCCATTGAGGCTACACAGGGGATCCCTCACCCAAAAATAAAAGTGAGGGAATTTGAGGAAGGAGTGCGAGGATAGTATACTGGTTTCAGATTAAATAGAGTTGAATTAGAGCGAGTAATCAGGAAAGTTATTTGCTCACAACCTGTGTGTGTACTGTTCCCTGAGGTCGTTATCTGGGGCGTCACCTCAATTTGGCCTCACTGGTGATCTGGCATATCTGACTTTGGGTCAGAACGCAAACAGCTACAACAGTTTTTAGTGCCCAATGCGAGGCAGTGGTAACCAGCCTATTCGGAATCCATATGTAGGAGTTTCCTAGGAGATTGGACGTGCAAATCCTAGCTGCAGCAAGGTAAGAAATTTTAGTCTTACACCTTGTTTTGCACTTGCAATCTCTCTTCTGGATCTCTCCATATCTCTGGGTAAAGGCTGCAAACATGGTTCACAGAACCGACATCACCAGTGAGTTTTGTGTTTTGTCTGTTTATGTCTGTATGAGAGTTGAATAATCGTAATAAGATGATAATTGTCATCAGTATTTTCTGCCAATATACTAACTGGTTGTGTATTGTGCAGTGCAGAGCTGGGACAGACTCTATGCAGTTTTGTTGTTTTGCTCCTTGGTCATTTTTCATTTTAGATTGGCAGTACATTGTATAGGGCTGTGTTGCTGTGTTTTATGTTTATGTACAGGTTTGGCCAAAAGTATTGACACCCCTGCAATTTTGTCAGATAATACTCAGTTTCTTCCTGAAAATGATTGCAAACACAAATTCTTTGGTATTATCTTCATTTAATTTGTCTTAAATGAAAAAACACAAAAAGAATTGTCCTAAAGCCAAATTGGATATAATTCCACACCAAACATAAAAAAAGAGGGTGGACAAAAGTATTGGCACTGTATGAAAAATCATGTGATGCTTCTCTAATTTGTGTAATTAATAGCACCTGTAACTTACCTGTGGCACCTAACAGGTGTTGGCAATAACTAAATCACACTTGCAGCCAGTTGACATGGATTAAAGTTGACTCAAACTCTGTCATGTGTCCTTGTGTGTACCACATTGAGCATGGAGAAAAGAAAGAAGACCAAAGAACTGTCTGAGGACTTGAGAAACCAAATTGAGAGGAAGCATGAGCAATCTCAAGGCTACAAGTCCATCTCCAAAGACCTGAATGTTCCTGTGTCTACCGTGCGCAGTGTCATCAAGAAGTTTAAAGCCCATGGCACTGTGGCTAACCTCCCTAGAAGTGGACGGAAAAGAAAAATTGACAAGAGATTTTAGCACAAGATTGTGCGGATGTTGGATAAAGAACCTCGACTAACATCCAAACAAGATCAAGCTGCCCTGCAGTCCGAGGGTACAACAGTGTCAACCCGTACTATCCGTCGGCGTCTGAATGAAAAGGGACTGTATAATAGGAGACCCAGGAAGACCCCACTTCTTACCCCGAGACATAAAAAAGCCAGGCTGGAGTTTGCCAAAACTTACCTGAAAAAGCCTAAAATGTTTTGGAAGAATGTTCTCTGGTCAGATGAGACAAAAGTAGAGCTTTTTGGGCAAAGGCATCAACAGAGTTTACAGGAGAAAAAAAGAGGCATTCAAAGAAAAAAACACGGTCCCTACAGTCAAACATGGCGGAGGTTCCCTGATGTTTTGGGGTTGCTTTGCTGCCTCTGGCACTGGACTGCTTGACCGTGTGCATGGCATTATGAAGTCAAAAGACTACCAACAAATTTTGCAGCATAATGTAGGGCCCAGTGTGAGAAAGCTGAGTCTCCCTCAGAGGTCATGGGTCTTCCAGCAGGACAATGACCCAAAACACACTTCAAAAAGCATTAGAAAATGGTTTGAGATAAAGCACTGGAGACTTCTAAGGTGGCCAGCAATGAGTCCAGACCTGAATCCCATAGAACACCTGTGGAGAGATCTAAAAATGGCAGTTTGGAGAAGGCACCCTTCTAATATCAGGGACCTGGAGCAGTTTGCCAAAGAAGAATGGTCTAAAATTCCAGCAGAGCATTGTAAGAAACTCATTGATGGTTACCGGAAGCGGTTGGTCGCAGTTATTTTGGCTAAAGGTTGTGCAACCAAGTATTAGGCTGAGGGTGCCAATACTTTTGTCTGGCCCATTTTTGGAGTTTCGTGTGAAATGATCAATGTTTTGCTTTTTGCTTCATTCTCTTTTGTGTTTTTTCATTTAAGACAAATTAAATGAAGATAATAATACCAAAGAATTTGTGATTGCAATCATTTTCAGTAAGAAACGGAGTATTATCTGACAAAATTCAAGGGGTGTCAATACTTTTGGCCACAACTGTAGCTGGCATCAGCATTCTCAGAGTGTCAGTGGGCACTGCTGCAGTTTTCAAAAGTTGGGCTAATTTTTGGTACTTTAGACCAGCAGTGTGAATCCTTGTATGTATGCATATGAGAACCTCTGAATGAGATGAGTGATGAGTAACTAAGTATAAGGGACACAAAATTGTCCTTGATTGATGAGGGGTTCCGTTAGGTGTGGTCCAGCTTAGAGATGCCCTTATTCTGGTTGACTGGGACAATGTCATCAGAAATAAGAATACAGAAAATAAATATGAAATGTTTAAGAACATCCTTAATAGGCGCTGTAAGCGGATTATACCTTGTGGGAATAAAAGGACAAGAAATAGGAAAAACCCAATGTGGCTAAACAAAAAAATAAGAGGGGCAATTAACAGTAAAAAGAAAGCATTTAAACTACTAAAGCAGGATGGGACCGTTGAAGCTCTAAAAAACTATAAGGAGAAAAATTCTTTATCTAAAAAAATAATTAAAGCTGCCAAAAAGGAAACAGAGAAGCACATTGCTAAAGAGATTAAAACTAATCCCAAGCTGTTCTTCAACTATATCAATAGTAAAAGAATCAAAAGTGAAAGTGTAGGCCCATTAAAAAATTGTGAGGAAAGTATGGTTGTAGACGATGAGGAAAAAGCTAATATATTAACCCCTTTCTGACATCAGACGTACTATCCCGTCCATGGGCCCCTATGCCCATGGACGGGATAGTACGTCTAGCGCAATCAGCGGCGCTCACGTGGTGAGCGCCGCTGATCGCGGCCGGGTGTCAGCTGATTATCACAGCTGACACCCAGCACAATGTGTCAGGAGCGGTCACGGACCGTCCCCGTCACGTTAACCCCTTGCACACCGCGATCAAACACGATCACGGTGTACCAGGGGTTAAAGGGAAACATCGGCAGGGAGGGGGCTCCCTCCGTGCTTCCCTGAGCCCCACACAGCAGCGCAATGTGCAGCGCTGCTGCGGGGGGCTCCATCCCTGCAGGTCCCTGAATCCAATTATTAAAATCTAATTATCATAGCTGACACCCGGCACAATGTGTCAGGGGCAGTCACGGACCGCCCCCGACACGTTAACCCCTTGTACACCGCGATCAAACACGATCGCGGTGTACCGGGGGTTAAAGGGAAGCATCGGCAGGGAGGGGGCTCCCTCCGTGCTTCCCTGAGCCCCCCACGGCAGCGCAATGTGCAGCGCTGCTGCGGGGGACTCCTTTCCTGCAGGTCCCCGGATCCAATATGGCGACAGGGACCTCCGGGGGCCTGCAGGAAGCTGGCTTCCTCAGTGCCTGCAAAGCGCAGGCATGAGGAAGCCTGTGCAGTGCCTGTGACAGATCGCTGATCTGTCACAGTGATCTGTGATGTGACAGATCAGCGATCTGTCACAGGACAGTGATGTCCCCCATGGGACATTGTAAGAAAGTAAAAAAAAAATGAAAAAAAAGTGTAAAAATAATTTTAAAAAAATCGCCAAATTAAAAAAAAAAAAAAAATAATCCCCAATAAATTCATTTTTTGGAAATAAAAAAAAACAAAAAACAATAAAAGTACACATATTTGGTATCGCCGCGTCCGTAACGACCCGCCCTATAAAACTGTCCCAATAGTTAACCCCTTAAGCGAACCCCTTAAAAAATAAAAATAAAAAACGAAGCAAAAAATAATGATTTATTATCATACCGCCGAACAAAAAGTGCAATAACGCGCGATCAAAAAGACGCATATAAATATCCATGGTACCGCTGAAAACGTCATCTTGTCCCGCAAAAAATGAGCCACCATAGAGCATCATCAGCGAAAAAATAAAAAAGTTATAGCTCGCAGAATAAAGTGATGCAAAAATAATTATTTTTTATATAAAATTGTTTTCATTGCATAAAAGCGCCAAAACATAAAAAAAAAAGGCCTAAATGAGGTATTGCTGTAACCGTACTGACCCGAAGAATAAAACCGCCTTATAAATTTTACCGCACCCGGAACGGCGTAAACGCACCACCCAAAAGAAATTCATGAAACGCTGTTTTTTGTAAATTCTGCGTCCCAAAAAACGAAATAAAAAGCGATCAAAAAATGTCACGTGCCCGAACATGATACCAATAAAAGCGTCAACTCGTCCCACAAAAAATAAGACCTCACATGACTCGGTGGGTCAAAATATGGAAAAATTATAGCTCTCAATATGTGGTGATGCAAAAGTATTAAGTTACGTACCGGTAACGGTATTTTTCGGAAGCCCATGACAGCACCACGAGAGAGGGGATCCGCCCTTTAGGAACAGGAAACCTACAGATACAAAAAAGGGCGGCACCTCTCCCACGCATCAGTTGGTTTACAGAGCTTGAGAGGCTACCATGGTTAGTACACAACATATAATATATACAACCTATCTACCCTATATAGCAGAAACATTTTCCTTTTTTTTTTTCTTTACACCATCTCCCACATACCGTAAATTGTGGACAATCTTCTAAAGGAGTGCACCCCTATATGTGAACAAGGGAGGGAACTAAGGGTGCTGTCATGGGCTTCCGAAAAATACCGTTACCGGTACGTAACTTAATACTTTATTCGGACTCCCATGACAGCACCACGAGAGAATTACAGAGATGTAAACTAATTTAGGGCGGGACTACAGCCTATAGCACCCTTAGCCCGAAGGTGAGATCTGAAGAGGCACCCATATCTAATCGATAGTGGTTAAAAAAAGTTGGAAGGAGATGACCAGGTGGCCGCCTTACATATCTGATCAATTGACACTCCAGATCTTTCTGCCCAAGATGATGCCATGGCACGAGTGGAATGCGCCCTCAGGTTCTGCGGAGCCGGACCTCCACCTGCTGTGTAGGCAAGAGAGATAGCCTCCCTAATCCACCTCGCTAATGTGCGTTTTGATACCCTACAACCTTTCCTGGGACCTTGGAAGGATAGGAATAATGCATTCTCCTTCTTCCAAGGATCCGTGGCTGCTAAATATTTAAGTAAGCATCTCCTAATATCTAATGCCTGAAGTTTTTGCTCCTTAGGGTTGGTCGGATTAGGGAGGAAGGAAGGCAGAACTATCTCTTGTGTCCTGTGAAATTGTGATGCTACCTTGGGAAGGTATGCTGGATCTGGCCTTAGGATTACTCTATCCTGTAAGAACTCTGTGTAAGGGGGCAATCTGGAAAGTGCCTGTATGTCGCTCACTCTACGTGCGGATGTTATCGCCACTAGAAAAGCTGCCTTAAGAGATATAATCTTTAATGAGGCCGAATCCAGAGGTTCAAATGGTTTTTCTGTCAAGGCCGTAAGGACTAAATTTAAGTCCCAAGGTACACATCTGTCTTTGTGTATGGGTCTCGATCTAGCCGCTGCTTTGATGAACCTTGCTACCCAATAGTTATTGGCAATATCACGTGCAAACAAGGCCCCTAAGGCTGAAACTTGTACTTTTAATGTACTTGTGGAGAGACCCAATTCGAGACCCTTCTGGAGAAATTCCAGAATATGTTTCGTGGGAATTCCGTCTCTGGCGTCAAACTGAAAGGTGGACAGGAATCGCTTCCAGGTCCTAGCATAAATGTTAGTGGTAGTCAACTTCCTGCTTTTTAGGAGGGTATCAATTAACTTCTTGGAGAACCCTCTATCCTCTAACAGTGACCTTTCAAAGACCACGCCGTCAAATGGAGTCTCGCTACTTGTGGGTGGCTGACTGGCCCCTGGTAGAGGAGATCTGGAAGGTTCGGCAGCACCCAGGGATCGCATACAGACATGGTCCTCAACCACGCGAACCAGGTCCTCCTGGGCCAAAAGGGGGCAATTAATATAACTCTTGCCCGATCTTCCCTGATCTTCCTTACTACCAGAGGTAGAAGATTTAATGGCGGGAAGGCGTATGCCAGAGAAAAGTTCCATTTTATCAGGAGGGCATCCACTGCCAGTGGATTTTCCCTGGGGTTCAGAGAGCAGAATGATTTTTCTTTCCTGTTTTCTCTGGTGGCAAAGAGGTCTACCTCTGGCCGACCCCATCTGCGGACAATTTGGTGGTAAATATCCCTGTTCAAAGCCCATTCTCCTTGCTTTAGAGTCTTGCGGCTTAGAAAGTCTGCCTTTACGTTGTCCTTTCCTCTGATGTGGAGCGCCGTCAAAGATAGAAAACTTCCCTCTGCTATTTGAAGGAGACGTTCTGTTGTCCGCATCAGGGCGTCGGAGCGGGTTCCACCTTGGTGGTTGATATATGCTACCGCTACCTGGTTGTCCGAGAGTATCCTCACGTGATGGCCCTGTAGGTACATAATGAGTTTTTTGACTGCCTGCTCTATCGCCAGTAGCTCTCTTTGGTTGGATGAGATCTCCGTATCCGAATCCCACTGTCCCTGTACTACTATGTCCCCCATATGGGCCCCCCAACCGAAGGGACTAGCGTCTGTGGTTATAACACGGGTTATCTGCGTTATCCAGGGCACCCCTGAGGCTAGGTTTTTATCATCGAGCCACCATCTAAGCGATGTGACAGTCGAGGGGCTTAGCAACAGTTGACCTTGTAAGGAGTGTCTTAACGCCCTGCTATTAAATAGGACATCCTTCTGAAGGGCTCTAGTATGGAATTGTGCCCACCTAACTGCTGGGATGCATGAGGTTAGAGATCCCAACAGGGACATGGCCTGTCTGAGGGTCATAGAAGGATTATCAACCGCCCGAAGAACCTGCTGCTGTATCTTTTGCATTTTATCCAATGGCAACAGACACTGCTGAGTTTCTGAATTTAATAGTAAGCCTAGAAACTTTTGTATTTTTGAGGGCTGGAGTCGGGATTTCTCGTAGTTTAATATCCATCCGAGGTTTCCTAACCTGGACTTAGCTCTTTCTATCTGGGATGTACAATGGCCCACTGATTTTCCCACAATTAAAAAATCATCCAAATATGGAACAATCAGGATGTCCACTTCCCGTAAATGCGCCATCACTTCGGCCACTATCTTTGTAAATACCCGGGGCGCTGCTGAGAGACCAAAGGGAAGGGCTCTATATTGATAATGACGGACTGTGCCGTTTATTGAAACCGCCACCCTCAGGAACTGCTGGAAGTCTGCATGGATAGGTACATGATAGTACGCATCTTTCAAATCTATGACTGCCATAAAACACCCTTTAAACAATATTTTTATTGTCGTATTGATGGACTCCATCTTAAAAGTACGGTTTACCAAAAACTTATTAAGGAAACGTAAGTTAATGATCGTTCTAAATGTCTTATCAGGTTTTTGGATCAGGAATAAGGGAGAGTAGAACCCTCTTCCTCTCTCAGCTTCTGGAACCTCTATCAGGACGTTTTTCTGGCATAGGCTCAAGACCTCCGCTTCTAAAGCTGTTTGTTCGAGGGGTGAAGATCTTAACGGAGTAGATTTAAAGGTATCCCGCGGGACCTGGGTAAACTCCAATCTAAGCCCGGTGGATATTACATTGCGCACCCAGACACTATTTGTAATCTGTGACCATGCCGGAAGAAAGGGTGATAGTCTACCTCCCACGGGAATTGCTAGTCATTGATCTTGTCTCTTTTGATCTCTAGACGAGCGTCCAAACATGTAGCCCGTACCTCTTCTCCTTCTATCTTCCCATCTGGGACGGTCTCTAGTAGGCGAAGAATTGCGCCTTCTCCCCAGACGGAATCTCCTTCTACTAAATGGGCGTCGGTAGGATGTAGGCCAGAGATTTGGAAATTTTTTCTTGTCGTCCCCAGCCTTCTCAAGCAGTTCGTCCAGGACTGCGCCGAACAAATATTCCCCCTCACACGGAATAGTACAAAGCTTCGCCCTGGTTTGAATGTCTCCCTGCCAGCACTTTAGCCACAGGGCTCTACGAGCCGCATTAGAGAGACCTGCTGCTCTGGCTGCCATTCTTACTGCATCCGCCGAGGCATCTGCAAGGAAGGCTGCTCCCTCTTGGATTGTTGGTAGGGCCCCAAGAATTGTTTGTCTTGACGTACCCTGTTTTAATTGTGACTCCAACTGGTCCAACCAGACCATCATGGACCTGGCTGTGCATGTCGACGCCACTGCTGGTCTTAAGGAACCGGCTGCCATCTCCCAAGTATTCTTAAGGAAGGTGTCTGCCTTCCTGTCTAGGGGATCTTTAAGGGATCCCATGTCCTCAAAGGGCAGCGAGGATCTTTTCGATGCCTTTGCAATGGCCGCATCTAATTTGGGGGCCTTGTCCCAAGTATTTACTGCCGGATCATCGAAGGGATATCTGCGTTTGAGGGCTGGTGGTAGCGACCCTCTTTTATCCGGTTTTTTCCACTCTCTGTGGATTAGATCTTGGATCTTCTGATTTAACGGGAAGACTCTATGCTTCCTCTGCTCCAGCCCCCTGAACATGACATCCTGCATGGATAATTGGGGCTTAGGCTCCTCTACTTCCATTGTCCCTCTGACTGCTTTGACCAGCTTGTCTACCCGGTCAAGAGGCAGACAAAACCGACCAGAGTCCTCTTCTCCTGAGGAGGACGAGGGAGATGAAGCCTGGGAGTCTCTACTTCTCCTCCATTCTGCCGAGGAATCGGACTCCACCGGGACCCCGCCCTTTACAGTTTCCCGCTGGGACAGTGACTTTAGGGTTTCATTCATTTCCGCCCTAACAATGTCTCTCAAACTCGCCGCTACTGCGGGCGACTCTTCCGCCACTGTCTGCTGAATACAGGGGGGGCACAATCTTTTAGGGCATGAGTCCGGTAATGGGCATGCACAGAGTGCGCATTCCCTGTGTTTAGCCTTACTTGAAGCCTTCTTCCCCTAGAATAAAGCACAGAAGGGGGGGGCCTCGTCACTGAGTGAACTTTCACGAAGATCACTTACCAGTGCCACAATCAAGTACCGGAGGATGAGGGGGGTTCTTCTCAGACGATGCTCCTGTCTGCTTAGAGGAGCTTTTATGGCTGGACTGATCACTTCGTCCCGCACGTTCGCTGCCACGTGACTCTTTCTTTTTCTGCTTGACCTGCCGAAGGTCATCCAGGGGCGGCAGGGATGTTTGACGCTGCTGCCGTCTTTGCTGCTGTTGCCGCCGCTGCTGCTGCTGCTCGCTCTCCATTACTGCTCGCAGTAATGTGGCCAAGGCAAGGCACCCTACCAGGGTCCTGCCTTTATACCCCTCCTCCGGACAGCAGTATGCGTGCCGCGCCCCTCCCCCCCTAACCGGGCTCCCTTCCCCAGCTGGCGCCGCACCTGGTCGGAGAGCCGACACTCATCGGCGTTTGCGATGGGCGCCGCCATCTTGTTTTTCTCGCGCATGCGCAGTGGCGCCGCCGACCCGGAAGCACCTCCTCCGGCCGCCCCCTGACGTCACCGCGACCCCGCCTGACCGGAAGTCACGCGGGACGCCCGGGAGCTTCGGAATACCGCGCTCCCCGGTCGCAGCCCCCCCGCAGCGCGCCGGCCACCGCACTAGCGCCGCCGGATCCGGGGGGCCCCCGGGGGGGAATATACTCACCGGCGGCGGCCTTTATTCTGGAGTCGGACATCCTCCGGACGCCGCTCCCTGCTGACTACGCCACCGCCGTGCTACCCATCCTGGGCCACTGTGACGTCTTCCAGGGATCCGCACCAGGCCGAGGTAGGAGACCCCCCCGCTACCTGTATCGGCCGGCCTGGGATCCTGGTCTTCTGTAGGATCCCGTCCCTTCAGGAACAGGAAACCAACTGATGCGTGGGAGAGGTGCCGCCCTTTTTTGTATCTGTAGGTTTCCTGTTCCTAAAGGGCGGATCCCCTCTCTCGTGGTGCTGTCATGGGAGTCCGAATAAAACTATTTTTACAATAAAAAGCGTCTTTTAGCGGGCGACAGCTGTCAAACATAAAAACCGCCATAAATAGTAAATCAAACCCCCCGTTATCAACCCCTTAGTTAGGGAAAAATAATAAAATTAAAAAAAGTATTTATTTCCATTTTCCCATTAGGGTTAGGGTTAGGGCTAGGGCTAGAATTGGGGGTTTCCACTATTTGCGCACATCAGGTGCTCTCCAAACGCAACATGGCATCTGATCTCAATTCCAGCCAATTCTGCGTTGAAAAAGTCAAATGGTGCTCCTTCCCTTCCAAGCCCTGCCATGCACCCAAAAAATTTTTTACCCCTCATATGGGGTATCAGCCTACTCAGGACAAATTGCAAAACAACTTTTGGGGTCCTATTTCTCCTGTTGCCCTTAGGAAAATAAAAATTTTGGGGCAAAAATATCATTTTTGTGGAAAAAAATTTTTTTGTTATTTTCACGCCTGGGCGTTATAAACTTCTGTGAAGCACTTGGGGGTTCAAAGTTCTCACCACACATCTAGATAAGTTCCTTGGGGGGGTCTAGTTTCCAAAATGGGGTCATTTGTGGGGGGTTTCCACTGTTTTGGTAAATCAGGGGCTTTCAAAACGCGACATGGTGTCTGATCTCAATTCCAGCCAAAAAAGTCAAATGGCGCTGCTTCCCTTCCGAGCTCTGCCATGTGCCCAAATAGTCATTTACACCGACATATGGGGTATCAGTGTACTCAGGACAAATTGCACAATAACTTTTAGGGTCCTGTTACCCTTGGGAAAATAAAAATTGGGGGTGAAAAGATCATTTTGTGGAAAAAATATGATTTTTTAATTGTACCGCTGTGCATTATAAACTTCTGTGAAGCCCTTGTGGGTTCAAAGTTCTCACCACATATCTAGATAAGTTCCTTAGGGGGTCTAGTTTCAAAAATGGGGTCACTTGTGGGGGGTTTCCACTGTTTAGGTACATCAGGGGCTCTCCAAACGCGACATGGCGTCCGATCAGAATTCCAGCCAATTTTGCATTGAAAAAGTCAAACGGCGCTCCTTCCCTTCTGAGCTCTGCCATGCGCCGAAACAGTGGTTCCCCCCCACATATCAGGTATCAGCGTGCTCAGGACAAATTGCACAATAATTTTTGCAGTCCAATTTCTCCTGTTACACTTGGTAAAATAAAAAAAATTGAACCTGAAGTAATTTTTTTTGTGAAAAAAAGTTAAATGTTAATTTTTTTTAAATATTCAAAAAATTCCTGTGACGCACCTGAAGGGTTAATAAACTTCTTGAATGTGGTTTTAAGCACCTTAAGGGGTGCAGTTTTTAGAATGGTGTCACTTTTGGGTATTTTCTATCATATAGACCCTTCAAAGTGGCTTCAAATGTGATGTGGTCCGTAAAAATAAAATGGTGTTGCAAAAATGAGAGATCGCTGGTCAACTTTTAACCCTTATATCTTGCTAACAAATAAAAATTTTGGTTCCAAAATTGTGCTGATGTAAAGTAAACATGTGGCAAATGTTACTTATTAACTTTTTTGTGTGCCATATCTCTGTGATTTAAGGGCATAAAAATTCAAAGTTGGAAAATTGCGGAATTTTCAAAATTTTCGCCAAATTTCCGTTTTTCTCATAAATAAACGCAAGTTATATGAATGAAATTTTACCACTAACATGAAGTACAATATGTCACGAGAAAACAATGTCAGAATCACCGGGATCCACGGAAGCGTTTCAGAGTTATGACCTCATAAAGGGACAGTGGTCAGAATTGTAAAAATTGGCCCGGTAGTTAACGTGCAAACCACCCTTGGTAGTGAAGGGGTTAAAAAAAATATTCCCTAATAAATTCGTTTTTTGGAAATAATAAAAAAACAAACAATAAAAGTACACATATTTGGTATCGCCGCGTCCGTAACAACCCGCCCTATAAAACTGTCCCAGTAGTTAACCCCTTTAGTGAAACCCTTAAAAAATAAAAAACTAAGCAAAAAATAATGATTTATTATCATACCGCCGAACAAAAAGTGCAATAACGCGCGATCAAAAAAGACGCACATAAATATCCATGGTACCGCTGAAAACGTCTTCTTGTCCTGCAATAAACGAGCTGCCATACAGCATCATCAGCAAAAAAAATAAAAAAGTTATAGCTCACAGAATAAAGCGACGCAAAAATAACTATTTTTTATATAAAATTGTTTTCATTGCATAAAAGCCCCAAAGACCTAAATGACCTAAATGAGGTATCGCTGTAACCGTACCGACTCGAAGAATAAAACCGTCTTATCAATTTCACCGCATGTGGAACGGTGTAAACGCACCCCCCAAAAGAAATTCATGAAACGTTGGTTTTTGTTCATTCTGCGTCCCAAAAATCGGAATAAAAACGAGCAAAAGAGGTCACGTGCCTGAAAATGATACCAATAAAAACGTTAACTCGTCCCACAAAAAATAAGACCTCACATGACTCGGTGGGTCAAAATATGGAAAAATTATAGCTCTCAATATGTGGTGATGCAAAAACTATTTTTACAATAAAAAGCGTCTTTTAGCGTGCGACAGCTGCCAAACATAAAAACCGCCATAAATAGTAAATCAACCCCCCCCCCATTATCACCCCCTTAGTTAGGGAAAAATAATAAAATTAAAAGAAAATGTATTTATTTCCATTTTCCCATTACGGCTAGGGTTAGGGCTAGAGTTAAGGCCCCGTCACACTAAGCGACTTACCAGCGATCCCGACACCGATATCAAGGTGTCAGGATCGCTAGTAAGTCGCTATGTGATCACTGGTGAGCTGTCACACAGACAGCATCACCAGTGATCAGCACAGCGATGCCGAGCGCCCGGCATCGCTGGCCATCGCTGTAAAAAATAGAATCAAAATAAAAAATATAGTTATTCTCACCTTCCGACGTCCCATTCAGCCATCCTGCCTCTCTCCATGCTCCGGTCCCAGTGATCCTTTGCACGAATGACCGCGAGATGTCAAGGTCTCTAGGGATAACAAAGTCTCGCGGTCATTCGTGCAAAGGATTACTGGGACCGGAGCGTGGAGAGAGGCAGGATGGCTGAACAGGACGTCGGAAGGTGAGAATAACTATATTTTTATTTTTTTTTATTATCTTTTACACCTGATCGCTGGTCTCCCGCCTGTCACACAGCAATGCGTGCTGGCCAGCGGGAGACTAGCGACCAAAGAAATGTCCAGAGATTTCTTCCAGCGATCAGCGATACCGGCAGGGGGGCCGCTCGCTGATCGCTGTCACACACAGCGATCTCGCTGGTGAGATCGCTGTTATGTCACAAAAGTTGTGACTCAGCAGCGATCTCGCTACCGAGATCGCTTAGTGAGACGGGGCCTTTAGGGCTGAGATTAGGGTTAGGGGTGTGTTGGGGTTAGGGTTGGAGTTATAATTGGGGGGTTCCCACTGTTTGGGCACATCAGGTGCTCTCCAAATGCAACATGGCGTCTGATCTCAATTCCAGCCAATTCTGCGTTGAAAAAGTCAAATGGTGCTCCTTCCCTTCCAAGCTCTGCCATGCGCTCAAACAGTGTTTTACCCCCACATATAGGGTATCAGCCTACTCAGGACAAATTGCAAAACAACTTTTGGGGTCCAATTTCTCCTGTTACCCGTAGGAAAATAAAAAATTGGGGGCAAAAATATCATTTTTGTGGAAAAAAATAATTTTTTTATTTTCACGCCTGGGCGTTATAAACTTCTGTGAAGCACTTGCGGGTTCAAAGTGCTCACCACACATCTACATAAGTTCCTTGGGGGGTCTAGTTTCCAAAATGGGGTCACTTGTGGGGAGTTTCAATAGTTTAGGTACATCAGGGGCTCTCCAAACGCATATGACACCTGCAGACCATTTCATCAAAGTCTGCAGTCCAAAACGTCACTACTTCCCTTCCGAGCCCCGACGTGTGCCCATACAGTAGTTTTCTCCCACATATGGGGTATCAGCGTACTCAGGACAAATTGGACAACAAGTTTGGGGTCCATTTTCTCCTGATACCCTTGGGAAAATAAAAAAGTTGGGGACTAAATGATCATGTTTGTGGAAAAAATACAATTTTTTTATTATCACTTCTGTGAAGTCCTTGGGGGTTCAAAGTGCTCACCACACATCTAGATAAGTTCCTTAGGGGGTCTAGTTTCCAAAATGGTATCATTTGAGGGGGGTTTCCACTGTTTAGTTACATTAGGGGCTCTCCAAAGGCAACATGACACCCGCAGACCATTCCATCAAAGTCTGCATTCTAAAACGTCACTACTTCCCTTCCGAGCCCCGATGTGTGCCGATACAGTAGTTTTCTCCCACATATCGGGTATCAGCGTACTCAGGACAAATTGGACAACAACTTTTGGGGTCAAATTTCTCCTGTTACCCTTGGGAAAATAAAAAAATGGGGACTAAAAGATCATGTTTGTTGAAAAATTACGATTTTTTTAATTTCACGCCTGGTCGTTATAAACTTCTGTGAAGCACTGGGGGGTTGAAAGTGCTCACCACACATCTAGATAAGTTCCTTGGGGGGTCTAGTTTCCAAAATGGTGTCATTTGTGGGGGGTTTCCACTGTTTTGGTACATTGGGGGTTTTCCAATCGCGACATGGTGTCCGATCTCAATTTCAGCCAAAAAAGTCAAATGGCGCTGCTTCCCTTCTGAGCTCTGCCATGCGCCCAAATAGTCATTTACACCCACATATGGGGTATCAGCGTACTCGGAGCAAATTGCACAATAACTTTTAGGGTCCTGTTACACTTGGGAAAATAAAAGTTGGGGGTGAAAAAAACATTTTTTGGAAAAATATGACTTTTTAATTGTACCGCTGTACGTTATAAACTTCTGTGAAGCCATTGTGGGTTCAAAGTTCTCACCACATAACTAGATAAGTTCCTTGTGGGGTCTAGTTTCCAAAATGGGGTCACTTGTGGTGGGTTTCCACTGTTTAGGTAAATCAGAGGCTCTCCAAACGTGACATGGCGTCCAATCTGAATTCCAGCCAATTTTGCATTGAAAAAGTCAACAGGCGCTCCTTCCCTTCTGAGCTCTGCCATGCGCAGAAACAGTGGTTCCCCCCCCCACATATCAGGTATCGGCATACTCAGGACAAATTGCACAATAACTTTTGCTGTTTAATTTCTCCTGTTACCCTTGGTAAAATAAAAAAAATTGAACCTGAAGTATTTTTTTTGTGAAAAAAAGTTAAATGTTCATTTTTTTTTAAATATTCAAAAAATTCCTGTGACGCACCTGAAGGGTTAATAAACTTCTTGAATGTGGTTTTGAGCACCTTAAGGGGTGCAGTTTTTAGAATGGTGTCACTTTTGGGTATTTTCTATCATATAGACCCCTCAAAGTGGATTCAAATGTGATGGGGTCCGTAAAAATAAAATGGTGTTGCAAAAATGAGAAATCGCTGGTCAACTTTTAACCATTATAACTTCCTAAGAAAAAAAATTTTGGTTCCAAAATTGTGCTGATGTAAAGTAAACATGTGGGAAATGTGACTTATTAAGTTTTTTGTGTGCCATATCTCTGTGATTTAAGTGCTTAAAAAATCAAATTTTGAAAATTGCGAAATTTTCAAAATTTTCACCAAATTTCCATTTTTCACACAAATAAACGCAAGTTATTTGAATGAAATTCTATCACTAACATGAAGTACAATATGTCACAAGAAAACAATGTCAGAATCACCAGGATCCATGGAAATGTTTCAGAGTTATTACCTCATAAAGGGACAGTGGTCAGAATTGCAGAAATTGGCTTGGTCATGAACGTGCAAACCACCCTTGGGGGTGAAGGGGTTAAACAGCTTCTTCACGGTATTCACGGTGGAAAATGAAATGCTAGGTGAAATGCCGAGAGACAAAGAAAACCCTATATTAAGGGTCACAAATCTAACCCAAGAAGAGGTGCAAAACTGGCTAAATAAGATTAAAATAGATAAATCTCCGGGTCCGGATGGCATACATCCACGAGTACTAAGAGAACTAAGTAATGTAATAGACAAACCATTATTTCTTATATTTAGAGACTCTATAGCGACAGAGTCTTCCACAGGACTGGCGCATAGCAAATGTGGTACCAATATTCAAAAAGGGCTCTAAAAGTGAACCTGGAAATTATAGGCCAGTAAGTCTAATCTCTATTGTTGGTAAAATATTTGAAGGGTTTCTGAGGGATGTTATTCTGGATTATCTCAATGAGAATAACTGTTTAACGCCATATCAGCATGGGTTTATGAGGAATCGCTCCTGTCAAACCAATCTAATCAGTTTTTATGAAGAGGTAAGCTATAGACTGGACCAAGGTGAGTCATTGGATGTGGTATATCTTGATTTTTCCAAAGCGTTTGATACCGTGCCACACAAGAGGTTGGTACACAAAATGAGAATGCTGGGTCTGGGGGAAAATGTGTGTAAATAGGTAAGTAACTGGCTTAGTGATAGAAAGCAGAGGATTGTTATAAATGGTATATTCTCTAACTGGGTCGCTGTGACCAGTGGGGTACCGCAGGTGTTGGTGTTGGGACCTATTCTCTTCAACATATTTATTAACGATCTAGATGATACAAAACTATGTAAAGAAGTCAATACAAGAGAAGATAGTATTCTGCTACAGATGGATCTGGATAAGTTGGGAACTTGAGCCGAAAGGTGGCAGATGCAGTTTAACAATGATAAATGTAAAGTTATACACATGGGAAGAAGGAATCAATATCACCATTACACACTGAACAGTAAACCACTGGGTAAATCTGACATGGAGAAGGACTTGGGGATCCTAGTTAATGACAAACTTACCTGGAGCAGCCAGTGCCAGACAGCGGCTGCCAAGGTAAACAGGATCATAGGGTGCATTAAAAGAGGTCTAGATACACATGATGAGAGCATTATACTGCCTCTGTAAAAATCTCTGGTTAGACCGCACATGGAGTACTGTGTACAGTTTTGGGCACCGGTGCTCAGGAAGGATATAATGGAACTAGAGCGGGTACAAAGGAGGGCAACAAAATTAATAAAGGGGATGAGGGAACTACAATACCCAGAGAGATTAGCAAAATTAGGATTATTTAGTCTAGAAAAAAGACGACTGAGGGGCGATCTAATAACCATGTATAAGTATATAAGGGGACAATACAAATATCTCTCCGAGGATCTGTTTATACCAAGGAAGGTGACTGTCACAAGGGGGCATTCTCTGCATCTGGAGGAGAAAATGTTTCTCTACCAACATAGAAGAGGATTCTTTACTGTTAGGGCAGTGAGAATCTGGAATTCCCTGCCTGTGGAGGTGGTGATGGCGAACTCAGTCAAAGGGTTCAAGAGAGGCCTGGATTTCTTCCTGGAGCATAACAATAATTTTTTTTAAATTTGTTTATTAAACCTTAAACAGGTGTACAATATACATACTGGTATATAATGTTAAACACGATACAAAGTGTACATATGTTTCATACGACATTGAAATACAAGGCAAAATGTGCATACCAGTTGTATACAGAATAAAGCAAAATACAATATCAATTAAATCATAATGGTCTTGTTTTATTACTTGAGTGATGAGATCTGACTAACCTCTAAACTGTACCTACATCTACAAGAACATAAACAAACTATTCCGCAGCCTACTTCCACACAATTAACTATTATGTGACATCTCCACTCTACAAGGTGAGGTGAGAGGAATTCCACCTCTCCCAAATCTTTTCAAATTTACCCGGGCACCCTCTGTTTTGATATAACGTGCATTCCTATGGGATAATCGAATTCACTAAGTTGGTCCAGGACCCGAGAGAGGGAGATGAACCTCTCATCCACCGCAATGCCAGTACCTTTCGTGCCATAAACAGCGTCTCCCGTAGGAAGATCCCAATATATTAACCCCATGTCTCCTCGTCCCATACTCCAAACAGACAGACCAGTAGTTCAAGGGGAATAGGAACTTGTCCAGAGATGTTAATACTGATGTCACCTCCTTCCAATATTGTGCAACGATAGGACAGTACCAGATTATATGAATAAAGTCTGCATCTGTTGAATGTGAAAAATGAGGATGAATGAACTCATGGAGATCAACATCCAACACTGTGGAGACACCATCACATGTTTCTCAACGCAGTGATTCTAGAGCAATGCCCCCATCCCTTATGGGAAATATGCAAAAACATGCAAAACACAAGCCACGGAGACACCATCACATGTTTCTCAACGCAAGCAATGACTAGCCAGGTCTTTCCCCGGGAAGGAACAACCACGGGAAGGGCAGTCTCCAATGAAGGAAACCACCTATGCCAAAACATGGTATCCATCCACAGACAGCTGTTTCGGGGTATAGCCCCTCATCAGTGTGGAGTAGGAAACTGGCTAGTAGGAGCAATGCCTAGTAAAAGACTGTGAAAAATGAGGATGAATGAACTCATGGAGATCAACATCCAACACTGCGGAGACACCATCACGTTTCTCAACGCAGTGATTCTAGAGCAATGCCCCCATCCCTTATGGGAAATATGCAAAAACATGCAAAACACAAGCCGCGGAGACACCATCACATGTTTCTCAATGCAAGCAATGACTAGCCAGGTCTTTCCCTGGGAAGGAACAACCACAGGAAGGGCAGTCTCCAATGAAGAAAACCACCTATGCCAAAACATGGTATCCATCCACAGACAGCTGTTTCGGGGTATTGCCCCTCATCAGTGTGGAGTAGGAAACTGGCTAGTAGGAGCAATGCCTAGTAAAAGACTGTGAAAAACGAGGATGAATGAACACATGGAGATCAACATCCAACACTGCGGAGACACCATCACATGTTTCTCAACGCAGTGATTCTAGAGCAATGCCCTATCAAGGGTAGAGACGAAATAGCATTATCTATACCTATACATCTCATATGCGATTGAAAAGCTGACCTTAGTTGTAGATAATGAAAGAACTGGGATCTCGGGACATTGCGGTGAACTTGTAATTGTTCAAAAAATATCAGAGTTCCATGATCATATAGATCAACTATCGTAAAAACATTATACTGAGCCCAAAACTCAGCGGATGGGTGTTCAAGTAACGCTGGAAGGTAATCATTATTCCATAAGGGCATTTCGGCTATAATATCCTCAAATCCAACCACCCTTTTTATCTGCTTTCATACTGATCGTGCCAGACGAAGCAGGGGCAACAGCCACGGGACATTTATTTTCCTCATTTCCAAAAATCCTAGCGGGCAACTAACTTGTGCGGCATGAAGCAGATGACCTTCAGAATTAGGAAGATGACCCCCGGGTATCCATGTTCTTATGGCTTTGGCCTGTCCGGCCAGATAATACAGAAAGAAATCGGGTAACGCTGCCCCCCCCTCCCTTTTTGGGCCTCTGCAAAGTGGATAGTTTAAGTTTGGGCCTGGTTTTCCCCCATATAAAAGATGTGATCTGGGAATTCAGATTAGCAAAAAAGGATCTGGGCACCACTACAGCACTATGTTGGAGAGAATAGCTAAGCTTGGGGAGTAATATAATTTTAATTAAACTAATACGTCCAGCCATAGACAGTGGAAGTTTACCCCAAATAGCGAATTTGGCTTTAACCATCTCCATCAGTGGATGTATGTTAAGTTGTAGATCAAACTTACTGCCTTGAGAAATATGGACACCCAGATATTTGAAACTGGTTACAATGGGTAGTGAGGAGAGAGTCTCAAGTCGTGGCATTGGAGCATGGGAGAGAGGCATCAAAGCAGACTTCTCCCAATTTATATATAGGCCAGAGGATTTACCAAATTTATTTATAGTAGTGATCACTCCTTGTCAGGGTTTCCCCCGCTTTGTCCATAAATATCACCATATCATCAGCATATAGGCCTATGGTGTCTGTCCGGCCCGCTATTTCTATACCAGCAATATTAGGGGAAGATCTTATACGAATTGCCAGTGCCTCGATAGCAAGAGCAAAAAGGGCCGGGGAAAGGGGACACGCCTGACAAATTCCCCTATGCAATGAAAAGGGCTCAGATATGGAACTATTTATGATGACCCGGGCCCTAGGCTTCATGCATAATATACTGACCCACTTTTGGAATCTATCACCGAATCCATACCTCTGCAAACATGCGTGGAGAAAAGGCCATTCAAGAGAGTCAAAGGCCTTGGCCGCATCAAGTGATGTCAATGCCCATTCGTTGTCCGGCACCAGAGAGCTATACTGGACCACTGACTGAACTCGTCTAATATTGATGGAGGTGCTCTTACCAGGCATAAAGCCAGTTTGGTCAGAATGTATGAGGTCCAATATAACTGATTCCAATCTGTTGGCCAAAATTTTCGTAAAGATCTTAGAATCCACATTTACTAATGATATAGGCAGATAAGATCCACAATCTAAAGGGCCCTTCCTCTCCTTTTTTAGAACTATTATATTAGCCTCATAGGAGGATTCCGGCATGCATCCCCCCTCCCAAATCCCATGAAGCACCGTTAACAAAAGGGGCGCCAATATCTCCTGGTATTTCCTATATAATTCGACAGGAAATCCATCTGGTCCAGGGGCTTTCCCAGAGGCCATATCCTTCACGGCATCCTCTACCTCCTCCAGAGTAAACTCAGCATCCATAAAAGCCCGCTGGGAAGGGCCTAGTGTGGGAAACTCTATATCTGACAGATAATTTAGACACCCTGGGCTATCAACATCAGTCTTAGAATTGTACAATGAGCTATAATAATCATAAAAGCATTTCAGCATTTCCTCAGTTGAAGAAGCCAGAGCACCATCCGAACTGCAAATCTGTAAGATTGTGTTAGTTGTATTATGTTGACGCACTAAGTAAGCCAAAAAATTTGCTTGCCTGATTCTCCATCTCAAAGTAAGATTGTCGGGCAAAAAATAATTTACGTTTAGTTTTACTGTCAACATGCTGAGTATATAACCTTTGAGCAGTCAACCATTCCACCCTATTACTATTAGTTTGGTCAGATATGTAGGCGGCCTCCGAATCTTTCAGACGTCGCTCCATCTCGCCATCCTCCTCCGATGTCACTCGTTTAATGTAAGAGATCGTAGAGGATAAACAACCTCTCAGATAAGCTTTAAGAGTGTCCGAAAATAAATTAACATTTTGGGGTTCAGGGTGGGACGAGACGAAGCAACGTAGCTGATCCATCGTTCTATCTGGTGGTTTTATCAACTTCAACCAAAAAGGGTTCATCTTCCATGTCATCCTATTATTCAATGGTCCGGATTTAAGTTTAAGAATAACTGGACTGTGGTCTGAAATCCCCCTACTGCCATGTTCAATATCATCCACCCATGTCGCTAGGCTGCTGGATCCAAAAATGTAATCTATGCGAGATAGGGAGCGTTTAGTGGAGGAATGGCAAGTATACTCCCTCGTCTCAGGATGGCGCATTCTCCATAGATCCAGCCACCCGCTACCCGCCATGAATTGTGACAGCTGGGATGTACCTGGATAATTTAGGGCGAAACTCAATGCTTTCTGAATAATTGACATATTGGCCGGGGGGGGTTATAGATACACAGAATAACATATTTCTCAGAGTTGATCAGCGTATGTACAAACACAAGGCATCCCTCAGGATCTTTCCGGGCCTCCCTGGTTTCCCACCGAACATCTTTATGTATTAACAGTGAAACCCCCCTTGAATAGCTGGTGTGAAAAGCATGTATAAACCACTGTACCCACAGTTTTTGCACACACCAAACTGTATCTCTGGTCAGGTGCGTCTCAACCAGAGCCACAATGTGAGGGCAATATTGTCTAATTTGTGAGAACACCTTAATTTTCTTTCTGGGGGTTTTTATGCCTCTTACATTCCAGGTCATACATATCAACTCAGTACCCATTCCCACCTATCCGAATATGTTGCATAGTGGTGCCCGAGCAGAATGCAGAGATATCACCTAGATAACAAAGTTGGCATCGGCTGCGGCATTTACCTAAATAACTATAAAATCTAAAACCTTTGTAAAAGAAAGAACAGAACAAGAACCTAATAATATAGGAGCACAGTCTCACACTCCCATCAAAAAATAAGCAAGGGGATACCATCACTGAGTACAGTGTCCGGTATTGTTGGTAATTGGATACTCGCCGAGAGAGCTCCAATTAGACCTTTGACTGAAAGGATCCAGATTAACAGCCATCACATTAGGATTCCTTTGCAGGCGATCCCCTATGGGACAGCAGCCATTCAGTCGCCTCCATTGGATCTGTGAAGAACACGGAGGTATCTCCGTGGACAACCCGAAGCCGGGCTGGATATATCATTGAGTACACAATGTTCCTTTCCCTGAGCCGTTTCTTGACTTCAATAAATTGTGCCCGCTGCTTCTGCAGCTCCATGGAAAAGTCCGGGAAGATGGAGATCGCAGCATTGTTGAACTTGATGGGACTTTTTTGTCGTGCAAGACGCAGAATGGTGTCTCTGTCTTACAATTGAGGAGGCGTGCCAGGAAAGGCTGAGGTGGGGCCCCCGGAGGCAGGGGTTTAGTAGGGACCCTATGTAGTTTTTCAATTGCTAACACTGAAGAGAATTCATCCCCCAGGGAGGCCTTAAGCCAGTCTTCAGAAACTGCTCAGGATGCTGACCTTCCGAGCGCTCAGGCAGACCAATGATGCGGATATTATTCCGACGCATTCTGTTCTCCAAGTCATCCGCCTTCTGTTTCCAAGCATTCATAGAGCCCGCCACTTTCGTTAATTTGGCCTCCATAGGTGTAATGGTATCCTCTACCTGAGACACCCTCATCTCCACCTCCGTAATGCGTCCCCTCATGGTCTGCATATCTTGACGAAGTCTCCCCAGCTCCGTGTAAACATCCTCAATTTTCTCAGTCAGGGATGTCCTGGTTAGGGAGATAGCCTGCATCAATTGCTCAGATGCCTGTTTAAGGGTCAATTCCTCCTGCTCAGTTTCTTCCTCACCCCCAGAAAGACGATTTTTAAGTTGAACTTGGGAGGAAGTGTTTCTAAGAGGCCATGCACTATCAGAGGGATCGGGTCTTGCATACTCCTTTAGTTTTTCTGCTGCTGCTCCTGACCCTTTAAATCGACTCATGGTTAGCTGCAGTATGATTCATTAAGACAACTAAAGGTATATGCTCCGGAAATGCCCCACAGCGCATGGTGAGCACAGCAGGACTTGTAGCTCAGGCCACAGAAAGAGGGAGCCACATGAAGTTGTCAGGATGATGACCCGCACTATGCCAATAGAGTTCCTTGCGGCCAGGGGAGGGAGAGGGGGTCCCCACAGCGACAGCAGCAGTGGGGGGAGGGTGTACAGAGTCTCCCACAGTGATGGCGCCAACCGGTGCGGAGATTAATTAATGGAGGGGAAGGAGCATGCAGGGCCCAATCTTTCAGGGCACTCACCGCGTGTCCCCTCTGTTCTGTCAGCCGATATCTTCACCGCCCGAGCAGCGGTACAGCGGTATGAGCCGACGCTGCAGCTCTCAGTGGCAGAGCCGCACCTCCAAGATGGCTGCCGCCTCATGGAGGATCAGCCGCCTGCTCCAGTCTCCCCGGCCGCCCGCTCTCGAAAGCTGCTCACGTCCTCCTGCGGGGGGGTCCAGGGGGAATCCGACAATCCAAGATATATCACAAAAAAAGGGTCCAGAGTCCAGGATAAAACAGGATTCTGAGGAGCTCTCCCATCAAGCATCCTCTCTCGCTCGCTACATAGCCACGCCCCCCCTGGAGTGTAACAATATTGTATCTTACAGTTATTGTTAGGTTCTTTAGAAGGACGTAGATCTGGGGATTTGTTCTGACAGAATTTTATAGACTAAACTGGATGCACTAATGTCTTTTTTCGGCCTTACTATGCAATCTATGTAATCCAACTCACTTTGAGCTGAATCAGGTGGAGTGATTGAGATAAGGGATTTTGTTATTCTCTTCTTTTTATAAAAATCAACTGATGGCAGGAAAGTGAAATAAAAAAAAAAACTGAATGAGCACGTATGAATGAATCATCACACATCATTCTGTGAAGGGTGCAAAGGTATCCTGGGTGTACTGTGTGTATCAAGGGGCAGAGCCCTACAGGATTTTATTTTATGGAGTCCTAGTATCATTACTTATATTAATCTACATTTGAGATTGAGCAACAATGAAGCCCATTTTATATATGGTTTAACATTGGACAGGTTCCTCTATGTGTTTGGCCAGACGTGGTCAGGGTCAGATTATTCAAATCGTGCAGTGATCTGCTCTTATAGTGAAATTGTTTCCAGAGGAGGATGAAGGTTTTGCAAAAATAAATTAAGTCTGAGAACTGCTGCATTCTGTTTCTGTGTGAAAAGACACTAAGTTCTTATCTCCGCTCGCACATGATGGGAGGAGGAATGAAGCTGTGCGCAAGATTCTCTGCATTTCTGTCCTTGGTGTAATATGCGCTGGGAGATTTATGCTTTTAAAGAAAAAAGTACTGTAATATTGGAAGTTGAAGTTGGAAGTTGAAAGTAAAATGTTGTGCCTTTTTTTTTTAGAAGGAAACTTGTGATTGTTTGATCATTAATGTGTTTTTACCTTCTTCTAGTTGTGTGTACAGCTAATTGAGGATCAGCAGAAGGGGGTAGCCAACAGCACGTCTGATCGAGTAGTGAGAGGCCTGAGCCTTCCTACTTTCGTCAGCGGTTTTTGTTGTGGGTGAGAGGCCTGAGCCTTCCCACAGTCCATGGAGCTGGTCTAGTAGGTGAGAGGCCTGAGCCTTCCTACTTTAGTCAGCTGGTCAAATGGGTGAGAGGCAAAGAGCCTTCCCGTTGCACCCTGTAGGTCTACCGGGTGAGAGGCACGAGAGCCTTCCCGCTACATCTTGACAGGCTCATTCTGACTTGCTAAAGTGTGGCCTGTAGACAAGGTCTTGGCCCACTGAGAGGGCATTTGCAGAAAGGTGAGCTGTCTGGAGTATAAGTTGAAGCCATGGGCAACTTGCTCTGTGTGCAGTCACGGCCCCCAATGGGATCCAAAACAGCTATATAGATTGTAAAAGATAGAGAGGGAAAAGAAGCAGTGAAAGAATGTGGGACCAATATTGAAAAAGGCAAACATGCCAGAGTGTGATTGTTGGATGTACAAAAATGGCACAGACAAGGGAAGAAAATAGCAAGTAAACACATGGTGTCTAAGATAGTGAAGCAGTACAGAAGTAAGATGTATTATGAATGTTTTGATGCAAAAAAGTCTGACTATGACCGATACATGACTGCTACCATCATACCTCTGTATAACCAGAGACCCAGAACAAGCTAAATGGACAAATAAAGGAGCAATTCTAGAAAATGGGTTATATGTGTCCTCTGAAAATAAATACATTCTACCAGCTAATGGTAATCATTTCATTCAACTCCTGCATTGATCCATCTTGCATGTGTTCACTCTATTCCATGTCAGCAAGCATTTTGTACTGGTAATCATTTCATTCAACTCCTGCATTGATCCATCTTGCATGTGTTCACTCTATTCCATGTCAGCAAGCATTTTGTACTGGTAATCATTTCATTCAACTCCTTTGCTATAATTCATCTGTTACATTTTTCTCAGTACTTACTGTTGTATATCCATGGGGGGAATCGCTGGAGATGTTATCATGGGAGAGGTGCTATAGCACAGAGATGTAATCAGGACTAGCGTCTTTGATCATCTATTCCAAACCAGGATGTGTTGAGCAGCCGTTGCTAATTTGTAACTAACCAGCTCCCACAATCCCCTTCTCTTGGCCCTGTAGTGTGGAGTCTAAATTTAGATTCATTCTAAGGGGAACATGAATGTGAGGGGTCGCACGCATTCAGCAAAGCATCGCATTAGCTAAGCATCATACAAAAGCAGTTATCCCATGGCAGTTAGTCAGGGCAGGAGTTAGGTAACTCACACTTTGTACTCCCTTTTACACATGTGCTTTATTTCTATCCACCTGTGTTCCCTTGCCATCCACATTCACCACCCCATCCCTCCTCCATCACGACTTATAAACATCAGCCCCTCTATACAGCTCCCATGCACTCCTCACCTTCCTGACAAACCTCAGCCCAACTTGCCCATACACATCGCAAAAAAAACTTCTTCCAATTCCAATAACTACTTGCTCTTTATCTTCCTACTCCTACTGATTTCGGGGGATATCTCCCCCAACCCCGGTCCACCATCCCCCAACCTCAACCCCTACTCTACCTCATATCAAAACAATACTAATCTTATTAATATTACTTGCAATCCCTCATCTCCCTCTTTCAATTGTGCCCTCTGGAATGCAAGGTCTGTATGTAACAAGCTTCCTTTCCTGCACAATTACTTTCTGATTAACTCTCTTAATCTATTTGCCCTCACCAAAACCCGGATTCAGGATTCTGACACTGTCTCCCCTGCTGCCATTTCCCATGGTAGCATACAATTCTCCCATTCCCCGAGACCCACAAACAGACTTGGTGGTGTGGAGTCAGCATACTCCTGTCCCCACAATGCACTTTCCAGGTAATCCCCCCAGTTCCATCACTCTCATTCCCTTCATATACTGGCCCCCAGGCTCACCCACCCACTTCCTTGACCACTTCTCAGGTTGGCTGCCGCACTTTATGTCCTCAGAACTCCCAACCCTTATCCTGGGAGACTTCAACATCCCCATTAACAGCCCCCTTTTCACATCTGCATCCCAGCTTCTATCACTAACCACTTCTCTCGGCCTCTCACAGCTCTCAACCTGTGAGACACACAAGGACAGTAACACTCTTGACCTGGTCTTTCAATCTCCTTCCTAAATAATGCACGGCTTCCCCTCTCTGACCACAACATTTTCTCCTTCATGCTCACAAATCCTCACCCACCCCAGCACACTCCCATCTTCTTGTCCGACTACGTGCACTACCGACCCCATTTCCTCACATCTCCTCCTGTCTCTCTCTCCAGTCGTCACAACTCACCTAACTACAATATTTAATCTCTCCCTCTCCTCTGGCATTTTCCTATCCTCCTTCAAACACTCTATTGTTACTCCATTATTAACCCCTTTCTGACAGCTGACGGGATAGTACATCAGAGTCCCCTGTTTTGAGGTGGGCTCCGGCGGTGAGCCCACCTCAAAGCCGCGACATATCAGCTGTTATAAAAAACTGACATGTGCCCACAATAGGCGCAAGCGGAATCGCGATTGGCTCGCGCCTAATAACTAATTAAATCCCGCTGTCAAACTCTGACAGTGGGCATTTAACTACCGCTTCCAGCCGCCAGGCCGGAAGTGAGCGCATCGCCGACCCCGTCACGTGATCGGGGGTCTGCAACGTGTTGCCTTGACAACCAGACTCTATGGTTGTTGCAGGCACATTGCTAGATGCCCCAATTAGTAAAGAGGAAATAAAAGGTGCTATTAAAGCACTTCCTTTTGTAAAAACTTCTGGAACCGATGGTTTAGTAGGGGATTGGTACAAGAATAATTATGATTTGGTTAGATATTGTTTGTTTGCACTCTATGAGACCATTTTTAAGAAAAGGAGCTCCCCGACTCTGTGAGAAAGGCGCTAGTTGTGGTCTTACTAAAGTCCGGAAAAGACTTATGTCTCCAGAATCTTATCTTCTAATTTTGTTAATACAGATATAAAAATTTATAGCTAAAATACTTGCTTAAGATTGAATTGGTTACTGTCATCATTAATACATCCTGACTAGAGATGAGCGAACTTGAGGGTTCAGTGACATGTCAGCAGTCTGCATTATGAATAGCTAAGCAGAGCACCATATGAAGCCCCTACCCCACAGGTTGCATCGGAGCACGAGCATATCATTAACTCAAAACTGAAAATAAAGATTAAACAATAACCAAAAAACGGATTTCATCAACCAAGGTATCATTTTAATCAGCATAACAGCGCTGACCTGACACTGTGTGTAGATTACTGTGCACAATCCTGCTAACAGGTTCCCTTTAAAGACGAACTGTAACCCTGCTGTGGAACCATGGGGTCATATAGACCCCATGGCTGAATAAATTGAAATATTTCTAAAACTGGTCAATCTCAGACATTGACCTTCTATGTATTTTCAAGTAACATATTTCTGCTTACGGTATGTTGGTGATATTGTGAATTTGTTTTTCAATTTTGTTTCAAAGTTATTTCCAATTTTCTGTGTTTGGGACTCTCCTGACTCCATAGTACCTTTACTGTCTGACTTTTTTTTTTTTAAATATTTTCTGTTTATTCACAGGTTTTGTAATATAATTGTAAGTAAGCCATGGCTAGACTAACTGTGATGACTCCTGATGAAATATTGGCAGCCTTGGATGCTTCTAGTGATGTCGATACTGATAATGAAGGTAATTTGGAAGATAATTTGAGCTGGGTCGAAAGTGACGCAGATCTCGATGTTGCATCGGATTCAGACAGCGAACAAAGTGCTATTCTGTCTGACACTGGTGATGCCAATTCCTTCGATGATGAGGACGACGACGATGATACTTCAGGTGAAATTCTTGGCAAAGATGGCTATAAGTGGTTGCTACAGCCAAAGACTATTCAACAAACTCCAATCCGAAACATTGTCAAGGCCAAACCAGGACCAAAGGGTGATGGACGTCTTGCAGATATGCCCTTGAAATCATTCAAACTTTTTTTCAACAATGCTTTGATTGAAGAAGTCATCAAATGGATGAACTAAAAAATTCAAAGTGCTAAAGTGAAATACAAGATCCAGTCTGGATAATTGTATGACACAAGCATTTTGGTATAAATTTCAGTTTGTGTTTTGATGATGACAAATAAATCACTTCAAAGTTACGTTTGATTTCATAACTGTGTTCTGAAATGATGACAGAATAAAACTTGATTATTCTGAACAGCCAGCATGTTCATTTTAATGAAATATGACAATTTTGAGCCTGGAATCAAATAGACCCCATGGTACCAAAGCAGTGATTTTTTTCATGGTTCCCACAGCAGGGCTAAATTTAGAGGCTATTAAATGCTTGGAGTTAATCTGTCCTCTTCCTATAACAATTTATACAGCTCTGGCAAAAATTAAGAGACCATTGCAAAATTTTCAGTTTGTTTGATTTTTTTTCTTTATAGGCACATTTTTGAGTAAAATGTAAATTGCTCTTTTATTCTATAAACTACTGACAACATGTCTTCGAATTTCCAAGCAATAAATTTTGTATTTATTTTCAGAAAATGAGAAATGGTTTAAAATAAAGAAAATGCAGTGCTTGCAGACCTCAAATAATGCTAAGAAAACAAGTTTATAATCATTTAGAAATAATACTGTTTTAACTCAGGAAGAGTTCAGAAATCAATATTTTGTGGAATAACCATGGTTTTTAATCACAGCTTTCACACTGCTTTTGGGTGACCATATGCCACTCATGGTACAAATATTTAAGCAGTTGTTCTTTGTTTGATGGCTTGTAACTATCCGTCTTCCTCTTGATTACATTCCAGAGGTTTTCAATGGAGTTCAGGTCTGGAGATTGGGCTGGCCATGACATGGATTTGATGTGGTGGTCCTTCATCCACACATTGATTGACCTAGCTGTGTGGCATGGCGCCTTGTCCTGCTGGAAAAAACAGTCCTCAAAGTTGGGGAGCATTGCCTGAGCAGAAGTAATCAACTGTTTTTCCAGGAAAACTTTGTATGCGGCTTGATTCATATGTCCTTCACAAAAATTAACCTGCCCAATTCCAGTCTTGCTGAAGCATCCCCAGATCATCACCGATCCTCCACCAAATCTCACAGTGGGTGCAAGACACTGTGGCTTGTACGTCTCTCCAGGTCTCCACCTAATCATTAGACGACCAGGTGTTGGGCAAAGCTGAAAATTAGACTCATCAGAGAAGATTACCTTACTCCAGTCCTCTATGGTCTAATCCTTATGGTCTTTGGCAAACTTCAGCCTGGCTCGCCTTTGCTTCCCATTGATGAAACAGGGTGGATTTGATTTAAATCTAACTGATTTAAATCACGATTTAAATCACGATTTAAATCACTAGTCAGTAAGGCTTGATTTAAATCAGTGATTTAAATCAAAGTTTCTACCTAAACTAGTTCTTGCTACTTTAAAATGCAAGTAGATGAAGATTTTTAGAATCACTTTTTATATTACTTTTTTCTCCCCAGTTTAATGGGTTAATCATTCATATTTGGACACCACTGTTCTGTTGTACTTAGGAAGGAGAAAAATAATCCTGACCTTAATAACAATTTAAATAGATTTATTCAACTGAAACAATAACAACATTACAGCATAAGTTATTTGCTTAAACAAACATCCTTGTTTGTTAACTAATTTGGCTAAACAAAATATATATATATTTTAAGAAACTTAGACTGTCAGCCCAGCCGACACATGAAAAACTTAAATACTACTGTCCCTGCTGTCCTCTGTAGCTCACTTGTCATCTTCATCATCATCTTCTTCTTTGTTCCTATTCATAATCTGGAAAAGAAAAACAAGCTTTCCTGCTTTATTGGGTCCCAACCGATTTCTCAATTTAGAATGAATGAGTCCAAAGGAAGAGAATATTCTTTCAACGCCTGCAGAAGAAGCTACTGCTGTTAAAAGTGAAATCATTACTTGAACAGTCTCTAAATCCAAGCGTTTAAGTGACTTCCACCAGTTTACTGGTGTGACCTTCCTTAAAATATCTTCAGCAAACATATATTTCTTGAATGGTTCCCCCTTAGCTCTGAAGTTTATTATAGTTGGCATTAAAGATGGATTATTGCTGGATACCCATGTCATAGCTAACTCCTCTTCCTCAGCACTTAGGTTTTGACCCTGATATTGGATATTAACAATATTTGCCAAAAAATGAGCTGGAGTCAGTGCTTGTCCCATTCGTTTGTTTACTGCTTGTAATTTAATTCTGTCCATGTGTAGTTCTGTTTTTAAGTGTTCACTCAGTTCCTTCCAAATTTCAACAGCATCCGCAATAAAACAGCTATTTTTCTGTATTTTGTTTAAAGCTTGAGAGATGGGTTTCAGGAAGCTCAGCATATGTTCAACATTTCTCTTAAGCCCAATGTTGAGGATTTTGGCCGTGACAGTGCCATCTATTTTATCTCGATTTTCTTCACAAAGTGTCATCAGAATAGGCCAGTTTTTGATATACTGCTCAAAACAGTCCACCACAGAGTTCCATCTAACATCTTGTGGGAGCGTTAGCTTGGTTCCACCCATCCTTTTCAGAGCTGCTGCAGCAAAATGATTATTACGGAAGTATTTAGCAATTTCAACAACATTAGCCTTTATTTCTGGAACACTTAAGTCTTTGGCTAAGAGGTGCAGCAAATGAGCACTGCAACCATATGTTATTAGCAGCTTTGTATTCCCTCCCTGCTCTTCTAAATCTCTTCTCATCTTGGATACGTTTGCAGCATTGTCAGTGACCAAACTGCGTACTAGACATTTGAATTTTTGTTCACATGTCGTTATAGCTTTTACTGCCACTTCTTGTAAGTATTCTGCTGTGTGTGCATTTCCTGACGTATCAGTTGTTTGTGCAAGGAAGACTTTACCTTCTTCTGTTGTTATACAAGCACATACAATAGGATCATTGTGGACATTACTCCACCCATCAATACTTAGGTTAACAATTTTACCCTCCAGAGCTGTTGCACATTGCTCCATTTCTCTGTCATACACTTGATCCAGCAGTTTCCCTGCAACATCAGCTCTGCGGGGTGGACTGTATCCTGGTCTCAGTGACTGAACCATATTAATGAAATGTGGGTTCTCAGTCAGAGGGAAAGAAGAGTTCGTTTCATAAATAAACTGGGCAATTTTTTCATCAATCAACTCTTTTTCTAATCTGCTAGTTCTTATCACAAACCTATCTATGGTGGTTCCAGGAGGTAAAGGTTTTTTCTTCCTTTTGGGTGATGGTGATATGTGGCTGTGGGTGTCTGATGATGATGCTGCTGCTGCTAATGAAGCACTATCCTGGATGGATAACTCTGAAACTGTAGAACAGGATGATGGTGATCTTGGAGGTGGATAGTTTCCAGAATCCATGAATTCCCCTAAACAAAAAAAGTCAATGCTGTTATTTTATTGTTTATACAATTTCTGCTTATTGTACACAACACATCACTGCCCCTGCCCCAAAAAGAATATTTGTTTTTCTTCATAACTGTTCCAAATGACAGTAACATGCAGTAATAATAAGAAATATAATTTTTCTCACACATGACAGTTCAGTCTTTAGAAATAGGATTCAATAAAAATGTTTACCAACCTGAAGATCCTGCCTGTTCAGAAGTGTTTCTTTGGTCATCTTCATCACCGCACTTCTCATGATGTTGCCTCATTCGCGCCACCAGGCCTTGCATCTCGTTGTTGCATCGTTTGCATTTTGCACGCATGCCTGCCTTACCGATAGGCGAAGGAGCTTCATTAAAATATTCCCAAACTGGGTCTCTTTTACGGCCTGCTGCCATTATAAGGAAAGAATGTAATAAACCTCAGATCGTACACACAAACAGATCCAGACTTGTCTGTCTGTGGCTATGCTGCAGTATTGTGCTCAAAGTTTCACTTTCATTTTCTTGTCTGCTTGCCCTTCCTCCTCCTCACACTTAGATTCACATTCTTGTGTTGTGCAGATCTATTCCACTCCAAACAATCAGAAACATATTGTCTAACTTCTTGGACTTGGCACTGAAGGGGTTGATTCTGTATTCATAGGTTTGTAGAACAATAGGATTAAGGTCTTTTTCTCAACTCTGTTCATGTTGTAACATTTTTGCCGTGAAGAAGAGGCTGGGACCTCTGTGGAGTCAAATTCAGTTTTGAGAACTGCGTAAGTAAAGCGAGCGTCTGTGATAATATAGGAGAGAAACTGCCCACTAATCCTACAGAAACCTCTGGAAGAGCATGGCATTGTGAATGTTACACATATACAGCCTTTATTCTACTGAGTTAAACAACTCAGCATTATCTCATGATGGAAGAACCTTTGGATGGTAAAATATTTTCCTCAAAAAGCAGTTTATTGAAAAAAAATCCGATTTAAATCAAAAAAATCCGATTTAAATCAAAAAAATCCGATTTTTTTGATTTTTTAAAAAAAACCCATTGATTTTTATCCACCCTGGATGAAAGGCTTTTTCCTAGCTTTACATGACTTGAGCCCTGCCTCTAGGAGCCTGTTACCAACTGTTCTTGCCGTGCACTTCACCCCAGTTGCCATTTGCCATTCCTTTTGTAGGCCACTTAATGTCATCCTGCGGTTGATGAGTGACATTCGAATAAGATGACGGTCATCCCGGTCAGTAGAGAGTCATTTTAGCCCTCTGCCGATCAGTGGCTTCATTGTCCCAAATGTCTGCTGCTTGACCTTGTTGTAAGGGACTGCCATCTTAGAATTTTAAGGATGGAGGCAAAATGCCGCTTACTGTATCCCTCTGCTAGTAAAGCCAGAATTGAGCCCTTCTTTTCCTCACTCAAGACTTTTCTTTTCAACTCCTTTGGCATGGATAAAAGTTATTTTTTCTATTCCTATTACTTTTGGGATATTACTAGCGCTTGTTTTGCCATCCAGCTTGTCCTATTGCAAAAGGATTGTGAACACCACAGCAAGGTTTCTATACTTTCCTTCATTAAATAAGATTTGCTTCAGGTGATGACCTAATCAGAAGCACATTAAGTAGAATGAGGTGTACTCTGGTTGGAATTCAACTGACACTGGAATGGAATGGCTGTCAGACATGTAGAGAAGCTGATTTTTATTAAACTGTGCAGTGGTCTGTTAATTTTTGCCAGAGCTGTATAAGGCCGGGGTCAGACTTGTGAGTACAATGCGAGATAGGTGTGCGAGTCTCTTCCATCAATACATGGCTCTGCCGTCGGCACTCGGGACCAGAGTGTGCGGCTGCAGGAAACCCTATGCAGCCGCACGCTCCGGTCCTCGCAAGTCTGACCCCGGCCAAATTGTGACTATCCGTCTCTTTTTGGAGAGTTGAGGAGGCTATCGACTAAGTGGATGCCACTTTCACTCTCACTGATTGGCTGGATAGCTTCAGTTAAGATGATTCTTCTGCCTAAGCTACTTTATTATTTTGAGACTTTCCCCGTTAAGGTACCCCTTGGGGAATTTAGGTTTCTCCAAGCTGCTATAATGAAGTTCATATGGAACAAAAGACGCCGAAGAATATCTAAAAGTGTTCCCACATCCCATAGATCACAAGGGGGCTTGTGTGGTGCTAATAAAAATATGGATATCTTATAGCCTTCATGTTGTAATATATTGTTTATATGCTTTGACATAGTGTGGTCACGAGACAAAGGGTGGAAAGTATTGCAAATATGAAATATGGTTGTTTGAATCCAAACACTATATATTGCAATATACTATGGTGTAATATCTTTAATGAAGATTTGTGCTGCTTGAACAAGGAAGTCTTGTGTTCAATAATAGTGTGATGCTCGGAGACAAGGGAGACCAAAATGTTTTGATGGTCTCATGTAGCAATGGTCATGCATGACATCAATAATCGAGGACCGATTGTGATACAAATAAGACGAGTATGAGTGTGTGACTGGGTTACGATAGGTATCCAGTTTTCAGAAAAGGTGATTATGGAAGTCATGCTGCCCATATAGCTACCATCTTAGAGCGTTATGCTATGATCATGAAGAGTTAACTTTGTAACAAGCAACATATGTTGAACTTTGAACAGTGACAGACAGTGACAGACAATCTTGATTGTTAGAAGACATGCCAGTGGTAAACAGATCTTGGGTTGGTGCAAACAAACTTTAAGATTGTAGTAGTCTATAACAAACAGACCTTGAAGTCTTGTGCTGTTATCAAGACAACAACCAATTGCGCAATGGCAAGGTACTGATGATTCAGCCTAAACATGCTGCACAGATGTCATAGGGGAGGATGTGGGAGTTGTGTATAAAAAGGTGGACCCTGTGTCAGTGAGGTAGGGACATTTCCAGAAGGTATCGTGGATGCACGGTTTCTGTGATAAGACCAGAGTATTTCCTTCTCGCTGACACTGTGGTCCCTCCAGTGGAGAAGTGATGTTACAATACTTGGTAATGTAATGTATTGATGCTTATTTCTCTATGTACTATAATTCATATTAATTGTATGATTCACATGAAATGAATTAACAAAAAACAGGGTAATATTATATTTGCCATTCCATAATTTATCATTATCCTGATGTAATCTTAATAAATTGTTACATTATTGTTTTACCATAAAACTGTATCCAAGTGGTGCCTTCTTTAAAGCCGTATCCGAACCTTATTGCTAAACAGTTGGCAATACAGGCTTGCCTGTTCCGGATATCGTTAAATACTATTGGGCAGCACACTTAAGGAAGATTTCCTCGTGGGCTTCATTATGGGCTTACAATATTTGGACTGAAACAGAAAAGATATGGTTGGTTCCGATCCACCCGAACTGCCTTTTATTGTTGACTAAGCCTATTAAGATACCATTTACTTTTTTGGGCCCTAAGCCGTTTACAAGGGATTTTCGGCTCTCATGTGCAAGGCATTTTGGGTTGGTCTCTCCCAATAATATCTTATATATACCATCCTCTGATACCAAACAGTTTGGAAGTGATAATGATCCACCCGTGGATTTCGGCAGAATTATTTAGATTTGTGGACTTGGTGGATGGAAACACATTGGAAGTTCTCGTCTGATGCTATAAAATCTAAATTTGCCATAACTAATAGAGAGTTCTTCCAGTTCATGCAGATTAAGCACCTGCAGTCTTTACTATATGGCTCATTGACATTTTCTCAGCCAACCAAATTTGAGAGGCTTTGTAAGAAAGGCACGTCAACTAAAGGATTAATATCAGATATTTACAGGATCTTGGGTTCTCCTCGGACTGAACCCCATCCGTATATGATTAGATTGGAGTCTCTCCTGGAAAGGATGCTGTATCCTCAATGCTGGAAGAATACTGTATATGGGAAAAGGCAGCCCAAATCCTCTATTTGCACCCTTTCTAAGGAAAAGCAATATAAAATTTTGCTGTTTTGGTATAACACTCAGGACCTCCTTCATAGACTGAACCACCAGCTCCCAAATATTTGCTGGCGTTGTTGCTCAGCACAGGGTTCTCGTTTACACATTTTCTGGTCTTGCCCCGGGCTGGCTGTATTTTGTGAAAAAGTGAAAATCTTAATACAAAAGGTTATATATGTGGAGGTTGAGCTGGACCCTGCTATATACCTACTAAATGTTTCCCCTAGAGGGATGGAGAGGAATTCGACCAGACTGTGGTTACATCTGTTGACGGCAGCTAGATGTTTGATTGTCCTTCATTGAAGACAGACTACTCCCCCCTCTTAGAAGGTTTTGGATAGAATAGCTGACATCCTCAGGATGGAGCACAACAGCCTTATTGAATGCGAGTTTGGACAGATTTGAGACCGTCTGGGGTCCCTAGGACTATTTTAGGGCTCAAAACAACAGTTAGGAGCATGTTTGTTTTTGAACTGGTATCTTCTTACCTTCCCTTGTGTATGTCTCGTCTTATTTGGTATTGTGGTTTGACAATAATTGTAATAGTTGTATGGGAATGGAGCCATCTTAACTTGGCATAATTTAGAAACTGCTGTTGAGCTTTCTGTCTTTTTCTGATCTATTGCATAATATGTTTTGAGTTCATTCTAATTGTACCCCATTGTTTCTGATCTTCAAATTTGTAAGACAAATTGTGATTGTTTTGTCTTATTTCTGATTGTAAAATTTTAAAAAAATCAATATAAATTAGTTATTAAAAAAAACCTGATACCTTATACTGTAGTGACGTCACCAACTAAGGTCTCCTATGCAGGCAAAAAAGAGGTATGCTTCTAATCCTACACAATAAATAGATGCTGCAGATCCACGGCTCTTCCAACAAGAAAGGAGGAGAAAAAAATGAGCCAAAACTGGCTATCCATGCAGCTGGTAGGCAATGAAGATCCATCACTCTAAGTTGGTTCTATAAATGGAGCAGCAGCTGATGAGGAGATTCTAGCATCCAATTTCACGTTTATCCTCAATGTTGTGCTTTACCCTTACACAGGGTAAGCACTTACTTTTTTCATCATCTTTACCAGGCCATATGGTTTTTCACTATATGATATTTTTTTTTATATTCTCACTTCAGGAAATAACATTTCGATTTTATTTTTTGTAATCAAAAAATACTAAACACTGGTCAACTAACCCTAGAAGTCACGTGTCTCATTTATTGAATAATTTATTGGTAATCTGTGTGAAAATTTTCTTCTGACAATTTTTCCTTCATTAGTAGACAACAAAATCTTACCAATAATTGAAGTCTAGAACCCTTCAATAATAATTGCTGATTTCATTAAAGGTAACCGGAGTGACGCTTATAAAATGACATACCTGTAGAACCTGACAAGCAAGCAGGAAGTGATGCACCACCTTTGCTTTTAATAACTGTTTTATGTTAAACACTTTGTAAGGATGTGTATCTCGGATTAAAAGTTCCAAACATGTCAGTAAAGTTTCCCAAACTCCAGCCTAGAAATAAATGAAATCAAATTAGCAATAAGCAATGAGTAAACTCTAAAGTATATATACAGTTACAAAGTGACAATAGCTCTACCTGCTGTCATGTAAAATAATACAAACACATGCCTACACACCCTTGCTAGTAGCACTGTTTTTAATTAGGAGTCAAAAATATTCCTACCATTTTATTTTTTACTTTTCTTAACTTGATTTCTTTTTGGAGGACAGCCATTTTCTATAGTGATGCTGCTTTGAGGTTGGAAAGAAAACTGGCTGGCAAATGTGGGAAGGGCAGGCGGTGGCTATGCCGTAGATTGGGGATCTACGACTGAAACCCTGGGGTCACCTCTAACAAATAGAAACAAGATTATTTCCTCCTCCAAAATAAAATATTAACTAGATACAGAGCACACAAAAATGTATCTATATTTTTTGTCTGATTTTTAACATAGCACTACAGAGTATAACGTTGTGTGCATCGGTATTCAACAGTGCAACAAAGCTGTCATTTGCCATTGAATCCCCATGTTACTTGTGCTAATGTGAGCAATCTGTGTGGCCTAAAAATGCTATCATAGCCTGTAGCATCTCCAGAATTGTTTCAAGCACATCTGGGACACCATTGGTTAGCAACTGCAAGGGAGATGGCAGCAGCGGATCTTGATGATGTGTGTGACCAAGAGCTCTCAGCATAACAGAAAATTCCTCGGACAACCTCATTGATAAAATGACAATGTGAGTAAGTGCATGAATTTCCTTGCATATTTGTTTCCATTTTTTCATTGCACATTATTAACATGTTTATCAATCCTGTGAAAGTACATTATATTTGTTCAAGAATTTGCCATTTTTTTATTTTCTAAACGCAAATCATTTTTCTAAACATGATGGTGAAAAACCATGTGAAACCTGACAAATTTACTATTTACTATCATTAATTCCAAAAACTGAAGTAAATTATAGTGCATGCCTGAAATGACTTTTTGGCACCTGCTGAACAAGAAATATCCTATCATCTATTTTCCTCAGGTTATTTTTTGGGGTGATATGGATGATTAATTTATAAATATTGTTTTACACTTCTGCATATTGTAATTTTCATACTTTTTTTCTTCACTACTCATCCAATGGTTCTCACCTTGCTTGGCAACATCTTCACATTCTACCTTCACCATCTCTGTTGTTTATTCACTGCATTCCACGCTCATGGGTGTGGAGGGCAATAAATATTCATTTCTCTTTAATAGAAGACACGCTGTTAGCCTCAGCAGCTCACTTCTTGCAGCTGCCCGGCGTTCACATGTGCTCGCTACTTAAAGCAATGAATAGTCACTGCTCTCCATTCCCATAGAAGATGAATGCAGTGAATATTCATTCCCATTAGTAGCGGCACATGGGAACGCACGGCAGCTGCAGGAAGCCAGCTGCTGCGGCTAACACTGTGCTCGCTATTAAAGAGTAATCAATATTCACTGCTCTCCACGCACATAGTCCCGACATGGAGAACAGTGAGTATTCTGGCAGCTATTCTTGGCTTGTAAGCAGAGCATGACGTCCCTGCCATGCACTGCTTACAAGCATAAATCAGCTACTGGCATCGGAATAAGATGCAGGAAAGTAAGTTTAATGGCTTATGGTTTTTTCAATGTTTTTCTGATGGGAACCATGCACACCAGGATGGGGATGGGGCCAATAATACAAGGTTAAGGATGGGGCTGTGTATACCAGGAAGGCGATGGGGGCCAATCATACCAAGATAAGGATGGGGCCATGCATACCAGGATAGGGATGAGGGGGCCATGCCTACCAGGATAGGGATAAGGGGGATTTTGCCTACTAGGATAGGGATGATGAGGCCATGCCTACAAGGCTAGGGATAAGGGGGACATACCTTCCAGGCTAGGTATGAGTGGGCCATGCATACTAGGATGGGGATGAGGGGGCCGTGCGTAACAGGATGGGGATGAGGGGACCGTGCATACCAGGATAGGGATGAGGCAGCTGTGCATACCAGGAAATTGATATTGGGATTAGGGGGCCATGCATACCTGGATAGGGATTAGGGTGCCATGCATACCAAGGTAGGGATGAGGGAGCCATGCATACCAGGATGGGGATGACGGGACCATATATACCAGGATAGGGTATAATAAGTACAGAATTGACAATATTTTTTGCTTTAAAATTTTTTTTCTAATTTCCTCTTCTAATACCTAGATGCATTTTATGGTCCGGTGAGTCTTACAGTCCGAAAAATTTGGCAATCTACAGACATTTTCAGGTTGGCAGTGTTATACTGAATAAAATGATACTGGGGTGAAGAAATCTGATTTGTGGTTCTTGTGTAATCTTTATTTGAAATTTTAATTTAATTATATGGTCCTGCATTGGGGCCGGACTGTGGTAACGGTCTTTCCTTTGTGCTCTAGGCCACAGAAACCAAGAAAAAAATGACATGCCCACACCGAAGAACAAGCATCTCTCTCATCATAGAGACAGACAGAGAGAAAAGGGCAGAAAGACACACAGACAGTGTTGCTGTGGTGGGGTCGCTGAAAAACTTTCTGCTGCTCTGCTCTGTGCTGATGTGGCAGTGTCACTGCCATCCTCTGTGCTGCTGTGGCAGGGGTCTCTGGAGGAGGCTGTGTATGTATTATTGGTTGACGTATATGAAAAAAAGAGATAGACAGAAATACAGAAAGAGGGAGACAAAGAAATAGACAGACAGAAAGAGAGAGTCAGAAAGATACAGACAGACAAAGAGTGACAGAAAGACAGAGGAACAGAGACAGATGCTGTGACAGTGTCGCTGACATGCTCTAAGTTGCTCTGCTCCTGTGCACTGCTGTGGAGGGGTCATGGACACATTCTGTTCTGATCTGTACAGCTGTGGCAGGATCTCTCACATTCTCTGTACTGCTGTGGTGGGGTCTCTGGAGGGGGTCTGTGTCTGTCTGTCTGCCCGCCCCTTTCTCTACCTCTCTCTATGATGTGGAACATGTTTGTGCTTCGGGGCGACCTGTGGGCAGGTCTTTCCTTGGCTTCTCTAGCTTAAGCCCCCGTTACACACAGCGAGATCGACAGCGATCTCGCTAAGTGTGACACTGCGGAAGCGACCGGCGCCCTGCTGCGATGTTGCTGATCGTGCTCGAACGTCCGGGATCATTTTTTGATCGCTGGCGTCCCGCTGACCTGCATGCATCGCTGTGTTTGATGCCCTTTATCAACGACGAGCGACCATAAGACTCTGCCTACAGTCCCGCCCCAGAGCACGGACATCTCATTGAAAACTTCTAACATGGATTACACAAGAACTACAAAATGGATTTCTTCACCACAGGTATTATTTTAATCAGTATAACTGTGGCAACCTGACAATGCCTGTAGTTTAATTAGCAAAATCCTGCTGACAGGTTCTCTTTAAATAGTTTTAGGTAAAAAAAAACAACTTCAATAGGGTTAAATAACATATTAGGCATATTGTAATATATACCTCTCCCTTTGACCAAACTTTCCAATCTAAGAGCAGTTGTTCCAGTAATCCAACATCTTGAATTACAGCAGTTGTTTCATAATGTGGGCAAAAATTGTCATTTTCATTTAGTAACATATCACCAGTGCATCCTTTCAGAATAGTCTGCAATATAAACAGAGAAAACATGAAAAATGACTATATGGAATTTGCAAAAGTAGTAGGATAACAACATTTTACTTGATAACAAACTAGCAAATTATCAAATTATTCAGCTCATTATAGTTCAAACAAAGTGCCCTAAACACAGATAAAAGCAGACATGTATTAGGGCTTACTGACACTTCTCCAACATGTGATGTCAGGGGAAAGAAGCATTTGGCTTGCTGAATTTCAGCTGCGGGTTCTTACTGTTCTGTGGGGAAAGAACAAGGATCTGGCAGCCAATAACTCCTAGAGAGCCCTGGAAAGTGGCACTTTTATGCATGGGAGGGTTGGGAGAGAGAGCTGCTGGATGATTGATTGACCAACAGATACTTCATGTGTACATCCAGCTTAAATGCCTTAATATGCGTTAAGATTCTGATTTGGCTGTTATCCTAAGTCATATTACAAGACTCGTTAAAGGGTTGATTGTGACTTGGAGAATCGCTACTACCAACAGGTGGCGCTGTAGAGTAAAAGTCCTCTTTCTTTCTGAAGAGGCAATTTGCATATTAATATGCACCTTCATTATTGGATTTTTTTCTATAGAGCCATCTTTTCACAAAAGTGCATTATAGTCCTGCATCTGTTTCCTGTGGCACCCCAAGCACACAGCTGCCTAATAAAAGCTCACCTTGTGCTATAATGGCTAGGTTTAACCCCTTCACCCCAGGGACATTTCCTGCTTTTTTCTCACCTTCTACCCAAAGCCATATTTTTATTAGTTCTCTCTCAATGTGGTCCAGTGAGGGCTTGATTTTTACGGGGTGACTTGCATGAACCACTGATTTTACCATATAATGTACTGAAAACCGTGAAAAAGTACCACGTGCAGTGAAATTGCAAAATAAGGCAATTCCACAATTTTTTTTTTACCATGTTCACCAAATGCTCAAATTGACCTGCCTTTATGATTCTCCAGGTCATTATGAGCTTGTAGATACCAAACATGTATAGGTTATTTTGAATTTAAGTGGTGAAAAAAAATAAAAAATTTGTTAAAAAATGGCTCCATGGGGGCATTGCCTGGCTATGGAAGAGTGAGGACCCACTTCACCTCAGCTCTCTTCTCCGGGCCCAGAATCAGCCTATCGTGAACTCCCTGGGGTGTTTCGCTCAGAGTATGAGCTGTAGGAGGAAGAGGAGATCAGCCCGCAGCAGATCTAAGAGCCTCTCATTCAGCAACAGAGGCATACAGAACTTTCTTCTGGGAACCCTAGCCAGTAAGGGGAGCACAAAAATGGCTGCCGCCCCTCCAGCAATGCAGCTGCCGTGGGGCTGAAGGGGAGTGAGGTTAGAGCCAGAGAAGAAGAGCATGATCTTGTACAGACTCCAGCACGCATACCATCACTCCATGCTGCAGGAGTTAAAACAAGGGGGTCCTCTAGGCAGCCAGAGAGCACGGCACGGGGGGGGGTCTCTCCCTTCACCATGAATGAGGACCAGGACTGGTAGAGCACAGACATGGATGCACAAGGCACGCTGATGGCAGCTGGCCATTCTAGCCAGACTTAGACATGGCATGCAGACTTTGGGTGGGGGGTATCCCTTGACGAGACTCAGATGCAGAAAGGGTGTTCTGAGGAGCTGCCTCCTCCCACACTTTCTCCAGGGTGCATTACAATCCCCAGCAGTGCAGCAGGAGCTAATTCTCCTTTGGAGGAGACTGCTGATTCTCCTGCTCATCTCAGGGGAGAGTACACACATTCCTCTGCCACACAAGCCTCAGGAGTTATAGCAGAGCTAACTCAGCCACGTAACAGGCTAGCAGCTATTCCTACAAGGGAAGATGTGGAGACATGCATAATACGGCTGAAGCAGGAGGCTTTCAGGTCAGAACTGAATACTCTGCACACTGAAGTTAAACAAGTAGATACTCAGGTCCAGGACTATACTAACAGAATCCAAGATATTGAAAGGAAGATGCTGTAATGGTTAAGTGTGACTGGACACACCGCCTCCAGCAGGGTGAATTTATATGACACACGCGACCCTGGATACACCGCCTCCAGTAAGGCAAATTTAAATAATAAGACGTGCAGCCAGATACACCGCCTCCAGCAAGCGAATTTCAGAAATACACGTAAAACCGGATAAACCGACTCCAGCAGGGCGAATTTAAATAATAAGGGGAAACACCAAGGAAACAATTACAATGGTGGGCCCTGCGATTGGGAACGGGGACGTGGAGACCTCCTGCACTCCCCTGAGTCAGTGTTACTACACTCCTACCGATCCCTAGGCCGGTTCCGCACCGGGCGCCGCTCAGGATACCTTTAAACCCTAGCTCGCCCTGCACCTACCCCTTTCTAGTGAAATGGCTGGTGCAGAGACTAATCCCACCACTGCACTGAAACACACATAAAGGAAAGGCACAAACAGGGAAACACCACTTAGCTTTACTCTGTTGCACTTGCTCCTGGCAACAGAGTCCACCACCAGAATGCAGCTCTCCTCCTGAAACGCTGCCACCAAGCTCTGTCAGAGCTGCAAGGAAATCCCCTCTGATTCCTTCCACACCAGGGCGCTGACCGTGCTGCAAGGAGATCTCTTCAGCTCCTTTCTCCACCAAGGATGGTTGGAAATGAATACTATCACCAAAGCTGATTGCAACACCTGTGACTCTTTTATAGCAGAGCCAGCAATCACACCTGCATACTAATCATGTGCACTAAAGAAACAAGAGTGCAATGACGCTCACCACTACTGGGGGGCAAACTTAGAACACCACATTATTGCACTTAGGACACCACAGTGCAATAATCCCAATGGCCACCAGGGGCAAAAACCACCCTTAAGCACACAGCTTTAGGAAAAAAAAAGGTTACATATGCTTTTAACTGCCAACCTGGATCATGACAGATGCTTTCTCATCAAAAGTCACTAGACATATACGAGTCAGCTTTATCACAACGGAGGAAGAAAAAGACTGGGTTTTTCAATGTATCCGCGCTGACCACACAAGGACAGAAATATTCTTGAAAGCTGTAGTGCCGAAGCGTTTTGTGGCAAATCTGCCAATTCCTCAGGGCCATAGCTATTCTTGGCCCTGAGGAAGTGGCAGATTTGCCACGAAACACGTCGGCACTCTAAGGCTATGTGTACACGTATGCAGAAAATTTCTGCATAAAAACCGGGCTCCTTCCCAGGAACCACGCTTTTTTTCAGTGCATTTTTTTGCGCGGCTTTTGCACAAAAACCGCACGGTTTTTATGCGTTTTTTCTCCGTGCAGCCCCAGACACATAGAAATAGCCATAAATGCGGAAAAATCCGCGAAATTAATGAGCATGCTGCGTTTTTTACCGCAAAGCGTTTTTTTCGCGGAAAATAACGCATCAATATGCACAAAAGTGCAAAATGCATTAAAATGATTGGGAAGCTTCTTTAAGCGTTTAAGTGGATTTTTTGGCAAATCCGCGAAAAAAACGCTGTGTGTGAACACAGCCTAAAGCTTTCAAGAATATTTCTGTCCTTGTGTGGTCAGCGCGGATATATTGAAAAACCCGGTCTTTTTCTTCCTCCTTTGTGACATTGGAATCTACGGGAGTCTGCAGCGACCACTGGTTCCTTTTACATCCTGCAAGGGGTTGTGACTGTTCAAAACCTGTAAAGGTGAGTGCACTAACAGAGTATTGTCACCCAAAATATCACTTTTATTGCCCTATGTGCGCTCTCTTTCCTTAATTTCAGTCAGCTTTACTAACTGATAGAAACCCAGGATGATGCAGAAAACAGGGGAAAGCGCAATAATCTGAGGATACGGGGTCTACCTGAGCCAGTAAAATCTAAAAATCTTTCTCATACATTGCAACGCATTTTCAACAGAATTCAGGGTGAGCCTCCTGAGAATGAGACTGAATTGGACAGAGCACTTGGCCCCAGAGCATATGACCTGGATCGTCCACGGGACAAGATATGCTGAATTCATCACTATGTACAAAAAGAAGCCATCCTGCAGAGGCTCAGAGATGGATCCCCTGCTCTATTCCAAGGATCAAAGATTGTAATCCTACAGGAACTGCCCCGTCTGACTTTGCAAAGAAGAAGAGCATTGAGACCTCTCTTGAATTTGCTTCAAGATCATAACTTGCTGTATAGCTGGAGGTTTCCATTTTGTTCGCAGGTCCGTCATGCAGGCCGCATGCATATCCTCAGGTCCCCTTCGGACATTGCATCATTTACATCCAGCTTGAACCTCCCTCGGATTTAAATTATGGACTGGCATACTATTCCAGTGAAGGCCTCTGGCGGGTTATCCCATGTGCGCCGAGGGCCTCTCAACGTTGGGGCAGGAATTTTTCTCTCCTCCTTGAGATCTGTGGTCTGGGGAGGATTTACTTTAAAAAATTAATGCACTATTCTGATATGCAATGTTATGTTTCCTTGCTTTGCTTTCAGATACTGATTGTGGAATGTTGCTCTGGTTTTCTATATTTGTAACAGTCATCATGAGTTGTGTTATCAATATTTTCTTCATCCTGGGGCTTAGTGACCTTCTTCTCCCTCCCTAGACATAGACAACAGGTTAATAATAGTCTTGGGAGAGGGAGGGTTCTGGGGTTTGTATTCTGATTATATACTGTACTCTGTTTTCCTTGGTTTTTACATGGGGGTAGGGCAATGGTAGCTTAGGGGACAGATTCAGCTTTGGTGTCATCTCAGCCTGGGGAGGGGACACCCTCTACGGAAAGCATAGTCCCCACCGGGAATTCACGTCACATTGTTGGTCTTTAAACAATTTTCCCAACAATACCTGTGCACTTCGCACATCTTTTTGTACATGTTCTTTTGTATCTTCTTAGTATATCCACTCTAACCTAGTTAATACGTTTCTTTCTGTTTTCTTCTCCTACATTTTTCTTCTCTCCCTTGCCGACTCTTCTTTTATATTTTCCTTTCTCTTCCCTCTACTCACTCCAGTTTCTGCTTCTGTCCCTTCTTCTTTTCCTCCCCCTCCCATAATTTTTTTTTTCTTTTTCTTCTCTCCTTTTTCCTCCCTCACTTAAAAAGTACTTTACCATTACCATGGAGTGGATCAACATAGGATCCATTAACGCCCGAGGGATGAATGTCCCTCAGAAAAAGTCACAAATTCTGTATAAAATGCATAAAAAGCAGACTCATATCCTCCTGCTCCAAGAGACTCATTTCAAGGCTGGCTGTCTCCCCACCCTGAAGGATCGTTATTATTGCTCTTGGTTTCACAGCCCTAACCCCGACTCAAAGTCAAAAGGGGTTTCAATAGTCCTACATAAGTCATTGGCCCATTCGGCCCTGCATTCTAGGAGTGACCAAGGAGGCAGGTACATTCTCCTAAAACCACCATAGCTAATTGGTACCTACCTAATAAAGACCCGACTTTAGCTTGTTCCGCTATTCTGTCGCTCCTGTCAGATTTCGGGGAGGAGACTCTGATTGCAGGCGGTGACTTCAATTTTACCTTGATCCGGAAGTGGATACTACATCCAAGTGACATTTCCTGCCCCATAAACATATCAATGCTCTTAAACTTAACATTCAGAACCTATGCCTGGTAGACGCCTGGAGAGTTCTGCATACCATGGATAGGGACTATACGTATTACTCCCCGACACATTCTTCATACAGCCGCATAGGTATGCTATTAATCAGCCAGCATGCCCTGACCTGGCAGGCCCAATAGGTCACATTGCCTGGTCGGACCATGCTTCAGCGTTTCTCCATCTTACCCCACCAAATGGCCTTCACTGACCATGGACATGGCGCCTCAACGATAACTTACTTAAAAACCCTCTATGCACTATGGAGATCAAGAAGTCAATCTCTCAATTTCTAAAAATCCATGAATGTGACCAGACGTCCCTTCTTACCCAGTTGGAAACACTTAAGTGTGTTATAAGGGGTCTTTTGATAAAGCATGTCTCTAGATTGAAAAAAAGAGAGGGCCTCTTTAATTTCTAGTCTGCTCCAGCGGATTAATACATTGGAATCCTCACATAAACAATCTGTATCCTCTTCTGTGTATGTGGACCTGTTAAAAGCAAAGGAGGAGCTCAGGGTCCTACTGGATCAAAAATATTCCCGTAAAAAAAATCAGATTACGTCAATTTGTGTATGAACATGTGGATAAATGTGGCAGGGCATTGGCTAGAGTGCTACATCCCAGAAAGGACACTGATTATATCCCACAAATCATGCGGATCGGGGGGGCCGCACACAGGATCCAACCCAAATTACCGAATCCTTTCAAGCCTATTATAGTGACCTATATAATATTAAGGGCCAATTCAGGGACATGTCAGCTTTGTCTCTTCACCTTAAAATAAGCGACTATATCAGACAAAACGCCCTCCCAACTATCCATCCTGAACTTGCGGAATCTCTGGAGGAGGACTTTTCAGAGGAAGAGATTGTTGCCATTATTAAAGGGAATCTGTCACCTATTTTTTCGACTATAAGCTGCGGCCACTGCCATCAGGGGCTTATCTACAGCACTCTGTAATGCTGTAGATAAGCCCCTGATGTAACCTGAAAGAGAAGAAAAACGAGCTATATTATACTCATCCAGGGGTGGTCCGGGTCCCATAGGTGTTGCGGTCCGGTCCGGCGCCTTCCATCTTCTAGCGATGACGTCCTCTTCTTTGCTTCCTGTCGCCGGCTCCTGCGCAGGTGTACTTTATCTGCCCTGTTGAGGGCAGAGCAGAGTACTGCAGTGCGCAGGGAAAGGTCCGGCGCCTGCGCACTGCAGTACTCTACTCTGCCCTCAACAGGGCAGAGCAGTACGCCTGCGCAGGAGCCGTGACAGGAAGCAAAGAAGAGGACGTCATCCCTAGAAGATGGGAGGCGCCGGACCGGACCGCGACACCCATCGGACCCGGACCACCCCTGGGTGAGTAAAATATACAGTGCTGTGCAAATTAATTGGGACAAAGCATTTTTTTTTTTTAAGTAAAATCGTAAGTTGGTTACCAGTCAGTGATTCAAACCAGTTTTAACTGCTTTGAACAGGTGTGAGTGCCTGTTCCAAGCAATTAAAACTGGTTTGAATCACTGACTGGTAACCAACTTACGATTTTACTTAAAAAAATGCTGTGTCCCAATTAATTTGCACAGCACTGTAACTCATTTTTCTTCTCTTTCAGGTTACATCGGGGGCTTATCTACAGCATTACAGATGGTAGTGGTAATGGCCGCAGCTTATAGTCGAAAAAAATAGGCGACAGATTGCTTTTAAATCAAATACGGTGGGAAAAAGCTCAGGCCCTGATGGGTTCACGCCAAAATTTTATAAGGTATTTAGCGAGCAGCTTGTTCCTTTCCTAGCAAAAGTCTTCAGTTCTGTGTCAGAAGAATCCCCATTTGTATCCCAGTCCCTGGAGGCCCACATCAGCGTTTTACCAAAACCTGGAAATGATCCATTGTTAATTTCCAATTATAGGCCCATCTCCTTGATTAATGCGGACATCAAAGTATTTTCGAAGGCCCTGGCCAATAGGTTGGCGCCTTTGTTACCCGGGGTTATTCAAACAGATCAAGTATGGTTTGTCAAGGGCAGGGAGGCCAGCCTTAATACGTATAAAACTCTTCTCCTGATGGCTCGGACGAGGTCCAGATTGCTCCCGTTGTTGCTTTTGCTTGATGGGGAGAAGGCCTTCAACTGGGTCAGCTGGAGCTTCATGTCGGCTTCCTTGTATCAATTGGGCCTGGGAGCCAAATTTATCGAGAAGATTCTCTCTCTATATAGGAGCCCTTCAGCTAGGGTTAGGGTTAATGGGTTCCTGTCCTCCCTATCCACATCAACAACGATACAATGGTGTCCTCTGTCCCCTCTCTTGTATGTTTTGATAATGGAACATCTGGCAATAGCCATTAGAAAGAACCCCAGCATTCACGGCATTCCAGTTGGGGTAGGTCAATGTAAATCGGCCTTATATGCAGATGACCTACTCAAGTATATATCACAGTCTCACGCAATTCCTTCCCCTCCATAGTCAAAGAAATTGAGACATTTGGCCATCTTAGTAATTTTAAAGTGAATTATTCAAAATCGGAGGCCCTTAATATAACTTTATCTAGAGATGAAGTTCAACATCTTAAAGATAATGTTCCCTTTAAATGGCAGGAAACAGCATTAAGCCACTTGGGGGTAACCGTCCCAGCAGGTCATACTAAACCATATTGTTTAAACTTACAACCCCTTTTCGATAAGATTTTTTATATTAATTATATTAATTCCTCTAATTCCTCCTCCTTCTTTCTTTTCCAGAATCTTATCAGCCATCTCGAGATTTGTGTGTGTGTGTGTGTGTGTGTGTGTGTGTGTGTGTGTGTGTGTGGGGGGGGGGTAGACCCCGGATCAGCATGGGTACTTTATATAGGCACAGCCTGTCTTCTAGAGCAAGATAGCGCTAAAATTCTACTCCATAACCTTTCCTGGTTCAGCCCTAAAAGTAGAAGTCAATTCAATTCTGAATCTGACCTCCTTAAAGATACTTAGGCAGTGGATCGCTTACACCTGTCTTCTCTAATCGGGAGTTTCCCCCGGGGTTTGAGAGGGATCGTTTTCTTGGGTGGGAAAGAATGGAAAATACTAGAAGCTTTCATATTCTCAAGGTTTCGGCCATGCCCACTTTCGAATCATTGCAGCTGTTAGAGGACGAGGGCCCTTCTGATTGGTTGGAATACCTCCAACTAAAATCCTTCTTCTAGTCTCCAGAAGGCGCAGGCTCATACTCCTCCCTTCCTACGCCGTTTTAAAAGCTTTTCCTGTTGGGGTCGCCCCCTGCACATGCGATCTCCTTAATATATGCTGTTTTGAACCAAAATATCAAATATGATCTCCCCAAGTACGTGGGGAGGTGGAGGGGTGAGTTAGGAGTTAATATATCAGAGGCGGAGTGGAGGAAGGCGTATACTCACATAAATTATCTATTGCCTGTGCAGTACAGGAAAAGAATTATAAAATTCTCACCAGGTGGTATCGCTGTCTTGATGTCTTAAATGCCGCTTTTTTCTCTGTATCCGATAGGTGCTGGGTTTGTGGAGTAGAGAGAGATACCATGCTACACATTTGGTGGGGATGTAATCATATTAAGCCATTCTGGGATTCTGCCTTTTCCGCTTATCAAGCCATTAGCGGTCATTTGGTGACCAACTCGGGCTGGTTTTGGTTCCAGAAAAAGCAGCTCCTAAGATTCTGCTTAACTGCTGCACGCATTGTGATCCCGAGACACTGGAAATCCTCCCAAACTCCAAACGGGTTAAGGAGATGACCAGCCTTCAAAGTATGGAGGAACTGTTGGCTGATGTTAATGGTTCAATGGAGAAATATATGCAGGTTTGGAATCCTTGGATTTTGTATAGGGACTCTCAGGATTTTCCATTCCTCTTTTCTAAGCCATAAGGAAGATAGATTGAACAATACGGATTAGACGGACATCATTATAGGGGTGCACGTTGCCCCCTTTTATATCAGATTTCATGGTTCCTCCCCCCCTCTTTATTCCTATTCTTTGTCTCATACTATGTTGTTTATACCATTATTATTTGGAGTGACTTAACTTCTCTTGTTTGGGGTGCTCTCTTTCAGTGGATACTTCATATGTATTGCCAAAAGTCATAGTCTCCCTGGAGAGGGGATTCCTACATCAGCCATGGAAATATTTTTCTTTTCAGATTTTGTTGGATTTGATTGGAAACGTCTTTTAGCCAGAAAGTTCTATTATTTCGGGACTTATTGGCTACAGGTCTTGATATACAGTTGTAAATGAGATTTCTTTTTGTACTCAGTAATCGTTACGTTGCTGAATCCTTTGTTACTTGATTGTTCTGAATTTCTTTTCAATAAAAAACAGATTATACATAAACAAATGGCTTCAGTTTCTGAGACCATCTCCATTTTTTGTGCTCTGGGTTTGGGTAAGGGACAACTTTTTGCACGTCGAGTTTTTATCGTATCTATCCCATTTTGGGATAGATACGATATTTTGATCGCCTGTTATTGCAATTTTCTGCCAAACAATAAAACGTAATTCTGGAGTTTTGAATTTTTTTCTCATTATGCCGTCTACCGATCTGATTAATTCATTCTATATTTTGCTAGACCGGGCATTTCTGAACGCGGCATTAACAAATATTTGCATTTTTTATATTTTTTATTTGAACTTTCATTTTTTTTAATACTTTTAAAAACTTTTTTTGCACTTTTCCACATGCTTCAATAGACTCCATAGGAGACGTGAAGCTGCGATCTTCTGCTCGCTTGTGCTACACAGAACAGGGCTTCAGCATTTCGGCAATCACAACCACAGACTCTCCTGTAGACTCCATGTTGTCAGGCCAATCCATCGGTGACCCACGATCATGTGACAGGGGCACTGATGGGACAGCAGCATTTACCAGGCTAACAGCCGCGGGTGGATCATGATTCACCCGCGGCTGTTAGTGGCACATGTCAGCTGATCAAATCAGCTGTCAACTGCCAGAAAAGATGAGGGGCTCAGCGCCGGAGCCCACATCAAAGGGGGATATATACGGCACAGGTCATGAAGGGGGTTAAAGAAAACTTACCTGAATGGTAACTCCTCTGATTACTGCAGTTATAGGTGATCACAACATTAATCAAATGGGACTTTGCTATAATGATTGAGTCACCTGGTTTCCTTATGATGATATTTGGGACCAGTGTCAGACTGGGTTGGCAAAAGCCCACCAATAACATTGACTCTTGGGGACCACTGTTCAGCTGCCTGCAAAAACGACTTGACCCTAGTAAGAAAATATACTTTTGCTTTTATGTAATGGTAATTTGGCTAGGTTGTTTATGGAATGATTAGATGAAAGTGAATCAAGTGTAATAGCACCGCTCATTATTACTCCTTCACAGGGGCCTACCGGAAGATTCTCTTTGTCCTCTGAGGGACAGTCCGAGCCTGTTTGGGACTCAGTCCTGAGGATGGAGAAAACAATCCAAAGCAGTTTGTACACTACAGGCCGAAGTAAATGGGCTTATTTTAGTGTGTGAAGATATGCCGGATCAACTGCATACAAGGCAATCAGTGCTCACTTACCATCCTATTTACAGGCTAATGAAAACTGAGGAGAACAGAACAATCTATAAAAGGGTGGTCCGAAACTAACCTAACATTTATTCCTGAATGTCTGTCTATTTAATGTAATAATATCACCTACTTTCTAATATATTTTAATTATAAAGTCCCTACGTTTCCCTCAATAGTCAAACTGTTTAATTTTTTTTTTTTTTACCCACGCTTTGTTTGAGTATCCCCAGTGCATGCTGGGATACTCATACGAGATAGAGAGAAGAATGTAGTAACTGCTGTAGCCTCTGCCCCATCCTAAAATGAAGCGTCATCAGTGACATCCATCACAGGGACTAGGCTAGTCCCAGGTCTATTTAGCATGCATTGGCTGTCAAATACAGTGGGGCAAAAAAGTATTTAGTCAGTCAGCAATAGTGCAAGTTCCACCACTTAAAAAGATGAGAGGCGTCTGTAATTTACATCATAGGTAGACCTCAACTATGGGAGACAAACTGAGAAAAAAAAATCCAGAAAATCACATTGTCTGTTTTTTTTTCATTTTATTTGCATATTATGGTGGAAAATAAGTATTTGGTCAGAAACAAAATTTCATCTCAATACTTTGTGATATATCCTTTGTTGGCAATGACAGAGGTCAAACATTTTCTGTAAGTTTTCACAAGGTTGCCACACACTGTTGTTGGTATGTTGGCCCATTCCTCCATGCAGATCTCCTCTAGAGCAGTGATGTTTTTGGCTTTTCGCTTGGCAACACGGACTTTCAACTCCCTCCAAAGGTTTTCTATAGGGTTGAGATCTGGAGACTGGCTAGGCCACTCCAGGACCTTGAAATGCTTCTTACGAAGCCACTCCTTCGTTACCCTGGCGGTGTGCTTTGGATCATTGTCATGTTGAAAGACCCAGCCACGTTTCATATTCAATGCCCTTGCTGATGGAAGGAGGTTTGCACTCAAAATCTCACGATACATGGCCCCATTCATTCTTTCATGTACCCGGATCAGTCGTCCTGGCCCCTTTGCAGAGAAACAGCCCCAAAGCATGATGTTTCCACCACCATGCTTTACAGTAGGTATGGTGTTTGATGGATGCAACTCATTATTCTTTTTCCTCCAAACACGACAAGTTGTGTTTCTACCAAACAGTTCCAGTTTGGTTTCATCAGACCATAGGACATTCTCCCAAAACTCCTCTGGATCATCCAAATGCTCTCTAGCAAACTTCAGACAGGCCCGGACATGTACAGGCTTAAGCAGTGGGACACGTCTGGCACTGCAGGATCTGAGTCCATGGTGGCGTAGTGTGTTACTTATGGTAGGCCTTGTTACATTGGTCCCAGCTCTCTGCAGTTCATTCACTAGGTCCCCCCGCGTGGTTCTGGGATTTTTGCTCACCGTTCTTGTGATCATTCTGACCCCAAGGGGTGGGATTTTGCGTGGAGCACCAGATTGAGGGAGAATATCAGTGGTCTTGTATGTCTTCCATTTTCTAATTATTGCTCCCACAGTTGATTTCTTCACTCCAAGCTGGTTGGCTATTGCAGATTCAGTCTTCCCAGCCTGGTGCAGGGCTACAATTTTGTTTCTGGTGTCCTTTGACAGCTCTTTGGTCTTCACCATAGTGGAGTTTGGAGTCAGACTGTTTGAGGGTGTGCACAGGTGTCTTTTTATACTGATAACAAGTTTAAACAGGTGCCATTACTACAGGTAATGAGTGGAGGAAAGAGGAGACTCTTAAAGAAGAAGTTACAGGTCTGTGAGAGCCAGAAATCTTGATTGCTTGTTTCTGACCAAATACTTATTTTCCACCATAATATGCAAATAAAATGAAAAAAAAACAGACAATGTGATTTTCTGGATTTTTTTTTCTCAGTTTGTCTCCCATAGTTGAGGTCTACCTATGATGTAAATTACAGACGCCTCTCATCTTTTTAAGTGGTGGAACTTGCACTATTGCTGACTGACTAAATACTTTTTTGCCCCACTGTATGAGGTATGCTCAGTAGGATCTCGTCACTGTGCAATATTCTTTTGAATGCACAGGAGTGAAAAGCTGGCAATAAGACCCACTGTCAGTGTGCATTGTAAGGATAAAACCCAGCATACAGGAAAAGCAGAGACTAGAGGTCTGGTCTCTGCTATTTCTGATCGCTCGTTCTCTCCTGATAACGCGGCTCAGACGAGTGCCATATGATTTTTATCAGACAGCAGTAGGATCAATGTTATTTAATGCGACAGTGCAGACGACTGATTTTTTTTTACCACTGACAGAATCATTGTAAAAAAAATTGCGGTATACTGCAATTTGACTTTAAAATCGGATGAGATTTACTCATTCAAGTCTATGGAAGCAAGAAATAAAATCGGATACCAGTGTGTGATTTCAGATTTTTATGGATTCATTGGAATTCTGCAATATAGGAAACTGTAAATGGTCCTGCAAATTATTAACAGCTGCTACTGTAAAAAAACAGACTACACACGGACACCACATAAATGACAAGTGAGAAAAAAATTGTCCCACATTTCAGGATGAAAATCGTAACGAATTTTATACTGTCATGTGGTTCTAGTCTGAGAGGCGACCCTGGCTGTGTCTCACAGTCATCGTGTGCCCTTCAATCCACTTCATACACCAGCTTATAATGTGCGGCGGATGTCCATGAGCGATTAAAGAGGCCGCAGAACTGTCTTTTAAGCATTTTTTTCCTACACACGTTGTCAAAATTGTTGATACCCCTCGTTTAAAGACAGAAAAACCCACAATTGTCACAGAAATAATTTGAATCTGACAAACGCAGTAATAACTAAAAAATCTATGATAATGAACAAATGAAAGTCAGGCACTGCTTTTCAACCATGCTTCCACAGATTTAAAAAAAAAAAAAATAAAACTCATAAAATAGGCCTGGACAGAAATGATGGTACCCTTAACTTAATATTTTGTTGCACAACCTTTAGAGGCAATCACTGCAATCAAACGATTCCTGTAACTGTCAATGAAACTTCTGCACCTCTCGACAGGTATTTTGACCCACTGCTCAAGAGCAAACTGCTCCAGTTGTCTCGTGTTTGAAAGTTGCCTTTTTCAGACGGCATGTTTCAGCCGATACCAACAGGTGAACTGACACGTATCACCAGAAACTGTAGTGATAATACTGTTTTGGATTAGGAGAAAAAAATACTGTTGCAATAGACTAAAAAGGGGACTATCCCCAATGGACCTTAGATAGAGCCTTAAAGGGAACCTGTCACCTCATTTTGCCGCTATAAGATGCGGCCAATGCCTTTCGGGGCTTATCTACAGCATTCTGTAATGTTGTAGATAAGCCCCGGGTCTGACCTGAAAGAGAAGAAAAACAACTTGTTTGTTTTTAAATTTGTTTATTGAACCTCAGGGCATAAAAAAAATGTACAACATACATTTTGACTTATAATAACAAGCATTATAAAGAGCATACATGTTTCCATCCATTGTGAAATATAAAGCAAAGAAATTGCACTCTTATTGATATACAAGGTAATATGTACATAACCTTCCAAGCATACACAAAGGACAGTTGGCTATACACTGTAAAGCATATATATCAATCAAATTTCACAAGCCTTTATCATATTACTCGGATAATAAAGTCTAATTAGAAATTCCTAAACTACGACTACCACTACATGAACTAGTATTTACTATTTTTGCAGCCTGGTTTCCTATATCATATTATCTCGCATGTGATGTCTCAACTTTGCAAAGTAAGATGAGAGGAATTCCACCTCTCCCAAATCTTTTCAAATTTACCCGGGCATCCTCTATTTTGGTATAACGTGCGCTCATATGGAACAATCGAATTTACCAAATCAATCCAAATTCTAAGGGAGGGACATGAGCTTCCCATCCACCGTAGTGCCAGTACCTTCTGTGCCATGAACAGTGTCTCGTGCAGGAAGACCCCGGTATAGTGATCCCAAATCTCCTCATCCCATACCCCAAATAAGCAGACCAATGGCTCTAAAGGGACAGGGGCTTGTACCAGGGATGTCAGTAACAATGTCACCTCTTTCCAGTAATGTAGGATAGTGGGACAGTGCCACACCATATGAATAAAATCTGCATCTGGTGAGTGACATCGTAAACATTCGGATGATTGAAGTCGACCCATCCTAAAGAGTCGTGTCGGAGTCAAGTATGAGTGATTTGTTATATATAATTGTATCATTCTGTTATTAATAGATGGTGATACTCCGATCGAAGATTCCAGGATCTCCTCCCACTCCTCTCCTTGCGTATTAGGGATGAGTAGTTCCCACTTCCTCTTAATAGAGCTTATGGCAGATTCTGCCCCTACTGACAGCATGTATGTATATAAAGAGGAGATGAGACCCTGGGAAGCCTGTGAATTAAGGATTCCTATCAGAGGTAGAGATGAAATAGTACGGCCCACACCCCTACACCTCATGTGTGATTGAAGAGCCGATCTCAGCTGTAAATAGTGGAAAAATTGAGATCTCGGGATATCATGTGTAACCTGTAATTGTTCAGAAGACATTAAGGTCCCCTGGTCATACAAGTCCTCCATCGAGGAGACGTTATGCTGAATCCAAAAATCAGTGGATGGGTGATTTAGCAATTCCGGAAAATAATCATTATTCCACAGGGGCATTTCAGCTATAAAATCTTTAAACCCAATCACTTTCTTGATTTGCCTCCATGTTAATAGTGCCAGCCGGAGCAAGGGCAGCAGACGAGGGGCACTAGACCTCTCCAACTCAAGGAAATCCAATGGGCAGTCAGTTTGTGCAGCGTGAAGTAAGTGACTTTCAGAATTAGGGAGGTAATTACCTGGCATCCATTTACCTAAAGCTTTAGTCTGCCTAGCCAAATAGTACAGGAAAAAATCTGGTAACGCCGCCACACCTCCCTTTTTAGGTCTTTGTAAAGTGGACAAATTAAGTTTGGGCCTAGCTTTCCCACAAATAAAGGATGTGATCTGGGAATTGAGATTCACAAAGAAAGATTTGGGTACCATTACAGCACTGTGTTGAAGGAAGTAGCTGAGCTTGGGGAGTAATATCATTTTAATCAGGTTAGGCTGGTTTCACATTCGCGTTAAAACGACGCTGCGCACTGCGTCGTTAAGCCCCGCCCCGATCCGGCTCCCTGCCTGCCCCATCCGGGATCACCGCCTACTTTCGCATTTGCACGCATGCGATCGGCGCACCCTATCTTTAGCATAGGGTGTGCAGATCATGCGCTGCCAGTGTGAAAGTAGCGTGCTGCGCACTTTTGACGGTGCGCCGTGCGCGCCGAAATGCAGCATGTTGCACTTCGGCGCGCACGGCGCACCGTCAAAAGTGCGCAGCACGCTACTTTCACACTGGCAGCGCATGATCTGCGCACCCTATGCTAAAGATAGGGTGCGCCGATCGCATGCGTGCAAATGCGAAAGTAGGCGGTGATCCCGGATGGGGCGGGCAGGGAGCCGGATCGGGGCGGGGCCTAACGACGCAGTGCGCAGCGTCGTTTTAACGCGAATGTGAAACCAGCCTTAATGCGTCCGGCTACAGACAACGGAAGCTTGCTCCAGGATGCAGATTTAACTTTAACTAGTTCCAGCAGTGGGTGGACATTAAGTTGTAAGTGAAGCGTACTATTGTGAGATATGTAGATACCTATGTAGATACCCAAATATTTAAAACTAGATACAATAAACAACGAGGAGAGAGCCTCTAGCTGGGGCATCGGGGCATGGGAAAGGGGTAACAGGGCAGACTTCTCCCAATTTATATATAAGCCTCAATATTTGCTGAATCTATCTAAAATGGCTATCACTTGTGGCAAAGTTTCTTCTGCTTCATCCATGAATATCACCATATCGTCAGCATATAGACCTATGGTATCTACCCGACCTGCTATATCTATACCCTTAATGCCAGGGGAAAACCTTATACGTATTGCCAGTGCCTCAATCGCAAGGGCGAAGAGGGCCGGGGAAAGGGGGCAGCCTTGACGAGTCCCCCTATGTAATGAAAAGGACTCAGATACAGAATTATTTACTATAAATGGGCTTTGGGTTTCATATATAATATTTTGATCCATTTTATAAATTTATCACCAAAGCCATATCTTTGCAAGCATGCGGAGAGGAAAGGCCATTCAATAGAGTCAAAAGCCTTGGCAGCATCTAACGATGCCAGTGCCCATTTGGTGTCTGGCATTAGGGAGCTATATTGGACTATTGACTGGACTCGTCTGATGTTAATGGAAGTGCTCTTACCAGGCATAAAGCCCGTTTGATCAAGATGAATAAGGTTCAATATAATTGAATTCAGTCAGGTAGCTAGGATCTTGGTAAAAATTTTACAGTCCACATTTACTAATGAAAAAGGGCGATAGGATCCACATTCCAAAGGGTCCTTTCCCTCCTTTCTAAGCACTATGATATTAGCCTCATAAAAGGATTCAGGCATACATTTCCCGTCCCAAATTCCCCAAAATACCTTCACCAGAATTGGCGTCAATATATCCCGGTATTTCCTGTACAATTCAATAGGCAACCCGTCTGGTCCAGGGGCCTTCCCAGAGGCCATGTCTGTTATAGCATTTCCTCCGCGGTGAACACAGCGTCCATAAGGGCTCACTGTTCAGGATCTAATGTAGGGAATGTCACATCTGACAAATCGTCTAAACACCCCAAGTTATCAAAGTCACTTTTAGATTCATATAATGACCTGTATTAGTCATTAAAACAACCAAGTATCTCCTTGGTCGAAGACACCAATAGACCATCCGCCTTACGAATCTGCAATATTGTGTTAGAGGTGTTGTGCTGGCGCACTAAATAGGCCAAGAATTTGCTTGCCTGGCTTCCCAGTTCGAAATAAGATTGACGGGTAAAGAATAGTATACGCTTAGACTTAGTGTCTATATGCTGAGTGTATAACCTCTGGGCAGCCAGCCACTCAATCCTGTTGCCGCTAGTTTGGTTAGATATATATGTAGCCTCTGAATCTTTCAATCGCCGTTCCATTTCATCATCCTCCCTTGAGGTTACCTACTTGATATAAGAGATCGTGGAGGACAAACAGTCCCTCAGATATGCCTTAAGGGCATCCCAAAATAAATTAATATCTTTAACCAGAAAGGATTCAACTTCCAAGCTATCCTATTGTTTAATTGTCCATATTTAAGTTTAAGAATGACAGGGCTATGGTCTGAGATCCCCCCTACTGCCATGCTCTATATCATCCACCCACATCGCCAGACCGATGGAACCAAATATATAATTATATAATCTATGCGCGATAGAGAGCATTTAGTGGATGAGTGACAGGCATATTCTCTTAACTCAGGGTGACGCACCCTACACAGATCAAATCACCCGCTATCCCCCATAAATAGTGACAGCAGGGTTGTAGTCGGCGAAGAGGACCCCCCAGTTATTCCATCATCCAATCTCAATTTATGAAAGCAGTTGTTCATGACCATATTGAAGTCTCCCATACAAATAACATCTGCGTCTGAATAATTTAGGGCAAAACTCATTGCCTTCTGAAGAATTGACATACTAGCCGGAGGGGGGTTATAAACACATAGGATTACATATTTCCTGGTACTTATCAATGCATGCACAAAAACAAAGCGACCCTCAGGGTCCCTCCGAGTCCCCCTGGCTTCCCACCTAACGTCTCTATGTATCAATAGCGAAACCCCTCTCGAATAGCTAGTGTGGAATGCATGGACAGACCATTGTACCCAAGGTTTCTGCACGCACCGAGCTGTATCGCAGGTCAGGTGTGTCTCCACCAAGGTCACAATGTGGGGGTGATAATGAAAACTTTGATCTTTTTCCGAGGGGTTTTTATACCCCTCACATTCCATGTCATACATATCAACTCAGACCCCATGTTTTACTCTGCTGAATATGGCGCATAGCATTACCCGGGTAAAATTTAGAGACATCACCTAGAAACTGAAATTTCTGTTGGCTGCGATTTTTACCTAAAAAATACATAGAACCACTATAGAGAAAAAACAAAGTAAATAAACAACAAACAATATGGCAGCAATGTCCTGTACTCCCATCGTGAAGTGAACAAGAGGATACCATCACTGAGCTCAGTGTCCGGTATTGTTGGTAATTTGGTCGCTTGCGGACAAAGCTCCAATCAGACCATTAATAGAAAAGTACTAACTAGCAATAGATACATTAGGATTCCTTTGCAGCAGACCCTTTGTGGGACTGTAGCCACTCAGTTTATTTTCTAAATAAACTTTTTGGAATTTTAAAGAAGCTGGAACGATACTTCCTTTACTGACATTTTGCAAGTGATCTCACACGAGATCAGTCGTTCAGGACGCCATATGCCGTTGCATGTGAGCTGGTTTTCTTCTTTATTCTCATTCTGCCTAGTATTCGTAGACCACGTACAGAACTCTGAGCAATACTCCTCTGCTGGCTGGTTTCCCTGCTAAAGCTGAAATTAGTTTAGACTCAGCCAAAGAGACAAGGTTGGGGTCATCATAGATAATACCCAGAGCCTGAAAAGAATTCCTCGAGCGTCTGAAGCGACTGGGAATCAGACGAGAAAGAAAATAGCCAAGGCTTGCGGGTAACCCTGTAGAAGAGAGAATACGATTCCCACCCATTGCTCCTTGGTACCTGAGGAATGAGGTGGCAATTTAAAATGACGTTTTCAGACATCCCTGAAAACTACAAACTTATGCCGACCTCCTAAGGCAAAGTGATCTTGGGCTCTATCAGGGGTTGCTCGGGAGCCACGAGCCCCAAACCTGAAGTCAATGGGTGCTGCAAGGTCACTGAGTGCAAGTCTTCCACCTCCAGGGACTGTGGGGAGCTATCCGATCCCTCAAACTAGGGGCACCCTAGGCTGTCCCTGTCCCCTGGATTACCTCAGATGGTGGAGACTCTTGCATTGCTATGCTCCTATCTTATCCCTTATTTGTTTCCTCCCCCCACCCATAGAGGTGTGAGGCCAAATTATATAGGAAAACACAAGCCAGACAAATGGGTAAACAGACAGGGAATAAGAGAAAACTACAATCATATAAATACACTCACAAATCTACAGAGTGGAAATCATGGGAACACACAATAGCAAATCTACGCAGATAACTCCTGTAAACTGGACTGCTACTATTTCAGAACTCTCCTTCGGCACCAAACTAGGAAGTTGTAACTATCATTGGCAACTCCCAAGTGCAAGTTTCAAGAATATATAGGAGAGGGGTCAACACAGAGCTACAGGTAGTGTAATTTAAAAATGTTGCTTCCCCCTTTTTTAATTTGCATATTAACATGTTTAATACTCATGTGACATGTTAATTCCATGACTTCCCCTTCTTGGTGTTGCAATTTCAATGTTGAGGAGGTATCATTGGTCTTAGTATTTTTATACAGTACTAGCTGAAGAGCCCAGTGTTGCCCGGGCATAGTAACTAACTGTAGTTAGTTATAACAAATTATAATTATTATCCTCCATCCCACAGCCCCGTGCCCATATACCCAACGTACATATCCGCCATCCCATAGTCCCGTGCCCATATACCCATCATACATATCCACCATCCCATAGGCCCGTGCCCATATACCAATCATACATATCCTCCATCCCATAGTTGAGTGCCCATATACCCATCACACATCCTCCATCCCATAGTCCCATGCCCATATACCCATCATACATAGTCTCCATCCCATAGTCCCATGCCCATATACCCATCATACATATTCGCCATCCCATAGTCGAGTGCCCATATACCCATCACACATCCTTCATCTCATAGTCCCATGCCCATATACCCATCATACATATCCTCCATCCCATAGTCCCCTGCCCATATACCCATCATACATATCCGCTATCCCATAGTCCCGTGCCCATATACCCATCATACATATCTGCCATCCCATAGTCCCGTGCCCATATACCCGTCATACATATCCGCCATCCCATAGTCAAGTGCCCATATACCCATCACACATCCTCCATCCCATAGACCCGTGCCCATATACCCGTCATACATAGCCTCCATTCCATAGTCCAGTGCCCATATACCCATCACACATTCTCCATCCCATAGTCCCGTGCCCATATACCCGTCATACATAGCCTCCATCCCATAGTCCAGTGCCCATATACCCATCACACATCCTCCATCCCATGGTCAACCATTATGACATCATAATGAGAGGCGGGGCTTGCAACCTATGATGACATCAGCTTCGCCATGGCAACCATTATGACATCATAATGAGGGGCGGGGCTTGATACACACATTTTCCCAATTATGTAGATAGGGGCAAAATTGTTTGGTGAATTGGAAAGCGCGGGGTTAAAATTTCGCCTCACCACGTAGCTTAGGACACTCTCTGGGTCCAGACGTGTGACTGTGCCAAATTTTATGGCTGTAGCTGCGACCGTGCGGATGCCAATCCCGGACATACACACACACATAAATACATACACACACTTGAGCTTTATATATTAGATTAGATATTTATTATACGGGGCTTTGAGTGAGTGTGGCTATGTGGAGTGTGCGTGGCTTGATACACACAAACATACATACATATATACACATTTTTCTATATATAGATTTTACTCAGTAACAGTAAAAGACTGTGCCTACACTGTGACCAGGAGGCCCTGGAGTATGAGACCCACTTCCTGCTACACTGCCCCAAATACTCAGCAGTGAGGGACACTCACTTCAGGAGACTCTCACATCTCTTCCCGGATTTCATCACCATGAAGGAGGAAGAGAAAACATATATCCTGCTTGGGGAAGAAGAGAGAGCAGTGGAGATAGCAGCGCAATATGTGAGCGCATGCCATAGACTGCGAGAAAGAGAATTATGATATGCCATGGACTTCTATGGCCCCCACCCTGGATCTTCCCCATGCCCCCCCCTTCCACCTTCCCTATGCCATGGACTTCTATAGCCCCATCCTGGATCTGCCCCCATCCACCTTTCCTACAGCCCCTACCCAACATCCCTACAGTCCCTATCCCTATTCCCTTTTGTACACTTGCTTTGGCAAAACTAATGTGTATTTAGTCCTGCCAATAAAGCTTCTTTGAATTTGAATTTGTATTATCATCTGCTGAGGAGCCACAGTAGACACTATAATTTTGGCTTTTTCAGGTGTGTTTTGCACCAACTTCCTACAATGCTGAATACCTTTGACTTAAGCTTTAAAATGTATATTTCAGAAAAAAAAAAAATTTCATCTGCTTTAAATTTTATGTTTTTCTCCAAAGCAAAGGACATCGTCAATTAAAAAATAAATAGTGATGAGCGAGTATACTCGTTAATCGGGTTTCTCCGAGAATGCTCGGGTGGTCTCCAAGTATATTGGCGTGCTCGGAGATTTAGTATTCGTCGCCTCAGCTGCATGATTTGCGGCTGCTAGACAATCTGAATATATGTGGGAATTCCCTAACAAAGAGGCAACGCCCACAACTAAATCTCCGAGCATGCCCTAATACTCGGAGATCACCCAAGGATGCTCAGGAAAACCCGAGCAACGAGTATACTCGCTCATCACTAAAAATAAATCAATACAAAAAATCAACAAATTTCACATAAAACTTCATTTAAATATAATAGGTCATCTTCTGATGACATTTCTTTAAAGAAAAATTGTTAACACTTAATATACATACCTTTAGTATATGAAATCCCACAATACATTTGGGCTGCATTAAAACTTTGTGTATCATAGGATATATGTCACAGTTTCCACTTTCCTGTATTCTCTGCTGGTTATACTTGACTAATGACAATACAATCTGTAATCCTAATGATTGTGTTTTTTCAAAGTTGCTGATTTCCACAATCTGAAATCAAGGATACAACATTTAAAAAAAAATACAATACTTTCAAACATGATGAATTAATAATCACAATTATTATGAAAAACATGGTCAAATATGCAAAGGCTCAAAGGCTTGAGAATTGGTACTAAATTATTTATTATATGCTTTTACTAGACATGCCAGTCCAGAAATTTTTTTGGGTTACACCTGTGTCCTTTCGGCCTATCGCAATCTGCACTTCTTTAATATACCGTATACTTCCCTGCAGTTCACCCTACTCTTTTTTTTCAGGTCAGCCTCCTTGATGGAATTTCTTTACTCGCTGCACTGCAATAAATTCCATGATGCATTAATTCAGTATGATGTGAGCAGCTAAAGTAAAAAACATATCTGCCTGGTACCCTTTATAACCTCCAAAAAAAGCTCAAAGAATGTAAGTATACAGAAACAGATGATGAAAGGTCACATTCTTTATAGAGATGAGCCAGCACGAAAATGCTCGGGTGCTCGTTGCTCGAACCGAGCAATTTTTAATACTGGAATGCTCGTTTCGAGTAACGAGTATAATGGGAGTCAATGAGAAAGCCTATGCTTTACATGAAAGCTAAAATCCTGCAGTGCTAGGAACCACCTGGTCACTCGAGCAATTGTTCCCCTTCTCCCTCATCCACGTTAGGGGCATGGACTGACACTAGCCTGAATTTCCTGCCTAAGAGGTAGTACTTTAGAGTGTCCAACGCTCACTTGTCACGACACACACTGTATTAGTCTGGACCACAAACTCCTTAGAGAAATCTAGTGCCACCAACACTGGCTATTTACACAGGGCTTGTTTCAGTTCCTGGAAGGCCGTCTCAGCTTCTGGTGACTACTTATCCATAGCCGAATTTGTCCCTTTAAGGAGGTCCATCAAAGGGATGACTATCATGGTGAAGATAGGGATAAACTGGCAGGAATAGCCCACGAGGCCCAGGAATGCTTTGACCTGCTTCTCTGAGATGGGTTGTGGACAACTCTGGATTGAATCAACTTTATTTGGGGTTTTATTTCACCTCTGCCTACGATATAGCCCAAAGATTTAGCTTCCTCCATTCCCATAGCACATTTCTCCATGTTTATGGAAAACCCAGCCTTTCATAGAGCATCAAGTATCGCCTGGTCGTTGCTCAGATGGCTTCCCCAATTCTGTCTGAAGATCACAACATCATCCAGGAAGGCCGCTGCATACCTCTTGTTGGCAGTTAGGATCCATGCCTCTCTGGAAGGTGGCTGTTTCTCCTTGTAACCCAAACAGCATCCCTGTGTACTGTAAGCATCCGTCTGACGTTGAGTAGGCAGTCTTCTCCTTGGCATCTTGGGACATGGGAATTTGCCAAAACCCTTTTTTGATAAAGTGCCGGGCCGGCCTTAGCCTTTCAATCAGTTCATCGAAAAGGGGCATTGGGTACGTATTGAACTTGGGAGACCTCATTCAACTTTCTATAGTCATTGCAAAACCACCATGGTTACTTACCGGTAGCCGGTTTTTCCGGAACCCATGACAGCACCACCTGAGAGAGGGATCCGCCCCGCCAGGACAGGAACCTACTGAGACATAAGGGGCGGCACCTCTCCCCCGCTTCAGTTGGGTTACAGAGCATTGAGAGGACTTCCCGGTTAGTTACATGTTTAATCCAACACCACAACACTCAAAACACCCTACTAATTGTGCACACCCATACAGTGAAAAAGGGGGGGAATGTACGGGTGCTGTCATGGGTTCCGGAAAAACCGGCTACCGGTAAGTAACCATGGTGGTTTTCCCTTCACCCATGACAGCACCACCTGAGAGATTTTTGGAGACTTCGAAACACCTTAGGGAGGGACCACCGCTTGCAGCACCCTTCTACCAAAGGTTAAGTCAGCAGAGGAGGATAGATTTAATCTATAGTGCTTAAAGAAGGTTGAAGGTGAGGCCCAGGTAGCGGCCTTACAAATCTGTTCAATTGATACCTCTGCCTTTTCAGCCCAGGAGGTCGCCACGGCTCTGGTGGAATGAGCCTTGATGCCGTCAGGAATCGGGATACCACTAGCTGAATAGGCTACACTAATGGCTTCCCTAATTCATCTAGCAATAGTCCCTTTTGAAACCCCATAGCCTTTCCTGGCACCCTGAAAAGCTACGAATAGGGACTGTGACCTCCTCCACTGGCTAGTGGCAGATATATATTCTACGAGAGCCCTTTTAACATCCAGACTATGGAATTTTTCCTCCCGCAGATTTTTTTGGATTTTCGCAAAAGGATGGAAGGACAATTTCCTGACCCCGATGGAAATCTGATACTACCTTGGGCAGATAACTGGGGTCTGTTCTTAAAACTACCCTATCCTGAAAGACTTGCGTGTAAGGAGGATTTACTGAGAGAGCCTGTAAGTCGCTTATCCTGCGGGCTGATGTGAGGGCTACTAACAGGATTGTTTTTAGGGTCAAGAACTTTAGGGGTAGCTGATGTAATGGCTCATACGGATCTTTTGTAAGGGCTTCTAACACCAGGTTTAAATCCCAGGGGGCTATTCTGGGTATTGGAATAGGCTTAGCTCTATGGCAGGATTTAATAAATCTGGCTATCCACCTATCTGATGCCAGTTTGCAATTGTAGAGCGCCCCTAGTGCCGACACCTGAACCTTAAGTGTGTTTACTGCTAACCCCATCTGCAACCCAGATTGTAAGAACTCTAGGATGGCCCTAATCGGGGGTTCTTTTCCTAACGGCTTACCCAAGAACTGTAGGAACTTATCCCATGTTCTGCCGTAGATGTTAGTAGTCACCGGTTTCCTGCTTTTTAGCAGAGTGGCCACCAGCCCAGGGGAGAACCCCCTATCCATTAAAAGCGACCTTTCAAATTCCACGCCGTCAGATGGAATCCTTTGACCTGAGCGTGCAATATTGGACCCTGAGCTAGTAGGTCCGGGATTTCTGGCAGAACCCATGGATCGGAGAGGGACATCTTCCGTAGCAGAGCAAACCAGGGCCTTTTTGGCCAGAATGGAGCTATTAGAATCACCCTGGCTTGATCGTTTCTGATTTTTCTTACCACAGTTGGGATCAGAGCTACTGGGGGGGAACGCGTAAGCCAGTCTGAAGTTCCACTGGATGTGCAACGAGTCCACTGCCCATGGATTTTCCCTCGGGTTTAGAGAGCAGAACCTTTCTGTTTGCCTGTTGTGCTTGTTCGCAAAGAGGTCTATCACCGGTTCCCCCCAAAGCTGAATTATCTTTTGAAAAATGGACCGGTTTAGCGCCCATTCTCCTTGCCTCAGGGTATTGCGACTCAGGAAATCTGCCTCTATGTTTTCTGCCCCTTTTATGTGTAGGGCTGTCACGGAGTGTAGGTGTTCCTCTGCACTGCTCAGAATGTCTGTTGCTGCTTCCATTAAGGAGTGTGATTTTGTCCCACCTTGGTGGTTGATGTATGCCACTGCTACCTTGTTGTCTGACATGATGCGTACGTCTCGACCCTGGAGTAGCGGAATGAAGTGGCTTAGGGCCTTGCCCACTGCCCACAGTTCTCTCAGGTTGGAGGATGCCTTCCTTTCTTGAGGTGTCCAGGAACCCTGACCTATGAGGCCCCTTAGGTGTGCCCCCCACCCCGAGGAGCTTGCATCTGTTAAAATTATATCTGTCGCCTGTCTGTCCCATGGTATTCCTAAGGTCAGATTTGTCCCGTTCAACCACCAGTTGAGAGAGTCTCTGGTTTTTGAGGAAAGCTCCAGCTTCCCTTCCAAACGCCCTCTTAGCGATCTTTGTGCTCTTAGTATCTCCCCCTGGAGTTGCCGGGTGTGAAACTGAGCCCACCTGACCGCCGGAATACAGGATGTTAGGGTACCTAGTAGGGACATTGCTTTTCTTAATGTCATACATGGTTGGTTTCGCCCCGCCAAGGCCAGATTTTGTACCTTCTCTATCTTGGACTCTGGGAGCAGACACTCTTGCCTTTCTGAGTCCAGTATAAATCCTAGGAAGGTCTGATTCTTTAGGGGTTGTAATTTTGATTTTTTGAAATTGACTATCCACCCTAATTCTTGCAAGGTGTTGATCACCTGAGTCAACTGTGCTGTACAGTGGTCCTCTGAACTGCCCACTATAAGAAAATCGTCCAGGTATGGTATTATGACCGTATCGTGAATCCGGAGAAAGGCTGTCACTTCCGCTATGACCTTGGTGAAGACCCTCGGGGCTATGGATATGCCAAACGGAAGAGCCCTGAACTGAAAGTGCCTTAGTGTGCCCTGAATATAAAGCGCTACCCTCAGGTATTTCTGGTAATCTGGATGGATAGGGATGTGATAATACGCATCCTTTAAATCGACTACGGCCATGAAGCAATCTTGATGTAGCAGCTTCACTGCCGTAGTCACTGATTCCATCTTGAAGGTCGGGTTCCTTATCCAAAGATTGAGGCGTCTGAGATTTATGATTGTCCTGAACGACTGATCCGGTTTTTTTATTAGAAAAAGGGGTGAATAAAACCCCTTTCCTTCCTGTAAGCGTGGCACCTCGGACAGTACCCGCTTGTCTATCAGGCTCAGGATTTCTGTTTCTAAGGCCAGTTGTTCTTCGGTCATCTTCCTGATAGGTGTGATGACGACCACGGGTTTTGGCTGACGAATAAAGGGGATTTTCAGGCCTTCTTTTAGGATGCTCAGAATCCAGGTATTGGAGGAGATCTTTTCCCAGGCCTGGAAAAAGAGTGCCAATCTCCCTCCTACTGGAATACCGGCGTCATTGTGGTGACTTTTTTGAGGTGGAGGTGCCTCCACCAAACATAAACCCTGATTCTTTCTTTCTTTTATCCTCCCATCTTCTCCTGTCAGCGGGAGGACGCCCTCTATTGAATCTCCCCCTCCGAAAGGGCTGTCTCCTCTGATCCATAGGGAATCTGGGGAAGCCTTTTTTCTTATCGCCTGCTTTCTCCAGAATATCGTCCAAGTTCTTGCCGAACAGGAATCGACCATCGCAGGGGAGAGAGCACAATTTGGCCTTGGACTGAAGGTCACCCGGACAGCCCTTAAGCCATAACGCGCGTCTAGCAGCATTTGATAGTGACGCTGCTCTGGCTGTCAATCGCATAGAGTCCGCCGAGATATCTGCCAAAAAAGCCGCTGCCCCGTGCAAGAGATACATGTCTGATAAGATCTTCTCTCTTGGGACCCTTGACGCCAGCTTCTCTTCTAACTGCTGCAGCCAGATCATGAGGGAGCGTGCCGTGCAGGTGCCCGCTATCGCCGGCTTTAGACCTCCTGCTGTCGCTTCCCATGCGTGCCTCAAATATGAGTCCGCTTTTTTGTCCAGCGGGTCTCTAAGAACCCCTGCATCTTCCAAGGGCAGGGCCGACCTTTTGGAAGATTTGGACACCGCTGCATCTATTTTTGGGACTTTGTCCCATACCTCCGTATCCTTGTATTCAAAGGGGTATCGTCTCTTAGAGGCGGATGGAAGGGCCCCCGATTTTTCAGGCTTTTTCCACTCCTTCTCAATAAGCGCCTGGATTTTCGCGTTTACTGGAAAGGTTCGTTTTTTCCTCTCCTGAAGCCCCCCAAACATGACGTCCTCTAGGGTTTTAGCCGCCCTTTCTTCCTGTAGGCCCATTGTGGTTCTAATGGCCTTTAGGAGGGCATCTGTATCTTCTACAGGGAAACATGGCTTACCCCCTGTGTCACTATCTGAGGAGTCTGAGGAGGATGATTTTTCCGCCTGAGATGATACTGACGCGGAATCTGAGGGGGAACTAGGGAAATCCTTCCTGCTTTTTTTCCCTTTTTTCAATAAGGACTTAATTGAGCCTTCCATTTCTGACCTGAGGGCAGATATTAGATTGGCTGCGAAACTAGGCGCTTCCTCCGCCATAGTCCGCTGAATGCACGAAGCACAGAGATCTTTTTGCCAGTCTCTTGCTAGGGGAGATTTACATATAGCACAATCCCTATTCTTCTTCTTGCTTCCCGCTTGGGCCTTTCCTACAGGGTGAAGCATACAATAGAAAACCCCTATTAATGTACTGTTAACATTCACGAAGATCACTCACCACCCGTAATCAAGGGTACCGGACTTGGAGGCTGCATCGGAGCACCTGACCCGCGCTCTTTGGACCTTGAGGAGTGCCCCGACCTGCGGCTGGGGTGACTGCTGCTTGAATGGCTTCCATGCTTCCTGCCAGAGGGCTGTGAGGGAGGCAGGGACGCTGAACGTTCCTGCTCGGACTCCATTTTGCACCGCCGATCTACAGCTGTCTTCCTCCTTTTAAATTGCATGCCTCCGCCTGGTGAGCGTCTTCCTCCCCTCCCCCCTGCGACCGCCGGCTCAGCGCTTCAGAAGCCGGCCGGCGTCGCACCCAGCGCCATTACACCGTCGCCTTCTGCTGACGTCAGCCGGCGCACCCAGCATTCCAAGCGCCGCTGACGTCAGCGGCCGGAAGACGCCAGCGTCTCTCCCCTACCACGGGGATCGAGATGCGGCGTGCGCGAGGGGAGGGCGGCGCGGTGGGGGCTTCCCGGAGCCACCGGAATCCCATCCACGCCCGCACGAACCCGGAGCCCCAGGGACCCCGGGGACTGCGCTTCCAGGACCCGACGGCCGGCGCTACAGGTAAGCTACCTGTTCTTCCCGCGCCGGGACGGGCCTGGGTCTTATCTTTTTCTTCGCCCATGACAGGCACCGCCACAGTGGGATTCCTTCCAGGACAGGAACCCAACTGAAGCGGGGGAGAGGTGCCGCCCCTTATGTCTCAGTAGGTTCCTGTCCTGGCGGGGCGGATCCCTCTCTCAGGTGGTGCTGTCATGGGTGAAGGGAAAACTGTCATTCTCCATCTGGTTTCGGCACCAGGACTATGGGACTGGACTAGCCACTGTTACTCGTCAATGACTCCCAGGCTCAACATCGGCTTCACTTCTTTTGAGATTACCTCTCGATACGGTTTCAAGCTTACCCGGATATGAGAGTCTGTAAGAATCTCATGCTCAATGATATGAGTACAACTCAATAGTTCTGAGAAGAGGTCTCTGTTCCCATGTAGCAAATCTCGGCACTGTTCTTTTGGGCACGTGACAGACACTCTGCCACCTTAAACTGCTTCACGTTGGCTTCAGACCAAGCCACCAAATAGTGTCGCCGATCTATTGTACATACTCGTCTGTGCCTCTGGTGCTTTGAGGTGGTGCTCTTCCACAATGGGCATCACCTCGGAAATACTGTCTTGCATCTGGGCCACATGTTCGATTATATTCATGTAGGGTGTAGACTCCGCTTCCCAGGTCTCCTTTGCGACATCCAGGAGTCCACGGGGATGTCATACAACAGTACAAAGGGGAGAATCCAGCAGAGACATAAATGGGGTCCCTTGGTCCGATAGGATCTCCTTAGGCATCTCCATTCTAGAAATGATATAAACCAACTGTCAGGCTATACACTTGGTGGATGAGTTTCATAGAGGTACAGCCTCCATATACCGTGTAGCATAGTCCAGTACCACCAGAGTATACGATATATTGATGACCTATAGTGAGCCACGGAGAAGGTCAGCTGACAGGTGGGACAAGACCTACAATAATTCACTTTTTCTCGCTCCTGGGCTTTTTCTACCACCAAATGACCACCTGACACATGTGTATGGGCCATATCTAGCAGCTTGCGCCTGTATGGCCCTGACACCATTAAGTGCTCGATTACCTCCTATCTCAGCTTGGTGACCAAAAATAATAACTCCCCATTAATGGCAAAATACGGGTATCGGGTGTTAGCCCCCAGCTCTTGAGCAACTCCATTAACAACAAACACATTATCAAATGCCCCTTTTAGAGTTAATCCCTGAATTTCCCCCGGGACACCTCCAGCTAAGGGATGTTGGCCTCAGGGGGTACTGCCTCATCCCCAACAAGCACTCAAAAGAGAAACCTGCCGGCTGCGGCCTGTGACAAGATTTCTTTAGGAGCGACCTGGCTGACATACAGGCAACCAGGAGTCCTTCCTTTCCTGCACAAGTCCCAAAACAAAGCAAAGTCCCACCCTATTATAACAGGGTGCAAAAGGTCCTTGACTATGACAACATCATGGGACTCAGTGCCACAGTTTGTGTATAAAACCACTCGGGCTACAGGGTAGTCTTTAGCGTCCCCATGGATACAGCAGACGCCCATCATCTTCCCAGGAATCAGCCGATGAGGAATTGTGGCACTTACTAGAGTTACCAAACTCCCAAAGTCCAACAGACGAAACATTTGCACTCTGTTCACTGATACGTGGCATGCATGCAGTGCTTGGCCGGTTGAGGGACAGCACTGCAGGCAAGAAATGCAAAATATGAGTACCTTTCCACCAGCCTCACCAGGTCATTGGCACGACAGGAATTTCCCTGGTCATCCCAGGACTGCCCCGGCCTCGCTATGGAGTGTATGAACCTGTCGTTGATAACCCTCTCCACCATCTGTGCTGCGGAGGAAGATTCAAATTGCAACCACTTTTGGACCAGATGTAGGAGGTTGAACAACTGGGACTGGGGGGAGGTTTGTCATTGCAATAGACCCAGTGGTGCACCTGTTGCACCCTTACAGTAAGTCACTCACAAGCGATCCAAGATCACAGTTTTCAATTTGGTGTACTCTTTTGCATCCTACAAGGCCAGTTAATAGTAGGCATTCCACGGTTCCCCAGTTAAATATGGAGCCAGAACCTCTGCCCACTGTTCCAAAGGCAATTTCGCCCGTTCCGCCACCCTTTCAAAATGTCAGGAATGCTTCCTCATCATCACCCGTGATCATGGGTCATCTTTTGTAATGCTTTCCTTACAGTCTTTCGCACGTGCGAGTCATCACCTGGACTTGGGGAAGGGGCTGCCAGCCTCCCACGAATGGCCTCTGCGAGGAGCTCCATCTAGTGTGCAAGCACTTTCTGTTGCTGTCGCTGCTGCTGCTGGAGCTGCTGCACCAACAGTTTATTTCATGTTGTGCCAGCTGCTTCTGTCGATTTACTTGCTGCTGCTGTTGATGCTGCTGTTGGACCTAGACTAGGTGCTTGATAAGATCCTCCTTACTGTCTGTCGTCGTTACCTGTGTTCCTGCAATCGCTTTTACCTAGAACATGCGGCATATCTGTGGCAGTCACACTGACCCTCGGTATTTGTGCCTGTGCTTCTAGCACCAATTGTAAGGTTATACTAACTAAGCTGTGGTTGAGGAAGGCACAGGAAAACGGTTTCATTAAAATGTCCAGGCTGGTTTATTAAGACTGCATAAACCACTCAGGAAACCAAATAAAAAAAACAGCCTTTTCTGGCACAAAGTGAAAACACAAAGTGAATAGTCCTTACAGGATTGTGGGATCACCCGATCAGGTTAGTGTCCAATTCTTAAGGCCTTAGCACAGACCAACAGACAGAAAATCCACATATCTCCAGACCCAGACACTGAATGAGACACTTGGTTTCCATTTTATCTGCAAAACCACTGCCCTGGTGTGGGGATATGTGAGCTGCCACTTCCACCCATCTCTGACTGCTCGCAAAACTCGACCCTGATACGCCCTATTAACATTAACTCTTTCAGTACTATACGTGGTTGAGCATGCTTTTCTGGGCTTACATCACCGAAGCTACCAACCTTGAACCCTCAAGGAACTGTCTAGTGGCCACCTTACAACACCTATAACTCTGGTTAAAACAAGTGGAATTTTACACTGCTTAGCACTCTACTGCTATCTGACAACAATGGAAATTGCAGGCAATTACGCGATTATTTGGCTTGGTTATCATTTACAATTAACAGTTTTGGTTATACAATTAAAGAGGATTCGACAAGTTGGGGAACTCGTGGCTACAGTACTCCTCAAAATTGGACTGTAGAGTCCCTTTCTACTTATATCTGCTACCCATGGACTATGGGAGTATAACATTTTTTTTTTTTACTATTGTGGTGATCACCACACAGTGTCACTGTGAGCAGCATGCAGCAGGTAGAGCTTTACAGTTAACATGCAAAACAACAGTTATGTATCATCTCCAAGATAGCAGAGCAATAATTAGCAAGTGACACATCCTCCCTTTTCCCACTATTTCTCTTATTATAAATTAGTTTCTTGTACCACTGAATGGCGAAAGGTTCTGCCAAGAAAAGACTGCTTAACAATCCACCTCTCAAGCACCTGAACAACAGCTAGTCAAAGAGGCTTCTGATGACACACAAGATGTGTGCAGAGCCCCAATCAGATCCAGCCTTTCTAGAGTACCATTCAGAAGCACCATCATGTAGCCCATCTATAACAGTGCAAGGCCACAATCACGCTTATTCAGCCCATCGCTATCTCCAGTACCATCACTGGATTAAGCAATAACTAATATAGTGCTTTAAGCAAGATACACAGGGGTATACCTTCACAAGCAAGCATTAGAATATTCTTGCTAATGGGGTTCTAACTTCTTAAGCAAGAACTGAACAAGGTCTACACCAAGTTAACGACAGGAATTTAAAGCTTTGGGCTTATCGTACAGACTCTATAGAATCAAACTACATGTAATAACATCCAAGGTAAATCAGAATGCTGACTGCATCACAAATCTTCCTCATAAAGAAGAAATCACTAAAGCCAAAATAGAAGACATGGAAAACCGTTCACAAAGTGTCAACTTCCAAGGACTTCCAGAATCAGTATAGTACTTGTGAAAGATCTGTATAAAGGACCTTATTCCAGGAAAAACTGAAATTTACTATGGAATTAACCACATTCATAGGGCATTACCAAGGCCCCATTAGGCTTATCCAGGGATATATTAGTCAAGACAACATTCCAAAAGACAAAGTCTAATGCAAATTGGATAGAACAAAGGTGTTACTAAGATTGGAAAACAGAAAGTCCAAATAATTGCAGGCATCACTCCATCTACCACCCACAGAAGGCCATTAAACACACTAATAGAGGTCCTTGATTTTTTTCTTACGAAAACCGCAACTATACTTTGACCTCCTTTCAGTATGATGTCTGGAAAAGCTTGACTTGCTCCCTAAAAGATGCCCCTAAAGCTTCACAGCTGTCATCTCTAGTCCAGCGTTTGCACCTCTATGGGGAAAAACCTACAGACAAAAGCAATACTACCCAGTTAAAAACCTGTAAAAATACAATCTTTTACTATCTCATTAAGTGACTCCCCAGAATTTTTTCCATGATCCTACACAGTACTATTACAAGGAACTAAACAAGTTGGTATCTTGTCTGCCTGACCAGTCCATAAGAGCCGGCGATGACTTGATACCAGAGAGTCCAAGAATAGGGACATTCTACATGCTTCCCAAAATCCACAAATCTGGAAATCCAGGAAGACCAATTATTTCATGTGTGGGCACCCTTACTGAGCAGGTATCTGGATGGGTAGAGGGTATTCTTAAACCACTGGTGAAGGATACACCCAGCTACATTCAGGACACAACTGACCTACTGAATAAACTAGCAGCAATAGGTCCTCTACCAGAAGGAACCATCCTGGCCACCATGGATGTGGAATCTTTGTAGTCTAATATCCCACACCAAGATGGATTAAATGCCTGCAAATTCTTCATGGAAAACACAGGGACTGATGCTGATGCTGTGGTGAAACTTATAAAATTCATCCTCACTCCCAATTACTTTGAATTTGACAACAAGATCTATCTACAGGAGATTGGCACAGCTATGGGAAATAAAATGGCTCCACAGTATGCAAATCTTTTCATGGCCAAGCTTGAAAACGACTTTTTGTCCTCATGCCCCATCAGGCCCCTGGCCTACTACCGCTTCATTGATGATATTTTAATAATCTGGACGGAGTCTGAACAACAGCTAAAGACGTTCCATGAACAGTTTAATCAATTTCATCCCACCATCAACTTAACACTCAACTACTTCAGCACTGAAATTAACTTTTTGGACACCATCATTAAGCTAAAAAACAATGAAATAGAGACATCCTGGTATCAGAAGCCAATCGACCGTCCAACATACCTTAAATGGGACAGTTTCCATCCAAAATACATAAAGAACTCTATTATCTATAGCCAAGCCATCAGATACAATCGTATATGTTCCAACCCCATGGATAGAGATGAACACCTTGGTCGCCTCAAAAAGACCTTTTTGAATCAGGGCTACCATCCAAGAACAATTGAAAACCAAATTACAAGAGCCACCAGAATGTCAAGGAATCACCTGCTACATTATAAAGCTAAAGAAAATAACCGGGTGCAATCTAGTAGTCACCTACAACTCAAATCTGGACGTGCTAAGGGGAGCTGCACGGAAATTACAACCTTTACTACAAAAAGATGCCCGACTACAATCCATTTTTCCAAACCCCCCCACTACTGTGCTTTAGGCAGCCCCCAAATCTAAGAAGCATCATTGTCAGAAGCTCTCTGTCCTCTCCAACAGCTGCAGGAACCTCTCCTTACAACCAGAAAAAATGTAAAACATGTCCATTTATAATGACCACAGACATGATAAAGATCAACAATTCACATCAGGACTACAAGATCCCAGATAATTTCAGCTGCATTACATCTAATGTAGTGTACTTAATTATTTGTATTAAATGTCCAACTGGGGGTCTGTATGTGGGGGAGACAGGGCAAAAGCTTAGAACAAGGATGAATGCTCATCGTCACACAATAAGAGAAAAAAGAATGGATCTACCTGTGGCAAAACATTTTTGTATGCCTGATCACAACAACACCATGGATATGAAATTACTGGTATTGAAAAGTAACTTCACATCTCAGAGAGACAGGAGGGTTTGGGAGTATAAATTTATGACGACCTTTGACACTCTCAGTGTTGGAATGAATGTGTCACATGGATTTATGTCTTTTTACATCAATTAAGGAATTTGCTAAGACCTTGTGGGGGCATCACAACACATTAGGAGACCGCAATCACAGGACAATAAAACATCCAGACTCCTTATCTATGAACTAGTCCAATATTTATGTTTCTCCCCATTTCATAATGATAATTCTGCTTCACGTCACTTATCTATTGCATTTTTTCTGTGCTGTGTTGTGCATATATATGTGATTCTTCAGATGTTGTATTAGTCAATGCCTGATGAAGAGACCTGAGTAGTCTCGAAAGCTTGCAATGTGTTACCATCTTTTCAGTTAGCCATTAAAAGGTATCAACCACTGAGGACTCTCAATTCTGAATATTTTTCTATTTACTGGCTAACACAGTACAAAGATATGCATCTTTCCTGTATCCCATGACATGGTAGTTTATGGGACTAAGATGAGACAATGCTATAAAGATAAGATTCCATACATCCTTAATTCTCCCCAATTTTTTTTTTTTACATAAAAAAGAAAAAAGGAGAGAGGGGATTGACCGCAGATTATCTGACATGGCCATCAAAGAAAAATGCACTTTCCGAGGTGGACAAAATTGTTGGTACCCTTCTGTTACAAGTAAGAAAAACCCACAGTGGTAACAGGCATAACTTGAAAAATACAAAAGTAAATTTATGGTACTTTTAGTTATCAACTAATGAAAATCAGATACTGCTTTTAAATTTTCCTTCAACAGAAAAAATAAAAACACAAAATAATGAAAATGACCTTGTCAACTATTAGTATTATCCATCTTTTCAATTTGTCATCAATTTGATGCCTAGCCCACGTAGCTTGGGTATGGTCCCATAGACCTTAAACTTCTGAATAAAATGTGCAACTGAAGTAACAGAAACATCAGGAAGGTGTGAGACTAGGAGTGTAAGATCTTAGGACCTTTTTAGGGGCTAAAGTCAACTGCAGGAAGTTAGGGGAATGCTCTTCGGAGACTGGCAAATGGCTTTCTTTGCCCACTTTCCCTTCAACATCCAGCCAGATTTCATCAACGTTCTTGGAGTATGGTTCGAAAAGGAAGGAATAGCCCTCAAGTCTTGGAAAGTAAGCTTGACCAAAGTAAACCAAAGGATCAAACTGTGAAGCCTTAGACTCCACACTTGTAAGGGTAAAGCACTGGTCCTGTGTAATGGGGTGCTGCCCATTCTGCAATACTCCACCCAGGCCTGTCTCACCCTATCACCCTCATCACTGTGTGCAGGGCCATTACCAGGACTGTGTTTTGCTTTATCTGGGGTTCTAAGATGTACAGAGTGAAGTGGACGGTCATATGTAAGGGTGGGAAGGGAGTACTGATTATCCCCACTCTTCTGCAGACCTCCATTGTTTGTGATTGTGTTCAACGAACTCTGAAAGAGAGGTTCAGGTCCATGTTCCACTTCTTCCTACTTTCTCTTTGTAGGAGGCTCAACTGGGACAAATGGGACAAGTTCCCACTCCAAAAACTGTATGAGTTCCTGGTTCTGCAGAGACATTGCACGTGAAGGAACACCAGCTGGGGCGACTCATGCCCAATTTGTGGATGCCAAAGACTCTTCACAAACTCATATATACACACATACATATACTGTGTGTATATATATATATATATATATATATATATATATATATACACACACACACACACACACATATATATATATATACACACACACATATATACACACATACATATACACACACTGTATGTATGTGTGCAAGAAAAAAAAACAAAACTTCCTTCTCACCCCTCTCTGGGGGTGGTCTTTGCTGTCCTTTCTCATTCTTGGGTCCTCTACCAGAGGCCTTGGAGTTTGAGGGTTCTACATAGGATTTCAGTTGTTCCCAGCATTGCGATTTTCTGGACAAAGAGCTCAGATGTTGCTGCTGGCATCTCTTGTAGCCATTCTTCCAACTTAGGGGTCACTGCTCCAAGTGCTCCTATCACCACTGGAATCACTGTTGCCTTCACCTTTCGCATCTTCTCCAGTTCTCCTTTGTGGCCTTGGTATTTCTCAAGCGTCTCATATTCCTTCTTTCTGATGTTGCTGTGACTTGGCACTGCCACATCTATTATCATTGCTGTCTTCTGATCATTGTCTACTATCACAATGCCTGGTTGGTTAGCCAACACCTGCTTATCCATCTGGATCTTGAAGTCCCACAGGATTTTTTCCCTTTCACTCTCCAGCACTTTCTCTGGGGTCTCCCCCCTGGACTTAGGGGGACTTAACCCATATGCTGCGCAGTTGTTCCTGTATACAATCCCCGCTACTTGGTTGTGGGGTTCAGCATATGCTGTTCCTGCTAGCATTTTGCATCCTGCCACTATGTGTTGGACTGTTTCTGAGGTTTCTTTGCACAGCCAGCACCTTGGGTCTTGTCTTGTGTGGTAGATTCCTGCTTCTATGGAACTGGTACTTAGTGCTTGCTCCTGTGCCACTATGATTAGTGCCTCTGTGCTGTCTCAGAGTCCAGCTTTCTCCAGCCATTAGTAGGATTTCTCCATATCAGCCACCTCCATTATCTATCAACGGTACCTCCCACGCAGCGGCTTGTCTTGCCATGGCGCTTCATGTTCCTGTTCTTCCATCCAGATCTGTTGTTGTTGCTGCCTTAGGGTTTCTCTCTGCATCTCATCTACTGGTGACATTTTTCTGAAGTATTCCTGGATACTCCGTGTTTCATCCGTGATGGTGGCTTGGATGCTTATCAAGCCTCGACCACCCTCCTTTCTGTTGGTATATAGTGTCTGGGTGCTAGACTTAGGGTGGAGATTTCCATGCATTGTGAGGAGCTTTCTTGCCTTCACATCTGCAGCTTCGTTTTCTTTACATTTCAAAAGTACTTGCTACTTTTTGTTATGTCACGTAAAGTCCCATTAAAATACGTTTAAATTTAAGTGTACAACGTGAAAAAATGTGCCTACCTTCTATCAGTGAAATGAAAAAAATTGTCTAAATTCAATTTAAACCTAGCATTTAGACTTTCTGTGTAGGAGTCTATCAGCATGGTAAATCTAGAATCTTGCAGGCACATCTGAATGAAGCTTTACTGCTGTGCCTGCAAAGCACATCAGAAGAGGTGACTGTCACTGGTTACTACACGCTGTATATTTAAATTTAACGTACCTTGCAGACACTGATAATTTAAGCTGTGAAATTAGAGAAAACTTTTTCTAGATTTAATGACAACCATTAATGGGATCTTGTCATGTCCCCACACGCTATTAACCTGTCGATATGGGGGTTAACCTGAAGGTAGAAAGCATTTCAAAGCAGTCTGGCGGCCGTACTGAAAGTGTGGATGCCTGGAGAAAATTTACTCTATTGCTCCTGGGAGGTGCCAGCTTTCAGTCATAGAGTCGTGTCAGGAGCAGATACAGGACCCGCTCAGAACACAGAAAGCACTCCCTGACCCTTTGACAGCTCGCTGTGCAAAACAAAAAACTGTGTGCTTACAGTCGCAATTCACTGTGTACTGAGGGGTGACAGATGCAGCTCTGGGCACACCTACTGTATATGACTGAAAGCAAACAGCTCCAACAGCCACACTTTCAGCGCAGCACCAGACTGCTCTGTAACATTATTAAAGGGGTTATCTGGTTTAAATTGCTAATCTGCAGTCACTCAGTGTGACTGCAGACTTATGAATTCCCCCAGCGCACTCAGTGTGAGCTATAATGATTCGTCGTGATCGGTGGGTACGTGTGCGTTGGGCATACTCCCGGCAAGAACCATTCAGTGGATGCAGCCATGCCCACTAGTCGGATTCTGGCCAGGAGTATTCCCAACGCACACCTACCCACAAATCCCGGCTCAGAAACCAGCGAATCCTCACTGCACTGGGTGAAGACTTATCAATTTAGACAGTACAACCCCTGTACAGGCTAATAGTGCTTAGAGACATGACAGGCTCCATTCAATGATGAATACATCAATTATGGGTTCAGGCCTAGAGAAATCCCCTTGTACACTTACAATCTAACAAGCATGTTTACAACGCATTTTTAAAACTTTGCAGTGAAAGGAAAGATAACTAACCCGTGCAAAAAGAAACACAATTGATCCAATTCCTCCAATCTCATGCAGAACACTCTGAATATTTTTTTCATTGCATGGAAATATCATTTTCAGTGACTGAGAATCCAAGGATTTGCTTTTAACTTCCTTTGTGCTAAATGGTCTTTGAGATGCTGTGGTTTTCAAGCATCCTTTCATCCTTATTACTGGTTCATAAATTGTGTAAGTCGCAGGATTTTCCATACTGTACACAATAGCAAGGTTTTCCTAGGGCAACAAAAAATAATATGCTTTGCAATCACATTTTCACTTTAAGAGAACCTGTCACTAGATCAAAAGTGGCCAGCTTTTCCTGTCATTTTATTCCTGTTTCCCTGAGCATTGATTTTTTTTAATTCGCCATATAGTTTCAGAGATATGGGACTTTGTAATAACTACCAATTCCATGGTCTTTACCAAGGGGTGTTGCTCTAAAGGTAATAACTAATGATGTGTGAACGTGGTCGTATAAGGCATTATCCGAGCATAGTAGTGTGCTGAGTGACTTCGGCGTGCTCAAAAAATATGCTGGAGTCCCCGCGGATGCATGTCTCGCGGCTGTTAGACAGCCTCAACTCGTGCAGGGATTTCCTGCTTGTTAGGCAACCCCTGCATGTGTTGCGGCCATTCAGCTGAGACATGCAGCTGCGGGGTCTTGAACATTTTATTCGAGCATGCCAAAGACAATCTGTTAGCACACTAGTATGCTCGGATAACGCCTTTTACGACCACATTCACACATCACTCGTTATTACAAATAGCAGCCTGTGGGTCAAGCCAGAAATGGCAAAGGGTAGCCCGCGGGCCACATGTGACCCTTTGGCTGTTCTGGGGCTGCCCATGGACTGGGACAGCCAAAGGGGCTTATGCAAAGATGTGCCGCAACACGCAGCTGCCCTCTGCCCGGCATCTCATTTTCACTGGTATCGGTATCCTCAGGAAGCAAATACCAGTGACAACAATTTTGGGGCATGGAGCCCTCTTCCATCATTGAGCCAGTGTGTCTGAAAGGGCAGCAGGAGGGATGATGTTACTACAATTACCAAAGCTGCAGGGCAACTAGGTCAGGCAAGAAGATTTTTGTTTTCTTTTTTAATCATTCTGCAGGGGAAGGGTGACATAACACTGTGTAGGGACATCGGAATGGGGACTGGTGTCGCCATTTAATACTGTGTAAGCAGGCTGTGTGGGGATATCATTCTGTATGGGGGCTGAGTGAGGACATCATTCTGAGTGGGGGCTGAGTGAGGACATCATTCTGAGTGGGGAGCTGTGTAGGGACATAATACTGTGCAAGGGTGCTGTGTGGACACATCATTCTGTATGGGGACTGTGTGGACACATCATTCTGTATGGGGGCTGTGTGGACACATCATTCTGTATGGGGGCTGTGTGGACACATCATTCTGTATGGGGGCTGAGTGAGGACATCATTCTGAGTGGGGACCTGTGTAGGGACATAATACTGTGCAAGGGCGCTGTGTGGACACATCATTCTGTATGGGGGCTGTGTGGGGATATCATTCCGAAAGGGGGCTGAGTGAGGACATCTGTTATGATTGGGTCACCGAGGAGGAGAGCAAGCCCAAGCTAAGCCACAGAAAACCAGAGAGGTTGGTAACTAAGCGGATTGCAGACCCCTGATCCTATCCATACAACTAGCAGTAGCCGTGGAGCGTACCTACGATGATTTTAGACGCCTCGACACAGCCGGAGAACTAAATAAGCCTAAAGCAAGAAAGGAGAAATCTAAACTGCCCCAGAGCAGACCCCAAAGGAATAGATAGCCCCCAAACATATATTGTCGGTGAGACAAGATGAAAACACAAACGCAGGTAGGAAAATAGGCTGATCAAACGATGGGGCCCAAGCTAACTAGACAGGACAGGAAAGGAAAGACACTGTCTGCAATCACGCAAAAAAACCTGCAAAAAATGCCCAACACGTCTGATAGAAAAAATAATGAAGTCACTAGACTTCGCCCACTATATCAGCACTCTGGTATATTCTGAAAGCAGAGTAAAGAGAGGCCAATCTAATAAGGGACAAAAACAAACTGGCACAAACAGTAACATAAGGATGGAGATTCAGCACAGCCCCAGCCGGGGCTGGCTGACCACACAAAACTGAAATAGACAAAACTAAATCAAATGTGAACAATAGCAAAAAAACACTTAACTTGAGCATGCAGGGACTGAGCTGGAAACTAAGACCTCAGGAGGCAGGAAAAAATCACCAGCAGGGATAGAGGGAGTCGGCTGTCTTAAATCCAGTCAGAAACTCCCAATGTCCAATCGTCCTCTTCATTATCAGGTGGCAGGCCTTTGTTAATTAGTTCAGCTCCATTACCTCCTGTAACCACCAGAGGGAGCCATATAACCATCTCCACTACCTTCACCAGTAACCGGAGGTAGGCCAGAAAGTGAATTCACAACAGAGTCGACTGTCTTAAATCCCAATCTGAAACCCCAGATCTCCAACCGTCGTCATCATCATCAGGTCGCAAGCCTCTGTTAATCAGATCAGCTCCATTACCTCCAGTAACCATCAGAGGGAGCCCAGAAAGAGAACTTGCAACCCCTCTATCAATCTGACCAGCTCCACTACCTTCAGTAATAACCAGAGGGAGGCCAAAAAGCGAATTCACAACAGTACCCCCCCCCCCTTGAAGAGGGGTCACTGAACCCTCATCCATGCCACCAGGCCGATCAGGATGGGCCCGGCGAAAAGCACGAACCAATCTTTCGGCATGAATGTCAGAAGCAGAGACCCAAAAATTATCCTCCTGGCCATAACCCTTCCATTTGACCAAGTACTGGAGTCTCCGTCTAGCCAAACGAGAATCCAATATTTTCTCTACCTCACATTCCAAATTGCCTTTAACCAATACAGGGTCAGGAGGCGCTGCCATAGGAACTACTGGCTCCACAAACCTCTTCAACAAAGATTTATGAAACACGTTATGGATCTTAAACTTAACTGGAAGAGCCAATCGGAAGGAAACGGGATTAAGGATCTCCAAAAGCTTATAAGGCCCAATGAATCTTGGCTTGAATTTTGGAGATGCAACCTTCATAGGAATATTCTTTGAAGACAACCAAACCATATCACCCACTTTAAACCGGGGACCAATGGTCCTATGCTGGTTGGAAAACCGTTGGGCTTTTTCCTGAGGATGGGACAACTTATCCACCAATTGGTCCCAAATCTGCTGCATTCTCTCTACCACAGTGTCCACACTTGGGAAGGTCGAAGATTCCACCTTCCCCCGAAGAAAATCGAGGATGAAACCCAAAGTTACAGAAAAAGGGCTACATCAAAGTGGCAGAACTAGCTCTATTGTTTAGCAATAATTTGGCCAAGGGCAAAAGTGAGACCCAGTCATCCTGATCAGCAGATATGAAACATCTCAAATAGGATTCCAAAATCTGGTTTGTTCTCTCAGTCTGCCCATTGGTCTAAGGATGAAATGCAGAGGAGAAAGATAACTGAATTCCCAGTTTGGAACAAAAAGCTCTTCAAAATCTGGAAACAAACTGAACTCCTTTGTCCGACACAATGTTCTCAGGATTGCCGTGCAACCGAACCACCTGTTGTAAAAACAAGGGCACCAACTCAGAAGAAGATGGCAACTTTGGGAGTGGTACAAGATGGATCATCTTAGAAAATCTATCACAAATCACCCAGATAACAGTCATTCTCTGAGAGACCGGAAGATTGGAAATAAAATCCATTGAGATATGGGTCCATGGCCTCCTGGGCACCGGCAGGGGCATCAATAACCCACTAGAACGAGAACAGGGCTTGGACCGAGAACAAGTCCCACAGGACTGCACAAAATTCCTGACATCATGAGATAAGGCAGGCCACCAAAAAGGCCGACTCACCAAATCTCTGGTATAAAAAATACCTGGATGACCAGCCAATATGGAGCAATGAATTTCAGACATTACTCTCTTCCTCCACTGGTCAGGGACATACAATTTTCCCATAGGGAAACGTTCAGGCTTGTCCTCCTGAAATTCCTCCAGGGCACGTCTCAAATTGGGTGAGATGGCGGAAAGAACTACACCCTCATTTAGAATGGTAGTAGCCTCGGTCATATTAAGAGAATCCGCAAAGAAACTCCTAGAAAGAGCGTCCGCCTTAACATTCTTAGTGCCCGGAAGAAAAGAGACCACAAAATTAAAACGCGTGAAAAACAAGGCCCACCTAGCCTGTCTAGGATTCATGCGTTTGGCTGAATCAAGATAAATCAAATTCTTGTGGTCAGTGAGGACCACAACTTGAGGTCTAGCTCCCTCCAACCAATGTCTCCACTCTTCAAATGCCCATTTCATGGCCAACAATTCTCGATTCCCCACGTCATAGTTACATTCAGATGGGGAGAATTTTCGAGAAAAGAAGGCACAGGGATTCATTTTAGAAGTCACCGGATCCTTTTGGGACAAAACGGCTTCTGCACCAATCTCAGAAGCATCTACCTCCACCTGAAATGGGAGTGAGACATCAGGTTGCCGTAGAACCGGAGCAGAAGTGAATCTCCGCTTAAGCTCCTGAAAGGCCGAGACTGCCTCTGGAGACCAATTCACCACATCAGCGCCCTTTTTGGTCAGATCAGTCAGTGGTTTAACAATACCAGAAAAATTACTTATAAATTTACGGTAGAAATTAGCAAAACCCAAAAACTTCTGGAGAGCCTTCAAAGAAGTGGGCTGAACCCAAACATATATGGCCTGTATCTTGGCCGGGTCCATTTCAATAGCAGACGGGGACAAAATGAATCCCAAAAATGAAATCCTCTGTACACCAAAGAGGCACTTCGATCCCTTAACATGCAGAGAATTTTCCCTCAAAATCCGGAACACAGTCCGGACATGTTCCGCATGAGAATCCCAATCACTGGAAAAGATCAAAATATCATCCAGATAAATGATCAAAAACTTATCCACAAAGTCCCGGAAAATATCGTTCATAAAAGATTGGAAGACAGAAGGGGCATTAGTGAGCCCAAAAGGCATCACCGGGTACTCAAAATGTCCCTCCAGAGTATTAAACGCCGTCTTCCATTCATCCCTGTGCTGGATGCGAATAAGATTATACGCCCCCCTGAGGTCAAGCTTGGTAAACCAACAGGCACTTTTAACTCTGGAAAATAAATCAGAAATCAGGGGTAACGGATACTGATATTTAACAGTGATTTTTTTTTAAGGGAACGATAGTCAATACACTGTGAGAGTGGATGGTCCGGAGCCGGAAACTCCAGGAGTGGACCATCTGGACCGTGGCACCGAGGGGCCCCGGGCGAGCTGCCAGGTGGAACCGACCCCTATACAGGGACCGTTAGGAGCAGGCCCAGGGGTTCGAGTACCACGGTAGCCGGTACCGAGAGGGACGGCTCACAGGAGACACGGGTGGGTATGACTGAGGGATGGTACTGGATACTAGGAACACCAGGTGTGTACACGGAAGTGCGATAACTACAGGAAGTTCAGAAAGGGTGCCCTGGAGCACCAAGAACACAAGGCGGAACAGAGGACATGAGTACAGCGAACAGCCTGGCAGAGACACAGACGTCCCATCCAGGAAGCACAACAATAATCAGGCACCTCCCATAGGGGAAGGTTGCCTGATATAGCACCTGACCACTACAGCTTCCAGGTCAGGTCCTCCTTTACCATAGAGAGGGCCGACCCGAGGCCTGGATGACAGGAACATGCCAGCGCGAGCGCGACATGGAGGAGGCGAAGACCCGAGAGCGCAGCGTGCGCACCCGAGGAGGGACCCGGAGCGAGCGAGACACTGGAGAGAATGACGTCGGGACCGCAGCCCCGCCTCCTGGTGAGCGCGGCATAACAGTACCCCCTCCCTTATGCCCCCTCTTTCTAGGTCTGGAAAACCACACCTTATCTTCAGGAGCGGGATCCAGGTACCTCCCATCTGCATGTGGTCCTATCAGATCCAAAGTCTCTCCAAGAGAAAGTTTGGTCTCCTGCCGTACCCTGGAGAACTCCACGGACAGAGAGCCGGAGGCAGGTACACCCAAGACAGGACGAACCGGCAGGGGCACACTGACATGCTTGGAGGCCAAAGCGGTTGTGCGGGCACTGAAAGTCAACTCAGCCTCAAGAGGCGAGCTGTCAGAGGATGGTTGCTTGGGAACTTCCTTCTGGGCACAAGACGGACAAGCAGCCACAAAGTCTTTGACATCCTGAGCAATAGACGGCCACCAGTAGCAGTGGGATAAACGGGAGAGTGTCCTCTTGACACCAACATGGCCGGTAACCGGAGAAGAATGTCCCCAGGATAACACACCTCTACGGTTACTTTTAGACACAAAGGTCTCCCCTGGGCGCTGGGATGTCAACTTGACGGAAGACACGGTAATTACCTTGGACCGGTTACTTGACAGATGTGGAGACTGACTCTGGCCCCTTCTCGACAATGTCACAAGTCACAGGCCGGTTGCCTAACCGATGTGGAGACTGACTCTCAGCCCACTTCTCGACAATGTCACACGTCACAGACCGGTTGCTTGACAGATGTGGAGACTGACTCTCAGGCCCCTTCTCGACAATGTCACGAGTCGCAGGCCGGTTGCTTGACAGATGTGGAGACTGACTCTCAGGCCCCTTCTCGACAATGTCACAAGTCACAGGCCAGTTGCTTGACAGATGTGGAGACTGACTCCCAGCTCCCTTCTCGAGAATGTCACACGTCACAGACCGGATAGCGGACAGCGGACCTGTAACCACCGAAGACGAGCAAGCAGGGTTCTTCGGATGAATGGACAGCAGGCAACTTTTTTGACAGGACGGTCCCCAAAGGAGTATATCACCGGATTGCCAGTCCAGGGTCGGCCCGTGAGTTCGTAACCAAGGAACACCAAGAAGAAGGGTATGAGCCGAAGTCGGTAATACGTGGAAGGAGATCCGCTCCCGATGACATGTGCCAATCTGCAACCCTACTTCCTCAGTGACCATGTTAACGGTGTCCTGCAAGGGCTTACTGTTGACCGGAACTACCGACCTAGGAGTCTCCAGGGATCTGACAGGAATCCGAAACTTCTTAACTGCCTCGAGACTAATAAAGTTACCCACTGCACCAGAGTCCACAATAGCCTTCATAGTGAAACTCTCGGAACCAAAATTCAGGGACACAGGCACGGTCAGGGGTAAAGAGGAATCACATACACCAGAGGAGAGCTCACTTACCAGTCCCAGGCGGAGAAACTTCCCCGGCCTCTTGGGACATGAGCGTAGGAAGTGGGAGGTATCCCCACAATAGAAACAGAGCCCTCTTCACACGACGCCGTTGAGCTATCTGGAGACGATCCATCTGCATAGGCTCAGGTACCGGATCTACTGCAGATAACTCGGGTAACAGATGGGAAGAACTGCGCGTGGAAGAGAAGAGGTGGGAGGCCCCTCTCTCTCTGGCTGACTCGCGGGTGCGCTCCTGGTAGCGCAAATCAATGTGTGTCGCGAGAGAGATGAGGTCCTCTAAAATGGTAGGAGTATCTCGGCCCGCCAGTTCGTCTTTGATCCGGCTGGACAGACCACGCCAAAAGGCCCCTACGAGGGCATTATTATTCCAACCAAGTTCGGAGGACAAGGTGCGAAAACATATTGCTTATTGTCCAACTGTTAGAGTACCTTGACGGAGATTAAAGAGTGACTCGGTGGTGGAAGCGAGGCGACCCGGCTCGTCTAACACCTTATGGAAGGTGTCCAAAAAGATGGAAAGCTGAGAGACGAGTGGGTCATCCCACTCCCGAAGGGGATTAACCCATGCAGGGGCCTTCCCCTCCAAGTGAGAAACTATAAATGCTATTTTAGCACGATCGGTGGGGTAATACAGCGGCAAAAACTCAAAATGCAAACAACACTGATTCAAAAACCCGCGACACAACACAGGGTCACCACCATACTGAGGTGGCGTACATAAGCGCGGTAGCGAAAGAGGAACCATGGCCTGGGCAGAAACGGATTGTATAGACAGGAGCCGATTATCTACCGACGACATATAGTTGAGGATCTGGGCCTGGGAGTCGCGTTGCTGCGCGAGTTCCTGCTGGAGACTGGCCAACTGGGCAGCATTCCCAGGCTCAGAGGACTGTAAGGCAGATAAACAGAACTCCATGGACTTGAGAAATAACATAATTCTAATCTGGTTTTCCCGGAGGAACGCCAGCTCCTTTTGGAAGGAAGCCGCAGTACCAGCGGGGTCCATGGTCAATACACTGTGAGAGTGGATGGTCTGGAGCTGGAAACTCCAGGAGTGGATCCTCTGGGCCGTGGCACCGAGGGGCCCCAGGCAAGCTGCCAGGTGGAACCGACCCCTATACAGGGACCGTTAGGAGCAGGCCCAGGGGTTCGAGTACCACGGTAGCCGGTACACCAGGTGTGTACACGGAAGTGCGCTAACTACAGGATAGTGTGAGACAGGTACACGTGAGCACGTATGGCGAGTAATAAGTCCGGAGGTAAACCAAGAAAGACGCGTGCAAGGAGCACGACAGAGTACAGAATGGAGCAGCAGTCGTGCCAGGAGGAGTATTAGATTATAGGGACAGAGAGAGTGCCCGGAGGCACAGCGGAGCAAGAGACAGAGCACAAGATCCGAGTGGATGCCAGAGGGCACGACTGAGCAAAGACAGAGCGAAATGGAAGTTCAGAAAGGGTGCCCTGGAGCACCAAGAACACAAGGCGGAACAGAGGACCTGAGTACAGCCACACAGACGTCCCAGCCAGGAAGCACAACAATAATCAGGCACCTCCCATAGGGGAAGGTCGCCTGATATAGCACATGACTACTACACGTTCCGGGTCAGGTCCTCTAGCCAGAAGCACCTGACCACTACAGCTTCCGGGTCAGGTCCTCCTTTACCATAGAGAGGGCTGACCCGAGGCCTGGAGGACAGAAATGCGCCAGCACGAGCGCGACATGGAGGAGGCGAAAACCCGAGAGCGCGGCGTGCGCACCCGAGGAGGGACCCGGAGCAGGCGCGACACTGGAGAGAATGACGTCGGGACCGCAGCCCTGCCTCCTGGTGAGCACGGCATAACATACATGGCCTTAATGAACCATCTTTCTTGGCCACAAAGAAAAAACAGCACCTAAAGGTGAAGAGGATGGTTTAATATGACCCTTCTCCAACGACTCCTTAATATAAGACCACACAGCATCTTGTTCGGGTACCGATAAGTTGAAAAGCCGACCCTTGGGAAATTTACACCCAGGCATTAACTCAATTGCACAGTCATAACTCCTATGAGGAGGCAAAGATGTAGACTTACTCTCACTAAATACATCAGAAAAATCAGCCAAATAGTCAGGAATTAAATTTGCTGATGACACAAAGCTAGGAGGGATAGCTAATACTAGAGAAGAGAGAGAGAGGATTCAAAAAGATTTAAATAAACTGGAGAAGTGGGCAGCAACTAACAGAATGGTTTTTAACAGGGAGAAATGCAAAGTACTACATCTGGGCAATAAAAATGAAAAAAGCATATATAGAATGGGAGGAATAGGGCTAAGTGACAGCACATGTGAAAAAGACTTGGGTATACTAATAGATCACAGACTGAATATGAGTCAACAGTGTGATGCAGCAGCAAAAAAAGCAAATGCAATTCTAGGATGTATTAACAGAAGCATACAGTCTAGATCACGTGAAGTCATTATTGCCCTCTACTCCTCTTTGGTCAGACCTCATCTGGAATATTGTGTCCAGTTTTGGGCACCACATTTTAAAAAAGACATCAACAAACTGGAGCAAGTTCAGAGAAGAGCGACCAGAATGGTGACCGGTCTGCAAACCCTGTCTTATGAGGAAAGGTTGCAGGATTTGGGAATGTTTAGTTTGCAAAAGAGAAGACTGAGAGGAGACTTAATAGCTGTCTACAAATATCTAAAGGGCTGTCACATTGTAGAAGGATCAACTTTATTCTCATTTGCACAAGGAAAGACTAGAAGCAATGGGATGAAACTGAATGGGAGGAGACACAGATTAGATATTAGAAAAAACTTTTTGACAGTTAGAGTGATCAATGAGTGGAACAGGCTGCCACGAGAAGTGGTGAGTTCTCCTTCAATGGAAGTCTTCAAACAGAGGCTGGACAGACATCTGACTGGGATGATTTAGCGAATCCTGCTTTGAGCAGGGGGTTGGACCAGATGGCCCAGGAGGTCCCTTCCAACTCTACGATTCTATGATTCTATGATTCTATGAATATCATGAGACTGGGGAGAGGTGGAGAAAACAGGAGTGTCACTAAGAACACAATGACAACCCCAACTCACCACAGACACAGATTTCCAATCCAAAACAGGATTATGAGTTTGTAACCAGGGAAAACCCAGAACAATAGTATCATGCAAATTGTGCAACACCAAAAATTTACAATTTTCTTGGTGGTCCGGGGCGACCCGCATTATCACCTGGGTCCAAAACTGGGGTTTATTCTCTGCCAAAGGAGTAGCATCAATACCCCTCAAAGGGATAGGATTCCGCAGGGGTATCACAGGAAAACCACAACATTTAGCAAAGTCTAAATCCATCAGATTCAAAGCTGCTCCTGAATCTACAAAAGCCTTAGCGGAAAATGTAGACAAGGAGCAGATCAGGGTAATTGCCAAAAGGAACTTAGGCTGTACACTGCCCACAGCAAATGTGTGAGCAAAACGCTTTTCTCGTTTAGGGCAGACAGAAATAGCATGAGAGGCGTCCCCACAGAAAACACACAGCTTATTACACCTTCTAAACTCCTGACGTTGCGCCCTAGACAAAACCCTATCACATTGCATGGGTTCAGACGTTCGTTCGAAAGGCGGCAACGCCTCTCGTGTAGTTTTACGTTCACGTAAAAGCCGATCAACTTGAATGGCCAATGACATAGAGTCGTCTAGACCGAGGGAACAGGAAATCCCAACATAACATCTTTTACGGCTTCTGCCAAACCCTTCTGAAAGAGAGCTGGTAGGGCATCGTCATTACATTTAATAAGGACCGCCCACTTTCGGAATTTTTGACAATATAACTCTGCAGAATCCTGACCCTGGTTCAATGCCAATAAGGTTTTCTCAGCTTGATCAATAGCATTAGGTTCATCACACAACAACCCCAAGGCTTGAAAAAATGCATCCACATTAGCCAGAATAGGATCTCCGGGTGTCAAAGAAAAGGCCCAATCCTGGGGATCGCTGCGCAGCAGGGAGATGACAATTTTAACCTGTTGCACAGAGCTCCCCGATGAGTTAGGTTTCAAAGCAAAAAATAGTTTACAATTATTTCTTAAAATTCTAAAATTTAGACTGATCCCCAGAAAACACATCAGGAGTAGGGATTTTTGGTACAACAGCAGATGATTGAGCGAGATAGGCAGAAATTCCCCGCACTTCAGCAGCGAGCTGCTCAACACGATCAGACAATTGCTTAGTCTCCATTTAGAAAAATAAAAAAAAAATCTCCTTCTGGAGCCCCAGAAAGAGGAAAAAATATACAAGAAAAAAAAAATTCTGATACTTTTTTTCTATTTTTTTTTTTTTTTAATTCTTTCCTACTTTAGAGTACCCTAGAGTCTACAGTTAGGCTGGTGATTCTGTTATGATTGGGTCACCGAGGAGGAGAGCAAGCCCAAGCTAAGCCACAGAAAACCAGAGAGGTTGGTAACTAAGCGGATTGCAGACCCCTGATCCTAGCCACACAACTAGCAGTAGCCATGGAGCGTAACTACGATGATCCTAGATGCCTCGGCACAGCTGGAGAGCTAACTAAGCCTAAAGCAAGAAAGGGGAAATCTAAACTGCCCCAGAGCAGACCCCCAAAGGAATAGATAGCCCCAAACATATCTTGTCGGTGAGACAAGGTGAAAACACAAACGCAGGCAGGAAAATAGACTGAGCAAATGATGGGGCCCACACTGACTAGACAGGACAGGAAAGGAAAGACGATGTCTGCAATCACGCAAAAAAACCCTGCAAAAAGTCCAACACGTCTGATGCAAAATACACTAAAGTCGCATGACCTCGCCCACTATATCAACACACTGGTATATTCCGAAAGCAGAGCAAAAAGAGGCCAATCTAATAAGGGACAAAAACAAACTGGCACAAGCAGTAACATATGGACGGTGATTCAGCACAGCCCCAGCCGAAGCTGGCTGACCCACGCAAAACTGAGATAGACAAAACCAGATCAAATGCAAACAGAATAACAAAAGAACACTTAGCTGAACATGCAGGGACTGAGCTGTTAACATCAGACCTCAGGAGGCAAGAAGAAAATCACGAGCAGGGATAGAGGGAGTCGGCTGTCTTAAATCTCAATCTGAAACCCCAGATCTCCAATCGTCATCCTCATCATCAGGTGGCAAGCCTCTGTTAATCAGATCAGCTCCATTACCTCCAGTAACCACCAGAGGGAGCCCAGAAAGAGAACTCGCAACCCCTCTGTCAATCTGACCAGCTCCACTACCTTCAGTAATAAACAGAGGGAGGCCAGAAAGCAAATTCACAGCAGACATCATTCTGAGTGGGGAGTTGTATAGGGACATAATACTGTGCAAGGGCACTGTGTGGGGATATTCTGTATGGGGGCTGAGTGAGGATATAATTCTGTATGGGGGCTGTGTGGACACATTCTGTATGGGTTCTGTGTGGGGATATCATTCTGTATGGGGGCTGAGTGAGGACATAATTCTAAGTGGGGAGCTGAGTAGGGACATAATACTGTGTGGGGATATTCTGTATAGGGGCTGAGTGAGGATATCATTCTGTATGGGGGCTGTGTGGGGATATCATTCTGTATGGGGGCTGTGAGGAGCTGTGTAGGGACATAATACTGTGCAAGGGCGCAGTGTGGACACATCATTCTGAGTGGGGGGACATAATACTGTGTAAGGGGGCTGTGTTTATACATCTTTCTGAGCGGGAGGCTGAGGATACATAATACTGTACAAGGCGGCTGTGTGGGGACAGAATACTATGTAACAGGACTGTATGGGGACATCATTCTGCAAGGGGGCTTTGTAGGGGCATAATACTATGCAATGGAGATGTGTGCTGACATAATTCTGAATTGGGGTCTGTGTGGAGACAGAATACTGCGAAACAAGGCAGTTTGGGGATATCTTTCTGAATGAGGGCTTTGTAAGGACATCATACTATTTGAGGGGACATCTTACAGTGAGGGGCTCTGTGGTGACATGATACTATGTGGAGACTGTGGAGGAATCATACCGTGTTTGGAGCTGTTGATCAAGATACAAGGACTGAAAAACAGGAGCAGTATGATTCACCACTTTATATTCTGTAAACTTTACAAAAAGTAGTAAATTATAATTTTTTGACTAGATTCTACATGTAAGAATACATGTTACAATAAGACCTACTGTAAGGCTGGTGTCACACTACCATATAACACGACAGAGTGCTATGCGATAAAACATCGCATAGTACTCGGGCTACTGTTATACTATGGGACAGGTCACATCTGCGATTATTTTTTCATGCTAATTGGGCATGAGAGAACAATTATTGCATGCGCACTACAAGTCTATGATTGCGAGTGAAACATAGGACTGCACTCGGATGTCATCCCAGTGCATTTCGATATATGACGAGTCAGGACATAGAGGAGATGGAGAAATTACTTTCTCTGTCTCCATCTCCTCTGCACCTGAACTGTGATTCTTTCATGCAAGAGGACTGGAGCACAGCACGCATTGACACTTAGCTCCCATTCGCAGCAGAGCTGGGCGCCGAGTGTCATTAGCATGTAGCATCATCATATGTTATATGCTAGTGTGATTCCAGCCTAACATGTAAATTGACAAGCAAAACTAACAATATTTTGAACTTTTGACTTTCAGACTCCATGTCTCACCATCCACTACTACTTCGTGCATGAGACAACCCTCATTTTATAGACAATCATCTTGGCTATCTCACACATAAATTTGACTTGCAACTATTTAGCATATGATTAGTTTATACAGATTCTTGTCATGTCACTGAATTGTTACTGTTTTGCTTCCAAAAATGTGAATTTTATTTTTTTATTAAAAGCCAATCCAGCACCTCTACTTCTTTGTCACTTAACCATTTTGTTCACCAATCTTGACGTACGCTTCGGGGCACTCTCCTGGAACACTATGTCGTCCTTTTCATACCTATAGTACTCAAGTGTACGAAGTAACTCATTTTACAAGATACTCACATATAGCTCAGTATTGAGACCACCATCTATCAAGGTCTCGTATCCAACGTCTTTGGCTGTGAAGCAACCCCATATCATCAGGCTTCCTCCACCAAACTTGACAGTTCCTTCAATTTCTCGATTATCCTGTTTTTCCTTTGTTTCGTCCAGACCCATTTGCACCCATCAGAGCCGTGTCTATTGACTTTCATCTCATCTCCAAATCACCTGTTTCCAATATTCTACTGTACACTTTTCACACTTTTTTGCAAATTCAAACAGACGCTTCTTATGACGATATTGAAGTCGGGGCTACTTCACCTTCTTTCGGGCCACTATTCCAGACTTGTGTAATATGCGTTGCATGGTGCTTGCATGGACGTCAGTGATTTCACCAATAAGAAGCATACGAGCCACAGTGTTTGTTGCACCAGAACTCCTAGACCTTGAATATTTTTCCTGGATGTCCACCTCTTGGCTTTTGAATGGATGGCTAGACTTCATTTCATATTCTTCCAACTGTCATGGCATTCACATGATGCAGTTTGGCAGTTTTCTTGGCTGAGAGACCGGTACAGATGAGCTGGATGATGCTGTTTAATTTCTTTGTCAATCTTCTTCATGGTTTTTCCTCAATTCGAACCAGAGATCTTTCACTTGGGAATTACCGTAATAACATACTGAGCTATTAGGGAATGTGAAAACAGGTCGTAATTTCTAGTATACAGGAAATATTTTTTTTTTTTGGCAGCAAAATGGTAATGCAGTGACATGACAAGAATCTGCATAACTAAATCATATGCTAAATAGTTGCAAGTCAAATTTATGTATGAGATAGCCAAGATGATTGTCTATAAAATGATAGTAGTCTCACGTTTGAAGTAGTAGCGCATGGTGAGATATGGAGCCTAAAAGTCGAAAGTTCTAAACATTGTTACCCTTTTGCTCGTTGGTGTATTAACAACAGCACTATTCAGCATCTTCAATTGTGCTCAATAATAAGTGATAAAAATAAATATAAAAATATAAAACAATAATAATAAGCAGAATTAAGTTTGGTCATTTGGTGCAGCATTTCACAACGGTCACAATCTCTTATGTGAGCCCTTGGAAAAATTAATTGTCCACCCCTGCTAAAAATCATAAACATTATCTCTAAATAAAAAGTCCCATATCTCTGAACCTGTATGTCGGATATAAAAAAAAAAAAAAAATCAGTATAGTCAGAGGAGCGGCTGAAATGAAATAAGAGGCAAAACTGGACATTTTGGCTTGGAGAAATATATTTACTTCAAACTAGTAACTGACCTGGTTAACCAACAATCTGTTAGCATTTGACAAAATTTAGTGTTTTTCAAAATAATTTTAGACAGGAAAAGTACACAGATTACAAAAAAAACAAAAAAAAAGGATTTCTTCCCTTTATATCGTTTCCAACTATTCTGTCTCACATTATAATAAAGATGGAAAAATCCCGTATTTTTCAGATTGTAAGACGCACTTTTGTTCCACCAAATTTTGGGGGAAAGTGGGGGGTGCATCTTATAATCCGAATTTGTGTGCTGTGCTGTAGAGTGGGGGGGATCGCTCTGGCATGGTGTCAGGGGTGGGCTGGCTGCAGAGACAGCGGGTGGTCACGTGTTCCCGCTAATTAGGCTCATGTAATATTCACTGCACCCGCTGTCCATCACCTCGGTGCTAAAGCTGCGCCGAGTTGGTAGACAGGGGAGCGGTGCATATTACATGAGCCTTCACTCTCCCCTCCCCCCGCCCCGTCACTATATTCACCTTCCGATGATGGCTCCTGCTTCCAACATCCCCGTGGCTCTTCCTGTGTCTGTGCTGACATTCTCCTCCTGCGAGGGCGCGCGGCAGCAGCTGCTATTTCAGGCAGTTCATTGTAGCTTTAGGACCTTCCATCATGTGACCAATAGGACCTGCGGTCACGTGACTCCCAGTGGAGTCACGTGACCGCAGGTCCTATTGGTCACGTGACGGAAGGTCCTGAAGCTACAATGAACTGCCTGAATGAGCACCTGCTGGCGCTGCCATCATCGGAAGGTGAGTTAAGTGTTTGTTATTTTATCATGTGCTTGCCAGCAGGGGGGAATATAGGGATGGGGGGGCAAGGACGGGGGGGGGGGCCGTGTGAATGCCAGCAGGGAGGAATATAGGGACGGGGGGGGGACAGTGTGCATGCCAGCAAGGGGGAATATAGGGACGGGGGGGGCAATGTGCATGCCAGCAGGGGGGAATATTGGGACGGGGGGCCGTGTGAATGCCAGCAGGGGGGAATATAGGGATGGGGGCAGTGTGCCTGCCAGCACGGGGGGCATATCGAGAGGGGGGCCATGTGCGTGCCAGCAGGGGGGGCATATAGAGAGAGGGGGGGCCATGTGAGTGCCGGCAGGGGGGCATATAGTGACGGGGGGGCCATATCCAGGATGGGATAGGGGGGCTATGTGCCAGCACAAGGGGGAAATGTGCCAGGATGGGGATTATATAGATACCAGGATGAGGGGCATATATATGATTTGAAAGACGGACACTGGCATAAGACACACCTCCATTTAACATAAAAAAAAAATTCTCTTTTTCTTCACCAAATTTGGGGGTGCGTCTTATAATCAGGTGCGTCATAAAGCGAAAAATACGGTATATTACAAAATTCTCCTTTGTGCATGTCAGAATCTGAGACATTTCCCCCCTAACATGTCAGGTGGTAAGACAAATAGTTGAAGCAATAAGCTACCTTTTCCGCTATGTCTACAGTAAGATACAAAATTATTTATCTACAGCACTAAGCTAAATCTCACCACTCAACTATTCCCCAACTGAAAATAGCACTGATCAGCAACGTTTATGGTTTATATCGGTTTGCCACAAAGCGCTGTCATTTCTGTTGTTTGCCAAAAACTACTAGCGCTAGATGTGCCCCTTTGCCATATAATGGAATTCATCAGATTTTGCCATGATTTCCCTCAAATCTGCAGATGACTACAGTGTGAAAAGAACTGTATAATAATACCACTAGATAATCTCCATTTCACATAAGTACTTACAGCTAAACACATTAGGTCGATTTCTTTGTTTTCAATAAGAAAATCATGAATTGTTCTATTTTGTAATATTTCTTTTGAAATGTATTTGCAATGATCGATAAGAATATTGCCATGTTTACAAGTCATTAATGAAGTTAAATCTGGGCCTCGGCAATATAAATGAAAAGCTTCTTCTATGCCAAGAACAGGACCTTGATGAAAAAAGAACAAAAATTACAAGTTGTTAATACAGAAAAATTATTTTAGTTCTAATTTGAAAAAAATAAATTGGGGTTTAAGTTATATAGATGTATTGAAATACTGAATCTCACCATTAAAGAGAAGTAGATTTCCAAAACATAGATGTCCCGCTGAAGGGATATTTTCTTCTTGAGATGATACAAGATGACCAAGCATACAAAATGTTCGATTGCTGTCAGAGGAAAAACTTCCTTTTCGGGGAGAATTATATTCCAGAGTAACTTCTGCTTTCCTTTATTTGTTAGTTTTTTTCAGTGGGAGTAAAACAAAGCAACACAAAAAAATAAGAATTCATATATGCTTTTTTCAGTAATAATTATTTCAGACATATGGTAGCTTAAAGAGTTAATATAAAAATCCCAAGTTATTCATTTTCCAAACTTGCTGATCATTGCGAGACCGACCACTGGGACCTCCAGTGATCCCGATATCTTCAATGAAGCACAGGGTTGCATGGTTAGCCGCCGCTCAATTCATTGTCAATGGGACAGCCTGAAATAGCGGAGTACAGCATTCGGCTTTCCTCTGGCATTCTCAGACAATAAATGAAGCGAAGGGTAAGCACGTGCCCCTCTGCTCCAATCATGAAGGCGATGCAGAGCCGTGTTCTTTGGGTTCCAGAGCCCCAGCAATCAAAAGATTATCCCTTATCTCAGGGATGGAGGAAAATTTAAGATTTGTGGAATAATCCATTCAAAGATTTTATTATGTGATAAATGTCTGATAATGGGAGGCCTCCACTGCTGGGGATCCAAAAATCGCCAGTGCCCTGTGTACTAAACTCTGAATGGAGTAACGGTCACAAATGCGCACTGCGGCTCCGCTAATTTTCTATGGAGATTCTGGACATGTACAGCACTTGCCTATCTCTTGGAAGAAACTACCTTGCAAGTGCCACCCAGGAGATACTCAAATAGATTAGTGCGCTGGTCTGATTTTGCTGGCGCTGCGCCCAGCGCACAAAAATGCAACACAGTGCGTTTTTATTCACTGGGCGCAGCGCCAGCAAAATCAGACCAGCGCACGACCAGCGTACTCAATGCTAAATATAGGGTACACTGATCGCATGCAGCGTCATGTGATCATAGGAGGAGCTGACTGGAGGGGGCGTGACCGGGGGCGGAGCTTAGCGGCAGCCCTGCGCTGCGCCCGAGAACTCTAGTGTGAAACTAGCCTAAGACAAAACTTAAGGCAAAAAGACCCTAAAACAAGCAAAAAATGAATTCAGCTACAGTAAAAGCCTCACAAAGACGGAATGCCAGCGATTGGTGACATCCATAGCTTCCAGACTTCAGGCAGTTATTGCCTGCAAAGGATTCTTTACAAAGCATTAAAAATAAACACTTGCCTGTATCTGCAAAGCGAGCATGCTTCTGTTACCGTATCTGCACAGTGAGCATGCTTGTTACCGTATCTGTATAGTGAGCATGCTTCTGTTACTGTATCTGCACAGTGAGCATGCTTGTAACTGTATCTGTATAGTGAGCATGCTTCTGTTTCTGTATCTGCACAGTGAGCATGCTTGTAACTGTATCTGTATAGTGAGCATGCTTCTGTTACAGTATCTGTATAGTGAGCATGCTTCTGTTACTTTATCTGCACAGTGCGCATGCTTGTAACCGTATCTGTATAGTGAGCATGCTTCTGTTACCGTATCTGTATAGTGAGCATGCTTTTGTTACCATATCTGTATAGTGAGCATGCTTCTGTTACCTTATCTGTATATTGAGCATGCTTCTGTTACTGTATAGTGGGAATGGTTCTGTTACCTTATCTACTGTATATAGCGAGCATGCTTCTGTTACCTTATCTGTATAGCGAGCATGCTTTAGTTATTGTATCTGTATAGTGAGCATGCTTCAGTTATCGTATCTGTATATTGGAGCATGCTCCTGTTACCTTATCTGTATAGCGAGCATGCTTCAGTTATCGTATCTGTATATTGAGCATGCTTGTTACTGTATCGTGAGAAAGCTTCTGTTACCTTATCTGTATATTGAGCATGCTTCTGTTACTGTATCATGAACAAGCTTCTATTACCTTATCTGTATAGTGAGCATGCTTTAGTTATCGTATCTGTACAGTGAGCAAGTTTCTGTTACTGTATCGTGAGCAAGCTTCTGTTACATTATCTGCATAGCGAGCATGGTTCAGTTATCGTATCAGTATAGTGAGCATGCTTGTTACTGTATCGTGAGCATGCTTCTGTTACCTTCTCTGTATAGCGAGCATGCTTCAGTTATCGTATCAGTACAGTGAGCATGCTTCTGTTACTGCATCGTGCGCAAGACTCTGTTACTTTATCTGTATATTGAGCATGTTACTGTATCGTGAGCAAGCTTCTGTTACCTTATCTGTATAGTGAGCATGCTTCTGCTCCCTTATCTGTATAGTGAGCATGCTTCTATTATCTTATCTGTATAGTGAGCATGCTTCTGTTACTGTATAGTGAGAATGGTTCTGTTACCGTATCTGCATAGTGAACATGCTTGTTACTGTATCGTGAGCATGCTTCTGTTACCTTATCTGTATAGTGAGCATTCTTCTGTTACCTTATCTGTATAGTGAGCATTCTTCTGTTACCTTATCTGTATAGTGAGCATTCTTCTGTTACCTTATCTGTATAGTGAGCATGCTTCTGTTACCTTATCTGTATAGTGAGCATTCTTCTGTTACCTTATCTGTATAGTGAGCATGCTTCTGTTACCTTATCTATATAGTGGGCATGCTTCAGTTATCGTATCTGTATAGTGAGCATGCTTCTGTTACTGTATCGTGAGCCAGCTTGTTACTTTATCTGTATAGTGAGCATGCTTCTGTTACCTTATCTGTATAGTGGCATGTTTCTGTTACCTTATCTGTATAGTGAGCATGCTTCTGTTACCTTATCTATATAGTGGGCATGCTTCAGTTATCGTATCTGTATAGTGAGCATGCTTCTGTTACTGTATCATGAGCCAGCTTCTGTTACTTTATCTGTATAGTGAGCATGCTTCTGTTACCTTATCTGTATAGTGGCATGCTTCTGTTACCTTATCTGTATAGTAAGCATGCTTCTGTTACTGTATCGTGAGCAAGCTTCTGTTACCTTATCTATATAGCGAGCATGCTTCAGTTATCGTATCTGTATAGTGAGCATGCTTCTGTTACTGTATCGTGAGCATGCTTCTGTTACCTTATCTGTATAGTGAGCATGCTTCTGTTACCTTATCTGTATAGTGGCATGCTTCTGTTACCTTATCTGTATAGTGAGCATGCTTGTTACCTTATCTATATAGTGGGCATGCTTCAGTTATCGTATCTGTATAGTGAGCATGCTTCTGTTACTGTATCATGAGCCAGCTTCTGTTACTTTATCTGTATAGTGAGCATGCTTCTGTTACCTTATCTGTATAGTAAGCATGCTTCTGTTACTGTATCGTGAGCAAGCTTCTGTTACCTTATCTATATAGCGAGCATGCTTCAGTTATCGTATCTGTATAGTGAGCATGCTTCTGTTACTGTATCGTGAGCATGCTTCTGTTACCTTATCTGTATAGTGAGCATGCTTCTGTTACCTTATCTGTATAGTGAGCATGCTTGTTACCTTATCTATATAGTGGGCATGCTTCAGTTATCGTATCTGTATAGTGAGCATGCTTCTGTTACTGTATCATGAGCCAGCTTCTGTTACTTTATCTGTATAGTGAGCATGCTTCTGTTACCTTATCTGTATAGTGAGCATGCTTCTGTTACTGTATTGTGAGCAAGCTTCTGTTACCTTATCTGTATAGCGAGCATGCTTCAGTTATCGTATCTGTATACAGGAAAGATGTATATCTTTGTACCGTGTTAGCCAGTGGATAGAAAAATATTCAGGATTGAGAGTCCTCAGTGAGCATGCTTCTGTTACTGTATCGTGAGCATGCTTCTGTTACCTTATCTGTATAGTGAGCATGCTTCTGTTACCTTATCTGTATAGTGAGCATGCTTGTTACCTTATCTATATAGTGGGCATGCTTCAGTTATCGTATCTGTATAGTGAGCATGCTTCTGTTACTGTATCATGAGCCAGCTTCTGTTACTTTATCTGTATAGTGAGCATGCTTCTGTTACCTTATCTGTATAGTGGCATGCTTCTGTTACCTTATCTGTATAGTAAGCATGCTTCTGTTACTGTATCGTGAGCAAGCTTCTGTTACCTTATCTGTATAGCGAGCATGCTTCAGTTATCGTATCTGTATAGTGAGCATGCTTCTGTTACTGTATTGTGAGCAAGCTTCTGTTACCTTATCTGTAAAGTGAGCATGTTTCTGTTACCTTATCTGTATAGTGAGCATGCTTCTGTTACTCTATAGTGAGAATGGTTCTCTTAATGTAACTGTATACTGAGCATGCTTCAATTACCATAAGTATTTGGAAAGCATGCTTCTGCTTTTGTATATATGTAACGCTAAGAACCTCACATTTTATCAGTGTAGTAATAGGGTGATTCATGTCTGTAGTGTTTGCAAAGTGCTGTAGCATTGTTTTGGTATTTATTTTTGTACTCCAGCCATAGCATTGGTGTTTCCCAATAGGAAAACAAATTACCCAGCCAAGTCTTGTACCTGTGGCTGGATATAATCCATGTTACATCTTCTGCCTTTACAAGACAAGAGGAGGTAAGCTGGTTAAGAATGGGACACTGCTGTGTGCTTGTCCTTCAGTCTAAAACTTATATAGTAAAGATCATAAAAATAGATTCACCTTAAAAACACATACTATTTTGACATAATTTCAAACTTTAATGTTGGCATTTTCATTTATTACAAAATTGGAGAGGACGGCATTTGATAAAAAAATAAGCAATTAAGAACATAAAAACCTACCTTTGTCCAGAGACCCATAGCATTATTTTACTGCACACTTTGTTCTTACTTTCAAAAATGTCTTTACATGTAAATGCCAAGTGTTGCCAGTTTCCAGAATTTAATATGTTCTCTTGCGTTTCAACTTGTGCCAAGGGGGTTAATTTACATTCATCACTTGTGCTTGAGCATAGTCTATAAAAATATAAATTAATTCTGTCAAAATGTGTACCACGCACAACTCCATCGGGTCACCATGGCAACAATCAGCCCCTCGTGATGACACCGATTGGAAAGCACAGGAAGCCCACTCTTTCTGCCTGTCTTCTAAATGCAGCGATCGATATAGATCGCAGCAGTTAGAGGGTTAAACTGCCGGGAGCGGTATGGAACGGCACTGCTCCTTTCAGTGAGTGCCGGATGTCAGCTGTCATATCTGCTGAAAACCCAGGGGCGATCGAGTGGCAACAACTCCTAAGTCCATAGAAGAAAAAAAAATCTCAGACTAATTTAAAAAATTTGGCCTGGTCAGAACGATGAAAAATGAAGATGAACACGGGTGGCAAAGACTGATGCACTGACCAAACACTGATGAAACTTGGATTCAAAATACTGATACAACGCATCTATTTTTTGCATACATGAGAAATCATTCACATCTAAATGAGGCCTCAATCTGAGGACAATGAATAATTCACTTTCATTTTTTAAGTTCAACAATTTACTGCTACAAGTGCATATCTACCAACTTTGAAAAATAAGAAAGATTTACACATATTGTTGCACATGTAGCCGAATATGGCAAGCTTTGACAATAAAAAACTTACCTAAACTTATCCAGTACATTATACTTGTCCACACGTAAATACTGTTCGTGCCACCCATAGAGTATGAAGATCCTCATAGAGTCCCTGCACTGTAAGATGACCCCGCAATACATTCATCCCCTTCACAACATGATGCCCCTTACTCTACTCAAAGTATGCTGCACTACACGTACTCAACATGCACACAGTATGAAGGCTGCACAGTTCTTCTCCCTATGCAGTATGATGGCCACACAGTCCCACCTACCCCCCCCCCCCCCCCTCCGCACATAGTATAAAGTCACCAGAGCTGGCCTCCACACAGTCATCCCACTTGTCTGTGCGTTCTGTCAAATTCCTGCTCCTCTGCAAATGGGCTGGTCTTTCCTGCCTAGTCATGTTACCTGGAGAACATGCTAAGACTTCATGTCCTATCACATTCTCAGGCCACAAGACTGGGCAGCAGTCTCTTCCCAGCCAATATCGTGGAGCAAGGACCTAATGGCTCTCTGCTCCACCATTACATTCAACTGTCTTTGAGTCCTGAGGATACAGATACAGTTGATGATGACACTTATCTCCCAACCATCCCGCATTTGAGTATTTGTCCTAGTATGTAGGAAGCAAGAGACTCTTCCACTCATACTAATGTGATTTACATCATTTGTCTTTTTCACCTTACAATTAAAAATGTAATGCTAGTAACTCACTAAAGTGTAAAAGAAGTAAACAATTTAGCAGTATAAGAGCGATTACCTAAAAGTAAAACAACCCGATGCCACATTGAACCAGATCTGCATCATGAGCACCTTAGAGCCCAAGGACAGCACATGCATATAACCATCTTCTAAAAGTCTGTCAGAAGTGGAATAATCTGCTCCAACGATCTTGTCACTTGCTGAAAATAAAATACAAACAGAAACTTTTATATAACATGGTGCTTCATGAATCTGTTGCAATTATGCTTCTGAAATTGTCCTGAATCAACACTGAAGAAATGTTTTTATTTCAAACATCAGTAATCAACATGTAAGTTTGTTAAGTACCCTACATCATGACACATTCTACACATGATAATGCACACAGTAAGTTCCTATTTAGGATAAAAGAATAAAACTATGTCCCAATAATAAGGGGAGAAGTTCTACTTTTGAAAAGGGAATCTGTCACAAGGATCATTCCTCCTAAGCCGTGAATATGTGAATGTACGGATAGTAGAGATGGTTAGCACTCGACTAGATGGTGTGGATATACGATGCTAGTGAAAAGGGAACTGGTAGTCCCATTAGCATAAGTTTAATATAGAGTCACTGCACACGTGAATTTTTGTTCAAGTGAATTATTTTTATCTTTATTTGACGGTGAAGAAGCGACAGCTTTTGAAAATTGCTGTCATTGGTGGCAGTGGGAGATGCAGGCACCGCCATGCCTGTGCAGCGGCGCCTGCATCTCCCACTGCCACCAATGACAGCAATTTTCTTTGGGCACATTTTCATTATAGTGTATCCTCAGGAATCAGGATCACTCGCCATAAAGGATAATCCACTGAATTTAGAAACATTGCCTAACAGTGAAACCATTTACCCGGTGACTACAACCTCTCTTCTCCAAAGGGCGACTATATGATAAAGGCCGTTGTGAGGCCGAAACGTCAAAAGCTGTCGCTTCTTCACCGTTAAATAAAAATAATTCACTTGAACAAAAATTCACGTGTGCAGTGACTCTATATTAAACTATATGTGCATGTATTCCTAAGAAGCTGAATAAAATGATATCTTGAAATCAGCAATCTGAAGTCTAGGCTATGTGCACACAGGGCGTTTTTGATGCGTTTTCGCAGCGGTTTTTTTCCGGCGGAAATGGGTCAAAAAGGCTGTGGAAACCTTGTGCAAGCTAATTCAATAACAATCCTGAAGTGTTGTGTGCATGATCAGTAAATTTCTTTTGCGTATTCGCAGTGCATTTTTTTCTGCAGCATGTCCATTCTTTGTGCGTTTCAGCAGCGTTTCCCACACATTGACTTTAATTGAGTCAGTCAAATCCGCAGCAAAAACGCAGGTATAAAAATGTTTGTGGATTTGCTGAGTTTTTGTTTGTGTTTTTACAGGCTTCCCATGGTGTTTCCCAAGCTGTCATCTGTGTGACAGTGTGGGAAACACCAGCGCAGTGATTCTGATCGGCAGTAATGCTACCACCAATAAGACCGTCAGTCACAGATGTCAGATGTCTGCGCTGTGACTAGAGTAATGTGACAGTGCACGCTGCCCGAGAACCGACATCAGGCTATTGCGCCTGGGTGTTGCTGAGGCCCCAGATCCCGCCCCGCAGTGTGTTATGATGGATTCACACTGCGGGGCTGGGGCCTCAGCAACACTCAGGCGCAATAGCCCGATATCGGTTCTCGGGCTGCACGCACTGTGCATGCCCGAGAACTCGTCACAGTGCAGGCGCCGGCATACAAAACAGGAGGAGGTGGAGGTGCACAGGGGCATGGTGGGCGGCACCCAGGCACAAGACAAGGGGCATGATGGACGGATGGTAGGCGGCACCCAGGCACAAGACAAGGGGCATGATGGACGGAAGGTGGGCGGCGCCCAGGCACAAGACGGGGGCATGATGGACGGATGGTGGGCGGCTGATACAGGGGGATACACCATACCTATGGGACGCATTACAGGTATGAGGACCTATTTATAAAAGTTGATATTTCAGCGTTACTAGGGGTAAACAGAAACAGAAGAGCCACCTTCACAGAATACAGCCTTGGTGCTGCTGAAGGTGGCTCTTTAACTTAAAAACGCCCTGGGGGGGTGACAGGTTCCCTTTAAGGCACCACCGCTGCGTGAGAACTGCTCTCAAAGACATCAGGATCGTTGTGGGACACTATGGATTATCTTCTCTGCGAACAGCTGAAGAATATTGGGGGTTTATTATATTATTTTTGTTGCAGGAGACATTGGCTTCGGTGGATTAGGTGTTCGGTGGGAAGAGTTTAATTTAGATTCAATAATGGAGTCTGTGTCATTATTTCAAATAAAGGACTTTATTCTGGATGTCTTTTTTTTATAATATCACTATGGGGTTAGTAATGGGGGCGTCTTATAGACGCCTAAACTTTACTAACCTCCGGGCCTGATGTCAACTGACAATACAAAGATGACATCAACCCCCCCCAACATCACCCCACCTGCCACCGCTATAGGGCAAGTGGGAAGAACGAGGCTAAGTGCCAGATTAGGCACATCTTAATGATTCGCCTTTTCTGGGGTGCTGGTTAGATTTTATAGGGGACCCTATGTCAAATTTTTCTGGGGTCCCCCTGTAAACTAGTCAGTAAAGGCTAAGCCGACAGCTGTGAGCTAATATTAACTGCCTGGGAACCTTTATGGCTATTGACTCCTTCCCATAATATTAACATTAGCCCTCAGTCGTCGGCTTTCCCTCTCTTGGTTATGAAAATTATGCGGGAGCCAAAACAATTTTTTTTCCTTTAAATTAAGAGTTGCTGTTTGGTTACTGCCTATATAGGTTCATTCTGCTAACACTCCTACATAGGATGGCGACAAGGAGTGTGTGTGCTTGTGTGTATTTACTTATCAGTTTAGTAATGAAGGTGTCGGGCTGACTTTTCATTACTAATCATGGGGCTGGGTGTCAATAACAGCTGCTGAAACCAAGCCCTAATCCCATTACTCAGATGCTACCGCATCAGAATGAAAAAGGTGGTGTTGAACCAAGAAATTACATCACAAAACTTTTTTCTTTAATATCATTATTTAGCTCAAAAAAGCCTTCAATGCTGTGAAAAATAGCGTGCAAAAAACGCAAGCAAAAAGCATGTTTTTGTTGCCAAGAGATGAAGAAAACTTGCAGAAATTTCTGCAAGCAAATACTCAATGTGCACACATAGCCTTAGAGAGACATCCATGTTTTTCTTATATGTAAATGAGCTATACAGGACTATGGGGTGGGCTCTGATCTAAATGAGTCTGTCTCCTGAGCTTATTTTACATGAAGGGGGACTTTACCAGTGTGATGTGTAATGACCACGTTCTGCTCTCCTCATCTCACGGCAGAGCTGTATGTGATTAAAACTGACACGTCTGTAGGTTCCTCTCAGTGATTCAGCCTCCATCTCACAGACAGACAGGGTTACAATAATTTTGCAATATAGAAGAGCTGTTAGAGCTGCAGCTGCTTAACATGTTGGGTATGAGACAAATGTCAGTTCTACCGTACTGTAAATAACATTGTGCCCCGTGATTTATCCCTTTGATGGCATATGTCGTATATTTACGTCACATGTCTCGTACCTAACTTTGTCGAGGGCTCTGGTGCTGAGCCTGCATCTTTCTCTGTACATGACAGCTGATTTAATCAGCTGTCATCTGCTTTTAACAGCAGCAGGTGGATCAAAGCTCAACCGGCAGCTGTGAACCAGTTAACTCATGTGCCAGACAGAAGAAAGTCACAAATCCCACCTATCAGTGTCTGTCACGTGATTGGGGGGTGGGGCGCCAGTGGTCTTCAGAAGACCCCCGTGCCTGCCATAGTTCATGACCGGCATTCATAGGAGATCATGATTTCTACTATACATAGAGCTGATGCACTGCTATGCATAGCATAAGCGATCAGATGATCGCAGCTTCAGGTCTCCTAAGGTAACTATTAAATATTGTAAAAAATAAAAAAAAGTTTTAAAAAATATGAAAAAAACCCAAAAGCTCAAATCAGCCCCTTTTGCCCCATTAAAAATTAAAGAAAACTACAACACATATTTGGTATTGCTGCATTCAGAAGTATCCAATCTATCAATCTATATGATAAATTAATCAGATTGGAAAACTGCGTAATGAGAAAAAAAATCAAAATGACAGAATTACATTTTTTGCCCGACGCAACATTGAAATAAAATATAATAAGAGGCTATTAAAACTTTGCTAGAAAAAAGAGGGATCCAAACAGTGCTTAAAAACCAAGAAATAACACCACATTCAGGATAAAACCCAAGTCAGGTAGTGATAGAATGTGTCCTCACATAGAGGTTGGTTCAAGGGCAAGCATATATGAAAAATGCTGCTCTCTGAGCCAAAGTGTGAGTAAAAGCTGTTATTTGGCTCAGAGAGCAGCATTTTGCACGTATGCTTGCCCTTGAACCAACCTCTATGGGAGGACACATTCTATCACCACCTGACTTGGGTTATATCCTGAATGTGGTGTTATTTCTTGGTTTTTAAGTGTCGTTTGGATCCCTCTTTTTTCTAGTTCATACTTTTACTATGGACAGCAGGTGGTTGTTGTCAACCAAAGAGGCAGCTGGAAACCTTATCATTGTTCACGTTTAGCGCCAGTGGACCATTTTTTGTCATTAAAACTTTGCATCTATCCCAAAATGGTGTCAATAAAAACATCAGCTCAGGGTGTAAAAAATAAGCCACCAATCAGTCTCGGAAAATGGACACAAACGCAAAATCTTTTTTTTTTCATACACGTTTGGTATCTGCGTACTCATACTGACCTGGGGAATCATAATGGCAGGTCAATTTTACCATATAGTGAACATGGTAAATTAAAATACCCAAAAAGCAACTGGGTAATTGCACTTTTTTTTGCAATTTCTCCACACTTGAATTTTTTTCTCTCTTCCAGTACACTATATGGTAAAATCAATGCTGCCATTCAGAAGTACAACTCGCCCTGCAAAAAAACAAGCCTTCATTCGGCTAAATTGACAGAAATATAAAAAATACATATATTTTGCAAAAGCAGTAAGAACCCTCCACAAAACTATAAAACCTAGGTATTGCTGTAATAACCTGCATAATGAAATCTTAACTTTTCAATTTTTGCACAATGAGCACAAAAAATTAAATTTAGAAAAACTTGTTTTTCAATATGCTATATGGTAAATGGAAATGTACCACTAAAAATAAGGTTTGTCCCCCAAAAAAAAGAAGCTCTCATACGGCTATATCAACATATATGGGGAAACAAACATTTAATCAAAAACAGTGCCTGGTCTTTAACATGTTAATTTTTAAAAAAATTGGACTTTTATAATCAAGCCTACCTGTACTTTGGGCTTGAAAAGGAAACCTCTTTTTTCTCTTTGTCTGTTTTCGTCTTATCAACCTTTCTGATTCTAGACTGCACTCCTGTTTCACCCACAGAGTAAGACTGAATCCATCCGACATGTGTGGCCAACAATTCTGACCAACCAGAGGTAAAAGGATAGGTGCAATATGCCAGGGGCAGAGCACCTGATCACAATGAAGATCTTTATTTTGCCATGTTTTTGTTCTTCGACAGAATGCTGGTAATTTTCCGGCGGTAGAGCCAGAAGATTTGTGCCCAATACCGTTTGCTCCCATCAAGTTCTGTTGCAGAGGAAAGGTCACGTGTGTCAGGGGTATCATGCCACTGTTGGCTTCAGTGATCTTGAGGACGCCTTTTAATAGGATTTCCTAAAACAATAAAAGACCATACATTTAGGAGTAAAATAATGTACTTAGAAAAGTCACATTAGTGAGACAACATAATACATTACACTCAGATAAATGTGAACTGCTATGTGCTCTATTGGTTTACCTATCCCAATTTATTTGGGAGCCATCACTATTTCATACTAGAAACCTTTGGTAAATTGCAATTTTATTTATTCTATTAAATTGATGGTTTACTCACATTAGGCAAAGAATTTTCCAAGAAACAATGTAACAGGAGGGCAAGCTCATCTGAATTTATACTATGCCCCATTAATGTAACCAGAATGTTGATCAATACGTCATGACAATCTGAAAGAAAGGAACATATTTATTACACAGAGCGGCCGACACAAGGCTTTTTCCCGCTCTGTAGCATTACTGTAAACGTAACATTTCATGTCATCATTTTGATTCCTTCAGCTCATCCTGCATATTATACGTCTAAGGCCTCTTTCACACTTCCGTTTTTTTGGTCAGTTGCAATCTGTGAAAAAATGCAAAAGACGGATCCGTTTCCGTTGTGACACAACAGCATTCGCAATGGGCAGAAAAGAAACAGTTCATATGAATGCTATCTTTTCCCTGAGGAAGCCACCTGTGTGTGGCGATACGCATGGGAGCTGATGCCACACTTAGGTTCTCTCCATCCTGTGGCGCTGCTGGCCTGATTTGTTCACTCTGGGGCATATAATGATCCTAGAGTATACATAGATTCATATGAACTTATTTTGTTCATATACCATAGCTGTTGGGCATCCATAATTGCTGAGTCTCTTATATCTGACCTATATAGCTAAAATCCCTGCTTAAGGATAATCTTTCTTTATTCCCTTTGCAAGAAAAAAATCAGTTTATTATCAGAGAAACTGTTTCTTTTCTGCCCATTACGAATGCTGTCGGACCCCTCTCCTTTGGTATTGTATGCACACTTTTTTCTGGTTGTATACATCTTTTTGCATATGTATTGATTTTGTGCATATATGTGATTCTTGTTAACTTGAAGTGTGTTATGTCACATATTTATCGTGAAGTTGTATATATATTTAAGCCAGTTATTTTTCTGGTTGTACACATCTTCTTGAATATGTATGGACTTTGTGCATATATGTGATCCATGTCAACTTGAAGTGTGTTAGGTCACATATTTATTGTGAAGTTGTATATATTTAAGCCAGCCTTTTTCTCCACAGCCTTTTGTGAGAACCTTGTGTGGTTTGCCACAGCCTTTATATTAAGGTGTGGCACTGTGTTGGGTTTCTTTGCATATATTATATGCAATTGTAATTGTTTTTATATGTGTTTCGGTTTTGTCATGTATGATTATTAATAAAATCTGATCTTTATGTATCACTATATTTTTGTGCAATTGAGGCGTTCCCTTGTTATGGGTATGATCTCTGCTTTCCATTTTTACCTAGAGCCAATTTTGTACTTAATGACCAAGACAATTTTTACAATTCTGACCACTGTCACTTTATGAGGTTATAGCTCTGGAACGCTTTATTGGATCCCACTGATTCTGAGAATGTTTTTTCATTACATATTGTTCTTCATGTTAGTGGTTAAATTTCTTCGATATGACTTAAGTTTATTTTTGAAACAAAAAAGGAAATTTGGCAAAAAAATTGAAAATTTTGCAGTTCTCAAACTCACATCGCACAAAATACTTAATAACATTTCTGACATGTCTACTTTACATCAGCACAATTTTGGAAACATATTTATTTTTGTTAGGACGTTATAAGAGTTAAAACTTGACCAGCGATTTCTCATTTTTCCAACAAAATTTACAAAACCATTTTTTTAGGGGCCACCTCACATTTGAAGTGAGTTTGAGGGGGGCAATATAACAGAAAATACCCAAAAATGACACCGTTCTAAAAACTGCACCCCTGAACGTGCGCAAAACCACATTCAAGAAGACTATTAACCCTTCAGGTGCTTCACGAGAACTAAAGCAATATGGAAAGAAAAAAAATGAACATTTTACTTTTTTCACAAAAAAATTACTTTAGAGCCAAATTTTTTTTATTTTCACAAGGGTAACAAGAAAAATGGACCACAAAATTTGATGTGCAATTTCTCCTGAATACACTGACACCCGATATGTGGGGTAAAGCCACTGTTTGGGCGCATGGCAGGGCTCAGAAGAGTGGGAGAACCATTTGACTTTTTGAACCCCAAATTGGCTGGAATCAATGGCGGACGCCATGTCGCATTTGGAGAACCCCTAAACAGTGGAAACCCCCCAATTCTAACTCCAACCCTAGCACAGCCCTACCCCTGATCCTAATTGCAACCTTATCCACAACCCTAACCCCAACTCCACCCTAACCCCAAAAAGCCAACTATAACCCCAACCGTAACATCCACACCACAAATGTAAACTTAACACCACAACAGTTACCTCAACAATAACCCCAACACAAGCCTCACCGTAGCCCAACCCTAACTGTAGCCAAGACCCCAGAGATTTTCTGACACTGGGGGGTTCTATAACCTTATTTCTATCGGCACTGAGGAATAAGTACCCTTAATTGCCACCGTTAAAAGGCATATCGGTGGTCGTTAAGGGGATAAATCAGTGTTGGGGTTTTAAATTTTAATCAGAGGTCCATGAGAGTTTGGTCACTGTGTCAGTTTTTACCATCAATATTTCATCAGTCTTTCTTGCATCGGAAAAAAAAATTACGGCTTCTCAACATTTAAAAAAAGCTAAAGGTGACCTAATTAACCCCTTCATCACCTTGAGCTTTTCATTTCGTGCTCCCCTTCTTCCCAGAGCCATTACTTTTTTAGTTTTCCATCAATATGGCCATATTGTGGGCTTGTTTTTTTGCGGACAAGTTGTACTTTTAAATGACACCATTGGTTTTACCATCTAGTGTACTGGAAAACGGGAAAAAAATTCAAAGTGAAATTGCAAAAAAAGTGCAACTCCACAATCGTTTTTTGTTTTTACCATGTTCACTAAGTGCCAAAACTGACTTGCCATTATGATTCTCCAGGTCATTACGAGTTCATAGATATCAAACATGTATAGGTCCTTTTTTCTTTAAGTGGTGAAAAAAAATCAAAATTTTGTAAAAAAAAAAAGTCACCATATTCCGAGATCCGTAGAGTCTCCATTTTTCATGACCTGGAGTTGGATGAGGGCTTACTTTTTACGTACCAAGCTGACGATTTTATTTACCGTATATACTCGAATATAAGCCGAGATTTTCAGCCCGCTTTTTTGGGCTGAAAGTCCCCCTCTCGGCTTATATTCGAGTCATATACACCGGGGGGTCGGAGGGGGAGAGGGGGCGGGGGTGTCAGGTCATACTTACCCGTCCTGACGCTGTCTCTTGAGCCCCCAGCTTCTCCGCGCTCTCTCTTCCCGCCTTCAGCAGTCACGTGGTACAGCTCATTAAAACTCATGAATATGCGCATATTCATGAGTTTTAATGAGCGGTATCACATGACCGCTGAACGCAGGAAGAGAAAGCGCGGAGAAGCTGGGGGCTCAAGCGACAGCGTCAGGACGGGTAAGTATAGCGATACTCACCTGTCCTGCGTCCATGGCTGCTTGCTGCTGTCTGTCATCGGTCAGTGACTTCAGACAGCGGTGTCGTGATTAGTGCGCGCCGCGCCCCCTGCAGTCTGAACGTCACTGACCGATGATGTGGCAGATAGCGGTGAGCAGCCATGGACGCAGGACAGGTGAGTATCTGACACCCAGCGACGGAGAGGTGAGTATGTCATTTTTTAATTTTTACATGCAGCAGCACATGGGGGAATAATCTAAGGAGCTTCTTATGGGGGCAGTACATGGGGGAACAATCTATGGAGCTCCTTATGGGGGCAGCATATGGGGGAACAATATGGAGCTTCTTATGGGGGCAGTATATGGGGGAACAATATGGAGCTTCTTATGGGGCAGCATATGGGGGAATAATCTATGGAGCTTCTTATGGGGGCAGTATATGGGGGAATAATCTATGGAGCTTCTTATGGGGGAACAATCTATGGAGCTTCTTATGGGGGCAGAATATGGGGGAACAATCTATGGAGCTTCTTCTGGGAACACCATATGGGGGAATAATCTATGGAGCATTTCCCACCCTAGGTTTATACTCGAGTCAATAAGTTTTCCCAGTTTTTTTGTGGCAAAATTAGGGGGGTCGGCTTATACTCGGGTCGGCTTATACTCGAGTATATACGGTATATCATTTTGGTGTAGATATAATCTTTTGATCGCCCATTATTGCATTTTCATGCAATGTTGCAGTGACCAAAAAATATAATTCTGGAGTTTTGATTTTTTTTTCCTCGTTACGCTGTTTAATGATGGGATTTATTATTTTTATATATTGATAGAATGGGCGATTCTGAACGTGGAGATAAAGGTTTTTTTTATTATTTTCAAAAAATCATTTTTTTTTTTTACTTTGCACTTGTTTCAATAGTCTCCATGGAAGACTAGAAGTTGCAATCTTCTGATCGCTTGCGCTACAGACAGCAGAAATGCTCACTTGCTAGGAACGCTTGCCATGAGGCGGCGCTCATAGCTATCCGACAATAACAACCACATGGGGGGGTGATGCGCTTCCAGCGTAATCATGTTAAATGCCGCTTTCAGAGATTGACAGCGGCATTTAATATGTTAACAGCCGCAGGTGAATCACAATTCCACCAGTGGCTGTGAGGGACACATGTCAGCTGATGAAATAAGCTGACCCGTGCCGGAAAAGTTGCAGGCTCTTCTCTGGAGCCTGTAGCTAGCAGGGAGATGCGACCTTAGGCGTTCTTATACGTCCAAGGTTGTAAAGGGTTTAAACATCTACCACCTTAAACAGAGTAATACAGCTATCCTTAGTACTGACATATATCCACGACTATAAATGGTACTGAACAAATTATATCTTTCAAAATTTCCTTTATCAAGTCACATATACAAACAGATACATTTTATAGATATAAATCTTGTATATGCAAGGACTATCATCATATTTACCATGGTGAAGAAAGTCCATAGTTATCCAGTATAGACAATACTGAAAACTCACTCTAGCAAGGAAACTCTAAACAGGGAGGAAATGGTTGAGGAGGTAAAAGTGGCTGGGACCCTAGGAGGTAGCGACCATGCTATTTTAGAATTTTGGATAACTAGAGGCGGAAGACCTGTGAAGACTCAGACATCAAGGTTAGATTTCAGAAAGGCAGATTTTAAGGGATTCAGAAAGAGAATTGGAGGGATCCAATGGCTGGATATCCTTAAAGACAAAAATGTCCAGGAAGGATGGGAAATCTTGAAAAATGAAATTCTCAAAGCACAGTTGTTAACAATTCCGAAAAGAGGGAAGAATAGGAAGCAGTTAAGGAAACCAGGATGGATGAACACAGAACTTAAGCACATGCTAAAAAGGAAGAAAAAAATGTTTATAAAATGGAAAGAGGGAGGCATATCTAAAGAAGAATATAATGCTGTCTGCAGAACCTGCAGGGCACAAATCAGATTATCTAAAGCTGAAAATGAATTGAGGCTTGCAAGAGATGTCAAAAGCAATAATAAAGGATTTTGGGGATATGTCAAAAGTAAAAGAAAAGTCAAAGATGCTATAGGATTTTTACAGGATGAAAATGATGAAATGGTAAGACAGGATGTTGAGAAGGCTGAACTTTTAAATTCCTATTTTGCATCTGTTTTCTCTCAGAAAGGAAATGTAACATCAACTGTTATTCACTGTCCTATTAAGGGAATAGAAGAATCCAGGATATCTATAAACAGAAAGATAGTGAGGAAACACTTAGCTAGCCTAAATGAATTCAAGTCTCCAGGTCCAGATGAATTACACCCCAGAGTACTGAAGGAGATAGCAGAAGAAATTTTTGAACCCCTCTCTATAATCTTTGAAAATTCTTGGAGAACAGGAGAAGTGCCAGAAGACTGGAGAAGAGCAAATGTTGTTCCTATCTTCAAAAAGGGGAAGAAGGTGGACCCAGGTAACTATAGGCCGGTGAGTCTGACTTCTATACCAGGAAAGATCTTTGAACAAATTATTAAACAACATGTATGTCAATACCTGGATAAGAATGAAGTGATTAAACAGAGTCAGCATGGGTTTGTAACTAATAAGTCATGTCAGACTAACTTAATTTCCTTCTATGACGGTATCACTGATTGGGTGGATCAAGGAAATGCTGTAGATATAGTATATCTTGACTTCAGCAAAGCATTTGACAAAGTCTCTCATACAATCCTTATTGAAAAAATGATTAAGTATGGAATGGACAAGGCAACTGTTAGGTGGATTCATAACTGGCTTAGTGATCGGACCCAAAGAGTGGTCGTAAATGGCTGCACATCCAGTTGGAAGAATGTCTCAAGTGGGGTACCACAGGGCTCTGTCCTGGGCCCTGTATTGTTCAACATCTTTATCAACGATTTAGATGAAGGAATTGAGGGTAAACTGATTAAATTTGCTGATGACACAAAGCTAGGAGGGATAGCTAATACTAGAGAAGAGAGAGAGAGGATTCAAAAAGATTTAAATAAACTGGAGAAGTGGGCAGCAACTAACAGAATGGTTTTTAACAGGGAGAAATGCAAAGTACTACATCTGGGCAATAAAAATGGAAAAAACATATATAGAATGGGAGGAATAGGGCTAAGTGACAGCACATGTGAAAAAGACTTGGGTATACTAATAGATCACAGACTGAATATGAGTCAACAGTGTGATGCAGCAGCAAAAAAGGCAAATGCAATTCTAGGATGTATTAACAGAAGCATACAGTCTAGATCACGTGAAGTCATTATTTCCCTCTACTCCTCTTTGGTCAGACCTCATCTGGAATATTGTGTCAAGTTTTGGGCACATTTTAAAAAAGACATCAACAAACTGGAGCAAGTTCAGAAAAGAGCGACCAGAATGGTGACCGGTCTGCAAACCCTGTCTTATGAGGAAAGGTTGCAGGATTTGGGAATGTTTAGTTTGCAAAAGAGAAGACTGAGAGGAGACTTAATAGCTGTCTACAAATATCTAAAGGGCTGTCACATTGTAGAAGGATCAACTTTATTCTCATTTGCACAAGGAAAGACTAGAAGCAATGGGATGAAACTGAATGGGAGGAGACACAGATTAGATATTAGAAAAAACTTTTTGACAGTTAGAGTGATCAATGAGTGGAACAGGCTGCCACGAGAAGTGGTGAGTTCTCCTTCAATGGAAGTCTTCAAACAGAGGCTGGACAGACATCTGACTGGGATGATTTAGCGAATCCTGCTTTGAGCAGGGGGTTGGACCAGATGGCCCAGGAGGTCCCTTCCAACTCTACGATTCTATGATTCTATGATTCTATGATTCTAAGTTAAAACAGAAATGCTGCATGATGAATGGGACATCTATACCTGTACCAACATTTCAGGGATCCTCCATTGTTTTCTTAAAGGTACTCTGTCAACACAGAATGACTGTTGAAACCAAGTACAGGCACTCGGTGCATCACAGCAGTGCCAATCATTTTACCCTTTTACCCCCAAGGGTGGTTTGCATGTTAAGGACAAGTCCAATTTTTACAATTCTGACCACTGTCCCTTTATGAGGTAATAAATCTGGAACGCTTCCATGGATCCAGGTGATTCTGACATTGTTTTCTAGTGACATGTTGTACTTCATGATAGTGGTAAAATTTCTTTGATATTACTTGCGATTATTTGTGAAAAAAAATGGAAATTTGGCAAAAATGTTGAAAATTTGGCAATTTTCCAACTATGAATTTTCATGTCCTTAAATCACAGAGATATGTCACATAAAATACTTAATAAGTAACATTTCCCACATGTTTACTTTACATCCGCACAATTTTAAAACCAAAATTTTTTTTGTTAGGAAGTTATAAGGGTTAAAAGTTGACCAGCGATTTCTCATTTTTACAACACCATTTTTTTTTTAGGGGCCACATCACATTTGAAATCACTTTGAGGGGTCTATATGATAGAAAATACCCAAAAGTGACACCATTCTAAAAACTGCCTCCCCTGAAGGTGATCAAAACCACATTCAAGAAGTTTATTAACCCTTCAGGTGCTTCACGGGAATTTTTGGAATGTTTAAAAAAAAAAATGAACATTTAACTTTTTTTCACCAAAAATTTACTTCAGATCCAGTTTTTTTAATTCTACCAAGGGTAACAGGAGAAATTGGACCACAAAAGTTATTGTGCAATTTCTCCTGGGTATGCTGATACCCCTTATATGCAGGTAAACCACTGTTTGGGCGCATGGCAGAGCTCGGAAAGGAAGGAGCACCATTTTACATTTTCAACGCAAAATTGGCTGGAATTAAGATCAGAAGCCATGTCGCGTTTGGAGAGCCCCTGATGTGCCTAAACAGTAGAGACCCCCCCACAAGTGATACCATTTTGGAAACTATACCCCCCAATGAACTTATCTAGATGGGTGATGAGCACTTTGAACCCCCAAGTGCTTCACACTAGTTTATAACGTAGAGCCGTAAAAATAAAAAAATTATTTTTCCAAAAAAATGATCTTTTCGCCCAATTTTTTATTTGCCCAAGGGTAACAGGAGAAATTGGACCCCAAAAGTTGTTGTGTAATTTGCCCTGAGTATGCCAATACCCCATATGTGGGTGTAAACCACTGTTTGGGCGCATGGCAGAGCTCAGAAGGGAAGGAGTGCCAGATTTTACCGTTATGGTTTGCAAGTGCCATGACCCACTGGGAAAGCCCATGAGGTGCCAAAACAGCAGAACCCCCCCATAAGTGACCTACAAACTACACCTCTCAATTAATTTATCTAGGGGTGCAGTGATCATATTGACACATTTTATACCATTGGGAAGTGAGGACAAAGAAACCACATTTTACCAACAAAATTTTGTTTTAGTCAAAGATTTTAAATTTTAACACAAGAAGTGGGTAAAAAGGCAACAAAACTTCACTGTTATTTTGAGCCCAAAAATAGCCAAAGGTGGTCAAGATAACTTCAAATCTGTCCACTATCACATTCATCAAGGCCATAACAAATTTCATCCTACAGAAGTCAGCTATTCTATTTAATAAACTTTGGTAAGAGGGAGGAGTGGTCTGCTTCCATTAAAGATCAATCAAACACCTAGCTTCAGTTCGCAAATGCAATAATAATCTAGCAGTGCTCTTCCCCCATCCCTCTATGAGAAACATTTAGTAGGTAGATAGCAGGATCCAAGCCCAACCTCCACATAGGGAGCCTTACATATTATGACTTTTACCTCTTCCCAGAATCTAGTTAACCCCTGGCAGGACCAGCAGATTCGATATTGGGAACCTACAGATAAACTACAATGCCTGTATAAATTTGGAAGTTGTTGATTCATTCTGTGGAGGAGCTCCAAAACATGATACCAAAACATCAATATTTTATACTACTTCTCCTTATAGAGGGTGCAGATAGAAAATTTGGCCGCTTACCAGGCCCAATCTTACAATTCTGACCAGTGTCACTTTATGTAGTAATAACTCTGGAACGCTTCAATGGATCCCACTGATTCTGAGAATATTTTTTCATGACATATTGTACTTCATGATAGTGGTAAAAATTGTCTGATATGAATTGCGTTTGTCATAAATACAGGAAATTTGGCGAAAATGTTCAAACATCTAATTTTTATGCCCATAAATCATAGAGTTAGGTCACACAAAATAGTTAATACATTACATTTCCCACATGTCTACTATATATCAGCACAATTGTTGAAACATTTTTTTTGTTAGGAAGTTAGAAGGGTTAAAAGTTGATCAGCGATTTCTCAATTTTACAACACCATTTTTTTAGGGACCACATCACATTTCAAGTGACTTGTGACTTTGAGGGGCCTGTATGACAGAAAAGCTATCCGATACAGTTCAACCAGAATCAGCGTAGGGTTTAGTACAATAATTAACGAATTGCCGAATGGCACGGCAAATAAACCCTAACTAAGGATTCTGAGATTAATAAAATATAACTTTTACTGATTAAATTATAATGATAATAAGAAAAATGTGCTCATTAAAATTAGAGCCCACAGTAGTTATTGGTGTCCTAGCTTAATAGATTGATCATACAGTCATCATGAGGAGGTAGTACGTCTAGACTGTATGATCAATATATTAAGCTAGGACACCAATAACTATTGTGTGCTTTAATTTTAATGAGCACATTTTTCTTATTATCATTATAATTTAATAATTACAAGTTACATTTTATTAATCTCAGAATCTTTAGTTAGGGTTTATTTGCCATGCCATTCGGCAACTTGTTTATTATATAACAGAAAATACCCCAAAGTGAAACCATTCTAAAAACTGCACCCCTTAAAATCCACAAAATCACATTCAAGAAGTATATTAACCCTTCCGGTGCTTTACAAGAACTAATGCAATGTGGATGAAAAAAGGAACATTTAACTTTTTTCACCAAAAATTTATTTGAGCTCCAAGTTTGTTATTTTCACATGGGTAACAGTAGAAAATGGACCCTAAAATTTGTTGTGCAATTTCTCCTGAGTACGCCAATACCCATATGTGGGGGATATCCACTGCTTGGAACCATGGCAGGTCTCCATTTTACTTTTTGAACACAAAAATGGCTGGAATTGAGATTGGACGTCATGTCGCATTTGGAGAGCCCCTGATGTGCATAAACAGTGAAAAAAAACACAAGTGACCCCATTATGGAAGCCACACCCCTCAAGGATTTTATCCAGGGGTATAGTGAGCATTTTAAACCCACAAGTATTACACAAAATTTGAAGTTATATTAGCCCATTTTCATAGTGGATAATAGGAGAAAACGGATCCCATGATTTGTTGTGCAATTTGTCCCAAATGCAACTAAACCCCATATGTGGTCAAAAACTTCTGCTTGGGCACATGGCACGGTTAGGAAAGGAAAAAGCGTCATTTGCCTGGGATAGATTTTGAAAGTCATGTTGCATTTGAAGAGCTCAACATGTGAAAATAGCAGAAACCCCCCCATAAGTGACCCCATTTTGGAAACTAGACCCCTTAAGGAATTCATATAGAGGTCTAGTGAGTATTTTCAACCCATAGGTGCCTCACAGAATTTTTAGTGGTAAAAAATTTAATTTTTGCATTTGCTGCAAAATTGTCAGGTACACAAGGGATAATAGGTGAAACTAGAACCCACAATTTATAGCGCAATTTCTCCCAAAAGTGGTGCTGCACCACATGTCAGAAATTACTGTTTAGCAACACATCAGGGCTGAGAAAGAAGGAGCGCTATTTGAAACACAGATTTTGCTAGAATAGTTTGCGGGTGACATTTGCGGAGCCCTAAAGGCACCAGAACAGCAGAAAAACCCCTAAAGTGATCTCATTGTAGAAACTGCATTTCTCAATTAATTCATCTACAGTTGCAATGACTATTTTGTAACATCTATGCCAAGCTTTTTTTTCTGGAGCATTGCAAATCTGCCAATCTACTGTCCATACATTGTGTCCCCATACAGTGTAGAGCCCCTATATATTGTAGCATCCCATACATTGTGCCCAGCTTGTGCTTCTGGTGATACGCACCCGTAAATGAAATGCCTTCTCTCTATTACAATAAAGCCAGGCATGTGGTCGCTTACTATAGTTTAGGCACAGTGGGGCTCAGAAGGCGGGGGCATTTGTATTTTAGAGCGCAGAATTCACTGGATTTTATTTGGGAGGCGGGAGCCATGTAGCAGTTACAGAGTCTTTGTTCTAGCAGTAACGTGGGAACCCCCAATAGTTCCAGTGAGAGATGACAGAACTGAGTGGGAGGGGCTGGTTTTGTGGTGGATAAATTAGGGTTTTTATTGGTAACATTTTGGGGTATATAATATTTTTCGATCAATTCCACAATAAGGCTGGATCACATTCTTGTGTTCTACACTGAGCAATTATGTGGGGGCTTCCATGTAAACCCCACAAAAATGAAATGTGGTTCAGACAGAACACCCAAAGGGAGCACCCACCATGAGGCAAATGGAGACACTCCGAACTCTGTTTGAAGTTCAATCTGTTGATCTCCATGGTCTTAGGTGTGCACAGATCTGTGGTCGCCCATACTTTTGCGCTAAAAAAATGCCTAAAATAATGGAACACAGCCAGAACAAAGACCAGTCCAAAGTGACTCCAAAATCAGACAAGGTGATTTTATGGATTTGTTTTCTCACTTTGACTCTCATAGTTGTGGTCTACCTATGATGTCAATTACAGGCCTTTCTCATCTTTTTAAGTGGGAGAACTTGCACAATTGGTGGCTGACTAAATACTTTTTTACCCACTGTACTGTATATCATGTCAGAACAGAGAGAAATCATTGTAACAGTGGGCACAATGTTTTTTTTGTGAACAGGGATTGGAAAATCCTTCCCTGATCATTTTCTTCAGGGTCTTCAGCTACCCTCAGTAGTTGAAACCCCGGAGATTTTCCAACTCGGAGAGGGTGCTACAGCCTTTTTCCTGATTGCTGTTTTAAAAAGGCAATGAGAGAATAAGGCCCATTAATGGCAGCAGGTTTAATGCGTATCAGCAGTCGTTAAGGGGTTAATGGTTGTTGAGATGCTGTTTTCCTGAAACTCTGAGCCCTTTTTTTTGCACACAGACCTTTTATCATTGTGGCCAAAGAGTTCTATTTTATCTTCATCGGTCCACATGACTTTCTTCCAAAATGCAGCAGGCTTGTTTAGATGTTATTTTGCATACGTCTAATGCTGAATTTTATGGTGAGGATGCAGAATAGGTTGTCTGCTCATGAGTCTTCCATGAAGGCCACATTTGTGCAGGTGTCTCTGAACAGCAGAATGACGTATGACAACTCCAGAATCTGCTAAACCTTTCTGAAGGACTATTGCAGTCAAACGGTGGTTCTGATTTGCCTCTCTAGCAATTCTATGAGCAGCTCTCGCTGAAGACCTTATTTTAAGCTCCACTGTTCCTGTTAATTGAAATTTCAAAGTCAGGAAAGGGTAACTTGAAAATGCTTTGTTATCTTCTTATAGCCTTCTCTTGCTTTGTAGGCCTCCACCAGTTTCATTTTCAGCTGTTTTTTTGGCACCAGGTTAGACGAGGCAGGGTTTTTATAAAGCTGGGAAATTTGCATCACCTGGCCTTTCCTAAACGATGTTGGTGAACAAGTCATAACCCTAACAGGCTAATTAAGGTCTGAAACCTTGGTCAAAGTTATCTGAGCAAACAAATCTCCAAGGGTGCCCAAACATTTGCACAGGCCCATTTTCCTTTTTGTCATTTTTAAAATGAAAAAGAAATGTAATTTTTTTTATTTGCTTAAAATACAAAGGAAATGTGTCCTCAAACGTTAGATTTTTCAGATATCATTTAACTTTCAACTTAGTTGTTAACAGTAATTTTGACCAGGGGTGCCCAAACTTTTAAATGCTACTGTATAGAAGTAAAACGGTGTTTACTCTTTAAGGGTTAAATGCAGTAAAATGTAATTCTATTATTTCACATGTCACAGTTTGTTAAAGGAACTCCATAAGGCACAATAAATTCACATTCTAGTATCACAAAACTACAGTAATGGATATTTACATCAGTAATATAAAGTGTTTTAACCAAACTTAGAAGTTCTTCTTCAGCAAACAGGAATCCATTCCTTAGAGGATAACTTTTACACTGGGTAAAAAACCCTTGAAATATTAAAACACAACACATTACTAACCTTGGACCAAGAAATCAGTGCTTGTGAAAAGAAAGTGAAATCCTCTTAGCAAAGATTTTGTGGCTCCCTAAAAAGAGAAGAAACATTAAAAATATTTTGAAGTGTACACATGGTTACCAACTTAGGCTAAACTTTTATTGTTTGCATCAACTTTTCAACTCATCAGCAAAGTGACAATATTTAAAAGCATAAATAACAGCTTGCGACAAAAATCAGGCCCAGATTGGGCATCTGCCCAACCGGCCAATTCCCACTGGGCTGCAACACTACAGTACAGAGTGGGCGGCCGGACTGGGTTTTGGGACTGCTGTCCCTTTATTATTAATAGACAGAGAGCATGTGGGCGCCTGCCTGCACACACTCAATATTTAGTACACTGCAGTGGTGTAACAGTGCACCACTGTCAGCATCAGGCCTCAGGAGAACTTTCTTTGTACGTGACGTCTGCTCTCCCGCTCTGCAGGTGCCGGGCGGGCTCCATCCTTCTGTGCACTTGGATTAATGAGTTACTAACATTAAAAGTCACAGTCAGTACCTACTACATGATGTATAAACACCACCTTCAGTGTATCCTATATTGTGTGTATACAAGGGATTCCGCGTCCTCTATGTGATGCATATACACCGGCCCCAGGATCTAGTATGTGATTTACATATTCCAGCGTATGCTATCTGGTATATATACACCAGCCTCAGGATATTCTATGGGATGTATACAGAATAATTATGTATGTAGTGTAGACCCATGTATAAAATATAAAGTAATGCATACATACACAGGCCCATCTATGAACTATATAGTATATACACAGCTCCATATTATATGCTGTAACACAGAATATAGTGTGAAGTTTTGTATATACTAAATAGTATATGGCGTGGACGCCCCAAAACTTATGATAACCACAGGCATAGCTCCACACCAAATAATATTTATACAGAGCTCCACTGTACATACTACAATATAGTCCACATACTGGTATTTTCCTATCCTGTATACAGTGTGTAATTGTATTATTCTTTATATATATGCTGCACAGTACCACTTCTGTCTGGTATACTGGGTGTAATTCTCAGTACCTGTAATATTCTCTATACATACATTGCACAGTACTACTTCTCCTGTCCTGTATACTGGGTGCAATTCTCAGAATCTGTATTACTCTGTATATATACACTGCACAGTACCACTTCTTCTGCCCTGAATATATATACTGCACAGTGCGACAACTCCTGTCCTGTATATACAGCTTCAGCAAAAATCAAGAGACCACTGCAAAATTTTCAGTTTGCCTGATTTTTCTCTTTATAGGTATACTAGCTTGGCCCGTGCAAAATTATCGCACATTGGTAGTCAGGGGCGCAGGCAATTTTAGAAAAAGCAAGCTGGTCAAATGTAAATGTATTTCATGAGCTGATGATCACAGACCGGTATTTATATATGTAGATTGGTAATACAATAAATTGTTTTGAGAAGCAGAGGCCAAAAAATGTTTTCCGGTTGAGGTGCCACCTGCAGGTCATTGTGTCTTTCTGCAGGTTTATGAAAATTAATGTTTAAACTGTATTTAGTGATAAAATCGTGAATGTGTGGTTTGCTTGGCTGTTTTCTTGCTGAAGGGAGCAAGTTTACCTTTCAAACGGTGTATCATGTGTGTGTGTGTAGGGCGAAGTAATCAGCGAAAAAGCAGTGTATGTTTACAAATGTGTTAGTAGTGTGCTTTGGGGTACTGTGGTGCCATCTGCAGGTCATTTTTCCTTACTGCAGGTTTATGAAAATTAATGTTTAAACGGTATTTTGTGATCAAATCGTGGATGTGTGGTTTGTTTGGCTATTTTCTGGCTGAAGGGGGCAAGTTTACCTTTCAAATGGTGTATCATTTGTGTGTGTGGGTGCAGTAAGAACGGGGATACAAAGGAATCACCGGAAAACAGTGTTTAGAAATAATAGAATAGATTTTTGAGTCAAATGTAAATTGCTCTTTTATTCTATAAACTACTGACAACATGTCTTCGAATTTCCAAGCACTAAATTTTGTATTTATTTTCAGAAAACGAGAAATGGTCAAAATAACAAAAAAATGCAGTGCTTGCAGACCTCAAATAATGCTAAGAAAACAAGTTCATAATAATTTAGAAACAACAATAATAACAGAGTTCAGAAATCAATATTTTGAGGAATAACCATAATTTTGAATCACACCTTTCATGCGTCTTGGCATGCTTTCAACCAGTCTTTCACATTGCTTTTGGGTGACCTTATGCTACTCCTGGTACAAAAATTTAAGCAGTTCTTCTCTGTTTGATGGCCTATGACAATCCATCTTCCTCTTGATTACATTTCATGGGGTTCAGGTCTGGAGATAGGGCTGGTCATAACAGGGATTTGATGTGGTGGTCCTTCATCCACACATTTATTGACCTAGTTGTGTGGCATGGAGCATGCTCCATTGTCCTGATGGAAAAACCAGACCTCAGAGTTGGGAAACAATGCCTGAGCAGAAGGAATCAACTGTTTTTTCAGGATAGCCTTGTACAGTGCCTTGAGAAAGTATTCGGCTCCCTGGAATTTTTCAACCTTTTCCCACACATCATGCTTCAAACATAAAGATACCAAATGTAAATTTTTGGTGAAGAATCAACAAGTGAGACACAATTGTGAAGTTGAACAAAATTTATTGGTTATTTTAAATTTTTTTGGAAATTGAAAAACTGAAAAGTGGGGCGTGCAATATTATTCGGCCCCTTTACTTTCAGTGCAGCAAACTCACTCTAGAAGTTCATTGTGGATTTCTGAATGATCAAATGTTGTCCTAAATGACTAATGATGATAAATATAATCCACCTGTGTGTAATCAAGTCTCCGCATAAATGCACATGCTCTGTGATGGTCTCAGGGTTCTGCTTGATGCACAGAGAGCATCATGGAGACGAAGGAACACAACAGGCAGGTGCATGATACTGTTGGGGAGAAGTTTAAAGCCGGATTTGGATACAAAATGATTTCCAAAACTTTAAACATCCCAAGGAGCACTGTGCAAGCGATCATATTGAAATGGAAGAAGTATCATACCACTGCAAATCTACCAAGACCCAGCTGTACCTCTAAACTTTCATCTCAAACAAGGAGAAGACTGATCAGAGATGCAGCCAAGAGGCCCATGATCACTCTGGATGAACTCCAGAGATCTACAGCTGAGGTGGGACAGTCTGTCCATAGGACAACAATCAGTCGTACACTGCACAAATCTGGCCTTTATGGGAGAGTGGCAAGAAGAAAGCCATTTCTCAAAGATATCCATAAAAAGTGTTGTTTAAAGTTTGCAACAAGCCACCTGGTAGACACACCAAACATGTGGAAGAAGGTGCTCTGTTCAGATGAAAACAAAATCGAACTTTTTGGCAACAATGCCAAACAATATGTTTGGTGTAAAGGCAACACAGCTCATCACCCTGAACACACCATCCCCACTGTCAAACATGGTGGTGGCAGCATCGTGATTTGGGCCTGCTTTTCTTCAGCAGGGACTGGGAAGATAGATAAAATTGATGGGAAGATAGGAGGAGCCAAATACAGGACCATTCCTGAAGAAAACCTGATGGAGTCTTCAAAAGACCCGAGACTGGGATGGAGATTTGTCTTCCAACAAGACAATGATCCCAAACATAAAGCAAAATCTACAATGGAATGGTTCACAAATAAACGTATCCAGGTGTTAGAATGGCCAAGTCAAAGTCCAGACCTGAATCCAATCGAGAATCTGTGGAAAGAGCTGAAAACTGCTGTTCACAAACGATCTCCATCAAACCTCACTGAGCGCGAGCTGTTTGCCAAGAAAGAATGGGTAATAATTTCAGTCTCTCGATGTACAACACTGATAGAGACATACCCCAAGCGACTTGCAGCTGTCATCGCTAGTGTTGAGCATTCCGATACCGCAAGTATCGGACGATATTCACTGTATTGGAATTCCGATAGAGTTCCGATACTTTTAGCATATCGAATACCGGAATCGGAAGTTCCCATAATGCTATGAGCCAGTTTGATTTGATTCAGCCAATGACAATCCTCAGAAGTATGGGCACATCATGTTAGGCATATAGGCATGTTAACTAATGGCATGGCTGTGATTGGCTGTTGAAATGATGTCATGATGCACTATAAAAGCCGCCGCCGCTGCCATTTCGGGTTCACTCTGCTGTGAATTCAGTTATGGACAGGCTGCTGTTCAAGACTGTGAGGGACAGTTAGAGATAGCGATTTTCACAATAATAGCGTGCTTTACCCAGGCTACATAATCCACCACTGTAGCTTTCTTTTGCCTTGCAGCAGTGTTCACAGCTGTCTGCAAGGTCTGTGTGAGTGCAGCTCACGCTGAGTAGTGTGTCCTGCAGCCACGTCTGGTTGTAGGCCGCTCAGCGTGTGTCACTGCCTCATACATATTTTACTTTTTTTGCTGCTCATTTTTCATTCTCCTATTAGTGTGCATCCATCCGTATCCATATACGTTGGTTGCAAACACTACAGGAGAAGACAGCGGAGCCTCTCTGCAGCCTTTCAGTGCTAGTGCCCAGTTTGCTGCACTGTTCACGGCTGTCTGAGAGGTCTCTGTGTGTGAGTGCAGCTCACGCTGAGTAGTGTGTCCTGCAGCTACGTCTGGTTGTAGGCTGCTCAGCGTGCGTCACTGCCTCACACATATTTTTCTTTTATTGTAGCTCATTTTTCATTCTCCTATTAGTGTGCATCCATCCGTATCCATCTACATTGGTTGGTTGCAAACACTATATAGGAGTAGATAGAGGAGCCTTTTTTCTGGCTTGTGCCCTTCAACTGCAGCCAGATTAGTATTACCCTATTTTTTGGAGCCTCATCTTTTGCATTGTAGGTTACCTTCCTGCATTGTAATAGCTCCAAAAAGTTTGTGATACTATCGCTTTCAAATCTTTGGTCACATCCTTTTAGTTTTTTTGAAAAAACAAAAAAACAAAATAAAGTTCACCAAACACTCCATTTGACAGTTGTGTAGGCCACATTAGCTCATATTAAAGTGTAGTCCACACACACACTTTAGTGTTTCTTATACCTGTTAGCAGCTGTTCAGGAATAAGCACACTAAGCCCCCCTTTGTACTTTTCTGCCTATCTTTATCAGTCTACCAAGATGAAGAAGGCAGGGAGTAAGGCACGTGGGCGTGGAGTTTCAGCAGGGGGAGAGGACGTGGGGATTCTGCAAGGAGAGGACGTGGGGATTCTGCAGGGAGAGGATGTGGGGATTCTGTGCCTGCTGCGGGTACCAGTGAGTCAGCATCCCCCAGTTTTATCAGGCAACAGTCCTTTATGCGCAGCTTTGTAGGTCCTCGCCGTACCCCACTGCTGCGGGAGGAACAAATTGAAGCTGTTGTCGGATAGATGGCAGCTAACGCATCGACTTCAATGACTTCCACGTCCTCTCAGGGCCAGAGCACTGAAGAGCAACCATCGGTCTCTTCACCACCTGCCAAAGTACCCAGGCAGTCAGAGAGCCCTGGACAGGAGCCATCACAGTCTCTACTTCTGTTCTCTGAATCTGTTGGCTTGGAAAGAGGGGGCCAGCCAAGCAGCATTCAAGAATGTGAAGAATAGGGAGTATGCAGTGATGCACAACTTCTTTGTCCCTCTGAATCTGAAGAGGCGGGTGGGCCAGTGCCTATGGTCAGCACACCTCAGTACGCATCAGATGACGACGAGACTCAGGTGCCATTTTCTGGTGTGTACGGTGCTGGCGAGACTACACAGGAGAAGCAGGTGTTTGAAGAGGGGAGTGTAGATGATGCGGTCCTTGACCCATCATGGCGTGAGGAACAGGAAGGTGGTGGGAGCAGCTCTGAGGAAGAGATTCCCCGAACGGCCAAAACAGGAGGGAGAGGGAGGGGGCAGACTTGGCTGCCTGTAGCCTCCACTTCGGCACCCGTTAGGAGTATTCCTCTTCCAAAAGCCAAAACGGGTTCTCCCAAGACTTGCAGTGCGTGGTCCTTTTTTGACACAGTTGCAGATGACAATTGTTTGTCAAATGCAAGCTGTGTCATCAGAAAGTCAAGAGGGAAAAATGTCAGCAACCTCAATACCACAAATATGTGGAAACATGTGCGGACAAAGCATGAGCTGGAGTTACACAGACACACTGAAGACGTAGGCCAACGTACAGCACCACCTACCACCTCTTCAGCTCGTGTTGGGGCCTCTTCCTCCAGCTCACACACAGCTGGTTCGGCTTCCTCACAGGATCGCCAAGGAAGAACCACTGGCACTGTTGTCTGGAGACCCAGTGACATTCCACCCACAGCACCACGTTCCCAGTCATCCTCACACTCCCAGGCCACTCTACAGCCATCGGTAGCACAGACATGGGATAAAAGGCGGCCATATTCGGCAAACCATCCCCGAGCACAGGCTCTGAATGCTGGCATTGCCAAACTACTGGCCCTTGAAATGCTCTCATTCAGGCTGGTGGAGACTGACACCTTCCGGGACTTCATGGCATTGGCAGTCCTACAATACACCATGCCCAGCCGCTTTTATTTCAGCAGGCAAGCCGTCCCTGCCCTGCAAAAGCATGTGAAGGGAAAAATAAAACATGCGCTACTAAACGCCGTCAGTAGCAAGGTCCACCTGACCACCGATGCGTGGACCAGTAACCATGGACAGGGACGATACCTTTCCCTCACTGCCCATTGAGTCAATGTTGTGGAGCCGGGTACAGATCTGGAGAGTGGCGCTGTATGTGTTCTACCAACTCCACGGATTGCAGGAATCCAGTCTGTACACATTGACTCCGCCTTCTACTCAAGTTCCTCAGAATCAGCGCTGCAGGAGCCTGTTACGACCGATATGAGCACAGCCGTGGCCAGACGTCAACAGGCCGTACTGAAATTAATTTCTTTGGGGAATCGAAGCCACACAGCGCAGGAGCTCTGGAATGCCATCAAGCAGGAGAGCAACGTGTGGTTTCTGCCAGCGAATCTCCAGCCAGGCTTGGTAGTGTGTGACAATGGCCGAAATCTGGTGGCAGCTCTGGGCCTAGGCAACCTCACTCACATCCCATGTCTGGCACATGTGCTGAACTTGGTCGTGCAGAGCTTTCTGAGGGACTACGTGGATCTTGATGCACTGCTGCACAAGGTCCGCATAGAGTGCGCTCACTTGCGGCGTTCCAGCACGGCAAGATCGCGCCTTGCAGCTCTGCAGCGCCGATTATACCTTCCGGAACATCGCATCATATGTGACCTACCCACCTGGTGGAATTCAACGTTACATATGTTGGAGCGGTTGTGTGAGCAGCAGGCAGCAGTAATGGAGTACCAGCTGCATCAGGCGCAAACAAGTCGCACTGAGCGCCGGTCACACTTTAGCACCACTGAGTGGGCCTCTATGAAGGACATCTCCCTCATTTTGCGTGCCTTCGATGATTCCACGCGGATGGCGAGTGCAGATGATGCACTAGTCAGCATGACTGTCCCCCTTATCTGCCTGCTTCAAAAAAACACTGCAAGCCCTAAGGGAGGAGGTTTTAGAAGAGGTGGAGGATGAGGAGTCACAAATGCCATCTGCTTCTGGACAGTCTGCACTACGTGGTTCCTCACAAAGGCCTAGGCAGGGGACACTTTGTGAGGATGATGAGGAGGAGTCAATGGAGGAGGAAGACATCTCTCCAGAGGAGGGAGGTACACAATGCTCTAGTCAGTATGTACAGCGAGGGTGGGGTGATGCAGAGCAGGCAGAGATGACGCCTCAAGCAGGGGACAGCGTTACTTTGGCAGTTGGGAGTCTGCAGCACATGGTTGAATTCATGCTGCAGTGCCTGAGAAACGACCGCCGCATCGCCCACATTCTCAACATGGCTGATTATTGGGTGTACACCCTCTTAGATCCTCGCTACCGGGACAACTTACAAAGCCTCATACCACCGTTGAACCGGGAGCGTAAAATGCGGGAGTACCAAGACACACTGGTGCAGTCCATCATGTTCTCCATTCCACCCGAGAGCAGTGCTGCTAGAGCTTTACAAAGCAGCTCTGTGCGTCGAGGCAGTGGAGGAAGCTCTGCACAAAGAGGGAGCAGAGGCAGCGCCTCAGCACAAGGCAAGACCAGTATGGCCCAAATGTGGCAAAGTTTTGTGTGTCCGCCACAAATGTCTACACCATCACAGACGGCTCCAGTCAGCAGGAGGCAACGTTTCCGTCAGATGGTGACAGACTACATGTCTTGCCCTGTCAGTGCACTCCCAGACGGCTTTTCCCCCTTCAAGTTTTGTGTCTCTAAGCTGGATACATAGCCAGAGCTTAGGCAGTATGCATTGGAGGTGCTGGCTTGCCCTGCTGCCAGTGTATTATCGGAACGCGTCTTTAGTGCCGCAGGTGGTGTACTAACAGACCGTTGCACGCGACTATCCTCCGATAACGTTGACCGGCTAACTTTTCTGAAAATGAACAAGGCCTGGATCTCGCCAGAACTTGCCAGTCCTCTTCCAGAATAAATAATTGGTTGGCAACAGTATCCAGGTCTCCTGTTGTGTTCATGTTTCTACCACCTGAACTGTAATCCCTGGGCTTCAACACAGCCAGTTGTTGCTCAGAAGTGCCATCTGCACAGAGAAAAACACTAGCTTCTGTGTTAGTGGGGTTCAGTAATGCCAGCTGCTCCCCTCCTGTGTGGACGGCAAAGTCTCCTGCTCCCTCCAATTTCAAACTACTACTGATTTTTAACTGTGCTCCACTTAGGCCTCTGGCTCCACTGTCTCTAGTATTTCCCCTGGCCTCCAACCCCGCCAGTTTCTGCTCTGAAGTGGCGTCTGCACAATCCACACTTGTTCCTGTGTTACTGGGGCTCAGTCACGTCAGTTTATCCCCTGATGTGTGTCCGGCAAGGTCTCCTGCTCTGTCCACATTCCCATTACTAGTAGTGGGAATGTGGACAGAGCAGGAGACCTTGCCGGACACACATCAGGGGATCAACTGACGTGACTGAGCCCCAGTAACACAGGAACAAGTGTGGATTGTGCAGACGCCACTTCAGAGCAGCAACTGGCGGGGTTGGAGGCCAGGGGAAATACTAGAGACAGTGGAGCCAGAGGCCTAAGTGGAGCACGGTTACAATCAGTTGTAGTCTACAACCTATATAAAACTTGCTGCAAGTAGGCCTCAGCCTGCTGCATGATTGATCCTGGGCTTCAACACAGCCAGTTGTCGCTCGGAAGTGCCGTCCGCACAGAGAAAAACACTAGCTCCTGTGTTAGTGGGGTTCAGTAATGCCAGCTGCTCCCCTGCTGTGTGGACAGCAATATCTGGGAATGTGGACAGAGCAGGAGACATTGCCGGACACACATCAGGGGATCAGCTGATGTGACTGAGCCCCAGTAACACAGGAACAAGTGTGGATTGTGCAGACGCCACTTCTGAGCAGCAACTGGCGGGGTTGGAGGCCAGGGGAAATACTGAGACAGAGTGGAGCCAGAGGCCTAGTTGGAGCACGTTTAAAATCAGTACTAGTCTACAACAGATATTAAACTTGATGAAATTAGGCCTCAGCCTACACCCTGATTGACCCTGGGCTCCAACATCTCCAGTTGCTGCTCAACAGTGTCTTTGGCACAGGTACTCCCTCCTGCCCATCCTGGTTCCAGCACGCCTGCTGTTTCCGGGGAGTGTCAACATCACTTTGCCACCAATACGTTGTCCTGTCGTGTTGCGGTCGGGTTAGCCGAGTCTATGGTGCCTGCAGTTTAGGTGCTTCCTTCTCGGTATCCGAGTTCCAGCAACGTCTGCTGGTCCTTGGAAGTACTTTGTAGCACAGGTACCTCCTGCTCGGAAACCGTGTTCCAGCACCGTCAGCTGGTCCACGGTTGTGCCATTGGCTCTTATTCCTTCAGCTGGCACTCTGGGTTCCAGCACCGTCAGTTGGTTCTCGGTAGTTCCATTGACTCTTGTAGCTTCTGCTACCCATCCGGGCTCCAGCACAGTCAGCTGGTCCTCGGCAGTGTCTTTGGCACGGGTACTCCCTCCTGCCCAGCCTGGTTCCAGCACGCCTGCTGTTTCCGGGTAGTGTCAACGTCACTTTGCCACGAACTCGTTGTCAAGTCACGCTGCGGTGGGGTTAGCCGAGTCAATGATGCCTGCAGTTTAGGTGCTTCCTATGTGGGCAGCGGGTTCTGGTAATAAAGGCTGGTTCCGTAGTGCCAATAGGACAAGCAACCCCTGTAGGACTGTGGGTTTCGGTAACTGCGGCCTGCTCGCGGCCTTGCAACTTTGTCTTTTTCATGGGTACCTTCTGCTACCCATACGGGTTCCAGTACCATCACCTGGTTCTCGGCAGTGCCTTTTGCCGAGGTGCCTCCTTCTCGGTATCCGAGTTCCAGCAACGTCTGCTGGTCCTTGGTAGTGCTTTCTAGCACAGGTACCTCCTGCTTAGTAACCGTGTTCCAGCACCGTCAGCTGGTCCATGGTTGTGCCATTGGCTCTTGTTCCTTCTGCTGCCCCTCCGGGTTCCAGCACCGTCAGCTGGTGCTCGCTAGTTCCATTTGCTCTGGCAGCTTCTGCTACCCATCCGGGTTCTAGCACCGTCAGCTGGTTCTCGGCAGTGCCTTTGGCCTAGGTGCCTCCTTCTCGGTATCCGAGTTCCAGCAATGCCTGCTGGTCCTTGGTAGTGCTTTGTAGCACAGGTAACCTTCTGCTTAGTAACCGTGTTCCAGCACCGTCAGCTGGTCCACGGTTGTGCCATTGGCTCTTGTTCCTTCTGCTGCACCTCCAGGTTCCAGCACCGTCAGCTGGTCCTCGCTAGTTCCATTTGCTCTTGCAGCTTATGCTACCCATCCGGGTTCCAGCACCGTCAGCTGGTTCTCGGCAGTGCCTTTGGCCTAGGTGCCTCCTTCTCGGTATCCGAGTTCCAGCAACGTCTGCTGGTCCTTGGTAGTGCTTTCTAGCACAGGTACCTCCTGCTTAGTAACCGTGTTCCAGCACCATCAGCTGGTCTGCGGTTGTGCCATTGGCTCTTGTTCCTTATGCTGCCCCTCCGGGTTCCAGCACCGTCAGCTGGTCCTCGCTAGTTCCATTTGCTCTTGTTCCTTCTGCTAACCATCCGGGTTCCAGTACCGTCAGCTGGTTCTCAGCAGTTCCTGAGCCTTCTTGTACCTTCTGCTACTTTTCCAAGTTCGAGCTTGTGGAAATGGTTTTTGGTTCTCACTCTGGAACTCCCTGACGACGACCCTGAAGACCACACCGAAGCAGACCAAAAAGATGACCCTGAAGAAGATGACCAAGAGGACAAAGAACATGAAGACACCCACCAAGATGCAGAACAACAAGAGACAGAAGACCAAGAAGCAGAAAAACCAAAAGCAGAAGAACATTAAGCAAAAGACTAAAAATCAGAGCAAATGATATTATCTAAATTATAAGCAGAAGACGACTAAGCAGTGTATGGGGGTGAGTCCGTTCCTCCTCGTGGTGCCCCTGGAAAATGCCTGCTACTGCAGGCCAAACTGAACGCGGACAAATCCTGTTGTAAATCTTTTGTGACAGGCAGAACGGAAGGTGTAATCTTCAAACTTTTATAGATAACAACTACAGGAATGCCTGTCACAAATAAGAATATGATGAAGAAGAAGAAGAATAGGAAGAAGATGAAGAAGTAGAATATGAAGAAGAATAATAGTTGAATAAGAAGAATATGAAGAATGTAAAAAAAAAGAATAATAGGAAGAAGGTGAAGAAGAAGAAGATGAATAAGGTGAAGAAGTTGAAAAAGATGCTGCTGCTGAGGATGATGAAGGAGAAAGTGTGGGAGAAGTAAAAAAGAAGGTGAAGAGCATGGAAGTAGTGAAACATACATATCTGACAAAATATAAAAGAGGTTAACATAGTCAATATCTTTGTAACTCCAAACGTCTTTAAAATAAAAAAAAATTTTTTCCTGCTATTCCATTTGATTGGGCTAAATCTCTATGGCTTTAATGTCTCCTACATCTCCCACAATACATTCTACATTATTATTAGTTGCTTTTCTTCGTGTAGAATGAACCTACAAGGAAAGAAAGGTTTTTTTTTTTTAATTCCAATATTTCTGTCCCATTGACTTGAATGGGACTTCCGGGATCGGAATCGGCGATACCCGATACTGTTTGGATATCGGCCGATCCAATCCGATCCAATATTTTTCAATATCGGACGGTATCGCTCCACACTAGTCATCACCGCAAAAGGTGGCACAACAAAGTATTAAGTTAAAGGGGCCGAATAATATTGCACACCCCACTTTTCAGTTTTTGAATTTCCACAAAAATTTAAAATAACCAATAAATTTCGTTCAACTTCACAATTGTGTCCCACTTGTTGTTGATTCTTCAACAAAAAATTACATTTGGTATCAGGGTTTTTGCTCACTTTGTCTTTTGCAGGTTTTATGTTTTATGGCCAATGTCAACATGCATATATGCTGTATGTGTATCAACGCAAACCAAGCTCAATTTTTGTGCTTTTTATTTGGCATCTTTATGTTTGAAGCTTGATATGTGGGAAAAGGTTGAAAAGCTCCAGGGGGCCGAATACTTTCACAAGGCACTGTATGTGGCTTCATTCATACATCCTTCGCAAAGATTAACCTGCCCAATTCCAGCCTTGCTGAAGCATCACCAGATCATCACCAATCCTCCACCAAATTTCAGTGGGTGCAAGACACTGTGGCTTGTATGCCTCTCTAGTTCTCTGTCTAGCCATTAGACGATCAGGTGTTGGGCAAAGCTGAAAATTAGACTCATCAGTAGTGTTGAGCGATACCTTCCGATATCTGGAAATATCGGATCGGATTGGATCGGACCAATACCCCAAAAATATCGGGTATCGCCGATTCCCATACCGGAATCCCATGCAAGTGAATGGTACTCAAATATCGGAATGAAAATAAACCCTTTCTATCCTTGCACATCCAGTTCGGGAGGGGGGAAGAGTGTGGGAGGTGCGTGGGCGGAGACTGTGCGTGTGTGTGCAGGCGGGGTCTGTACGGGCCTCTCAGGGGTCTGAGCGGGCTGCCGGGAGTCTGTGCGGGCCTGCCGGGGGTCTGTGCGGGCTGCCGGGGGTCTGTGCGGGCCTGCCGGGGGTCTGTGCGGGCCTGCCGGGGGTCTGTGCGGGCCTGCCGGGGGTCTGTGCGGGCCTGTCGGGGGTCTGTGCGGGCCTGTCGGGGGTCTGTGCGGGCCTGTCGGGGGTCTGTGCGGGCCTGCCGGGGGTCTGTGCGGGCCTGCCGGGGGTCTGTGCGGGCCTGCCGGGGGTCTGTGCGGGCCTGCCGGGGGTCTGTGCGGGCCTGCCTAAGGGTTGTGTGTGTGTGTGTGCAGGCATTGTCCGATGGGACTACAAGTCCCATCGGGCTATGCCTGCTACAATGACAGTGATTGACACATTAGCCAATGATGGGACAGTAGTAGTTCCATCATCCGGCTAATGTGTTGAATGTAAAAAAAAAAACCTCAAAAAACATACATACTACATACATACAACATTCATACAACATACATACATACTACATTCATACAACATACATACATACTACATAATACACACATACTACATATATACTACATAATACATACTACATACATACAACATACTACATACATACAACATACATACTACATACAATACTTACATATAGACATACAGTACATATAACAAAGAGTACATACTCACCAACACTGGTCACTTTGATCCCCGAAGCCAGTGTCATCTGTAAAAAATAATATAACAAACAACCAATATACTCCCTGATCCGCAGAAATACACGAGTGTCCCACAACGATCTCCCGTGGAGAACAGCAGCATCAGCTGATGCGACCGCTCTCTAGGGGCTCCAGGAATACAATGACAGGAGGTAGGTATCCTTCCGCACTGTATTCCTCCGCCACTGTAAAAAAATAGTCCCTAGTCTCACTTTTGGCAATGCTGTGTGAGAAAGTTCCCAAGCAGCTTTTGCCATAAAGTGAGACCAGTGAACTATAGTAACCTCTCAGTGATGCACTGCAGGAGATCGTCGTGGGACACTCGTGGATTTCTGCGGATCAGGGAGTATATTGGTTGCTTGTTATTTTAATATTTTTTACAGATGACACTGGCTTTGGGGACCAAAGTGACAAGTGATGGTGAGTATGTACTTTATGTTATATGTACTGTATGTCTATATGTATGTATTGTATGAATGTATTGTATGTAGTATGTATGTAGTATGTATGTAGTATGTTGTATGTATGTAGTATGTATGTATGTTGTATGAATGTAGTATGTATGTATTATGTAGTATGTATGTATGTTGTATGAATACAGTATATATGTAGTATGTATGTATTATGTAGTATGTATGTTGTATGAATGTTGTATATATGTAGTATGTATGTAGTATGTATGTTGTATGAATGTAGTATATATGTAGAATGTATGTATTATGTAGTATGTATGCATTTTGTATGAATGTTGTATATATGTAGTATGTATGTAGTATGTATGGGTTTTTTTTACATTCAACACATTAGCCGGATGATGGGACTACTACTGTCCCATCATTGGCTAATGTGTCACTGTCATTGTAGCAGGCATCGCCCGATGGGACTTGTAGTCCTATCGGACGATGCCTGCACACACACACAACCCCCAGCAGGCCCGCACAGACCCCCGGCAGGCCCGCACAGAGCCCCGGCAGGCCCGCACAGAGCCCCCGGCAGGCCCGCACAGAGCCCCCGGCAGCCCGCACAGACCTCCGGCAGGCCCGCACAGACCCCCGGCAGCCCGCACAGACCCCGGCAGGCCCGCACAGACCGCGCATCATGATGACATCATTTCAGCAGCCAATCACAGCCATGCCATTAGTTAACATGGCTAATATGCCTAACAGGATGTGCCCACACTTCTTAGGATCCTCAACTGGCTCATTGCATTATGGGAACTTCCGATTCCGGTATTCGATATTATAAAAATATCGGAACTCAGTATCGGAACTCCGATACAGCGAATATCGGCCGATACCCGATATTTGCAGTATTGGAATGCTCAACACTACTCATCAGAGAAGATTACCTTACTCCAGTCCTCCATGGTCCAATCCTTATGGTCTATGGCAAACTTCAGCCTGGCTCTCCTTTGCTTCTCATTGATTAAAGGCGTTTTCTAGCTTTACATGACTTGAGCCCTGACTCTAAGAGCCTGTTACTAACTGTTCATGCCATGCACTTCACCCCAGTTGCCATCTGCCATTCCTTTTGTTGGTAACTTGATGTCATCCTGCGGTTGCTGAGTGATATTCTGTAGCTTTGTTGTCCCCAATGTCTGCTGCGTCACCTTGTTGTAATGGACTGCTGCCTTAGAAATGAAAAGGATGGGGGCAACATGACACTCACTTTATCCCTCTGCTAGTAAAGCCAGAATTGAGCCCTTCTTTTCCTCACTCAAAACAACGAAAAAACACCAAGAAAAAATGTCCAAATTAAATTTATTAGCAATTAACACATATATGAATTAATAAATTGTATATAAAATATATGTATGTATACATGTATAAAATAAAATATATATGGTAAAGAGGTAAGGGGGTCAATGCCAAAGGCACAACCGGGGACCAAAATTAGCAATAATAAAATGACATATAAAGACAAAAATTCATAAATAAATAGGTACACAACGTGAATATTAACAACTTATATATGTATAACAATATAAGTGACCGTGCTAAAGTGAATGTGCTGAGCAAATATAAAATGCAAACAACAAAAAAGAAAATATATATCTTTTTATATATTATTAGTGCAACAGAACAATATATTAGAGTATTGAAATTAATATGTATATATATATAAAAAAATATATATATATAATAATAAAATAAATAGTGACTCAAATATAAAGCAAACTCTATAATATTGTGCTCACAATTAACAAGGTGACACGCAAAATTGCCCAAAAATAAACAGTGAAAAGAGGACAAATAATAGACACTATGTGCAATACCTTTATGCTGCAAGGGTCCCCGGGATGTGCCAGCCCCGACGCGCGTTTCGGCGTACCTTCGTCAGGGTACGCCGAAACGCGCGTCGGGGCTGGCACATCCCGGGGACCCTTGCAGCATAAAGGTATTGCACATAGTGTCTATTATTTGTCCTCTTTTCACTGTTTATTTTTGGGCAATTTTGCGTGTCACCTTGTTAATTGTGAGCACAATATTATAGAGTTTGCTTTATATTTGAGTCACTATTTATTTATTATATATATATTTTTTTATATATATATATATATATACATATTAATTTCAATACTCTAATATATTGTTCTGTTGCACTAATAATATATAAAAAGATATATATTTTCTTTTTTGTTGTTTGCATTTTATATTTGCTCAGCACATTCACTTTAGCACGGTCACTTATATTGTTATACATATATAAGTTGTTAATATTCACGTTGTGTACCTATTTATTTATGAATTTTTGTCTTTATATGTCATTTTATTATTGCTAATTTTGGTCCCCGGTTGTGCCTTTGGCATTGACCCCCTTACCTCTTTACCATATATATTTTATTTTATACATGTATACATACATATATTTTATATACAATTTATTAATTCATATATGTGTTAATTGCTAATAAATTTAATTTGGACATTTTTTCTTGGTGTTTTTTCGTTGTTTTTATCTTAATTACCGAGTGTCCTCTATTATTCCATGTGTGCTAAGCTTTTACCATAATAACATGTTTTTATTGCACTTTTTCCTTGAGTTTATCTTAACTTTTCCTCACAAGACTTTTTTTTTCAACTCCTTTGGCATGGTTAAAAGCTATTTTTTCATTCCTATAACTTTTGGGATATTACTAGCACTAGTTTTGCCACCCACCTTGTCCTTGTCATGATCCATGCTGGATCATGACAGATAAAAGCACATGTAACCTTTTTTTTTCCCTTAAGCTGTGTGCTTAAGTTTGGTTTTGCCCCCGGTGGCCATTAGGATTATTACACAGTGGTGTCTTTTGCTCTAGTTTGCCCCCGGTGGTGGTGAGCGTCTTTGCACTCTGGTTTCTTTAGTTTAGTGCATGTGATTATAAAGCAGGTGTGATTGCTCTGGCTCTGCTATAAAAGAGTGTCACGTGTTGCAATCACGGTTGGTGATAGTGTTCATTTTAACCATCCTTGGTGAAGGAAGGATCTAGAGAGAGGTCCTGGCAGCTCAGTCAGACCCCTGTTGTGGAAGGAGTCAGAGGGGATTTCCTTGCAGCTCTAACAGAGCTTGGTGGCAGCTATTCAGGAGGAAAGCTGCATTCTGGGAGTGGACTCTATTGCTGGGAGCAAGAGCAACAGAGCAAAGTTAAGTGGTGTTTCCCTGTTTGTATTTTTCCCTGGTGTGTATTAGTACAGCGTGGGGCCAGTGCCTGCATCACCCAGCTCCCTAGCAAGGGATAGATGTAAGGTGGGCTAGGGTGACAGGTATCCTGATCGGCGCCCGGTGTGGAACCGGCCTAGGGAACTTTAGGATTGTGAGGGACACGGACTCCGGAGTGCAGTAGGTCTCCACGTCCCCTTTCCCTATCGCAGGGCCCACCGTTGTAACTGTTTCCCCTTCCCCGTGTCTTGTTGTTTTAGTTACCGGCCTGCGGGTCGTGTCACACAGGACAGTTTCACGTGCCGTGTCTTGTTGTTTCAGTTACCGGCCTGCTGGTCGCGTATTACAGGACGGGCCACGTGACATTATCACCAACCACAACTTTTTTTTCCTCTGGTGAGCCGTGGGCCAAGCTCAGACCAGTGAGCAGTTGCTGCTGGCCCTCACTGAGATTAGTGACGAGCTGAATGATGTGGTTCAGCAGCACCTGCATCAGAATTATGGGTCTGAGGCCTACCCTCTGCCTCAACTAGAGGGTCTATATATGGCTTTGGCCAGGATGTGCTGTGGAGCCCCTGCTGGGGAGCAGGACTTGCTTATACAGGCGGACGTACCCAGGCAGGTGGGTGAAGTTGGTGTCCCCATGGTGCTGCCTGGTGTTCCCCAAGGTGAAGGGGTACGTCCCTGTAGTGAGCAGACTAATGATTTAGTCCTTGGCACTCACTCCGAAACTTCGGCTATATCAGAGAAGCCATGTCCCCCTGGTCGTGTGGAGGAAGACGACCTGGGAGTGTATATTTCCTCCTCGCCCTCTTAAGGTACTTTGTCAGCAGAGGTGATGGTTGGCCAGATAATGAGGGCATACCGTTGCTTGTTAACAGTGGAGCAGAAGTCAGTCTGGTGGATGCTCAGGTTGTCCAGACTCATAGACTGAGGTGTAAGACGCTGGACAAACCAATAAGCGTCCAGGCCATTAACTCTGTCCCACTGAGCCGGGGGGTTAAACCAAGTCGTAGAAGACATTGAGCTGCATAGCGGACATCAGGATGTGTCCCAGCCATACTACGTCTTGGAGGGAAATCCAGCACCTATCGTTGTGGGCCCCCCTTGGTCTAAAAAACACAACCCGGTCTTAGATTGGCGGACTAGGGAAGTAGTCAGCTGGGAGCAGTCATGTGAGGGCTGCTGCCTAGGGGCTACTGTCTCTGCCATCTCTCTACGAACATCCCCTTCCTCTCCAGTGGTAGCAGCTGAGGTGCTGCAGGAGTAGGGGCAAGGCTCAACCCTCGCCATTAGCCAACCCTGAGAGGCACAGTCCTCGCAGTAGGAGGGGATGGAGGGTGGTGTTTCCCTTGGTGAATTGCGGGGGTGTGAGTGTGGTGACACAGGAGGACGCCTCTCTTGTCAGTTCCAGAAAGAGTTCCCCGTATTGTGACAAATGAATGTGTGGCAATAAATGTTCAGGTCCGGACCTGTGTGTGAACGAGCATGTATGGGTGGCCACCAAAAACATCCAGTGGAAGTGTGTTGCGGGGGTCTGGAATTGCTGAGGTATCTTTTCCAATGTAGGAGTGCTAGAAAGACCGCCCCCTGTTCTAGAATGTTGATTGATAGTGAGGATTCTCGCCTCGACCATCGTCCCTGGACCGTCAGGTGGCAGAATCCCGCACCCCAGCCCAGGAGACTGGCATATGTAGTTACTGCCTGCCAGTGGACAGGGGGAAAAGGCCACCCCAGATGAACGAGGGGGGAGGTCAGCCACCACTTGAGGGACTCCCTGGTCTGAGTGGAAGGGAGGAAGGGGCGATCCAGAGAAGAGATGGACCTGTCCCACTGAAGGAGGATGTTCCTCTGCAGTATCCTGGAACGGAACAGGGCAAAGGGTATTGCCTCTGAAGCTGCCACCATCCTTCCCAGGACTCTCATGGCAGCGCGAAAGGATAGAAGCCGGAATTTCAACACAGAGCGAATTCCCTTCTGGAGGGTAATCCACTTTCTTTCTGGGAGAAAGACCCTCGAGCGGCGGGTGTCGATTACCATCCCTAAGAATTCTAGGCATTGTGTTGGCGTTAGGTGAGATTTCTCCCTGTTTATGATCCAACCAAACCGGGACAGTGTGTTTAAAACTACCGCTAGATTTTCCTGGGCCTGAGCAAAGGAGGGCGCTTTGACAAGAATATTGTCGAGATATGGTACCAATATTATGCCTCTGAACCTTAATATAGCTACCATCGCTGCCATAATCTTTGTAAAAATTCTGGGGGCTGTTGGCAGCCCAAATGGCAGGGCCACAAACTGGAAATGCTGCTTTTGGACAGCAAAACGCAGAAAACTTTGATGTCCCTGAAAAATGTGGACGTGCAGTTAGGCGTCCCGGATAGCTATGGAACATAGGAATTCCTGATCCTCCATAGACGTAATTACCGACTGAATCGATTCCATCCTGAAATGGCGTAAGCGGACCCATCTGTTCAGCCTTTTAAGGTCTAGTATGGGGCGAACTGAGCCATCCTTTTTGGTATCACAAACAGGTTTGAGTAAAAGCCGGCAAAACGCTCCTGCTTGGGAACGGGGACGAATACTCCTGCGTTGAGGAGAGAGTCGATTGGCGCAAAAAAACCTAGAGCCATAGCAGCATTTTTTGGTGGTTGCGATAGAAAGAAGCGATCTCGCGGAAGCGCGTTGAAGTCTATCTTGCATCCTGTCGATACTACCTCCTTTACCCAGATATCCTCTACTGAACACTGCCAGACGTCGCTGAAGAGGAGAAAGTGGCCTCCTAGTCTGGGGGAGGTACTGAGCAGGGAGTTGAACTCCCTGCTGGCGTCAGGCTGAAGTGGCTCTGTCCGGCCCTGACCTGGTAGCTCTGCTGTTGGAACTGCAGGAATGCCATGAAGGGGTGGCCCGAAAGGATACCTTCCTCCTATCTCTCGGTGCTTGTGACCTCTGCGGTCCCTGAGCATAAGTGCCTGTCGCTGGGGTACGGCAAAAGGGCTGAGCCCTACGTTTGAAAACATATCAACAAGGCTTGGCCTGAGGGAGAATGGAGCTTGTACCCCCTGTTGCATCCTTAATGATTTGATCTAACATTGACCCAAAAAGCTGGGTGCCCTGAAGCGGCAGATTGGTCAGTGATTTCTTTGAGGACAAATCAGCCTGCCAAGCCTTTAGCCAGACCGTCCGCCGGACGGCTACCAAGTTACTGGATGCTTGAGCTGCGCAAGACGCGGCATCCAGGGCTGCTGATACCATATACCTCCTGGCATGAGACATTTGATCTGCGAACTCCACCAGTTACGCTGGTGGTGCCCCGGCTAATATGCCCTGACTAAGCTATTTGGCCCATTTTGTAACAGACAGCTACCCAGGCTGAGACGAAGGCTGGACAAAATGTAGTGGCTGCTGCCTCAAAGGCGGATTTTGCCAGGGATTCTATCCTTCTATCATAGGGATCCTTTAGGGCTGCCCCACTGGCGAGTGGGAGGACTGTATTGGTAGCGAGTCTGGATACTGGTGGATCCACTGAAGGAGAGGCGGTCCAGTTGGCTGGGAGTGTTATGGTTGGGGTTATAGTTGTGGTAATAGCTAGGGTTAGGGTTGGAGCTAGGTTAAGGGTTGGGTTGGGGATAGGGTTAGATATAAGGTTATAATATAATCCTAGCCCCAATCCTAACCAAAACCCTAACCCTATTTCTAACCATAGCCCCAATCCTAACTCTAGCCCAACTCTAACCATAACCCTAGCCCCAACCCTAACCCTAGCTATAACCCCAACCATAACCCTAGCCCAACCTTAACTAAAACCCTAGCCCAAACCTAACCCTATTTCTAACACAAGCCTCAACCCTAAACCCATTTCAAACTGCAGCCCCAACCCAACACACCCCTAAACCTAATCACAACCCTAGCCCCAACCCTAACCCCAACCTTAACACCAACACAACCCTAACCCCAACCCTAACCCTAGCTATACCCCCAACTATAACACCAACCATAACCCTAGCACCAACTCTAACCCTAGCCCAAACCTAACCCTACTTCTAACCCTACTCCAAAACCTAACCCTAGCCCCAACTCTAGCTATAACCTATTATATAAGGTTATAGCTATAAGCTATACAGTTGTGGCCAAAAGTATTGACACCCCTGCAATTATGTCAGATAATACTCCGTTTCTTCCTGAAAATGATTGCAAATCATCAGGGAACCTCCGCCATGTTTGACTGTAGGGACCATGTTCTTTTCTTTGAATGCCTCTTTTTTTCTCCTGTAAACTCTATGTTGATGCCTTTGCCCAAAAAGCTCTACTTTTGTCTCATCTGACCAGAGAACGTTCTTCCAAAACGTTTTAGGCTTTTTCAGGTTTTTCAAGTTTTGGCCAACTCCAGCCTGGATTTTTTATGTCTTGGGGTAAGAAGTGGGGTCTTCCTGGGTCTCCTACCATACAGTTCCTTTTCATTCAGACGCCGACGGATAGTACGGGTTGACACTGTTGTACCCTCAGACTGCAGGGCAGCTTGAACTTGTTTGGATGTTAGTCGAGGTTCTTTATCCAACATTCGCACAATCTTGCGTTGAAATCTGTTGTCAATTTTTCTTTTCCGTCCACATCTAGGGAGGTTAGCCACAGTGCCATGGGCTTTAAACTTCTTGATGACACTGCGCACGGTAGACACAGGAACATTCAGGTCTTTGGAGATGGACTTGTAGCCTTGAGATTGCTCATGCTTCCTCACAATTTAGTTTCTCAAGTCCTCAGACAGTTCTTTGGTTTTCTTTCTTTTCTCCATGCTCAATGTGGTACACACAAGGACACAGGACAGAGGTTGAGTCAACTTTAATCCATGTCAACTGGCTGCAAGTGTGATTTAGTTATTGCCAACACCTGTTAGGTGCCACAGGTAAGTTACAGGTGCTGTTAATTACACAAATTAGAGAAGCATCACATGATTTTTCTAACAGTGCCAATACTTTTGACCACCCTCTTTTTTATGTTTGGTGTGGAATTATATCCAATTTGACTTTAGGACAATTCTTTTTGTGTTTTTTCATTTAAGACAAATTAAATGAAGATAATAATACCAAAGAATTTGTGTTTGCAATCATTTTCAGGAAGAAACTGAGTATTATCTGACAGAATTGCAGGGGTGTCAATACTTTTGGCCACAACTGTAGCTATTCTAGACCAACAATAACCTTATATCTAACCCTATCCCCAACCCAACACTTAACCTAGCTCCAACCCAACCCCTAGCTATAACCTCAACTATAACCCCAACCATAACCCTAACCCAAACCTAACTCTAGCTATAACCCCAACCCTAACCCCAACCATAACCCTAACACCAACCCTAACCCTACCCTAAACCTATTTCTAACCTTAGCCCCAACCCTAACTCTATTTCTAAACCTAGCCCAACCATATCCCTAGCAATAACCCCAACTATAACCCTAATCATAACCCTAGCCTCAACCCTAGCTCTATCCACAACTATAACCCCAACCATAACCCTAATGGAAAAAAATAAATTTTTATTACTTTATCAGTCTTACCTAACTAAGGGGGTGATAAAGGGGGCTTGATTTACTATTTTTTTATTTTGATCACTGTGATAGGGTCTATCACAGTAATCAAAATGAACCAAGAGAAGAAATCTATTTTTGCTGGGTGCTGGACGGCAGTTTTCGGCGGGCGCACAGCACATTCGCCCGTCATTTTCTTTCTGGAAGACGACGCCGATGGCCGGGAGATGTAGGAAGTTCTAGGGACAAAGGAGGTACCCCATTTCTCTCTCATCTGATGTGCTAGATCACATCAGAGAGAGAAATTAAATGGGAAATCTGACTTTTTTTTGTGGTCACCGTTATTCCGTGAATAACGAGGATCGCAACACTGGGAATGGTAAAAACCGACCTGAATCATGTTCTCCGGGGTCTCGGCTACCCCCGAGATCCCGGAGAATTTCTAACGCTGGGGGGGGGGTCACTATAACTTTGCTTCTCATCGCTGTTAAAAAGCGGCGCTGCTGAATAAGAACCCTTAACTGCTGCAGTTAAAAGGCGTATCGGCGGTCGTTAAGGGGTTAACTCTTCAGGTGCTTCACAGGAATTAATGGAATGTGGAAGGAAAAAACCTTTTAACACGGGAATTTTACTTTAGAGCTCATTTTTTTATTTTTGCAAAGATAAGAGGAAAAAATGGACCCCAAAATTTGTTGCACAATTTCTCCTGAGTACACCAATACAACATATATGATCGAAAACCACTGTTTGCACAAACGGCAGACCTCGGAAGGGAAGTAGAGCCATTTGACTTTATGAATGTAAAATTTGCTGGAATAATTAGAGGACACCATGTTGCGTTCGATGACCCCTGATGTGCATAAACAATAAAAAACACTCACAAGTACCTCCATTTTGGAAACTAGACCCCTCAAGGAACGTCACAGAAGTTTATAACATTGAGCGGTGAAAATTTAAAAAAAAAAAAAAAAAAAAAATCACATTTTCCCCACAAAAATGTTTTTTAGCCCCAAAATTTTTAGTTACAAAAAGGTAACAGGAAAATACAGATCTCAACATTTTTTATGTAATTTCTCCTGAGTATGCAGATACCCCATACGTGGGAGAAAACTACAGTTTGCAGATTTTCATTAAATTTTCTGCAGGTGTCATGTCGCGTTTGGAGAATGACCCCATTTTGGAAACTGGAACCCTCAAGGAATTTATTTAAATGTGTGGCGAACACCTTGAACTTACAGAAGTTAATAATGTTGAGCCATGAAAAAAAAAAAATAAATAAATCACATTATTTCCCACAAAAATGTTGTTTTAGACACAAATGTTTCAATTTTACAAGGTTACCAGGGGAAAATGGACCACAAAGTTTGTTGTGCAATTTTTCCTGAGTACACAGATACCCCATATATGTGGCCGAAAACTATTTCTGAGGCACAGTAAAAAGCTCAGAAGGGAAAAAGCGCAATACTGGAGTTCAGATTCTGCTGGACTGGTTTGAGGGTGCCATGTCACATTGGTATAGCCCCTGAGGTGCTAGCACAGCAAAAAAAAAAAAAAAAACACGGGACCACGATCACCTCCATACTTTGGCTAAGGTAATTATGAGCTACACCGCTACTAACTTTTGGCAGTAATTGATGTTATAGGTATTGAGTAATAGACCTTTGTAGGTCATTCAGGCACTGGCACCTTTTCAATATACTCTGACTTAGGTCACTATGAGATATACTGCTATTATCTTTGGGTAGCAATTGTGTTTGTAGGTACTGAAAAATAGACCTTTTGCAGGTCATTTAAGCGCTGACACCTTACAACTGAGTATTGTGAACTCTTGATAGTTGTATTTTTTGGCGATGATGATTTAGTAGCTGGGCTCCGGCAACGCTGTGGTGGTACTTCATTGGTATACCAGAACATAGTGTTATCAAATGTACATTCATTTTTTTGATTAATTGGTGTACTATAATAGAGATATTGTTATTTATCTTGGTCTGTGCTATTCTCCCTTGGGGTATGTTATGTATGTAATGTTATGTAGTCTTTTTAATTCTTTTTGTGTCTAATAAAATTGTGTGATCTTATTACATAATATCTTTTTTGGTTCGCTTCATTCTGGGTTATCAGTTACATCTTGTTGTCCTTGAGTGTGTATTATTGTGGTAGAAGTGCCAATATATTACTTTAAGGACACTATAGTGTTTTAGTCGATATTGGTAGAAGTATTTAGGGGATTAAAGTATTGGGAGTGATGTAGGCACCGCTCCTTCACTGAGTGCCGGGTGACAGCTGTCAGAATCATTGATACCTGGCGGCAATTGCGCGAGATCGCCATGACGTATCCATACGTCAAAGGATGGTAAGTACCAACCGACCATAATGTATGAATACGTCCAATGTCGGGAAGATGTTAAATTTTTCATACTCTGTCTATATTTAACCAAGTTTCAAAAATTCAAACCACAAGTGTATTCCTCCATTCTACTTAACATTATCTTTGATCATTCTTGTCTGTATTCTAGAAAAAAACAGCTTAACTTACTTGTTGAACTAGAAGTAAAATATTTTTTTTCCTCATCTTCAATATTTTCAAAAGTGTGTGTAAAACTCGGTTAACCAAGGTCGTGTTTGAATGATGTCCAAAAAGTAAATTCAGCACTAAAGCGCATATTTCAGGATAAAGTAGTTCTCCAGTGGCGCACATCTCTACTTGATCATTTGTGCTTCCTAACTCTTCCAGCTCTGTTTTGACTCCTAAAAGAAAAAAAGGAAAAATGGACAATAGGTTAAAGAAATCCTGGTACACAAGATTAAATGGATAGTCACAAGCAATCAAAGAAGAACTGCTTAAATTTTTGTACCAGGAGTGGCATAAGGTCATCCAAAAGCAGTGTGAAAGACTGGTGGAAAGCATGACAAGACGCATGAAAGCTGTGAGTAAAAATCATGGTTATTCCACAAAATATTGATTTCTGAACTCTTCCCGAGTTAAAACATTAGTATTGTTGTTTCTAAATGATTATTAACTTGTTTTCTTAGCATTATTTGAGGTCTGCAAGCACTTCATTTTATTGTTATTTTTACCATTTCTCATTTTCTGAAAATAAATACAAAATTTAGTGCTTAGAAATTCGAAGACATGTTGTCAGTAGTTTATAGAATAAAAGAGCAATTTACATTTTACTCAAAAATATACCTATAAAGAGAAAAATCAGACAAACTGAAAATTTTGCAGTGGTCTCTTAATTTTTTACAGAGCTGTATATCGTATTTTCTACGAGTTACAAATGGAACTATTCGCTATGTGTTCTCCTTATTGTTTACCTTGTTGTTTGCTATTTTGTTTTATTTTAGAACAGCTCACTGGATCAAAAGAAACAGCAGAGGATTATATTTGAAACACAGGGTATACTGAATCTTTTCTCAAAACACTATAAATCAATCTACTACGCTTCTCCTGCTCTGTAAAAAGATACATTTATATTGAACTGCATTTTTCTGGTTACAGGTTTCCTTTAAGGTCCTGGTCACATGACAATCTCAGATTACATTACTAGGCTGCATAGGAGACTGTAAGGAAGCAGGACAGAGGCAAGGTGGGTGTGGGTGGTTGGCAGAGTGGAGAATGCATGCATGTGTGGAAGAGCTGAGTGTGTAAGTGCATGTGTGTATGTGGCAGAGCAGAGTGTGTGCACAGGAGAGCCAAGAGTGTGTATGTGTGCGTCTGTGGCAATTCTCCCGCAAGTGACATCACTGCTCTGCACGCTGGGTATTCTGACACTATGGGACATTCACTTTTTGCAGTTTGATCGCTTATAAAGCATAGCATAAAAGGAGCTTTGCCATGCTTTGCAAACTGTCAGAGCTGCACTGTCAAATTTGCTAGGCCATGTTCTGAGAATGTTGTAGCAAGTTTGCTAGCTCTAGTGACCCTACAACATCGGGTCACCATACCAACGATAGTTCCCTCGCGATGATGTCCTGCACTGAGTGCCTGGTGTCAGCATCATCTGCCACCTGGCAGCAATAGTGCATGTGCACAGCCCACCCCGAAGCACAAACATGTTCCTCATCATAGAGACATACTGTTTGTGCTTCGGTGTGACCTGTGCGCAGGTCTTTCCTTGGTTTCTCTAGCTTACAGCAGAAAGATAAGACTCTGCCTATAGTCCTGCCTCCAAGCACGAGTGTTATGTACTGAACCTGGGTTGGAGTAGAGGTATTGTAACCACTAGGAGCATCACCGGCAGGTAGCATATTCAGGGATAGCCAAGGGTCGGTACACAGGAGCAGTAACGTAATCTTAGAATGAAGGAGCAGGTGAAAGGAAGCTTGACTAGAGTCTGGGAGAGTGTTCAATCAAGAACTCGGGGTGGAGACAATCAGGAACTAGGGGTGGAGACAATCAGAAACAACACAGGTACAAGTATCTGGGTTAGAATGGAACTGTCAATAAGCTGAATTGCTCAGAGGAAAGAGCTGTAGCCTGGTGCACAAGAGCTGCTAGATTTGAGTCCTGACAATGAGCATCTCATTAACTGACAACTTCTAATGCTGATTACACAAGAACAGCAAGACAGATTTCTTCACCCAGGTATCATTTGAATCAGTATAACAGTGGCAACATGACAATGTATGTAGCATACTTAGCAAAATCTTGCTGACATGTTCACTTTAAAGAGGTTTTCCCACAAACAAATGTTCATTTTAATCAACAGATCTTGGAATAATAATAAGTTCCACAATTGGATGTTTTTAAATAAAATGTTCCTGTGCTAAGATAATCTTATAAATGTGCCCCTGCTGTGTAGTGTGTAATGGCTGTGTCTGACCGTGCAGGAACATGGTCTGATCAACAGCTCCTGGCAGGTGCGAAAGAAAAAGAGCATACAGACATTACAGGCTCAGAGGCTAGCCTTGCAGTGCTGGGTCCTGGGTTCAAATCCCACCAAGGACAACATCCACAAGGAGTATGTATGTTCGCCTCATGTTTGCGTGGGTTTCCTCCACACTCCAAAGACATACTGACAGGAAATTTAGATTGTGAGTCCCATTCGGGACAGTGATGATAAAGTATGTAAAGTGCTTTGGAATATGATAGCACTACATAAGCAAAGCATAAGCAAATAAAATAAATCACAGCATGAGATAAGTCAATTATTTTTGTGAGGTTAACATATCACTGCCTGATTTAAACATAGTTTCATTTCAAAGAAAGAATCATTTGCGATCCACTGCTGTAATGTCTGTATACTTTTTTTTTCTCCCCCACCTTCCTGCCCAGGAGATGTGGTATGATCAGACCATTTCACTGTACACTCAAACAAAATAGGAAGCACACTTTAGCACCGTAACATGCAAACATGAAATATGAAAAATAAACTGCATTACTGCATTAGAAATATGAAAAATTGAGAAAGCTTAGCGCATAAAATGGCCAATTTATGTGCACCTGGAAGCCACGGTAAGGCGTTTCTCGTTTTCCAGGACCCTAACCTAATGACAATCCTCACTTAGACTAAAGTCTCCATCTGCATGGGAACCTATGTAAATCCTCTCCTTAGACTGAAATCTATATCTCTGTGGAGGGGTGGTGGCCCTGCTGTGATTAAAAACGCCTGCTGCTAAGAGGTGGAGTGCTCAGTCAGAAGCACACTCAGTGAGTGTGCTACCTATTTTGTTTGAGTGACTATGAGTTGGTGACTCTAGGTTAAGCACCTGTTCACATTTAGTTTATGCTTGGCATTTCAGTTTTTTGAAATTTGTATTTATTAACCTTCTGACTGAGCACTCCACCTCTTAGCCGCAGAAAACATCCCCTTCAGCTTATACACAAGTCAAAGTGACAGAAGATTGCGGGGGAGGGGGAGAGGCGGCTGTAACTGTGCTCGCTGCTAAAAAGAAATGAATATTCACTGCACTGGCAATGAATATTAATTTCTCTTATAGCACACACACAGTTAAAGCCGCCAGCTTCCAGCAGCTCCTGTGGCAGGCTGATTACGTGTCCCCACTCATTAAGGTAATGAATATTCACCTCTCTCCACTCCCATAGGCGTGGAGTGAATATTCATTCCCTTAACGAGCGTGGACCTGTGATCGGTTGGCCGCAGGAGCTGCTGGCACCGGAACAAGATGCTACGAGGGCGAGAAGGGAAGGTAAGAAGGATGAGGGTGGGAATAAGGAGCCATACAGACAAGGGTAGGAATAAGGAGCCATGCAGACAAGGATGGCAATAAGGAGCCATGCAGACAAGGATAGGAACAAGGAGCCACGCAGACAAGGATGGGAACAAGGATCCATGCAGACAAGGATGGGAATAAGAAGCCATGCAGACAAGGATGGGAATGAGGAGCCGTGCATACAAGGATAGGGATGAGGGGACAATGCACACCCGGCTTATACTCGAGTAAATACATTTTTCCAGTTTTTCGTGGAAAAATTAGGTGCCTGGGCTTATACACGATTGTATACGGTTTAATTATGTTCTTGAGTCAACGTTATAAACTTTTGGAAGGGCTCAGAAAGGATGAAGTGACGTTTTGCAATGCAGATTTTGATGGAAAGTTCTGCGGGAGATATGTTGAGTTTGGAGATCCCCTGTTGTGCCTAAACCATGGAAACCCCCCACAAGTGACACCATTTTGGAAACTAGACCCGTCAAGGAATTTATCTAGATGTGTGGTGAGCACCTCAAACTGACAGGTGCTTCAAGGAATTTTACAATGTTGATCTGTGAAAATTTTAAAAAAATATATATTTTTCTCTCAAAAATGTTGTTTTAGTCCCAATTTTTTTCTTCATTCACACAAGGATAGCAGGAGAAAATAGACCACAACATTTTGGAGATTTCTAACTACACAGATACCCCATATGTGGTTGAAAACTACTTTTGAGGCACAGTGAAACATGGATTTTTGTGATAAACTCACCATATAATCCTTTTCTCCGAGACGCTCATTGGGGGACACAGGTACTGTGGGTGTATGCTACTGCCGCCTGGAGGCTGACACTAAGTGAAAAAAAGAGGTTAGCTCCTCCGCCATATACACCCTCGCCCCTGTTGCGGATGGAATCAGTTTGGTGCAAAAGCAGTAGGAAATCAAACAAAAATCAGACAACATCAACCTTAATGCAGGTAACAACATGTCTAGAAAAAACACCACCCTAATATCATTCAAAAAAGTATATTAATTAAACAAAACAGAAGCCAATTTGGCTAACAGAGTGGGTGCTGTGTCCCCAATGAGCGTCTCGGAGAAAAGGATTTTACGGTGAGTTTATCACAAAAATCCATGTTTCTCCTTCGCCTCATTGGGGGACATAGATACTGTGGGACGTCCTAAAGCAGTCCCTGGGTGGGAAGTTGACTCACCGATCCAAGCTGCATGCACCTCCTGTCTAAAGGTGCGCCACCGCTGCTTGGAGAATCCTTCTACCCAGACTCGCATCTGAAGAAACCTAAGTATGGATATTGTAGTGCTTTGCGAATGTGTGCAAGCTGGACCAGGCTGCAGCCTAGCAAACCTGTTCCGCCAATGCTCGGTGCCGAAGCGCCCAAGAGGCGCCCACTGCCCGAGTAGAATGTGCTCTGATCCCTGCTGGAACAGGTGTGCCTCTGATGCGGTAAGATTCCTGAATAGTGAAACGAATCCATCTGGCTATGGTCGATTTTGAGGCAGCAAGTCCCTTCCTGCGCCTCTCGGGAAGCACGAACAGCGTTTCCGTCTGACGAAAGGGTGTCGTCCGCGACACGTACCTCCGGAGTGCTTTCACCAGGTCCAACGTATGAAAAACCTTTTCCACACAGTGTATCGGTGCTGGACAAAAAGAGGGCAAGACAATATCCTCATTAATGTGAAATGAGGAAACTACCTTCGGCAGAAAGGGAGGGGCTGGTCTGAGAACCACCTTATCTTTGTGGAAGACCAGAAACGGAGCTCGGCAGTATAGAGCTGCCAGCTCCGAGACCCGTCTGATTGATGTTATTGCCATAAGAAATACTACCTTCCAAGAAAGGTAGGTTAAAGAGACCTCCTGTAACGGCTCAAATGGAGCCTCCTGTAGAACACCTCGGACCAGGTTAAGGTCCCAAGCGTCCAGGGGCGCCCTATAAGGAGGTACCAAGTGGGAGACTGCCTGAATGAAAGTCTTCACCTGCAGATTGGTAGCAATCCTGCGTTGGAACAGAACGGATAAGGCCGATATTTGTCTCCTGAGAGAACTTGGGGCCAAGCCTCGGTCTAGGCCAGACTGGAGAAAAGCCAAGATGTTGGGAATAGAAAATCTCAGTGGAGAACAACCATGGTTCCGACACCATGTGAAGAAAACCTTCCAGGTGTAGTGATAAATATGTGCTGAGGCCAGCTTCTGGGCGCTAATCATTGTAGCGACCACACTGCGGCCAAACCCAGCCTGGGTTAGAATCCAGGATTCAATGGCCAAGCCGTCAAACACAGGGCCCCTGAGTTTGGGTGGTAGATCGGGCCCTGGGACAGTAGGTCTGGGCGCTCTGGCAGGCACCAAGGAACGCCAGCGAGTAGCTGTACCAGAGGTCTGCGTACCATGCCCGATGAGGCCAATCTGGGGCCAGCAGAATCACTGGCACCCCTTCCACCTTGATCTTCTTGATGACCCTCGGAAGTAGTGGCAGCGGGGGAAATAGGTATGGGAGTGGAAACTGGTTCCATGGCAGAACCAACGCATCCATGGCAATTGCCTGCGGATCCCGGGATCGAGATACAAACGCTGGTACCTTGACGTTCACTCTGGAGGCCATTAGATCCACATCCGGCGTCCCCTATCGTTGGCAAATCTGCTGGAAGATCTCGGGGTGAAGTGACCATTCCCCGGATGAGAGACCCTGCCAGCTGAGGAAGTCTGCCACCCAGTTCTCCACTCCCGGGATGTGGATTGCCGATATCGCCGAGTGGTTTCTCTCGGCCCAATGAAGCACATGCCCTACCTTGCACATGTCTGCCCCGCTGCGGGTGCCCCCCTGATGATTTATGTAAGCCACAGCCATGGCGTTGTCTGACTGAATCCAAAAGGGCTGGCCTGCTACAAGGGGATGAAACTGTCGCAGAGCTAGCTGAATTGCCCGTATTTCCAACAAGCTGATTGGGAGGCGTGCCTCCTACGGCGACCACCGTCACTGGGTCGTGTGGTAGCGAAAAACCGCTCCCAGCCGAGGAGGCTGGCGTCAGTTGTCACCACCAACCAATGGTCTGGGGGAAAGGGTTGCCCTGGAGAAGTGAGGCACTGGCTGTCCACCACCTGAGTACCCGTGTGACCCGCGTGGGCAACCAGCACCGGCGATCGAGAGAGAATGGGTTTTTGTCGCAGACTGATAACAGGGCATGCTGCAGGGGGCGAAGATGGAGCTGGGCAAACGGAATTGACTCCATTGCTGCCACGATCCTTCCTTGGACCCTCATGCAGAAGCGGATGGTATGAGGGACCGGTTGGCGCAGCTTCCGGACTCCCTGACGAGAGCTAAGGCCTTGTCCTGAGGGAGAATTACCAACCCTTGGGAAGTGTCAAAGATCATTCCTAAGAAGGCGATCCTCTGAGCTGGCACAGGGGATGACTTTTTCAGATTAACCAACCATCCTAAGCGGGAAAGAGACACTCTCCTCGCATGCCCGAAAGGAAGGGCCTTTGACCAAGGGGTCGTCTAAATAAGGAAAGACAACTATGCCCCAGGAGTGCAGGGTGGCCATGACCTTTGTGAATACCCTAGGAGCAGTGGCCAACCCGAAGGGCAGTGCTGCGAACTGAAAGTGTAGGCCATTGATGGCGAAGAGCAGAAACCTTTGGTGCGGGGGAAAAATGGGGATGTGTAGGTAGGTGTCTTGGATGTCGATAGAGGCCAAGTATTCTCCCTGCCCCATGGCAGATATGACTGAACGGTGAGACTCCATCCGGAAATGTCTGATCCTGATAAACTTGTTTAGGAGCTTTAGGTCCAGAATGGGCCTGATGGCCTCATCCTTTTTGGGCACTGTGAACAGGTTGGAGTAGAACCCCTGATATTTTTCGTTCTCCGGTACGGAAACAATGACTCCGTTGTGCTGGAGTAATTTTATGGCCTTGAGTAAAGCCCTTGCTCGGGTGATTACTTTTGGAGGACGGGAAAGAAAAAAACGTCTTGGGGGGTATTTGATGAATTCTATCTTGTACCCCGAGGACACCAGCTCCGTTACCCATGTGTCGTGTGAGACGGAGAGCCAGGCGTGGCGAAACCAAATCAGGTGGCCACCTACCTTGCTGAAGTCGCCTTGAAATTGCCTCGAGTTATTTGGCTGCAGATCTTTGGGACCTAGGTCCTCTTGATATGGGCTAGTGGGTACGCATTCTCCCCAACGGGTTGGTTCTATATGAGACCTAACGATCCCTGTCCTGGCTGGGACGACCTGAAGTGGCGGGATTGGTCACTGCAGCCCACCCGGTGATGCGAAAGGACAGAAAGAGTGTCTGAGTTTGGTGGCAAAACGGCTGTTTAACCCTTTGTTGAGGGAGGAAACTGCTCTTTCCACCTGTGGAATCAGAGATGAGCTGATCCAACTTCTCCCCGAACAGGCGACCGCTCTGATAAAGCAAGGAAGGCAGGGATTTCTTGGAAGTTGTGTCTGCCCGCTATGTCCTCAACCATAAAGCCCTCCTAATTGAGATCGCATTTGCCGCAGCGAGAGCCGCGCAGTTGGCCGCATCCAAAGATGCATTAATTAGGTAGTCCCCGGCCAAAGTGATCTGATTTGCGATCTCTGATACCTCTGCTGGTAGGTCTATACCCTGCAGGGCTCTGTTCAATGATTCTGACCAAGCCATCATGGCCTTTGCTACCCAGGTTGCCGCAAATGACAGGGAGAGTGCTGAACCTGATGCCTCAAGTACTGAGCGAGCTAGGCACTCTATGAGACGGTCAGTGGGATCCTTGATAGAGGACCCTCTAGGTATGGATAACAGGGTCCTAGAGGCCAAGCGTGACACGGGTGGATCTACCGTTGGGGACTCTGACCATTTCTTACAGAGATCAAGGGCGAACGGATACCTCGCCTCGAGCGCCTTTTGCCCTGAGAACCGTTTGTCGGGCCGCTGTGTTGTTGTACTATGTCCTCAAACTCTGGGTGAGAACTAAACACTCTATGCGGCCGCTTTGTTCGCTTAAATGAGACCTTGTGTGGTTTAAGACCCCTCTAACACAGGCGAGCCGCTATCCCTGCCCCTATCTGGGGCCCAAAGGGAAGTCGATTGCACTCGTAAGCGATGCCATGGACTGCGAAAGAGACAGAGCCCATTCCGGGGGGGCTCGGTACACTGGCCTCGGTCGCAGCGGAGGGCTCCTGGGCACGTTCGGAATCGTAGGCTTCGCAAATCTGCTTGGTTTGCGCCCGTGGGAAGGCGGATTGACAGGAGGTGCACGCAACATATAAGAATGTGTGTGCCTTTGCTTTTCTGGACATGATGGCTGCTAAGTGATATGACAAGGACCAAAAAGCTGCTTAGCCTCTGGAAAACACACAGAGGGTGGCCTTCCTCCAGGGGTAGCACTTACCCCAGTCCTGTGTCCCCGTCCTGGACCTGTCAGACGTCCATCATGCCGTCCAGCTGTTCCTTCTTTAAAAAACAGCGTGCTCCAGCATGGGGGTGGGCCTCCGGACGAAGAGGCAGCCCCGGAGCATCAAGGGGCGGAACTTCCGTCCGCGTCCTAGTCCCTGGCAGAAGCCGGGGACTAAATTTCTGCCGTCTGCCCAAGGCCCCGATGGGGGGGTCTGCCGGAAGTGGCCGCGTCACGGGGGGCGGGACTTCCGCCCACGGCCTAGCTCTGGGAAAAGCAGGGGACTAAATTTCCGGTGTGCGCCCGGACTCGGGGCGGGACCGCCGGACACCGGGCCAGGAGCCTGCGCCGCCGGCTGCCACGCTATGTGGCGCACCCAGGGAGCCCGGGGATGCCTAAGAACGGCGCCAGGAGTACCGACCACGGGGGTCCACAGGAGCCCTCCCAGCCCACCTCCTTCCATGCCTCACCCCTCGACGTCCATCTTCATCCTCAGGTTAGGGGGGGCCGAAAAAAAAGATTAAGGACGATGCAGGTACACTAGCTCCATCTTCCTTTATAGGGGATGAGGAGAGGGACCGTCCGCCACCTTCCATCACCACTGTCTGGCATTGGTGATGCAGTGGGGGCCGCACGGACAGTTCGCAGGCCTCTGTACAGCCTAGGGTTTCTCTACCTCAGGGTGGTCAGGGCTCAGTCCAGCATCATGTCCCACGTAGTGGGAAAGGATACGTGGAGGCGACACTCGCATGTTGTTGGTTTGGGGAAATCGGACCCTTTCAATAGGATCCGTTGCCCCTGTCTTATCTTCATGGAAAAAATGACAGTCTGGAAAAAAAGACCAGACGTGTGCCTCCAATGGACACTAAGCAAAAACTGATTCCGCCCGCAACCGGGGTGAGGGTGTATATGGCGGAGGAGGAGCTAACCTCTTTTTTCACTTATTGTCAGCCACCAGGCGGCAGTAGCATACACCCACAGTACCTGTTTCCCCAAATTAGGCGAAGGAGAAAAGCTCAGGAGGGAAAAAGCGTTATATTGGAGTTCACATTTTGCTGGACTGGTTAGAGGGTGTCATGTCGCAATGGTAGAGCCCCTGAGGTCCAGAACAGCAGAACTCACCCCTAGGTGACTTCATTTTACAAACTACACATCTCAATGAAGTCATCTAGTGGTGCAGTGATCATATTGACACCAGGTGGGTCACCGAATTTTATACCATTGGGTGATGAAGAAACAAGAATTAAATGTTTACCACCAAAATTGTATTAGGCCCAGATTTTACATTTTCACATTGGGAAAGGGTACAAATGACACCAAAATTTGGCCACAATCTCTGTTGAATGTAGAAATACATCTATATATACAGTATTTGGAGTGCAGATTTTCCTAGACTAGTTTGCTGACTCCATCTGCTGAGCCCCCTAAGTGCTAGAAGAGCAGAATCCCACCTCCCCAGTGATCCTATTTTGGACATTACACCCCTTTGGGAATTTATCTACAGGTGTAGTGATGATTTTTAATCCACAGGTGTTTTACACAAACAAGCATCAGTGGATGTTGCTGAGCGATAATTGCTAACTGCCATTGTAGTGCCCAGTAGGTTGTAGTTATCAGTACGTTGTAGTGCCCAGTAAGTTGTGGTGCCCAGCTCATACTTCTGGAGGCATACACCTGTAACTTAAGTGGTCTGTGATTGCTACAGAAATGCCAAACATGTGGATGCTAAATGTGGTTTAGCCACACTGTAGGGCTCAGAAGGGAGGGGGCACTTGGATTTGGGAGTGCAGAATTTTCTGGATTGATTTTGGGGCGCAATGAGCCTTTGCACTACCAGTAACATAGAAGCCGTCTATATTTGCATTAAAGGGAATCTGTCACCAGTTTTTTGGCCTATCTACTAAAAATATCATCTAATAAAGTGTGAGCTATTCATTCCCCAACTACTTGTGAAACCCCCTGACTCCCCATGAATCCCCCATAAAAACCTTTTATATTGCCCCCCGCAGTATAATAATATCCTTGGTCCGATGGGCATTGGTTCTGGTCCCTATCTCCACCCCAAATCGGGGTGCTGTACGCATTCCGTTCTGTGAATAGTGTTGTCCACGTACACGTCCTGCACCATCAAATTGCCTCCCGCGCGTGCGTAGTATGATTTCCCTAACTGCGGGCAAAGCCGAAAAGCATTAGTGCGCATGTGCCGGTGAACTATGTCTCAGAACACAGCAAAATACTTCCGGGACATAGTAAATCCAGCACATGTGTGATGGAGTTGACTGGGGACTTTTTTTTTTTTGTGAATTGAGGTGAAGCTTTAACATTTGGGATCACATTTATACTGCAGTTTACTGAGAGCACTTATATCCAAGTGACGCGATTCAGATGAAACCCATGAGGGTGCCACTCACTATAATGAGGCAGAAGAGTTACTCTGGACTCCGCCTGGCTTATGTTCAGTGGCCTCCTTTTTTTCAGAAGTGCACAAAACTTTGGTGGACTGCGCTTTCATGCACGCCCAAAAAGATGGACACCACTGAATCACAGGTCAGACATCGCCAAAATGACTCCATCTGCCTCATTATAGGGAATCTTACACCGGGGTTTCCATCTGAATCACATATTTCAGAGATTTACATGGAAACAGCGGTGTAAGCTCGCAGCGTAGTGTGCGGGAAATTGTGAGAGAGCCATATTGCAATCTATGGGAGGCAGAATGAACAAATAAACTGCAGGTAAAGAATTATTTATTGTTCTTTATTTTCTGATTTTTTTTATGCTTTTACAATTATTAACAACTTATTTTTTTTTTTTTTTAACTCCAGACTGAAGCTCATGCGAGAGCTGCCGTATGTGTAGACCCAGAAGGCGGAAGCCGTACTGGGAAGGACGTTACATGAACTTTTCACATTCATTTAAGCCAGAAAGGCTGTTTTCAGTTACTATTTTGTGCTTATTGGTTTATGACGCAATAAATCACCCAGAGACTTTAACCAAACGTGTTCCTGTGTCTACCTGGGGGAGCAGCTAAGTGAGCTGACCTTCCACAAGTGGTATTTTACAAAATTTCCAGGAACATGGGTAGTAGCTGTGGACAAATTATATGTCCTGGGTTAAGGCGGCAACAAAGCTGGAACAACAGTCGGACAAAATGGAGGAGTTAATCAAGCACCTGATACTGAATCAACAGCCACAATATCAACTGCGTCGTGAACAGCAGCAGCTCAGAAGCAGCAGTTCTGTGAGCAGCAGACAAACTCCTGAGGCAGCAGATCCAACAACAACAAAGGCAGATGCAACTCCTGATGGTAGATGTCCGCAGCTGTGAAACCGCGCCTCCCTCACATCAAGGTGGTGAGTCGTGTGTCCGAAAAGTGTTGAGACGAGTCATGCAAAAGATGACCCCAGGGGATGATATGGAGGTGTTTTTGACTTTTGACTGTTTTCGAATGGGTTGCAGAGTGGGAGAGGCTTTCCCCGGAGCAGTGGGCGGAGCTGCTGGCCCCCTATCTGACAGGTGAACCCCAGAAAGCTTATTTTGACTTGGCCTTATACGGTGACCGGGAATATGCCAAGTTGAAAACGGAGATATTAGCATGCTCAGAAGTCCCTTTGTCTGTAAGAGACCAAAGGGTTCATCACTGGGCATATTATGGTGACAAATCTCCCATGCTCAAAAATGTTTGACTTGTTGCATTTGGTCCAGAAATGGTTGCAGCTCATATGGTCGAGCGGGCGGTCATGGACAGGTTTATTCACTCCCTTCTCAGGCTGGTGCAGGCCTGAATTGCTCAGGGAGACCCCTGGAATGCGGATGACCTGGTGGGCCTCGTAGAAAGGTACCAGGTGGTCGAGAGGTCCCTAAGGAAAGCGAAAGGTGGTACATCTCCATACTGAGGTACCAAACGGGAGCCCAAGTCCCAAAAGAGGGGTAACAGAGCCACCACTGGGGGGAGTCCAAGGTCCCAAGGAGCCGCTCAGGGGCTACCAAAGGCTGCAGGTAAAGACTTGATCTGCTGGAGGTGTCACGGTCCTGGGTACTGTAAGGATTGTACTCACTCAGCTGCAGCAGGAGGAAAAACAGGAGGTGTGCTTCTTTAAAAGAGTATGTGTGGGTTTATTTGCTCCATAAACCCCAAAGCAACAACACAAGGTTTCCAGTCTTTACATCAGTCAAACACGGCATTAATGTCCATAGCAGAACTCAGTCTGGAGCCACAGACCCAGGAAGGCTTCTCCTTCCCTGCACCCAGACCACTCTGTAGTGTCCCACCTGGACACATGGAAGTCTGTGCACACTGCCAGACTCCCAAACACTCACTGCCAAGTGCTAAACACACCTCCATTATGTAGGCTATAACCACACCCACAGGTGAGGTATGGACCACATGGGCTGGTCACATGGTCATGACTTCACTGCAGGTCCTGAAGGAAAACAGGGGTACAGTCAGCACCCTCACCCAGAGGTGAGGTAATATGGGTAGCCAGACCCTCCCATCTCTCATAGCTACCCTCAACCCGGACCCAGGTGCACTAAACGCCATATTAGTGCTCATGTGCACTAACAACAAAATACTCCGGGTTGCATCACAGAGAACATCCATCCCTGTGACATGCCTCCCAGTAACCACGTGACCACCAGTCACACCACAGCACATAGAGGCCCATTGTCCTATGTCGTCCGAGCAGATGGATTGTAGTCTAGGCAAGCGATGCTCATATTATGCCTATCACATCTGAAGTGTGGACTATCAGCCCGGAGAGGGGCTGCAGTCACGACTCGTGACAATAAAAGGAGTACTGGTGTCAGGACTCTTGCACTCTGGGAGTTTGGTGACTCTGAAAAGGGCCACGTTTCCCCACCAGTTCATTACATGAAACATGTGGGCATTTGCTGTGTCCACGGAGACGCAAAAGATTACACTATTGCCAGAGTGTTGATAAAAACGAGCCGTGGTATGAAGAGGCCGGGATAGTCAGACACTTGGTAACCCCATGATAATCAGGTGGGACTTCAGCCTGTTCTGGGACTTGTGTGGAAAGGCAGATATACCATGTAACTCAGGCAGGAGCGAGGACAACCCTGATGAATCCCCGTTGCAGTCGGAGGTGGAGGAGTTCCACTTGTGTGTCCTAGATGGGGATGAGGACAAAACCAGTGAGGCCGAGGTTCTTGAACAGGGGGTTTCTGGGGAAAATTTTGTTACTGCTCAAATGTGGAATCTTACTCTAAAAGGGGCCTTTGAAAATGTGTCTGTGATTGATGGGGTTGCTCATGAGTGGTCAGCTGACATCAGGTACCCACACTTTGCAGTCAATGGAGAACTGTTGTATCAAGTGACTACACGGAGGGGAGGTGAGTTTGTGGAGCAGCTGTTGGTTCCAGGTCCCTACCGGCGGAGTGTTTTAGACATGGCCCATTCTCTTAATATATGAACCTGTCTTCACGAAAATGCAGTCCAATCTGCACATATTATGTTAAAGAGCAGGGGGAGCTGAACAGATTAATATATAATTTTGTGAGTCAGTTTAAATTGTGATTTATTAATTTAATCCTCTGCTCTTTCTGGGATTTTTGGTTTAGTGAGCAGTCCTTTCAGTGACTGACAGTTATCTCCATTTGCACACTTGTACAAAGAGAGCTGTCAATCACTGATGGACCCCCCCCCGACTGAAAATCCCAGAAAGAGCAGAGGTTTACATAATTATATCACAGGTTATACTGAATCTTCTCTTTCTTTTCGCACAAAACTTCATATGAATCTGCTCTGATCCTTCTGCTCTATAAGACAGTGGCTGGCAAATTAGACTTGATTTTCATGGTGACAGAAGCCCTTTAAAACGGTCACCCTTGTTTCTAGTGCTTCTCGAATAAAAAAAAAAATAAATGGGGCAGTTAAATTCACAGACAGAAAAGGTAGCGAAATGGTGTATATCATGTATATCACGGATCAACCAACTCATAATCACACTGACTATGCAGCTCCTGCACCTCTCCCATCTCTACTTATCACTTGAATCTATGTATTAGGCCACGTTCACACGTTACATATTTGATCCTTATCAGTATTTAAATTTAAGCCAAAATCAGAAGTGGAACAATCTGTGGAAAAGTATAATACAAACACATGCACCACTTCTGCATTTTTCACCCACTCCTGGTTTTGGCTTACAAATACTAATGTAAAATAATGACCAAATACTGAACGTGTGAACATGGTCTTATTCACAGACTACCATATCCATTTCCTATGGTCTTCAGCACTGCAGTAGAACACCACAATATATTCTATTTATATATTCTCTATCTTAAGTGCAGAGTGTTGCCCTCTGAGATTCTATCCCTATTCTGGAAAACACTAAAATTGTTGCTGCTTTCTCTTTCTCATCATGTATAGGGGCTCTGATAGTTCCACCATATGGGTTGAGCAACATCATGTGATGTAATAACTGTCAGGTAGAGATGAGCGACTTTGCCTTTTTTAGGGTCGAGTCGGGTTTCATGAAACCCGACTTTCTCAAAAGTCGAGTTGAACGAAATCGGCCGACTATAGGGAATAGTCGGGAAACACGAAACCCAATGCAAGTCAATGGGTGGAAAGGACGACAGAGAGTGGAGGCCTGTAAACACACCTGGCATGAATTTTAACCCCAGAGGCGGCAAAATCTCTCTCTCTCTCTTCTCCCTCTCCCACTCCCACTCCAGCTACGCTCCGCTTCTGTCATTGGCTGAAAAAAGTCACGAGCAAGCATTCGGTGAAACCCGACTTTGACGCTTGGGTCGCTGACCGCATGGCCAACTTCACAATGTGGTCGGGTTTCGTTTCATGAAACCCGAGTTTGGCGAAAGTCGGCGACTTTTGAATCTGACCGACCTGTTTCGCTCAACTCTACTGGCAGGCTTTATGAGGAAGCCTGCACAGTCACCCTCTGACATGTGAGCATGCTCTCTGGCTGAGGCAATCTTTGGCAAATTTTGAAATGATGCCAGGCACTTTTTGGGGGGGTGAAGAAAATAAATCGAGTTGCAAACTATTTGAATCTGTTGTGACCTTAGAATTATTTGTAATTTGACTTAAAGTTGATAGATAGTGTATTGAATTAAGTCATCTCTAAGAGTAAAAAAAAAAAGCATACTGCAAGTTCAACATTTCTTTGCAGTGTCCCTAAAAAATGAAGTTTGCTGCACTTTGCTATACAGGAATACATATAGTATACAGATGCATACTTGCCAGACAGAGACTGAAAGGACACACTTTGGCACCAGTTGGTGAATAGGGTACAATGGGAACGTTACAGTATACAGTAGGTTGGGAAAAGCTTCTGACAGATAATAGCATAAGTACACAGACACAGTGCCTCATACTGTTTCTCCAGGGACTGGAATCTTAGTCCACTTTAAAGGAGCACTGACATGCTTAGCAGTTTACCTGCTTCTTCTCTGCTCATGCAGAGTAATGATTTGATATGAAGCGTTAAATACTATGTGGTCATGAAAAAAAACTACTACATATTTAGTAGCTGTAACATGAGGGGAAAGGAGAAAAAGCGATATAGGCAGATGGAGATCTTCAGTACAAATACAGTATGAGGAAAATGGTAGTTAGATGTGAGGCAGAAATATAAATTGATAAATAGAAAGATAAAAACAATTAAACAGAGGAACATTATAATCTGTGTAATCATGCAATGGGACCAAAGCCTTACAAGATTCCAGCAACAACATCTTCATGTATGCTGCTCAAAAAAAACACACAAAAACAACTTTGTTGCAAGTCTGGAATTCAAATGTAATGGACTTGGTTCGGCCGGCATTGTGACACCTGCTAGGTTTTACTTTCTGATCCAACCTTGAGTAAGTTTCTTGATCCATATCCTTCAGTGGTGGCTAGACGTTCACAAAATTTACGTGATCTTCTGGTACATAGCCACTATGAATCTAATAAAAAGGTAAATTCCAAAAGTTATGAAAATCCTGTTTTTTCCCTTGTGGCCTATGTAAGGCCTGTGCAAATTTGGTAAGAGGGAACACCTTTAAGAATCATGATGGTTCTAAAACCTTTGAAATTCGTAGACATATAACATGTTCCACGAAAGGGGTAATATATCACGCTTCATGTCCTTGCAATAAAGTGTACATTGGTTTAATAACTCTCGAATTAAAAATTCGCACACGGGAACATTGTCTTGATATAGAGAAAGCCAGGTCGGTCACAGATGAAATTTCTCTCAAGACGCTTCCAAGACATTTTAAGAAATATCACTAATGCAAGGCACACTTGTTAAAAATCAAGGGCATTGATACTATCTCTTTGAATTTTAGGGGTGGAAATTTGGACAAAGAACTGGCGAAATTAGAATGCAGATGGATATTTAAGTTGGGTACATTGAATCCACATGGTCTTAATGAGAGTTCTGGATTTGGAGCTTTTTTATAATAGCATTTTGATATTTTAGCTTGGTATTTTGATCTCTTGACTTTTGTGGGCGTAGGGTGATTTTTTAGTTTTTTAAAATAGTTTTTTTAAGTGTTTTTATGCTGTACTTACCTCTTCATTTTTTTTCTTTTTCGTATATTTGATATGAGCCATTGTCATGGTGAATTGTTGGGACGTTGACGGACTGAAGATGGGGTGCACGTTTTTGAGTCGGATACAACAGGTGGCGGCTTCAAAAAATGCAAACAAAGAAATTTAAAGATTGAGGACAGCTACACAAGGACTTTTTTATGCCCGCAGATATATGAACTCATCTCCGTCATGATGGTGTTTTTTCATTTGACACATTAACTGTGTCTATATGGTAACAGAAATATGTCACTTTATTATGAAGAGGCTTTCACTATATATTATGACATCATTAGAATGATATTCTGGAATGTCTAATAAGTCATGATTGGATATTTAATGCACGAGTCACTTTATACATCCACTTTATTCACAATTCCAGAATAACACACTGAAACGCTTTGTTTAGGAATTATGATATTGCATTATTTAGTTATGATTGTTGACATTTTTTTTTAGTTTTACACTGAAGCACTTGGCACTTTATTCGTTACTTATTCACTGTGATGTGTTATCACATTAAGGAGCGATTAATAGGTTTTTATAACATCTACCCCATCTTACCTAGCCCTTTTGGAGTCATTCATCATTTTAGATTTCCCTCTTTCTTCCTTGTTAAGTCTCCCATTGCGACAGACACTATCAGCTGTATGGTTTGCTGTGCGCATGCGCAGGCCAGCACGCTCTTGACATGTTAATTGCGGTCTCAGACGCTGACTTCACTCACTCCCCATCACGTGATTGAACGTAGGGGATTGTGGGTGAGTCACCGTGACCGCAGTTGCATGTCTGTGCTATTATGAGTGCTGCACAGCCTACGCATGCGCCGTTCGGTCATCCTGAGCGGGATCATTGAGATGCAAATTAAGAGACCTCTCTGACTGGATGAGGCTCATATTTAAACCACACACACCCTCTGCCTAGACACGCCACCCCCCCCGAGGAAGCAGGGCGAAACGTGCGCGTCGGGGCAGAAGGACGGGACTCCCACTCTATAGGTTTAGCACGCTGCTAGGATCCAGGTAAAGGCCCTTGTGGCTCCCTTCATGGATTAATTTCATTAGGTTGTTATGGTGCAACAGTCCTGGTAATATATAGCCCTCACATTTGTGGGTCATTACAATAGTTATCTAACCGTGGCTATCAGGACATTTAGATTACTCTCAGCTAGTGTTGTAGTTGTGTCTGATGTCTCACGTGTCTTTTTTGGCTAGTGTGGCCATTATTTAGTGTTCATAGGTGGATAATCAGATTGTACCTGTTTATAAGTCATTTATACCTTTTTACTATCTCCATGGTCTGAAGCCATGCGGTCCTTTGCCATGTAGCAATATTTATAATAATGGGAGTCCGTTCTTTTTTCTTGTACTCTTTCTTGTAACATGATTTATTACATTTTAATATTTCTGATTAAATAAAAGTGATTTTATTTAATGAGTTATTTCTGTTCTTTTTTTAACTGAGCTATACGGTAGCATTGAGATCTGGTTTTCTATCGACAAAAACTGCTCTTTGCTTTGTATTTACCATTTCTTTAGACAAATTGGACAGTAACCACCAAGTGAGATCTATTTTCTGTCTTCATATACCTTAATTTATGATAGGATGGAAATAACACATCTAATCAGGAGTCCGATCGGTTTTGCAAGTCACAGAAGTGTATTATTAGGCTATTTTACGTAATAGTACTTTCTTCAGTGTTTGGAATCAGTATTTGTAAGGAAAAACTAGGCATGGCCCCTACAGACAGAAAAATGGTATAACGAAAACAGCTGATCTCACAAAATACAAGATATGTGAACGTTGCCTTAAAATGTTTAAACATTTACCATCATCTTCAGATGCATCTTCAGGATTACTTTCGCTGTCTGCTTCGTATCCTTCTTCCTCTCCAAAATTCTGAAACTTGCAACTGTGGCTTTCCTCCGGCTCTTGAGAAATGTTCCCATGCTGTAAAGTCAACTCTTCAGTCTTCTGTACCTACCAAAAGTAAGTCACATTAAAATGAACCTCTGTGGCATGGTGTATATTTGCTCTTGTGTACTCCTCTACAACAGCTGCCTATGTGACCACCATTGAGAAATACAACAGTCTAGTTATTAGCTAAAGTGTTGTTAGTTTAATTTTATTGTCAGTGTATTATCCTGAATTTGATATGTGAATGGTTTGCATAATTAAAAATCACACAAATCATATATGGCTTCATATTTCAAATGAAAAAGTACCATAAAAACATCATCATGCTCATTTTATTATAATTTTTAATATAGATGACTGGTTGGGACATCACAAGTCAGTTTGAAATGTACCCAGTCCAACAGCTATGGAAGCCCAAAGCAGATCCAAGATTAACTGTTAATGTTGGAAGCAGAAGTCTTTTGTCTTCATCTCTAAGGAATAAAATGGTTGAAATTTAAAATAAAAAGCCCCAGATAGCTGTAATTTTTAGAAGATCTAGGGTCTAGCCTATAGAGAAAAGTCTCTAACAGGGCACCTTGCTCATTTAAACATGTATGACTAGTAGGTGTATAAACTACACAAAAGGTAGTGACGGTGTTGATGCCAACATCCCTAATGGTTTAAGGATAAAGTTGTAAAAAAAATTGTGCAAGCATACTCTCACGTCAACCTGGTGAGTAAAGACACAAACGTTTATTCAGGGGGACAGGTACAAGGGTAACCATTTGATGCCCTTTCTCCATCATGTATGGCATTTCTCCATGCACAATGTCATAATGAAAAGCATGCCTGGACATTGTTGGGCTCACCTAGTGAGGTAGATTCATAACGTTTCAGGTCAGGGCAGATATATGAACACAGGGCATTGGTGCAGCAAACCAAGTAATATATGGAAAACCGTGACCCAAAAAAACCCACGAGAGGGTGGGGGGCAAACACTGAATTGGAAATTGCAAAGCGCCACACAAAGTAAGGCGGAAGAACCACAGGAGTTTTTCAAAGATATTTACAGAATAGTCACAGAGACCAAAAACAGTTTGTGATACTAGTGCAACCTATGGGTAATAAGGGAGGTGGAAAGTACAAATTTAACCCCTTAGTGACCAAGCCAAATTTTTCACATCTGACCACTGTCACTTTATGTCGTAATAACTCTAGAAGACTTCAACGAACCGCATTGATTTTGATTGTAGATTTTTTTTTAGTGACACTTCTTTATGTTAATAGTAAATTTGTTCATATTTTATGCTTTTAATTATAAAAACATCATAAATGTGTCCAAAAAATTCCAAAAATTAGCAATATTCAAACTCTGAATGATTATCCCTTTAATCCAGACAGTTATACCACATAAAATAGTCATTAAAAACATTTAGCTCATGTCTGCTTTACATCAGCACCATTTTTAAAATATCCTTTAATTTTGTTAGGATGTTGGAAGTTTTAAAATTGTAGCAGCAATTTTTTATCTTTTCAAGGAAATTTACAAAACTTACTTTTTTAGGGACTGATTCATTTTTGACTTTGGCGGGCCTGTAAGTCGAACACCCCCAAAAGTATGACTACTTTAAAAACAGCCCCCCTCAACGTATTCAAAACTGCTGTCAGGTAGTTTCTTAACCATTAGGGTGCTTTACAGGAATTAATACAAATTGTCATGACAGGAAGGAAAAATCAGTAAAATAGATGTGCAATCCGGTGGTGTATTTCACTTGCGCTGCTGATAACACTCAAGGCAGAGGTAAAATCCAAAAAACTAACATTACAGGTTTTAAAAGGCAACGTGCTTCAAGGTTCTACATAACCTCTTCATCAGAACAAAAAGCAAAAAACTTTTTTTGGATTTTTGTCCTGATAAAGATGTCATGTAGAACCTTGAAATGGGTTGACTTTTAAAACCTGTAATATTAAACTTTTTAAACTTTTTGGATTTGACCTCTGCCTTGACTGTTATCAGCAGCGCAAGTGAAATACACCACCGGCTTGCACATCTATTTTTCTGATCTTTCTCTGGTCGGTGTCTTGCGGCAGCTGTAAATATACCGTATTTTCCGCCGTATAAGACGACTGGGCGTATAAGAAAACCCTCAACTTTTTAAGTTAAAATATAGAGTGTGGGATATACTTGTCGCATAAGACTACCCCCTCTTCCAGTGTTTGCTCCAGTGTAATGTGCATGACAGCGCAGCAAACAACGCTTCTGATCGGCAGGGAAATCATCCCTTCAGGTCAGAGCCACAGTTCCCACGCTGTCAAAAGACAGCGTGAGCGCTCAACTGTGATTGGAGGTACAAACTTTACCTCTGGTCGCTGGTGTCATCTTATGGGATTACTGATCTCATCATCCAACACCCACTACCACTAATTAGTGAGAGCAGGAGCGGCGGATGGGGGTTTTCATCAGCCGCTGCTGCGCTTTGAATAAATATGGTAATTAAAAAAAAAGAAACGGCGTGGATTCCCCCCTATTTGTGATAACCAGCCAGACAAAACTCACAGCTGGGGGTTGCAAACCTCAGCTGTCAGCTTCAGCAAGGCTAGTTATCAAGAATTGAGAGGTCCCCATGCTGTTTTTTAATTATTTAAATAAATAATTAAAAACAAAATGGCGTGGGGTCCTCCCCATTTTTGACAACAGACCTTGCTAAAGCTGACAGTTGGTACTCTCAGTCCGATAAGGGGCCATGGATATTACCACCCCTCAAGCCTAAAAATAGCAGCTCGCAGCTGCCCAGAAAAGGCACATCTATTAGATGCGTCAATTCTGGCACTTTGCCCAGCTCTTCCAACTTGCCCTGTAGTGGTGGCAAGTGGGGTTCATATTTTTGGGGTGGATGTCACCTTTGTATTGTCAGGTGACACAAATCCCACGGCTTAGTAATGGAGAGGCGTAAGAGACTTATCCATTACTAATCCTACAGTTGTATGGTAAATAAAGACACAGCAAGACTAAAGTCCTTTATTTGAAATAAGACTAAACACAGTTGTCCATTTTTATTTAAATGCCTAATTCTAGCAAAGCCCTTGTTCTCCTATAATAAAAGTAAAATAAAAAAACATACACCATATACCATATCTGTCCGTCGTTCTGTCCCACGCCGTAATCCATGTCTGGGGGATAAACAATTTTCAACCTGGGCGGTGCCAAGATGAATCCATCCAGGCTGAAAACCACTGGTGAATGAGCTGCTGTGAATGCAGCCTCAGAGACAGGTGTTGACATCATTGAGGTTACATCCAGTCACTGAGGCTCTGTTCCCAGCCAGGCTGAACTGCCGTGACCTCGGTGACATCCCCGCTAGCACCGTGAGAGGTTTTTTCACGGTTCTAGCGGAGATCTCACTGAGGTCACCGAAGTCCAGCCCGGCTGGGAACGTAGTCTCAGTGACGTCACCGCTAGTTACTGGCAGCTCATTCACCAATGGTTTTCAGCCTGGTCGATCACATCTTGGCACCGTCTAAGTTGAAAACAGCTTATCCCCCAGACATGGATTATGGCGTGGGACAGAACGACAGACAGGTATGGTATATTGTTGTTTTTTATTTTTGGTTTATTACAGGAGATCAAGGGCTTCGGTGGAATTAAGCAAGGTCGTAAATATGGTTTAACTGAGATTATTAAAGGAGTCTGTGTCATTCTTTCAATTAAAGGACTTTTTTCTGGGTGTATGTGTTTTCTTACAATGTGGCTATGGGGTTAGTAATGCATAAGTGTCTTACAGACATCACTCCATTACTATGCTGTGGGCTTGATGTCACCTGACAATACAAAGGTAACGTCAACCCCCACAACTATCACCCCACTTGCCACCACTACAGGGCAAAGGGCCAGAATTGGAGCAACTAATAGATGTGCCTTTTCTGGGCAGTTGCGGGCTGCTATTTTTAGGCTGGGGGCAATATCCATGGCCCCTTACCAGCCTGAGAATACTAGCCCCCAACTGTCTGCTTTAGCAAGGCTAGTTGTCAAAAATGGGGGGGACCCCACGAAGTTTTTTGTAATTATTTAAATAATTGAAAAATACGGCGTGGGGACCCCTCTATTCTTGATAACCAACCTTGCTGAAGCTGACAGCTTGAGGGTTGCAACCCCCAGCTGTGAGTTTTGCCCGGCTGGTAATCAAAAATACAGGGGACCCACGCCGTTTGTTTTTTTTAATTATTTATTTATTTAAAGCACAGGAGTGGTTGAGGAATACTCCCATCTGCCGCTCCTTCTCTCACTGTAATTAGCGGTAGTAGGTGTTGGATGATAGGTGTAGTAGTCCCATCAGCTGACACCAGTGACCAGAGGTAAACTTTATACCTCTGATCGCAGCTGAGTGCTCACGCTGTCTTCTGACAGTGTGGGAACTGCAGCTCTCTGACCGACGGGAATGATTTCACTGTCGATTAGAAGCGGTGTTTGCCGCGCTCTCATGCTCATGAAAGCGCAACAAACACCAGGTGTTCGGGCCCAACAGTACGGAACTTTACTTTTTGGGTTTACCCATCTCTACTCCTGAGGACTGCAGTGAAGTGGCGCAAGCCACTCTCTCTTTTTTCTATACCCCGGGTGTCCCGGACGCCTGCAGCTTGCTTCACTAAAGACGACACCCGAGGTATAAGACTATCCCCGACTTTTGTGAAGATTTTCAGGGGTTAAAAAGTCATCTTATATGCCAGAAACATGGATTTTTGTGAGTACTCACCGTAAAATCCTTTTCTCCGAGACGCTCATTGGGGGACACAGAGACTGTGGGTGTGTGCTTCTGCCGTCTGGAGGCCGACACTAAGTGTACAAAAAAAGAGTTAGCTCCTCCTCCGCCGCATACACCCTCGCCCCTAGGCCGGGCGTAACTCAGTTTAGTGCATAAGCAGTAGGAGAACGCGCCTTAAACTCAGGCAAGAAACTATATGTCTGAAAAAGGGGGCCACCCTAAACTTTGTACAAGGATTTGTATAACTCAAAATAAGTAAATGCCAACTGGCTGATAGGGTGGGTGCTGTGTCCCCCAATGAGCGTCTCGGAGAAAAGGATTTTACGGTGAGTACTCACAAAAATCCATGTTTCTCCTTCGTCTCATTGGGGGACACAGAGACTGTGGGACGTTCTAAAGCAGTCCTCTGGGCGGGATCTTAGCTCACCCAATCCATGCTAATTTGCGCCCCTGATTAGAGGTGCGCAACTGCTGCCTGGAGAATCTTTCTTCCCAGGCTTGCATCCGAGGATGCCTGGGTATGTACGTTATAATGTTTGACAAACGTATGCAAACTGGACCAGGTAGCTGCTTTGCATACCTGCTCCGCTGAAGCCTGGTGTCGCAGTGCCCATGAGGCACCCACTGCCCGTGCCGAGTGAGCCTTGATCCCTGCCGGAACCGGCGTGCCACTGATTTGATAAGCTTCTTGGACCGTCAGGCGAACCCATCTGGCCAAAGTCGCTCTGGACGCAGCGAGTCCCTTCCGCCGCCCCTCTGGAACCACGAATAGAGAGTCTGTCTGGCGGAATGGCGCTGTCCTTGTCACATACCTTCTAAGAGCTCTTACCAGATCCAGGGTGTGCAAAGCCTTCTCTACCCTGTGCACCGGTGCCGGGCAAAACGAGGGTAAGACAATGTCTTCGTTGATATGAAATGCAGACACAACCTTCGGCAAGAAGGGAGGAGCTGGCCTTAAAACTACCTTATCTTTATAAAAGGTCAGGAACGGCGGTTTACAAGATAAGGCCGCCAATTCCGAAACCCGCCTAATAGACGTTATAGCTACTAGAAAAACGACCTTTCTGGACAGGTAAGGTAAGGAGACCTCTTGCAATGGTTCGAAAGGAGCCTCCTGAAGGGCCCTGAGCACCAAGTTCAGGTCCCATGATTCCGTCGGCGCCTTATAGGGGGGTACTAAATGTGCGACCCCCTGCATAAACGTCCTAACCTGCCAGACGGAAGCGACTTTTCGTTGGAAAAGCACCGACAGGGCCGAGATTTGCGTTCTGAGCGAACTCGGAGCCAACCCTGCGTCCAGCCCTGCCTGTAGAAAAGCCAGTACGTTGGGGATCGAAAAAACCAGAGGAGCCACTTCACGATCCCTACACCAACGGAAAAAAACTTCCCAAGTTCGATGATATACTCTCGCCGAGGAAGGCTTTCGGGCACTTACCATCGTGGCCGCCACATCGCGCCTGAATCCTGCCTGTGTTAACAGCCAAGATTCAATGGCCACGCCGTCAAACACAGGGCCCCTAAGTTCGGATGGCAGATCGGCCCTTGGGACAGTAAGTCCGGCCGATCTGGAAGACGCCAGGGTACGTCCACCACTAGTTGGACCAGATCTGCATACCAGGCCCGCCGGGGCCAGTCTGGGGCCAGCAGAATTGCTGGAACCTTCTCTCTCCTTATTTTCCTGATAACTCTTGGAAGCAGCGGCAGCGGGGGGAACAAGTACGGGAGACGAAACTGGCTCCACGGGAGCACCAGAGCGTCTGCTGCGATTGCCTGCGGATCGAGGGATCGAGCGACAAACCTTTGTACTTTGGCATTCTCTCTGGATGCCATAAGGTCCACGTCTGGTGTCCCCCACCGTTGGCAGATCTGCTGAAAGATCTCGGGGTGCAGGGACCATTCCCCTGCCGCGACCCCCTGTCGGCTGAGAAAATCTGCCGCCCAGTTTTCGACTCCTGGAATGTGCACCGCTGAAATTACCACGCGGTTCTTCTCTGCCCAACGCAGTACCAGTCCGACCTCGCGCATGGCTGCCTGGCTGCGCGTGCCCCCTTGATGGTTGACATATGCTACTGCTGTAGCATTGTCCGACTGGATGCGCACCGGCCGGTGTCTCAGGAAACACTGGAAATGTTGCAGGGCCAATCGTATTGCCCGTATCTCCAGAATGTTGATCGGGAGAACTATCTCCTGAACGGACCACCGCCCCTGGGCTATGTGACTCTGGAAAACTGCTCCCCAACCTTGCAGGCTTGCATCGGTCGTCACCACCAACCATTGTTCCGGGGGAAAGGGTTTCCCCTGGACCAGAGACGAGTCGCGAGTCCACCACCGGAGTGAACCTCGTACCAGCGGAGACAACTTGCACCGATGACTGAGAGACAGCAGCCTCCGGTCCCATGCTGTCAAGAGCGCATGCTGAAGCGGACGGAGATGGAACTGGGCAAACGGGATTGCTTCCATCGCCGCCACCATTCTGCCCAACACACTCATGCCGTACCGGATGGATCTGGTGCCCGGCTGTAGAAGGTTCCGTACCCCTTGCTTGATTTTTTGCGCCTTGTCCTGAGGGAGGATCACCAGCCCCCGGGAGGTGTCGAAAATCATGCCTAGGAACACGATTCTTTGGGCTGGAACCAAAGACGACTTGCTCCGATTGATCAACCAGCCCAGACGGGCCAGGGTATCCAGAGTGATACTGACATTGTCCTGGCACTCCTGAAACGACGGCCCCTTTACCAAAAGGTCGTCCAGGTAAGGTAACACCGTTATGCCCCGTGCATGCAGGATGGCCATAACCACCGCCATTATCTTTGTAAAGACTCTGGGGGCAGTGGCTAAGCCGAAGGGCAGAGCCACAAATTGGAAATGACGTCCTCCGATCGCAAAACGCAGGAACCTCTGGTGTGGGGGAAATATCGGAATATGCAGATATGCATCCTGCACATCGATCGAGGCCAGGAATTCCCCTGGATCCATGGCTGCAATGATCGAGCGGAGGGACTCCATCCGGAATCGCCTGACCCTGATGAATCTGTTCAGGATCTTTAGATCCAGTACTGGCCTCACAGTCCCGTCTTTTTTGGGGACCGAAAACAGATTGGAGTAAAACCCCTGCGACTCTTCGCCCTGCGGCACTGGGGCGATGACCCCTTTGCGCTGTAGCGTCATTATAGCCTGTAACAAACTCTCCGCCTGCGAATCTGTCTTGGAAAGTCGGGAACGGAAGAATCGCTGTGGTGGCCGTCCGACAAACTCTATCTTGTACCCGGACGATATTAGTTCTGCCACCCAAGTGTCGCGTGTCACTGCGACCCAAACGTGGCTGAACCCTAGTAGGCGTCCGCCCACTCTGTCGTCCGTAGGTACGGAGCGCCTCCAGTCATTTAGCTGGAGGTTTTTGGGACCTGGCCCCCCTCGCTCTGGGCAAACGGCCTCGGCCTCTACCCAGCGGATTGGCCCTGTAAGAGGCTTGCTTTTCCCTACTCTGGCCATCGTTTGCGGAGGAGTATGCCCTGGCCGAAGTCCCCCCCCAGGGGCTACGAAAGGGTCGAAAACGCCTCTGCGTTTGCCTGAATGCCGGGCAACTTCTCTGCTGCGGGAGGAAACTACTTTTCCCCCCTGAGGCTTCTGAGATAAGCTTGTCCAGCTTCTCACCGAACAGCCGATTGCCCTGAAAAGGCAATGAGGTTAAGGATTTTTTAGAGATAGAATCCGCTTTCCACAGCCTCAGCCATAATGCACGCCTAATGGCGATCGCATTCGCTGCCGCAACAGCCGAACACTCGGCCGCGTCCAGTGAAGCGCTGACAAGATAATCACTCGCTCCTGATATCTGATTTGCCACCTCCAAGACCTCCGCGGGCAGATCCCTGTCTTGGAGGGCCTTATACAGAGCGTCCCCCCACGAAACCATGGCTTTAGCCACCCAAGTTGCCGCAAAGGAGGGGGCCAGAGCCGACCCTGCTGCCTCATATACCGAGCGGGCAAGCCCGTCCATGAGGCGATCAGTTGGGTCCTTTATAGAAGAAACACTGGGTATCGACAATAGCGATCTTGATGCTAAACGTGATACCGGTGGGTCCACTACTGGCGACTCTACCCAACCCTTATGGAGCTCAGGAGGAAACGGATACTTTGCTTGCAGCGCTTTTTGCATTGCAAAACGCTTATCCGGGTGTTCTCTATGTTTCTGGACTAGCTCCTCAAACTCCGGATGCGTGGCAAACCTTCTATGTGGTCGCCTGGATTTCTTGAAAGAGACCTTGTGACCTGAGGCTGTGGGCACCTCGTCCTCGATCTCTAATGTCTGGTTGACTGCCTCAATGAGACTGTCCACCGAGTCCTGGAACCCCAGGCTTTCTAGATTCCAGGCCTCCTCCTCCTCTCCTTCATCCTGATCGCTCCCTGAGCTCAGCGACGGGGAACGGGATGCCCTAATACCCGCCGCCGAAGCCCCGGAGGGCCCGGCCGACGGGGAACGAGCCCTTTTGATATGAGCTTGCCTGGTACTGGAGCGACCTCTAATGGTTGGAGGGTCCTGAGACGAGGACGAGCTCTCTTCCGCTGGCAGACCACCATCCTTGTTCCTGCCCGGGCCTTGAAGGGATTCAATTGCCCTTGTGAGGGACAGCATAGAATGCGATAAGGACACCGCCCATTCCGGGGGGTCCTGACCCCTGGGTTCAGAAACAGTGGGGGGCTCCTGGGCGCGCTCCGACTCGCAGGCTTCACAATATTTACCCGCCTGTGCCTTTGGCAGCCTGACCCCACAGGACACGCAAACCGCGTAAAGGAAAGAGTGAGCTTTCCCTTTGGCAGACATACTTGCACAGGCTGAAGGCAGGGTAGAAGGAGGAGGAGGGTAACCCCTTCCCTGACAACCAGTGCGGTTCTCCAAACGGAGTTACACTCACCCACCGGCAGGGTCCCACTCCTGTTTGAAGTACCCCGCGAAGCTCCGGATGCGTGGACGCGAGGTGGTAGGGCGGAAGTCTCCTCTCCGGGACCTGTGCGCCCGCCGTTTTCCACCCCTTGACCCCCAGGCCTCCTGCTCCTATACAGCGCGTCTCCCCGACGTCAGTGGGCGGGACTTCCGGCTACCACCGGAAGTCGGCGCGCGGCCTCGCGCGATAGTCACGGACCTCCTCCTGCAGCGGGGCCGCGGCCGCCGGCGGGCTTCCGGCCGCACTCCGGTACACGCGGTGTGCGGCGTCCGGTTGCAACGCCACTCTGGCTACCGTTACACACCGGGGCAAACTTGCGGTGCGCTCCAGGAGCGGATCCCCCAAATATTAAAGGTGAGCAGGGCCATCCGCCGTGGGCTCCATCCCTGGCAGGGGGGGGGGGGACTTCTGGTACCGGCTTCTTCCCCCTGTACTCGCCACGTCCACAAACTAGATCGGCTCACCTGCGCCTCCAATTCAGCCCCTGGACTCACTACCAAGGGGTGGAAGGGGCCTCCATACATTGTTGTTGTAGGAGAGGAACAACGTGGAGGCTGACCCCTGGTTCTGCTCACACGTGCTCGCCTGATGAAGTTATGGGGAAACCGAATCCTCTTATCAGGACGCGTTGCCCCTCTTTTAAAAAAAAAATAGTTGTCTGGCAAAAAGTCCCAGATGTGTCCCTCGGTGCGGGAGAGGACACGTGGAGGGTTACTCACACGTGGTCGCCCGTTGATGATTTGGGGAGATCGGATCCTCTCTATAGGATCCGTCGCCCCTGTCTTATCTTCATAGAAAAAAAGGGAAAAGAAAAAAAAAAAAAATCTAGTCTGGAGCTCCAGACTGCGTGTGCCTCCATCAGACACTAAGCAAAAACTGAGTTACGCCCGGCCTAGGGGCGAGGGTGTATGCGGCGGAGGAGGAGCTAACTCTTTTTTTGTACACTTAGTGTCGGCCTCCAGACGGCAGAAGCACACACCCACAGTCTCTGTGTCCCCCAATGAGACGAAGGAGAAAATAAGGTACATGTTTCATGTTGCTAGCTTGCAACCATACCAGGTGAGTGGTTCCACATCTCTTATTTATGTACATATAATCTAAGTACATGTATCAAAGTACGCTGGCAGTTATAACATGGCAGTTAGACAGGGCAGAAGACAGGTAAGACAAATAAATAAATCTATTCCCTGTACATTTGGGCAACCCCATATATTTACCATATGCATTTGTCTAATTTATATCCTGGCCGCTGCATTTACACACATCCACTCTCTACACTCCGTCACTATTGGCCCCTCACTCCTTTCCTCTCCTATGTATAGCACTCACGCTCTTTTCACATTGCTACACAGCACAGATCAATTCAGTTCCACCATTCAACATCAGAGATGCTCTCACAAATCAATTAACCATCTGCTCACTCTTTCTATCCTCCTTCTCCTAGTTGCAGGAGACATTGCTCCCAACCCTGGTCCCCAATGTTATAGAAAGTCAAACCCCCCAACTGCTACACTCAGAAACCCCTCTAATCTTATCAATATTCCCTGCCTGTCATCTGTCTCTCTTAATTGTGCCCTTTGGAATTCTCGCTCAGTGTGTAACAAACTCTCCTTCATTCATAACTTTTTCCTTTCTAATTCTCTTAACCTTCTGGCTCTTACTGAAACCTGGATCCAGCAGTCAGACACTACTGCTGCTGCTGCTCTTTCATGGTGGACTACACTTCTCTCATACCCCAAGATTAGACAATAAAGCAGGTGGAGGCGTTGGTCTGCTCCTATCATCAAAATGTACCTTTCAGGTTATCCCTCAAGTACCCTCACTTGTATTCCCTTCTTTTGAGGCCCATGCCGTCAGACTCTACACCCCCTTCCCCATGGGAGTGGCGGTGGAATATCGTCCTCCCGGCCCCTCCCATCAGTTCCTGGATCATTTTGCCACTTGGCTTCCACATTTTCTCTCCTGTGACATCCCTACCCTCATCATGGGCGATTTCAACATCCCCATTGCTCTTCCCCTCTCCCCATCTGCTACTCACCTTTTATCTCTAACCTCCTCATTTGGCCTTTTGCAGCTTACCAATTCTCCAACGCATGAAGATGGAAACTCCCTCGACTTGGTCTTCTCTCGGCTTTGTGCAGTGGATGATTTTGCAAACTCCCTTCTCCCGCTCTCTGACCACAACCTTCTTTCATTCTCTATCAAGAACTGCCAGGCTGCTCAGGTCACCCCCACTGTCCATATTTATAGAAACATACAGGCCATTAACACCCAGAAACTTATGAAGAACTTGCAGTCTTCATTGGCCCCTATCTCCTCCCTCTCATGTCCTGATTCTGCATTGAAGCATTACAATGAAACACTTCAAAGTGCCCTGGATGAATTTGCTCCTCCTATACATAGAACACCACAACACAGACGGCGACATCCCTGGCACACCCTGCAAACACGTTTCCTGCAGCAGTGCTCCAGGTGCGCCGAACGTCTGTGGAGAAAATCCAACCTACCCGAAGATTTCTTCCATTATAAGTTTATGCTTCGAACATACAACACCGCCCTTTCACCTCTCAAAACAAACCTATTCCAACACCCTCATCACTTCACTGTCCAATAACCCTAAACGTCTCTTTGACACTTTTCATCCTCTACTCAACCCAAGAGTACAGGACCCAACCACGGAGCTTTGAGCTGACGATCTGGCCAATTACTTCAAAGAAAAAATTGACCAGATCCGACAGGAAATTATCTCCCAATCCCCTCATACCATGCACTGTCCTCCCTCCCCCACTGCATCTAGCTCACTCTCTGATTTTGAACCAGTCACAGAAGAAGAAGTAAGCAGGCTCCTTGCATCTTCTCGCCCAACCACTTGCACCAGTGACCCATTCCCGTCACATCTACTCCAGCCCCTTTCCCCTGCTGTCACCCCTCACCTAACTCAAATATTTAACCTCTATCTCTCTTCTGGTATCTTTCCCTCCTCATTTAAGCATGCCGTCATACATCCACTACTTAAAAAACCATCCCTCGACCAAAACTGTGACCTGTCTCTATTCTTCCCTTCATCTCTAAACTCCTGGAATGCCTGGTCCACTCCCGTCTTATCCGCTATCTCTTTGATAACGCTCTTCTCGACCCTCTCCAATCCGGTTTCCGCTCTTTACACTCTACTGAAACTGCCCTCACTAAAGTCTCTAATGATCTACTAACAGCTAAATCAAATGGTCATTACTCCATGCTAATTCTCTTGGATCTCTCTGCAGCATTCGACACTGTGGATCATCAGCTCCTCCTCACTATGCTCCATTCCATTGGCCTCAAGGAGACCGTTCTCTCCTGGATCTCCTCCTATCTCGCTGACCGCTCCTTTACTGTATCTTTTGCTGGCTCCTCCTCCTCTCACCTTCCCCTTACTGCTGGGGTTCCTCAAGGATCAGCCCTAGGCTCCCTCCTCTTCTCTTTGTATACTGCCCCTATTGGTCAAACAATCAGTAGATTTGGTTTCCATTACCATCTCTATGCTGACGACACCCAATTATACGCTTCTTCTCCTGACATCACGCCAGCCTTTCTAGAAAACACCGGCGATTGTCTAAACATTGTGTCTACCATCATGTCCTCACTATATCTGAAACTGAACCTGTCAAAGACTGAACACCTTGTGTTTCCTCCCGCTACTAATGTACCTATACCCGACATTGCCATTTCCGTGTGTGGTTCCACTATTACTCCCCAGCAACATGCCCGCTGTCTTGGGGTCATACTTGACTCCGAGCTTTCCTTTGTCCCCCACATACGATCACTGGCTCGCTCTTGTTATCTGCACCTCAAAAACATTTCCAGAACTCGATCTTTTCTTACTTACTCTGACTGTTTCTCTTATTCATTCTCGTCTCGACTATTGTAACTCCCTTCTAATCGGTCTCCCTCTTACCAAACGCTCCCCCCCCAATCTGTCTTGAATGCTGCTGCCAGGATCATATTCCTCGCAAATCGTTACACCGATGCCTCTACCTTGTGCCAGTCATTACACTGGCTACCCATCCACTCCAGAATCCAGTACAAACTTATTACCCTCACCCGCAAAGCTCTTCATGGCTCAGCACCACCCTACATCTCCTCCCTTGTTTCAGTATACCATCCTACCCGCGCTCTCCGTTCTGCTGATGACCTGAGGTTAGCATCCTCAATAATCAGAACCTCCCACTCCCGTCTCTAAGACTATACACGTGCTGCGCCAATTCTTTGGAATGCACTTCCCAGGTTAATACGAGTAGTCCCCAATCCCCACAATTTTAAGCGTGCCCTGAAAATGCATTTATTCAGACTGGCCTATCACCTCAACACATTAACCTAATCTTTCCCTGTGTGGCACAGCCAAAAGTTTTACCATAACTAGACTCCCCGCATCATGTTCCCACATGCTTTATGCATCCATTAGCCCTCTGTGTCTGTACTGTTACACACTTAACATTATGGCTGGTCCATACAATCAGGTCAACTGTTACCACCCACCTTTCGTGTCTCCCCTTTTTTCCTCATAGATTGTAAGCTTGCGAGCAGGGCCCTCATTCCTCTTGGTATTTGTTATAATCTATGTGATTATTGTTATGCTGTAATGTCTATTGTCTGTACAAGTCCCCTCTGAAATGTAAAGTGCTGCGAAATATGTCAGCGCTATAGAAATAAAATTTATTATTATTATCTGTGCTATCGGCTAAGACCCTATTGCGCTTCTTGTCTCCTAGTTTTCTCTCCAAGGAAGGAAAAATGTTATTTTTACCACGTAAATGTTGCTAACTTCTGAACAGGCCACTATAGCCGGCAGACTCTAAGGCCACTATTTGGCCGTGAATTGCCATGGCAAACATCACGACCACACAATCAGGATCTCAGGGTGGCGGTGGCGTTAAAGAGGAAGCCCGCCAAACTCTGCTAACCACATAGATGCCGTAGTCACTATTGTCAGCAGCATCAAAGGGGTTAAAAAGCCATGGTTGGTGCCAAAAAACAATTAAGGCTGATACAGCAAGATGTTAGCTATAGTGTATAGCTATATTTTTATCAGTTGAGGCTTGCTATTGTCTGTTATGTGAGGTCAGTAAAAAGACGTATTGGTGGTCACAAAGTGGTTAACAGGACAGAAGGTATGTAGAAGTCAAAGGAATTTAGCAAGATGAATGTACAATATAAACAGTTCATTACACCTACTGAAACAGATGTGTTAAGAGTCAATGGCTATCAAAGAGTTAATTGGAAAAACTGAAGATATGAAGGAATCACAAGAGTACTGCAAGATAACTGCACAGTGTGAATGGACAATGCTCCACTCCAAACAACTGAACTTTTGAGTCTCAATACTATTACACGGGTGTGACTCTGCCTGGGTCTAGGGAAATTAGGTCACAAACGCACCAAACAAGTTGTAAAACCTGATGTGGGGAATAGCAAATGGCAACAGCCATAGGGGAATGGAGTGGAGCCCAGCCTAGTCGGATTGGTACATTAGACTAGAGCATTAATATCCTTTTTTCCTTTTTTGTGTACTCAGCATTTCTCCTTAGAACCATGCCCCTTCTAATCAAGAAAAAGTTTCTCATATACCTTTTTGCAATCTACAATCCAAATTTGATTGAACTCATACTCAGTTTCTGCTTCTGCCTCTGGTCCATACACTATCTTGACACTAGTAGAGAATCTATTGACGACCAGAAGATGTAGGGAGATATTAAAAGCATTAAGGACTTTTAGCATAAGAGGAAATTTTAAATGGAAATTGACAGGTTTAATGTACTAAATAATTTAGACTTGGCTACTGAACTTAGCAACCAACTGTTTTTCAACAAGCCTATGGGCTGACTGAAGATATTCCAGATTTTTTAACTAAGCACAGACAGTCACAGGAAATGTCGCTCTTTCAAGTAAATATCACCATTTATCAAGGGCTAATTTATAGCGAAGTGCTCATGGTCGTCATTAGAATAATGTTTTTGGTGGAAAGCCAAACATCTATGAGAGCCATTTTGAGAATAGGTCAAAGTTGTATCGGCGAAATTGCATTGTTAGTCAGTCCAGATTTTAAAAAAGTCCTGTGAAATGCAGTTAAGCGATATGTCTAGGTTCAATTACATGGGGGAGCATCTTCAGAAGAATCACCTAGGTCAAAGGAGCTGGATAGGGTGCAGTACCTGAGTCTTTCTCTGCAAGACTGTAAGTGAAAAATGCTTGAGTTTCTCCATCACTTCTATTATACTAGTTACTCAAGTCGAGCCCATTTGAGTGTCTGACCTGCTCGATTCGAGTACCGAGCACTCGATCATCACTATTCATAACTTCCCTAAATTCTTATGAAAAAATATTCAGGACATGCTGCACTGAACTACTGTAACCAATTTTGTATATATTTTATTAGTCGGAGTAGGTACATTTAACATTGGCTCCACCAAAATGGACCCAGACTCAGACTCCACAGCACTGGCTTCAAGTTGACTAGTGGATATCACTATTAGTAATAAGCGCAAGTGCTCTTTACTCGAGTTTGTATTTGTCTGTGGTGCTCGGGTATGACTCGACTATCACGGTTGCTCAAGCAACATGTTCGAGTCTCCGTGGCCGCATGTTTCGTGGCTCTTAGATAAACAGAAAACATGTGCGGATTGCAAGACAAACATGGGCAAGCTCTGCATATTTTGTGGCTCGCTAGCAAGAGCAAAACGTACGGCCACGGGGACTCGAACATGTCACTTAAGCACTTGCGATACTCTGTACTTAACCAAGGATCTAGGCAAACTCGCGTAAAAAGCACTTACGTTCATCACTAATCACCATTCCTCAAAGCCTAATTTTAAGGCCAAGAGCTATTAGTGACCGACTGAATATTTGTATTTTACTGGAGAAAAATTCTTAGAAAAGAAACCACAAGGATAATTTCTTGATCCATATGCAAAAAGGCTCAGAATAATTGCCAAAAGGAACTTAGGTTGTATACTGCCCACAGCAAATGTGTGTGCAAAACGTTTCTCTCGTTTAGGGCAGACAGAAATAGTATGAGAGGCGTCTCCACAGAAAAAACACAGCTTATTACGCCTTCTAAACTCCCGACGTTGCGCCGTAGACAAAACCCCATCACATTCAGGTTCAGACATTTGTTCAAAAGGTGGCAGCGCCTCCCGTGTAGTTTTACGCTCACGTAAACGCCAATCAACTTGAATGGCTAATGACATAGAGCCATCCAGATCAGAGGGAACAGGAAATCTCACCATAACATCTTTTACGGTCTCTGACAAACCTTTCCGAAAGAGAGCTGCCAATGCACTATCATTCCATGTAGTAAGGACCGCCCACTTTCGGAATTTTTGACAGTACAACTCTGCAGGATCCTGACTCTGGTTTAATGCCAACAGGGTTATCTCAGCTTGATCAACGGCATTAGGTTCATCATACAACAACCCCAAGGCCTGAAAAATGCATCCACATTAGTCAGAAAAGGATTTTCAGGTGTCAGAGAAAAAGCCCAATCTTGGGGATCGCCGCGCAGCAAGGAGATGACAATTTTAACCTGCTGCACAGAGCTCCCCGATGACTTAGGCTTCAAAGCAAGAAATAATTTACAATTATTCTTAAAATACAGAAATTTAGACCGATCGCCAGAAAACACATCAGGAGTAGGAATCTTGGGTTCGGCAGCATGTGACTGAATAAGGTAGGTGGAAATTCCCTGTACTTCAGCAGCAAGCTGCTCCACACGATCAGACAGTTGCTTAATCTCCATTAGGAAAAAAATCCTCCTACGGCCCCAGAGAAAGAGAGGAAAAAATACATAACTAAAAATAAAAAAATTCTGACACTTTTTTTTTTCTTTCTCTAACAATTCTTTCTTGCATTTGAGTACCCTAGAATCTGCGGTATGACTGGTGATTCTGTTATGAATGGGAAACCGAGGAGGAAAAAAAGACAACAAGCTAAGTCTCAGAAAACCAGAGAAGTTGGTAACTATGCAGATTGCAGATCCCTGATCTTACCCGCACAACTAGCAGCAGTCGTGGAGCGTTCCTACGCTGGTCCTAGACGCCTCGTCACAACCGGAGAACTACATAAGCCTAAAGCAGGAAAAGAGGAAAACTAACTGCCCCAGAGCAGACCCTAAAGGAAAGACAGCCTCCCACATGTATTGACGGTGAAACAAGATGAAAATATAAACAAAGGCAGGAAAATAGGCTGAGCAAACGATGGGGCCCGGCTAACTAAAAAGGACAGAAAAGGAAAGACACTGTCTGCAATCAGCTAAAAAAAAACCTACAAAAATATTGTCCAACACTTCTGATAGCAAAATTAACCCTGAAGTCACTAGACTTCTAAAGGTACTGTCACACTTAGTGATGTACCAGCGATATGATGCAGTCAGGATCGCTGGTACATCTGTTATGATTGAGTCACCGTAGGAGGCAAAAACAGAAATGCTATCTAAGTCCAGAAAACCAGAGAAGTTGGCAACTATCAGATTGCAGACCCCTGAACCTATCAACACAACTAGCTGTAGCCGTGGGGGGTTCCTACGATGACCTAGACCCCTCGATCACAGCCGGAGAGATACAAAGGCCTAAAGAAGGAAAGGGGAAATCTAACTGCCCCAGAGCAGACCCCAAAGCAAAAGGCAGCCCCCCACATATAATGACGGTGAAGCAAGATGAAAACACTTACACAGACAGAAAGACAGGCTGAGCAAAGACGGGGCCCAAAAACTACCTAGATAGAAACGGATAGGAAGGCTGCTGTCTGCAATCTGCCAAAACCCTATCAGAGACAAAAGCCAACAAGCTGATATAAAAATGGCCCTGAAGCAACTAAGCTTCAAAAACTAAATCAGCACTCAGGTACTTTCTGAAGACAGAGCTCACGGAACACTGCACACTCCAGCAGGGAGTGGCAGAATCCAAAAAGCAAGAAAAACAAAAGCAAATCTAAATGCAAAAAGGCAAAACAGAAAACTTAGCTTTAGGAGAGCAGGAATCAGACTGGTGTCCGAGAGTCCACAGAGAAATCACCCACAGGGCAGAAAGGGCGTAGGCTGCCTTAAATCCAGTCAGAGACTCCACTCAGCCAATCGTCTTCATTAGTCCCAGGTGCCTGATAATCAGGCTCACTACCTTCCTTCAATAGAATAGGGAGTTCACCAGGCCTCAGTGACGGAGGGGAAAATGAACTCACAACATACATCGCTAAGTGGTCGCTAGTGAGCTGCCACACAGGCAGATCTCACCAGCGACATCGCTGGGGACGGGGGTCGCTAGGTAAGTATCAGACACAGCGATGTCGGTAGCAATATCGCTATAACGTCACAAGTTATAGCGATATTGCTAGCGATATCGCTTAGTGTGACAGTACCTTAAACCTACATCAGCACTCTGAAATATTCTGAGACAGAGCAAAAAAGAGGCCAATATAATAAGGGACAAAAAGCAGATTGGCAAATACTGATTAATAGGAGTGGAATTTCAGCATAGCCCCAGCAGGGGCAGGCTGATTACACCAAAAACTGAATTGACCAACAAGCGCAAGTGTGAACATTAGCAAAAAACAAACTTAACTTGAGAAGACTGGAAAAGAGCTGAAGTCCAGGACCTGAGAAGCAGACTGAATCACCAGCACCCGGATAGGGCGTCGGCTGTCTTATATCCAGTCTGATACTCCAGAGATCCAATCGTTATCTTCCTCATCAGGTGGCAGATCACTACCACTTAAACCAACCGCACTACCTCCTGTCACCACCAGAGGGAGAATGGAATGGGAACTCTCAACTGGTGGAGCAGAAAATGAGTTCATGACAGCCAAGCCGGCGTAGAGAGACTTCTAGGCCATGCAATGTTTCTCTGGGAATTTAAATATGAAAATAGCCTACTCGTCGAGAAAAAGAGAACTTGATCTCTGGCACCACCTGTTGGATGTAGCAATCCTGAAAATGAATATCTACCTTCTAATTGAGAATCGGAAACACCCTGGAACATGTGTCTGCAAATGAAGGTTTGGCTTCTTGCCACTAGTCATGCGGCCCGACTCATTAAAGGGGCAATACTGATTTTTAAGAATGCTACATCCAAAAAGTTGCACCCTAGATCAAGACCCTATCCTTCTGAAGAGGCTATTTGAATATTTTAATTCCCATAGGAGCATTCTATGGCCTATATGGCTCCTTACAATTGCATGGCATTCTGCACAAAAAGTCTTAGTTCCTCACCGGTTAACGGTATTTTTCGGAGTCCATGACAGCACCACCTGAGAGAGGGGATCCGCCCTTCAGGAACAGGAAACCTACAGATACAAAAGGGCAGCACCTCTCCCACTCATCAGTTGGATTACAGAGCACAAGAGGACCTCCAAGGTTAATGGCATGAATTATGTACAATACTATTATTACTTAACTATTTATCACCCGTGGATATATATAAGAGGAAAAAGGTGCACTCCCCAACTTAGGACCGGGGCGGGAATCTACGGGTGCTGTCATGGACTCCGAAAGATACCATTAACCGGTGAGTAACTAAGACTTTATTCGGTCGTCCATGACAGCACCACCTGAGAGAATTAGAGAATAATAACTACTTTAGAGAGGGACTACAGCCTGCAGAACCCTGACACCAAAGGAGAGGTCTGAGGAAGTACCCAAGTCTAGCCTATAATGACTATAGAAGGTGCTCGGAGAGGACCAAGTAGCCGCCTTACATATCTCGTCAATGGAGACTTCTGATCTTTTGGCCCACGAGGTCGCCATGGCTCTGGTGGAATGCGCCAGCTTTCCTGGTGCCGATCTGCCTTTTGAGGTGTATGCAAGTGAAATAGCTTCTCTAATCTACCTGGCTAGTGTGTTTTTTGATGCTCTAAGGCCTTTCCTAGCGCCTTGATGGGAGACAAATAGGGCATTATCTTTCTTCCAGGGATCGGTAACTGCCAGATATTCTATGAGGCATCTCCTAACATCTAGGGTGTGTAGTTTCATTTCCTTCTCGTTAGCTGTATTAAGGAGGAAGGATGGAAGGACTATCTCCTGTAACCTATGAAACCTAGAAACTACCTTAGGTAAGTATGCCGGATCCGGCCTAAGTATTACCCTATCGTCCCTGAACTGCATATAAGGAGGATGCCTAGATAATGCCTGGATGTCGCTTACTCTACGAGCTGACGTCAGAGCTACCAGGAAGGCTACTTTGAGGGACAGGTTTTTTATGGAAGCTGATGAGATAGGTTCAAATGGAGCTTCCATCATAGCCGTGAGCACTAGATTCAGGTCACATGGCATGAATCTATCCCTCACTACTGGTCTGGATCTACCTGCTGCCTTAATGAACCTACTGACCCTGTAATTACCCGTGATGTCACAGCAAAAAAGGGCCCCCAAGGCTGATACTTGTACCTTAAGGGTACTGTTGGAAAGCCCCATGTCCAGACCTTTCTGTAGAAGTTCTAAGATCTGAATTATAGGTGCTGACTCCCCAGCGACTACTACCGAGTTCTGAAGGAATCTTTTCCAGATTCTAACGTAAATTTTGGTTGTAATGATTTTTCTACTTTTAAGCAGGGTGTTAATCAGGTCTGGGGAGAAACCTTTATCTTTTAGAAGTGATCGTTCAAAATCCACACCGTCAGATGTAGGCCAGCCACCTGAGGATAGTAAACTGGGCCCTGGGATAGGAGATCTGAGATGTCCGGCAGTACCCAAGGATCGGACACAGACATGGCCCTGCCTCCTGGGCCAAAACGGAGCGATCACTATAATCCTCACCCTATCTTTCCTGATTTTCCTCATCACCAGGGATAGTAGAGATAGGTGAGGGAAGGCGTAGGCCAGCCTGAAGTCCCACTTTATCAGAAAAGCGTCTACCACCAGAGGGTCTTCTCTGGGATTTAGAGAGTAGAATTGTCTCACTTTCCTGTTTTCCTTGTGGCGAAGAGATCTACCTCTGGTTGCTCCCACTTTTGTACAGTCAGGACGAAGATGGAGGTTTTTAGGGACCATTCCCCTTGTTTTAGCAGATTGCGGCTTAAGAAATCTGCTGTGGCGTTTTCTTTCCCTTTTATAAGTAGAGCTGTTAAAGATAGAAAATGCTGCTCTGCAAGTTGGAAAAAGCGCTCTGCTACATTCATCAGGGGTCTGGAACGAGTCCCGCCTTGGTGATTGATATATGCCACGGTGACCTGATTGTCGGAGAACACTCGCACGTGATGACCCTGTAGATACACAAGGAGCCTTTTAGCTGCCTGCTCCACCGCTGTCAATTCTTTTAGGTTAGACGACATTTCTACCTGATTATGCTCCCATAGTCCCTGGACTAAAATCTCACCCAAATGAGCCCCCCAGCTGGAAGGGCTTGCGTCTGTGGTGACTATGCGGGTTAAGTTATACTCCCAGGGTACCCCTCTGGATAAGTTATTCCTCTCTAACCACCACTCTAGGGACTCTCTCGTGCTCCGGGACAAAGTTAGCTGGCCCTCCAGGTAACCTCCAAGGATTCTTTGATGTAATAACACCTCGCCCTGTAATTTCATTGTGTGAAACTGGGCCCACCGGACCGTGGGGATGCAGGACGAGAGAGAGACCAGAAGGGACATGGCTTTCCTGAAGGACATGGTGGCGTTATTGGAAGCGTTCAGGACCTGATAGTGTAGGCGAACTAACTTCTCAGGAGGCAGACGGCATTCCTGCTTCTCAGAATCTAAGATTAGGCCTAAGAATTGCTGGACTTTCATTGGCTGCAACCGAGAATTTTTGATGTTAAGTAGCCATCCCAACCGTTCTAGGGCAGATATTGCCTTTTGTAACTGCTCCGAACAATGTTCCGCCGATTCGCCTATAATGAGGAAGTCATCCAGGTAGGGGACCACTAGAATGTCTGATTCATGTGGATGGGCCATAAACTCTGATACAACTTTAGTAAATACCCGTGGAGCGACTGCAACCCCAAAGGGGAGGGCTCCATATTGGAAATGTCGAACTGACCCATCTAACTGAACCGCCACTCTGAGGAAACGCTGATGGGCTGCATGAATGGGTATATGGTAGTAGGCGTCTTTTAAAACTAACACCACCATAAAGCAATTTTAAAACAACAATTTTATTGTGGAATTGATTGTTTCTATTTTGAACGGACGCATGACCAGAAATTCGTTAAGGGCTTTAAAATTTATTATAGTCCTGAAGGAGCCGTCTGGCTTACGGACTAGGAACAGAGGGGAGTAGAAACCTCTTCCCCTCTCTGCCTCCGGCACCTCTGTTAGGACCTTCTTGCGGCATAGATCATGAACCTCGGCCTCCAGGGCAGCTTGTTCTGATGGGTAAGACCTAAGTGGGGTAACCTTAAATCTGTGTTGGGGAAACAGGAAAATTCTAGCCGTAGTCCTGAGGCTATCAACCCGAGGATCCAGTTGCTACTAGAAATTAGCGACCGGGCCAGGTAGAAGGCAGCTAGTCTCCCTCCTACCGGAGCCACTAGTCATTGGGGTGGCTTTTTAGCTTCACGCGCTGGCCCTTCCTGGCGCCCCCTCCTCCAAACATTAATCCTGTACCTTTCCTTCTTTTTTCCTCCCATCTGCCTTGATCCCTGGACGGCCTTCTACGGAAATATCCCTTCCTGGTAAAGGGACATCTGTAAGAAGGATTCGGCAGACTGGGGTATTTCTTTTTATCATCCCTGGCTTTTTCTAAAAGTTCGTCCAGCACGGGACCGAATAGATATTCCCCCTCACACGGAATGGAACAGAGACGGGACCTGGCCTGGATATCTCCCGGCCAACATTTCAACCAGAGAGCCCTTCGAGCTGCATTTGATAATCCTGCGGTCCTGGCCGCCATCCTTGCCGAATCCGCCGAAGCATCAGCTAAAAAGGAAGCTGCGTTTTGAATGATCGGCAGGGTCTTCCGGATGGATGCTCTCGAGGCTCCGTCTTTTAGCTGAGAATCCAGTTGATCCAGCCAGATCCATGATGGTGCATGTGGCAGCTACCGCTGGTCTTAAGGGCATGTCACACTAAGAGATATCGCTAGCAATATCGCTATAACTAGTGACGTTATAGCGATATTGCTAGCGATATCTCTGTGTCTGATACTTACCAGCGACCGGCTCCCCCGCTGGTTATCGCTGATCGCGCGAGAACGTTCAGGACTGTTTCTCGTCGTCAGCTTCCTGTGGCGCTTCCTGCTGTGAGGACGAGCGACGCGTGGAGCCGGGCGGGAGGACGCAGGATCGCCTGGTGTGACAGGTAAGTAGCGATCCCCGTCCCCAGCGATGTCGCTGGTGAGATCTGCCTATGTGGCAGCTCACTAGCGACCACTTAGCGATGTACCAGCGATCCTGACCGCGTCATATCGCTGGTCGGGATCGCTGGTACATCGCTAAGTGTGACAGTACCTTTAGAGCACCAGCTGACATCTCCCATGTTCCTTTTAGAAATGAATCCGCTTTTTTATCTAACGGATCTTTTAGGGAGACCATGTCGTCAAACAGTATGGAGGATTTTTTGGATGCCTTGGCTACTGCTGCGTCGAACTTAGGGGCCTTGTCCCATCTGCTTACCACAGGGTCATCAAAGGGGTACTGCCGCTTAAAGGCCGGTGGTAAGGTGCCCCTCATTTCAGGCCTTTTCCATTCTGTCTATCAGGCTCTGGACTTTGTTATTTAGCGGGAAGGCCCTGTGCTTCCTTGGATCTAGACCACCGAACATCATATCCTGTGCAGAGAGTTCTGGTTTCGTGTCCGCTACCCCCATGGTGGACCTTGCTGCTTTGACTAGCCTATCCATTTGGTCTAGGGGGAAGTAGAAACGGCTAGAGTCTTCCTCCGAAGATCAAGAGGAGGCAGGGGACACTGAGGAGTTATCGTCCTTCCTACGGGCGACCGAGGACTCTGAACCCGAAAAACTAACCTCTTCTCCTAGAAGATTCACCTTGTGATAGGGCTTTCATCTCTGTCCTGATTATTTCTCTCAGGCTTGTGTTGAAATCAGGCGTCTCTTCCGCTACCTGTGTAAACGGGGGAGAGTGTAAGGGCCTGTCAATCTAGCCATGGACTATCGTTCCCTTTTTAACCCCTACCATCTGTCGCACGCATGGCTGACACAACTTTTTAGGGTGGGCATCTGGCAAGGGGCAACTACAGAGGGCACACTCCCTGTGCTTCTGTTTAACCGAACTTTTCTTCCCCTGTGAAAAAACATAAGGGAACACTGACTGCATCAGGGTACTTTCACGGAGATCTCTTACCCATGCAGTTGAAGCAGGTACCAGATCACGGAGGGAGGAAGGGGGATCCTTCAGCCTGGAGGAAATTCTGCGGCTCTGCCTGCTCGTTCGTCCCTGCTTCTTCTGCTGGCCACTTGTATGAGGCTTCACCGAGGCCTGCTTCTGCGGGTGCTCCTGCACCTCATCCTGCTGGTCTATGGGGGCTTCCGTCATATCCATTGCTGCAATGGGCCTTCGGAAGCACCCCAGCAGTGCCCCAGCCTGCCTTATATTACCTCCCGATATCCGGGTTAGCAGGGCTCTGGCCAGGGCACCTCCCATCTGGGACCCTCCTGCGACTTACCCGCCCTCCGGCCCCCCCTCCCCCCCGCTACATGCGACCCTGGACAGCCGTGCTCTTGCGGAGCATACAGAAAGCCGGCTGGCACCTGACTTCCGGTTTCGACGTTCCCAGCACCGCCCCCTCCACCGCGTCACCTCCGCCGCTGAAACTGAGACCACGGGAGCGTGCGACAGGGAGCCGACACGGCGCCCCCAGATCGGTATGCCTCCAGGCCCCCGTGCGCCGACCTGTGCAGCTGATCGGGCGCTAATGCAGGACGGGGCTGAAAAAAGACCGGACCCCGGGGAGGGGGGCGCACCAGGAAGGGCCCAGGAAATAAATACCGCCGGTGCTGGCACTCTGGAGATGGCTATCCTCCGGACCCCTTGCTCCACCTGCTCCGCACACTGCCTTGGAGACCTACCCGGCCCCACCGTGGCGCTTTCATGGACCCCGGACTGACCGAGGTAGGAGATCCCCCCGCTACCTGGGTCGGTCAGCCGGCCTGGGAATTCCCTTGACGATCCATGACGGACGATCTGTAGGAAGTCCTGTCCTCTAGGAACAGGAAACTAACTGATGCATGGGAGAGGTGCCGCCCTTTTGTATCTGTAGGTTTCCTGTTCCTGAAGGGCGGATCCCCTCTCTCAGGTGGTGCTGTCATGGACGACCAAATAAAGAATGTTTCCCCTGAGACCTTTGTCAAAGAAAATATTAAGATCCATAAAGCCACTCTAGTGAGTGGGCATTCACCCCCCTCCCCTCCTCTAACAAATTTTCCAGTAGGAAAAAGAGCTTACATTTTACATCAAATAAGGCAGGATACCTTTCACAAGATGGGACATGAAGTCTGGTGTTTCACTGATTAGAGGAGGGGCAAAGAGCTCTAGCCAGGATGAGCTGCTATGATGAAAGAACTTCCCTCAGACTTATTGCCTCCAAAAGACCGGAGCCTGCCTACAGAAGATTTTTTTTTCCTCCCCCAAGAAATATATAATATTCATTATGTAAATTAGGGGAGAGGTCACTGAGGGATCAGAGACCTGTCAGAAGCCATACATATGAATAGCTAAGCAGAGCACCACATGAAGACCCTCCCACAGGCCCGCCCTGAAGCACGAGCATATCACTAACTCAAAACTAAAAATAAAGACTAAGCAACAACCACAAGATGGATTTCATCAACCAAGGTATAATTTTAATCAATATAACGGCGTTAACCTGACACTGTCTGTAGGTTACTATGCACAACGCTGCTGAAAGGTTCCCTTTAAAGCAAACATCAATTAAGTGGTGTTAGGAGGAAGGCAAACTGAAGGCAATGAACACTGAAATGAGTTTCAGAAAAGGTGGTTATGGTGGAGCTCTACAGCAATCAGGAAAACAAGATGATGTGATAAAGGACGACCAATCAATCAATAACTAGAGAATGTAGCAGCAACCACAGATGTCCCAAAAGCACTGGTGCTTCAGTAAATGGCAACGTTAAAAAAAGAAATGTCCTTAACGTGTGCTGCACCAATCTGAAGGTTCACCTTCTCAAACTGGAATTGGATACCACCAGGAAATTACAGGTCAGTGAGCCTTACTTCTATACCAGGAAAGATCTTTGAACAAATTATTAAACATTAAGTATGTAAGCACTTGGATAAAAATATAGTAATTAACCAAGACCAACATGGGTTTATAGCAAAAAAGTCATGCCAGTCCAATCTAATTTCCTAGAATCACTGACTCGGTGGATCAGGGAAATCTGGAAGATATAGTATATTTCAACTTTAGTAAAACATTTGATAAAGTATCTCATACTATCGTTACTGAAAAAATGAATGCGGATGGGATTGACAAGGCTACGGTTAGATAGATTCATATCTAGCTCAGTCACCGTACTCAAAGAGTGGTAATAAATGGTTGTACATCCAGTTGGAAGAGTGTTTCACATGGGGTACCTTAAGGGCCCCTTTACATTTAGCGATGCACCAGCGATCCAGACCACGATATGACCCGGTCAGGATTGCTGGTGCATCGCTAAATGGTCGCTAGTGAGCTGCCAAACAGGCAGATCTCAGCAGCGACGCAGCAGCGGTCGTTACTTACCTGTCAGACGCGGCAATGATGATGTCCTCCGCCCGCGTCCACGCGTCGCTCGTTGGCGCCAACAGGAAGCCCAGCAGGAAGCCGCCGCCAAGAAATGGACCAGGCCGATCTCGCGCGATCACTGATAACCAGCAGGGGAGCCGGTCGGAGGTAAGTATCACATGTAGCGATATCGCTAGCAATATCGCTGCTGCGTCACAAAATCGGTGACGCTTTAGCGATATCGCTATGTGTAAAGCCCCCTTAAGGCTCTGTCCTGGCCCCAATGTTGTTCAACACTTTTATAAATGATCTAGATAAGGGAATTGAAGGTAAACTAATCAAATTTGTGGACATTGCAAAGCTAGGTGGGATAGCTATCTCTAGAGAAGACAGATAAATGGTCCAGTAAGATCTAGATAAGCTTGTGTATAGCAAAAAATATGCTGCCGCTCTATATAACACCACAATAGCTGTAGCTTTGGAATCCGCTGCCCCACTTACACATACCAAAACTCGCAAAATCAACAGACAGCCCTGGCACACCAGCCTGACCAAAGAGCTGAGGCGAGCTTCCAGGGCTGCTGAGCGCAGATGGAAAAGATCCCACTCCAACGAGCATTTCATCGCATTCAAACAGTCCCTCACTACTTTCAAGACCACACTCGCCACAGCTAAACAAACCTACTTCTCATCTCTCATATCCTCCCTGTCTCACAAACCTAAACAGTTATTCAACACCTTCAATTCTCTCCTCCGCCCCCCAGCACCTCCTCCCTCCCCACTCATCTCAGCTGAAGACTTTGCCTCATTTTTCAAGCAGAAAATTGATAACATCAGGGACAGTTTTGGTCAACAACCCCCAGAGCCCTTCCTCCCGACTTCCCAGCCCTCCACCTTCAAAACCAACTTCTCCACCATTACAGAAGATCGACTCTCCACTCTACTCTCAAGATCACATCTCACCACCTGTGCACTCGACCCGATCCCATCCCACTTCATCCCAAACCTCACCACAGTCTTCATCCCAACCCTAACCCATCTCTTCAACCTATCACTAACAACTGGTGTTTTCCCCTCAAGCTTTAAACATGCCTCCATCACACCTATCCTCAAAAAGCCCTCTCTTGACCCATCCTCTGCATCTAGCTATCGCCCTATATCACTTCTCCCATACGCCTCCAAGCTACTGGAACAACACGTCTACCTTGAACTGTCCTCCCATCTCTCTTCTTGCTCCCTCTTCGACCGCTTACAATCTGGCTTCCGGTCACACCACTCCACTGAAACTGCCCTTACTAAGGTCACCAATGACCTCTTAACTGCCAAGAGCAAGCGACACTACTCTGTCCTCCTCCTCCTGGACCTGTCGGCTGCCTTTGACACAGTGGACCATTCCCTATTATTACAGACCCTCTCATCCCTCGGCATCACAGACTTGGCCCTCTCCTGGATCTCATCATACCTAACAGACCGGACATTCAGCGTCTCCCACTCACACACCACCTCCTCACCTCGCCCCCTATCTGTCGGAGTCCCACAAGGTTCAGTCCTAGGGCCCCTGCTGTTCTCTATTTACACCTTTGGCCTGGGACAGCTCATAGAATCTCATGGCTTTCAGTATCATCTTTATGCTGATGACACACAGATCTACATCTCTGGACCAGATATCACCTCCCTACTAACCAGAATCCCTCAATGTCTGTCCACTATTTCATCCTTCTTCTCCACTAGATATCTGAAACTCAACATGGACAAAACAGAATTCATCATCTTTCCCCCATCTCACGTGACCCCCCCTACGAACCTATCAATTACAGTAAATGACTGCCCACTCTCCCCAGTCCCACAAGCTCGCTGCCTCGGAGTAATCCTTGATGCTGATCTCTCCTTCAAACCACATATCCAAACCCTTTCCACTTCCTGCCGACTTCAACTCAAAAATATTTCACGCATCCGTTCATTCCTCACCCAAGAATCTGCAAAAACCCTAGTCCATGCCCTCATCATCTCTCGCCTTGACTACTGCAACCTCATGCTCTGCGGCCTCCCCTCAAACACTCTCGCACCCCTCCAATCTATTCTAAACTCTGCTGCCCGACTAATCCACCTGTCCCCCCGCTATTCCCCAGCTTCTCCCCTCTGTCAATCCCTTCACTGGCTCCCAATTGCCCAGAGACTCCATTACAAAACCCTAACCATGACATACAAAGCCATCCACAACTTGTCTCCTCCATACATCTGTGACCTCGTCTCCCGGTACTTTCCTGCACGCAACCTCCGATCCTCACAAGATCTCCTTCTCTACTCCCCTCTTATCTCCTCTTCCCACAATCGCATACAAGATTTCTCTCGCGCATCACCCCTACTCTGGAACTCTCTACCACAACATATCAGACTCTCACCTACCATCGAAACCTTCAAAAAGAGCCTGAAGACCCACCTCTTCCGACAAGCCTATAACCTGCAGTAACCACCGATCGACCAAACCGCTGCACGACCAGCTCTACCCTCGCCTACTGTATTATCACCCATCCCTTGAAGATTGTGAGCCCTCGCGGGCAGGGTCCTCTCTCCTCCTGTACCAGTTATGACTTGTATTGTTTAAGATTATTGTACTTGTTTTTATGTATACCCCCCTCACATGTAAAGCGCCATGGAATAAATGGCGCTATAACAATAAATAATAATAATAATAATAATAGCAAAAAATAGGGATTTAATACTTAACCTTTAATAGGTATATATATTTTTTACATTTTTAAAAGACGGATTCTACACTTTATGCAACATCCTGCCACCCCATTAAAACCATACAAAATATTCCACTAGGTGAAGTTGTATGAGTCAGAAGGAATACTTCTTCAGATATTACATTTAAAAAGGAAAAATTTCAGGTTAATGAAAGATTAAAAAAGCGTGGATATTCTCAGTGTATGTTGGACAGAGCAAACAGTTTGATTGCTGTTAGAAAGAGACAAGATATGTTAAAAGAAAAAATATTAGATAATACAGAACAGGCGTTTAATCAGATTACATTTGTAACACAGTATAGTCCCCAGTTTGCTGAAATAAAAAGTATAATTACTAAATATATTCCAGTACTATATCAGAATGACATACTACGCAACATTTTGAAACAACCTATTAGATTTTCTGCAAAAGGGCACCATCTTTGGAGGGATTTATTATCACCAAGCCTTTACATGAATAATGCTATAATAAGGGAGAAAACTTGACTGAACACTGTTGAATTTTTTAAATGTGGACAACGCTCTTGTCTATGTTGTGATCTTATTGAGAATACAAGGGAATTTAATTCAATGACAATGAATAGATCTTACAAGATTAAATCATTAACTGTAATAGTACTTTTGTAGTATATCTAATATCTTGTTTGATGTGCAGAGTTCGAAACGTGGGATGTACAACTAATGGATTAAAAGTGAGAATCAGATGGCATCTCTCTGCTGCAGCCAACAATAAAACAGTTACACATTCAGCTGCATCAAAGCATTTCTCCCAGCAGCACAATGGGAACACTACAATGTGTAGATCACTGGCATTGAAAGAGTGTTTAAACCTTTTAGAGGGGGAGACCACCACAGAAAGTTGTTTAATAGGGAATCTTGGTGGATTTATACTTTGCAAACTAGAGCCCCTATGGGAATGAATATCAAACATGATCTAACGCACCATTACATATGAGTGTGGTTTTCTGTTTCCTCTAAGTTTTTTCTGGGTGTTGATTTGCTTACTTATGTATTTTTCAATTCTTTGTCTATGTCTTTCTTTAGAATTTTAAACAAGTGTGATACCTCTTAGCAGGAGAGGAATTTTATATGTGATTGTGTGCAATTAGAGACATGGTTGGGATAGGATGTGGTATTTAAAGGGGTAACTTAGTATTGTATGGTATGCAAAAACTAAGAACTTTTGTTCGAAACGCGTCTGCCCATGCTACAGTTCCCACATGGGGTTGTGATTTTTTTTACACTGTTTGACCTTTGGTTTATGAAAAATGTTATTCAATAAAAAAAAAATTTAATTTTTTAATGGACTTGTTTGAGCTGGATTATACCTTGGACCATTGCTTTTCCTGTTGCACTACAGTTTTCATGCTCGGAGTCCAGTAACAACTGATGGGTGACTTTTTATTTTTCTGTTCCAGAGTTATAGCCACATAAAGTGACAGTGGTCAGAATTGTAAAATGTGGACTGGTCAGGAAGGTGAAAGCAGGCTTCGGACTGAAGGGGTTAGAGAGATTTTATTATAACTTTATGAAGGTTTTATAAAAAATTATTTTCAGAATTGGTGTAAAATCCAATTTGAAAATGAATCCACCCCATGTTAACCCCTTTCTGACCTTTGATGTACTATTCCATCCATGTGCCCTAGGCCCCTATGACCATGGATGGAATAGTAAGTCATACGCAATCAGCCGTGCTCACGGGGGAGCGTGGCTGATCGTGGCCAGGTGTCAGCCGATTCTCACAGCTGACACCCGGGAGCAAGCAGAGGGGCTGTCAGCTGTGACAGCCCCTCTGCCTTTGGATCGGAGACCAAACGGTAGAACGTGGGGTCCCGATCGCTCCCATCGTAACCTTATGTCGTCATAATGATATCCGGGTTACTAGAGCTCAGACTTCCCGTCATGGGCAGAGCATGTCAGGAAGTCTCTGGGGTTAGTGAGAAATTACATGCAGCGCTGACAGCTTATATGGCATGCAGATCTGCATGACATATAAGCGATCAGCCTGCACAAAATGAGTGTCCCACAGTGGGACACAGTGTAAAACAGAATTAAATAAAAAAACTTTTTTTTTAATAATTGTACAAATATAAAAAATAAATAAATAAAAAATAAATATTTATTCCATCAATATTTGAATAAAAAAATCTAAACAATAAAAGTACACATTTAGTATCGCCGCATTAGCAATGACCTGACCTATAAAACTGTCCCACTAGATTTTAATGAACACCATTAAAAAAACAAGGCAAAAAAACAATGCTTTATCATCATACGCCGAACAAAAAGTGGAATAACACGCAATCAAAAATACGTATATAAATAAACGTGGTACCGCTGAAAACGTCATCTTGTCTCACAAAAAAAACCCCACCATATAGCTCCATCACTGGAAAAATAAAAATGTTATAGCTCTCAGAATAAAGCGATGCAAAAATAATTATTTTTTCTATAAAATAGTTATTATTGTATAAAAGCGCCAAAACATAAAAAAATGATATAAATGAGGTATCGCTGTCATCGTACTGACCTGAAGAATAAAACTGCTTTATCAATTTTACCACACGCGGAACGGTATAAAGGCCCCCCCGACCCCCAAAAGAAATTCATGAATTGCTGGTTTTTTTTGTTCATTCTGCCTCACAAAAATCGGAATAAAAAGCGATCAAAAAATGTCATGTGCCTGAAAATGGTACCACTAAAAACGTCAACTCACATGACTCTGTGGGCCAAAATATGGAAAAATTATAGCTCTCAAAATGTGGTGATGCAAAAACTATTTTTTGCAATAAAAAGCGTCTTTTAGTGTGTGACAGCTATCAAAGATAAAAACCTGCCATAAATAGTAAAAATCAAACCCCCCTTTATCACCCCCTTAGTTAGAGAAAATAATAAAATAAAAAAAGTATTTATTTCCTTTTTCCCCATTAGATATAGGGTTAGGATTGGGGTTGGAGCTTTAGTTAGGGTTAGGGTTGGGACTAACGTTAGAGTTAGGGTTGGGATTAGAGTTAGGGGTGTGTTAGGTTAGGTTTGTGGTTAGGGTTATGGGTACTGTTGGTATTAGGGCTAAGGGAGTGTTTGGGTTAGGGTTGAAGCTGGAATTGGGGGGTTTCCTCTGTTTAGGCACATCAGGGGCTCTCCAAATCCGACATGCGTCTGATCACAATTCCAGCCAATTCTGCGTTGAAAAAGTAAAACGGTGATTTTTCAGAGCTCTGCCATGCGTCTAAATAGTGGTTTACTCCCACATATGGGGTATCAGCACACTCAGGACAAATCGGACAACAACTTTTGGGGTCAAACTTCGACAGTTACCCTTGGGAAAATACAAAATTGGGGGCGAAAAGATCATTTTTGTGAAAAAAATATGATTTATTATTTTTACGGCTCTACATTATAAACTTTTGTGTAGCACTTGGGGGTTCAAAGTGCTCACCACTAGAGTTGAGCGACTTTGGTCGGATCAGGTTTTGTGAAACCCGAATGAAACAAAATTTGTTTCAGATGAAACTGGTCCGACTAGGGCAAAAAAAGTCGGAGTTTCGTCTGAAACCTGACCCCAATGCAAGTCAATGGGAAATAAAAGTCGGCATTGAGTGGATGACATTCTCCGACTTTTTTTGACCTAGTCTGACCAGTTTCATCCTAAACAAATTTTCTTTCATTCGGGTTTCACGAAACCCGATCTGACCAAAGTCGCTCAACTCTACTCACCACACATCTAGTTAAGTTCTTTAGGGGGTCTACTTTCCAAAATGGTGTCACTTGTGGGAGTTTTCCACTGTTTAGGCACATCAGTGGCTCTCCAAACGTGACATGGCGTCCAATCTCAATTACAGTCAATTTTGCATTGAAAAGTCAAATGGCACTCCTTCCTTTCCGAGCACTGCCATGCGCCCAAACAGTGGTTTACCTGCATATATGGGGTATCAGCATACTCAGGACAAATTGTACAACAACTTTTGGGGTCCAATTTCTCCTATTACCCTTGGTAAAATAAAACAAATTGGATCTGAAGTAAATTTTTTGTGAAAACAAGTTAAATGTTCATTTTTTTTAATCATTCCAAAAACTCCTGTGACGCACCTGAAGGGTTACTAAACCGCATTCTGGATCGTTGGTACATAACCTCACAGACCAGAATGAAAAAAAAAACAAGATTTTTTTCTCTTAGATAGTGACATGAAAAATAGAAAAATAAATGTTAGGCTGGTGTCACACTAGAGAGAAATACGGACGAGTGCTATGCGATAAAAAAAATCGCACAGCACTCGAACGAATGTTTGTCTATGGGGCAGCTCCCATCATCCGTTTTTTTCTCGGCCGTATTATACATGCAAGAGAAATCACAGCATGCTGTGATTTGCACCATATTATGGCCAAGACTCACCAATGCAAGTCTATCGGTGCAAGAAAAAAACGGATTACACACAGACCATACATGTGACATGCGAGAAATATGCATCGGTGTCCTTTAGAAAAGCCGACAATTCAGGGTGCTGTAATGTAAAATCACACTGAAAGGTTAAAATAGAATAAATAAAATAAATGTATACACATGGTATAGGTGTGTATATATATAAATATATATATATATATATATATATGTCATTGACACACACATAATGTGTATATATATATATATATATATATATATATATATATATATATATATATATATATATATATATATATATATATATAATATACCTTGTAATGTTTCCATTTCTTGTTCTGTCCAGTTGTTACCGTATCCCAGAATTCCAAGCGGAGGAAGTTCACCGACTTCCATATTGGAACACCCAAGTGATGGGTGTCTCAATATGGAAACTGCTGCTGGTACCAAGCTATTGCGGGGTACCGCCAGCGGAACACCGCCGCACCACACACACACTCTATACGCCGTACGCACCACAAACACACACACACAGCCTTTTGCACGGTACCACCCGCGGAACACCGTCGCACTGAGTCTGAGCGAATTCTGGGCAGGCGCAGTGACTCATTCGGCTGAACCCGGTGGCAGATGCGCGACGTGTCTACAGGCAGAGGAAGCCGGTCACATTAAAGGGGTTTTCCCACGAACGAAAGTTCATTTTAAAAATTGTCTCCGTTTGACCATGTACAGAGCATACCAAATCTCCTGGGCAGGGGAGGAAGCAAAAGACAATACTGACATTACAGCAGGAGATCACAGAGGATTCATTTTGTGAGGTAAAATATTTCACTGACTGTTTTTAAACAATATTTTACCTCACAAAATGTATCCTCTGCGATCTCCTGCTGTAATGTCAGTAAAGTCTTTTGCTTCCTCCCCTGCCCAGGAGCTGTGGTATGTTCTGTACACGGTCACACACAAGGGTGAGAGAGATAGAGCACAGGGGTGAGACAGCTCAAATGGGACAGCACATGAGAGGAGAACACAGCACAGGAAGGAGAGAGAAAGCAGTCAAGGGGGATAGCACATGGGGTAGTGAGGTCAAAGAAGAGAGCACTGACAGGAGAAGTCAGCACATGGGGAAAGAGAGTGGATAGGTGGGTGAGCACATGGGGGGGGAGAGATTCTCAGCACTGCAAAGCCTGCCCCCATCGTGACATTACCGCCCTCCCGATGCGATAGCATCAGGCCTCCATCTAGCATATTTATATATATTTATATATTTGCGTGCACAGCCCCCCATCTGTGGACATCGGGCACTCAGACCATGCTCATGGAGTCGGTTTCTAACCGTTTGTGCAGATACATGCATATTTGTGGCCTGCTGGAGGTCATTTTGCAGGGCTGCTCCTCCTGTTCCTCCTTGCACAAAGGCTGAGGTAGCGGTCCTGCTGCTGGGTTGTTGCTCTTCTACGGCCCCCTCCAAGTCTCCTGGTGTACTGGCCTGTCTTCCTGGTAGCACCTCCAGCCTCTGGACACTACGCTGACAGACACAGCAAACCTTGCCACAGCTCACATTGATGTTACATCCTGCATGAGCTATGCAAGCGAGTAAAATAAAAAATATAATAATATTTGGGATGACCGCCCTTTGCCTTCAAAACAGCATCAATTCTTCCAAATACACTTGCACAGATTTTAAACTACGGTAACTACTCAGGGATGTTGTTACAAACATCTTGAAAAACTGTGTCAACTATGTGCATATAGGCTTGTAAAACTGCAGACTGACCCAATGATGTTGAGATCAGGGCTCTGTGAGGTCTGTATCATCACTTCATTGACTCCTTGTTCTTCAGTACAATGAAGATAGTTATTACCTCCTTCAAGCACCACTACACATCATGGAGCATGTGATTTTCTGGATTTTATTTTTGATATTCTATCTCCCAATGTTAAAATTAACCTACTCTTAAAATTAGAGACTTTGAAAGTCTTTGTCAGTGGGCAAACTTACAAAATCAGCAAGGGATCAAATAATTATTTCCTTCACTTTAACATCGTAAAAAAACAATGGCAGAGTTGCATTTGTTTCATAATTTCACCGCACTTCTTTTTTGCCATTTTCCTTTATGTTTTGTGCTTACGATGAATTTTTCATGCTGCATATTTTTGCTGCATCAAAAACATAGTTTCATCAAACTGTGCGTGTGGAGGAATTCACTGTGAGGCTGTGTGCCCACGTTGCGTTTTTTTAAGCGTTTTTGAAGTGATTGTGCCAGATCAGACGCTTCAGAAACGCTTAAATGGAATCTGTCACCTTTTTTTTGGCCTTTCAGCTGCCGGCATAGACATCTGGGGCTTATCTACAGCATTCTGTAATGCTGTAGATAAGCCCCCGATGTAACCTGAAAGAGAAGAAAAACACGTTACATTATACTCACCAAGGTGGGCAGTCCGGTCCGATGGGTGTTGCGGTCCGGACCGACGCCTCCCTTCTTCATGCGATGACGTCCTCTTCTCCCGTCCTGTAATGGATCCTGCGCAAGCGCACTGCTCTGCCCTGTTATATAGAAGTCAGACTCACCAGCCAATAGTTCCCTGGGTCAACCTTCTTCCCCTTTTTCAAATTAGGAACAACATTTGCTCTTCTCCTGTCTTCTGGGACTTCTCCTGTTCTCCAAGAATTTTCAAAGATTATGGAGAGTGGTTCAAAAATATCTTCTGATATCTCCTTCAATACTCTGGGGTGTAATTCATCTGGACCTGGAGACTTGAATTCATTTAGGTTAGCTAAGTGTTTCCTCACTATCTTTCTGTTTTTTTTTCACTATCTTTCTGTTTATAGGTATCCTGGATTCTTCTATTCCCTTAATAGGACAGTGAAGATCAGTTGATGTTACATTTCCATTCTGAGAGAAAACGGATGCAAAATAGGAATTTAAAATTTTGGCCTTCTCAACATCCTGTCTTACCATGTCATCATTTTCATCCTGGAAAAATCCTATAGCATCTATGACTTTTCTTTTACTTTTGACATATTCCCGAAAATCCTTTTTTATTGCTTTGGACATCTCTTGCAAGCCTTAATTCATTGTCAGCTTTAGTAATCTGATTCGTGCCCTGCAGGTTCTGCAGACAACATTATATTCTTCTTTAGATCTGCCTCCCTCTTTCCATTTGATAGACATTTCTTTCTTCCTTTTTAGCATACATTTAAGTTCTTTGTTCATCCATCCTGGTTTCCTTAAATGCTTCCTATTCTTCCCTCTTTTTGGAATTGTTAATGATTGTGCTTTGAGAATCTCATTTTTCAAGATTTCCCATCCTTCCTGGACATTTTTGTCTGTAAGGATATCCAGCCACTGGATCCCTGCAATTCTCCTTCTGAGTCCCTTAAAATCTGCCTTTCTTTAATCTAACCTTGACATCTGAGTCTTCACAGGTCTTCCTTCTCTAGTTATCCATAATTTTAAAATAGCATGGTCGCTAACTCCTAGGGTCCCAGCCACTCTTACATCCTCAGCCATTTCCTCCCTGTTTATAAGGATTAGATCCAAGGTAGCAGATCCCCTTATTTTCTACCCTACCTTTTGCAAGATAAAGTTGTCAGCAAGAGAGGTTAAGAATTTCCTTGACCAGTTAGTTTTGCCTGAGTGATATTCCCAACAAATGTCTGGATAATTGAAATCTCCCATGACAACTATGTCATATTTTTTGAAAAACTTGGCCATTTGATGCTTAAAGAGTTCATCCATATCTTCAGCATGCACAGGCGGTCTGTAGTAAATGCCTACAATGGTGTCCTTGTATTCTTACCTAAACAGTTTCCACAGAACTCGCAGTCTCTGAAGTTTCAGTCTCTGTGCACATTACGCTTTTCTAACATACAATGCAACACCTCCTCCTCGTTCATCAAGTCTGTTTCTTGCATATAAGTTGTATCCTTCTATCCTTGTATTCCATTCATGTGTATCATCCCACCAAGTTTCAGTGATTCCAATGACATCATATTTCTTTTCCTGCGTTAGTATTTCCAATTCTCCTTGTTTGTTGCCCATGCTTTGTGCATTTGTATAGAAACATTTTAGTTTGTGATTCTCTTTCTTCAATATTTTTATTATTTAGATTTTTTCTGTCTTTGTTCTTCCCTTCCACTTCTAATAGCAGAATTCTCAATAGTACGGTATTTGTCAGGTGTATGGCTTTTTCTGGTGTTTTGCTTCCCTTCCCACATTGTTCAAGTTTAAAGCTCTCCTTATAAGTGTAGAAAGGCGACTTCCGAATACATGTTTTCCAGTCTTTGTAAGGTGCACCCCATCTCTAGCAAGTAGTCCATCGCACAGGTAATTCACTCCGTGATCCAGAAAATCCAAATCTTTGCTGACGGCACCATCGATGTAGCCAGTTGTTCACGTGCAGAATCTTAATCCACCTGCTTGTTCCATGGCCATCCATTGGGAGGATGGAAGAGAAGATCACCTGCGCTCCCAGTTCTTTCACTTTCGTTCCTAAGTTTTCAAAGTCACTGCAGATGGTTTCCAGGTCGTTTCTCGAGGTGTCATTTGTCCCCACATGTATTAGCAAGAATGGGTCGTCATCTGTAGGCCTGAAGAGTCCTGATATCCTGTCAGTCACAATTTTTGCACCTGGAACGCAGCACATTTCTCTTGAGGTTATATCCGGTCAACAGGGAATCCCCCATGACGACAACTCTCCGTTTCGTCTTCACAACATTTTTCTTTCTCCATCCATGAGAACTCTGAAGGTGTACAATGTTGTTGTTTGTGGGCAAAGTCTTATTCTGATGTATTTTTTAATACTCCTGAGTGAGAACCTGGTACTGGTTCTTGAGCAGCATGGGTGCTGACTGCCTCCCGATCCTCCTGCTTCTCTGGGTCACATGCTTCCGTTCCTCTGTTTCTTCAGGTGCACTTCTAATTTCTTCTCTTTTTGTAACAAGAAGAGATGGTTCTGCTCTGTCTAATAACTCTTCACCTTCCTTAATTAATTTCATTGTAGCTAACCTCTTCTAGATTTTGCAACTTTTCCTCCAACAGGGACACAAGCTTGCATTTCTGGCATGTGAAGTTTGGCTTTTCCACTGGTAAGTCTGTGAACATGTAGCAAGAAATGCAGCTCACCAAATGGCTCCTGGCCTCTTCCATGTTCTTATTGTATCATACTATTATACTGTGTTGGGGGAACCACTTTTGTTGGCATCATAACCTTACTGGGTCCATGAAAAGGATATGTTGGTGTGTGGGAACCCTAAGCTGCTTCAGTAGCAGCACATTTACTCGGTGAATGGGTAAAACAACGTCACAGTTTCATAGATTGATCCGTTCAGGATGCAGCAATACCAAATATGTGCACATGACTGCAGTAGTCTCATCTCTGGCTCGAGTTCCCAGCTAGATCATTAACTATGTTTCTTTTGAAACACAAGAGCATTTCAGAGAAAAACTAATCTGGCTGCAATGGTGGTTTGGGCAACATTAATCAGCTGACAATTTTTAGTGAATAGTGGATTGTGAATGTCTCAAATAGAAACTATTTTGGGATAGCGCTTTATAATTTATTTGATCAGAAATGCTAAGTAGAAAACAGAAAAAATCATGCTTCTTAGCATCTTTTAAACAATTTTTTTCACTAAAAGAAAAAAAAATAGCTAAAATGTGTGTGCATTCAATAGCTCTTTTATAAAGAGGAGCATCCATGAAGCGGTCTTCCAAATTCTTGAGAAAACTGTGCAACCCCAAAATACTCCTTCTGCCTGAAACTGATCTAACAGCAGATGAAGACTGTATTAACTTCCCCATGATTACCCAGTATAACTCTAATGTGTACATACTACAGAAAATTATTTAAAAACACTGGGATATTCTAAAGGATGATAAAATTATTGGGGATAAGTTATACAATCATGGCAGATTTATTTTAAAAAAAAGCCAGCAATTTGGGGAATATAATCACTCCAACGGTATGAGATCCTCATGCACAGAAAAAACAAATTGGGTACCGGTACATGGGGGTTCATTGATAGGTATTGACATAATAGGCATTCAAATCATAAAGAAACATTGGTGCAAGGGCGATTTTATTAAGCAAATGATAAGGGCTGAAAGCCATTGGATATTATAACTTGATACACTGAGGCCAAGAGGTCTTAATAATGAGATTGAACTTTTCGCTTTTGAATGACCGATATTACTGCAAAACCGCCATGGGTATATAAACTAACCTAGATGCAGTAATGACCATACTTGAAGAAGGAAATCAACAGATTTCTAATGCGTTGGATTTTGGTGCTTGGCTGCGTCATCACCACATGAATTGCATGTGTCATGTGACTGAAGACGTCACACAGGTCCTGCGGACGCCCAAGCACAGACAGGGTGCTGCTGAACTCTACGTATTACCGCCTGTCACCGACTGGGACATCGCTCCAACTCTCCCCAGCTTCTACAGCCTACCACATGGCTGACTGCTTATTATTCCTCCAATTGGGAAATCCTGGAGAACAGACAAAAAACTAGGAACACATTTAAGTACCCTGAGGCATCACGGACCTCCACACAGCATCCTCAGGTAAACCCTGCTTGCCTGCATTTTATCGTAGTATGCTCCACAGGTTTTATACCAGCCCGATTCTAAGGGTATCGCCATTAGTGTTATACTATCTGAGATACTAACCTTTCCCCATCTGTTTTTTTTATACAATAGTCACCATTATGCATACTTAACCAGCGCAAATTATTTTTATCTTTCATTTGGCTCCCCCTTTTTTGACCTATGTGGTTTTAGGTCCTAATTTGCAGCAGGTTTTTCACAACATCAATTTCTATTGAAATTGGTTAAGTTCTCACTTTTTTCACTACACTGCTTGCACAATTATTAGGTAATAAGCCTTTTCAATTATTAATTTTACTACTGAACTACAGTGCTGTTGATAAATCAAAAAAGGTTAATAAACCTGAATATTTAAGGGGAATCTGTCACAAGTTTTTGCTAACCCATCTGAGAGCAGCATAATATAGAGGCTGAGACCCCTATTTCAGGGATGTGTCACGTACCGAACTGCTTGCTGTTATTTTGATAGAATCACTGTTTTATCTGCTGCAGTTCTCTGAGTGTTGAACTCTGGTGGGAGTGGTGTTATACAGAGATCGTGAAAATGAAGGACTATACGAGAGCACGTTTACTAGTCCTCTACAGATAATTTTTTGCTGATTAAAAAAAGTGATTTTATGAAAACCAGAGCAAGTAGCCCACTAAGTGATACACAGCTGAAACAGTGTCTCTGTCTCCACATTATGCTGCTGCCAGATTAAGTGGCAAAAATCCGGTGACAAATTCTCATTAAGAAAGTAAAGTTGAGCCGTTGTCTTTCTTAGGCTACATTCTCACAGGAGTATGTTGGTCAGTATTTTATATCAGCATTTGTAAACCAGGAGTGGATCAAAAATGCAGAAGTGATCCACGTCTTTCTATTATAAATCTTCTTTAATTGTTCCTCTCCTGGTTTTGGCTTAAAAATACTGATGTGTGTGAACACAGCCTTCAGAGAATATCTAGGTGTGCATAATTACTGGGCAACTGTGCAGAATTATTACCGTATATACTCGAGTATAAGCCAAACTAGAGTACAAGCCGAGGCACCTAATTTTGCCATGAAAAACTGGGTAAGCTTATGACTCGAGTATAAGCCAGGTATGCATTGTCCCCTCATCCCTGTACTTGTATGCGTGGCTCCCCCGGCACTGTCCTCGTATGCATGGCTCCTTATTCTCTAACCTTGCATGCTTGGCTCCCCAGTCCCTCTCCTTGCATGCATGGCTCCCCGGTCCCTGTCCTTGTATGCATGGCTCCCCTATCGCTGTCCTTGTACGCATGGCTCCTTATCACCTATCCTTGTATGCATTTGCCACATTAAAAAAACAAACATCCAGCTTACCTTACACAATGAATGAAATTGACCAGCTCACCTGTCCCAGCTAATGGTGGTGCGTGGAAGCTCGGATTCCATGTAGCCACACGTAAAAGCAGTCCAAGAAGAAAAAATATATCCAGCTTCCAAACATGCAAAAATTTATTAAAGGCATAAGAGCAGAGATACAAGGACAAGCCACATCATAGCGGTGTAGCAATAGCAACGTGTTTAGAACAATATGTTCTTTTTCCAAGCTTGGTCTTCCTGCAAAGCAACAGGTAGCCCCACTCATTAAGCTAATGAATATTCACTCCACGGCTATGGGAGTGGAGAGGCGTGCATATTCATTACCTTAATGAGCTGGGCCACGTGATTCCTCGGCTGGAAATGCTGCTGGCGCCAGAACCAATGAGATGCAGCAAGGGCGCGCAGGAAGGTGAGTAGGAGGTCTCCCGGAAGCTGTGGGGGTCACTGTGCCCACTATAAGAGAAATGAATATACGTTTCTATTTAGCAGCGAGCACAGTTACAGCTGCAGCCACCGGCTCCTGCCTGCTGTGACCTGCTGTCCCCCCCCGCCTGCCCTCTGGGATGACTGATTCTTGTATAAGCCGATGAGGGCATTTTCAGCAAAAGAAAAACTCGGCTTATGCACAAGTATATACAGTATGTAACTAAGTGAAAAATATTTTTCCAACTCAATTGTTTAATTTCATCTCTTAATCCCTTCCCGACATTTCCAGTATATATACGTCATCATTGGGAAATATTTCAGGATCAATGTAGTTTATATACGTCATGCCAATCTCCATCAGCTGACACCCAGCACTCTGTGCCCAGAACGCTTGCCGCACTTTAACCCCTTCATGAACGAGCCAAATGTTTTAAACCTGACCCGTGTCGCTTTATGTGGTAATAACTCAGGAACACTTCCATATATCCCAGTGATTTTCTTTTTACTCAAATAGATTTTTATTAAGAAGTTTATATCAGTATGATAATCAGAGTGAGATAAACATTTTCAGTTTTAATAATAATAATAATAATATTAATAACAATAATCATCTTTATTTATATAGCGCCAACATATTCCGCAGCGCTTTACAGTTTTAGGCTGTGTGCCCACGTAGCGTTTTAAGCGTTTTTGATGCTTTTTTCGGGGTCAAACTGCATCAAAAACGCTTAAAAGAAGCATCCCATTCATTTAAATGCATTTTGGCCTTTTTGTGCTAATGGATGCGTTTTTTTACCGCTAAGGAAACGCTTAGCGGTAAAAAACGCAGCATGTTCATTAATTTCCGCTTAGGTCCGCGTTTTTGGCTATTTCCTATAGTCCAAAAGACGTGCGGAAAAAAACGCATCAAAAACGCGCAAAAATCGCGGTAAAAACACGCGTTTTCTGGGAAGGAGAACCCGTTTCCTGAGTGTTTAAAAAACGCTACGTGGGCACATAGCCTAACAGTTTCAAAACACAAGTCATAAGTAACAACATTAACAATACAATAATTAAAGCCAAATAAGACGACCCTGCTTGTGAGAGCTTACAATCTACAATGAGGTGGGGGAGATACAAAGTACAGGTGTGTATTTACAATTGTATATTTACAATGATGGTCCAGCCATCTTGAGGGAGTGAGGGATGGATGGAGATAGTGAAAGGGCTACACACGCACACTTATACATAGAATGACTTTGATTTGTGAACGTGATAGGCCGCTCTGAACAAATGTGTTTTGAGGGAGCGCCTGAAACTATGCAAATTGTGGATAGTCCTAATTTCTTGGGGTAGAGTTATAACAAACAAAGCCCTCATAACAAAACAGCCCCACCCCTCGGACAACTTATGATATCTTGTCAGTATGAACTGTGCTGTGATATACATTCAAAGCATACATGGTCATCCAGGAAAGTAGTATGGACGCGTGTATCCAAAGGACATAACTCCTACATCCAGCTACCCCAACTCCAGCCATGGCATCCATAGTTTGTCATACATCGCCCCTCTTCTTGTAGACTCCCTTCTCCAGCTTAGTGACATGCTTTACATAATTAAGATATTCTCCTCTTGAAGGTGGCTCCTCCCTTATCCAGTTCCCTGCTATCACCTTCCTAGCCATATACAACAGCCTGGCAATTGCAAACTTAAAAGAATTTTCCACATTTATCTCCTCCAGATATCCCAACAGACAAACCACCGGCTCCCTCGGGATCGTGCATCTATAAGCCCCTTCTATCCGACTTATAACCACCACCCAAAAACCAGACAGCCTAGGACACGTCCACATCATATGAAACATTCCAGCGTTCTCACTTTTACATCGGGGACATTCAGAGGTAGATCGCAAACCAGCCTTATACAACACTTCCAGAGATCTATACACTCTATGGAGAATAAAAAGCTGGGACAGCCTGTATGGTTCACTCAAAGAAAGTTTCAGTATCCATTCTAAAACAGACTCCCAAATTTCATCCTCCATGCAGCCCAACTTAGTTCTCGCCTTAATGGGTATGGGTATGCAATAAGTCTCTATATAGGGAGAAGATGACCCCCCTCATAGAGCCATCTCCACAAACATACTCCAACACCAAGTCTCCCTGGATATTGAGACGGTCACCCCTGTTCTGCGCCCTATTTGCATGTTTCATCCTTGCATATTGAAATTCCCCAGAGGCCCTAAGACCAAACTCCGCTTGCAGCCGAGAAAAGGGTTTCAGCTCTCACTGGTCCAATATCTGGTAAACATAGCGTATCCCCCTTGACTGCCATTCCGGTAAACTTCACAGTGCCTTAAACTCTGGTAAATTATTATTACCCCATAGTGGAGAGAATCTAGTTAGGCCGGTGACCCCACGCATTTGTATAACCCGTTCCCACAGTTTAGAAATCAGTAATAATGTTGGGCAAGTCTTCCCAAGTACACCCAGTGACCCATCCTCCAAGCTCTGTACAACAGGACACCTTCTCGTGACCCCTTCAATAAGACCAGGGCTGTGGAGTCGGTAAGCCACAGTTGCGACTCCGACTCCTGGATTTTATCAGGCTCCGGCTCCGACGCCTTCATAAATGGCCAATTCATAACAACAAATTTACTGTTGTAAAATATTAAACATCGTGCTTATTCAGTTTCTCACCATCATATAAGTAATCAGACCACTTAGAGCAAAAACTACATTTATTAGAATACAATTAGAATATAGCAAATAACTTTTATAAACTTTTCTAAACTGTAAGTAAATATGCAATAAACACTTTTATGCAGTTAATAAGAAATTTATAAATTTGTCCTCAGAAAAAGTATTGCCTCTGTCAGATCCTCCTTCATGGATGCCCTCAAATCTGATCTAATTATTTTGAGAGCAGAGAACAACCTCTCTACACTAACTTGTGTTGGTGGCAAAGCAGTAACCACTCGGGCAACATCTCTGACAATGTCAGGATACAGAGGAATCGCTTGTTGCACTGTTATTTTTGATGAACGGTCAAATTTCTCAATTTCTTTTAGTGCACATGAAAAATTCTGCTGAAATGTACTGGCTGTGTTCCTTGATAGGGATGACTCTTCTTCTATGCGGGAACGCTTTGCACGGTCCTTGTGATCCAAATATTTTTCGAAATTAAATTCTTCATCAGTTGATGATGAGGGTGAAGATGTGGCAGGACGACCAAATTCTTCTTGTTCCTCCTGACTGTTCTGCAACCCTTTCATCCTTACTGCTATTTCAAACAGAGCTTCTTTTCCTTTACTTAGCTGTTGATCATCTAGAAGAATCCGATGCATTGGGTCTTCATAAACAGCTGCCAAAAGAATGTTATTTTGTAATAGTAGCTCCTCTCTCCGTTTCATTGATGTAGCAATGCCACTTGCAATTAACCCTCCTCTTTGGGACAGGCGAAACATCAGGTTCTTCCGCTCCTTTAAGAAAATACCTGGAGTTAAGTCCTCTGCTTGTAATTTTTTAGTCACTGTAAATGGGTGCTCTAGCAATTTTTCCAGCTCAGTCACCTGATTCCACTGACTTTCATTTAGCGTCAGTTGAGGGTTAGCCAAGTCTACAAGAAAGGTTCTCAGTTCAACCAAGCGCTGAATCATTAAGTAAGTACTGCCCCATCGTGTGGCTTGATCAATAATTGCCCCTTTTCCAGCACGTCTCTTCAAAATTGAGTCAACTTTAGGGGTTCTGGCAACAGTAGCCAATTTTCTCACTTTGCCAATCAGTGCAGCAGCATGTCCTTCTTGCAGACTGTCTCTTATAGCCAGCTGTAGCGTATGCACAACACAGCGCATGTGATGAATGAAAGAACATATTGACACAGTTTCAACAAGATCATCTAAACTATCATGTTGCTGTTCATCTGAAGCAACTTCAGTTTGCTCCTCAGTTACAATACTGTGTTCCTCTATTTCAAACATTTCTGTGTCTGTGGACCCAGAATGTTCTTCTAGCTGCTGGTCACCATCATTACTCTCATTCATTAGCTTAATAGTACTTATATTACTTATATTTGAAGCATTGTCAGTTACGACAGAAAGAACTTGCTCTTTTTTAAGTTCATAGTCTTGCAGAACCTTTTCCACCAAGACCTGGAGAAACTCACTGGTGTGATGAGCTTTGGTGTCTTTTACTGCCAATGTCTTGGTAACTATTTCATTTTTGTCACAAACAAATCGGACATTGATGGCAAAATAGTTCACTCTGTGACGTGTGCAGGCATCCATTTTAAGAAACAGAAAGCGTCCCTTGAGAGTTTTTTTAAGTTCTTCCTTTTGTTTAAAAGCTTCTTCGATTACTAATTTTCTAATACTCTCTCTCTCTCCAGAGAAACACCAAGCTTGTGGGCCATTTCCCCATTCAGACACATAAAAGCTGGTCGTGAAAATAATGAAATAGGCACACTATCCTTTACAACAAGCTCTATGATCTGTTTTTTTAAATGTATCTACTGTCATTGTCACAGTAACTTTGTCACTGACAAAATATCTTGCAACTGATGGCTGCAAAGTTCTCTGCTCCTTTGTTTGGCTGGAAGAGCTGGGCACTGGTTCATTGGTTTGGATGCAGTCTTTCTCATCCACTGCTTTCAGTACTTCTGGATGAAAGCGCTGTAAATGTCTCTTTAGATTAGAAGCTCTGGTAGGAGCATTTTTATCTTTGCCTGAATATGCACTCATCTTGGCTTCACAGCATTTGTTTTCGTCTGCATCATTTGTCATACACTGACAGACATAATGTTTTCTATCTTGAGTGATGGTGAAATGTTCAAATACAGCTGATTTAATGTGATGCTTCTTTGACATTCTCAGGTTTTTAATTCAGCATTCACAATCCAAATGACAATTGTTTTTCCTAAAAACAATTGTACAAAATTATTGCCAGGTCGTACAACTGATATAGTGGTCAGTAATACTGTTATTATTCCTCATGTACTCACAGTTAACTGATGCAAAGTTTGTTGAAAGGATAATACTTCTTACAGTCTTCCTCTTCTGAGTAGCAGGCAGCTGTGAGATGCTTGGAAGACGCACACCTAGTATGATCTAGTCTAGAGGAGGAGCTTTACTACTAAGAATTTGCAACACATTTTCACTTACAGTTTCATACATTGTAAGTAGGGGGGTTGGGGCAGCATGAGGTTAACCAAGTATAAAATTAGATAAGGGCAGTGGAGAACAGTGACACACAAGAAGTAAGAAATGTCTCTATCTCCAGCAGAACTGCTTATCACTGTTGTTCATAGTTTGATAGAACATATATATTTGAGTAACATTTATAAAATTCATATGAAAGTTCAATTATGAAATATTAATACATTTTTTTTAAAGCTGGAGTCGGCGTCGGTACATTTCTACCGACTATGACTCCAACCAAAACTAACTCCGACTCCACAGCCCTGAATAAGACGCTGTAATACGTTAGAAGTTCCCTCGTGTGCCCAGCCTCTAAAGTGTTGGCACTGAGCCGCAAGAAAATATACTTCCGGATTTGGCAAAGCCAGCTCCCCTCTTCTTTAGGCCGCTAGAGTGTCTCTAGCTTAATACGAGGATACTGTTTCCACCATACCAAGCTTCGAAATAAAGAATTAATCTGTTTAAACCTCTCAAGGGATATCCAAATGGGAGAGTTGTGCAGGACATACAGCACCTTAGGCATCAGAATCATTTTAATAAGGTTAACTCGGCCCACCACCAACAAATGTAATTTCTTCCAGGCCCCAACCTTTGCCATAAGAATCCCCAGAGGAGGGTCCAGGTTCCCATGCAGGTAGTCCGTAACCAGGAGAGAAATCCGTATCCCAAGATATTTAAATTGGTCTACAACCTTAATTCTACCCCCAACAGCTGACTCTCCCCCCTCCTCTCTTGTGTTATCCACCCTAAACAGAATTGATTTATTCCAGTTTATCACCAACCCCGATAAAGACCCAAATTTCTCAATGATTCGAATGGCACCATCCAGGAAAGAGCCGGGAATCCCTCAAGAACAATAATATATTGTCCGCATAGAGCGCTATCTTTTCCTCAATGGCCCCATATTTGAACCCTGAGACCTCAGCAGACCCTCGTATCTTTGCGGCCAACGGTTCCACAGCGAGAGCAAACAAGAGAGGAGAGAGCGGACACCCCTGCCTCGTCCCTCTATTTAACTCTATGGTGCGTGATAATTCTCCATTCACCCTAATTCTAGCCACTGGTTGAGCATACAGCAATTGAACCCAAGGTATGAATTGCGGCCCAAAGCCCATACAGCGCAATACCTACATAAATTTCCCCACTCCACGCTATCGAATGCCTTATGGGCATCTAACGATGCGATAACCCTCTGACTACAGTTGTCGCCCTGCAGCTGCACATTCATAAAAAGCCTTCTCAGGTTAACGGCTGTGGACCTGTCCAGCATAAAGTCAGACTGATCCGGATGTATCAACTTAGAAATTACACCCAACAACCGGTCAGCCAACACCCTGGCCAGGAGCTTCATATCTGTTGAGAGTAGAGAAATTGGGCGGTATGATTCAGGCAGAAGTGGATCCTTATCTTCCTTCGGAATTACCACAATTATTGCTTCTCTCATGGATGCTGGCAAAGACCCTCTACTCTTAAGCATCTTCCAAAACCACTCATAATCTATGCACCTACACCTCCCCCAATCCTTTATAGATTTCAGCTGGTAACCCGTCCACCCCCCCGGTGCCTTCCCTTTGGACATAGACCCTAGAACCTGACTTTTTTCCTCATCTGTGATAGGTGCCTCCAGACATTCCCAATCATCTCTCCCAGTCTAGGTAGTTAAATTCCCTCTAAAAATGTCCCCGTTTCTCCCGCTGATGACCCCACCCGAGAGGAGTATAAATCTTTGTAAAAATCCGTAAAAACCCCTAAAATATCAGAGGTCTCCGACACCTTTGTGCCGTCTCCCGAGATCAGCAAGTGCACATGTGAGGTACTCCTCTGGGCGGACGCCACCAGCGACAACATGTAGCCTAATGTCTCCCCCTCCTGGTAATAAGCCAGTTGCTGAAACCCCCTTTTCCTCTCCGCCTTTCCAATAGAATCCTATCCATACTCCCCTGCCTCTGGGGTGCCAAGTGTAGTCATCTCGTCCTCTGCTTCTTTAGACACTTCTCGGCGGCCCTCTCCACCTGTTTTGCCCACCGCTTGCATCTACTAATATCCCTAAACAATAGACCTCTCAGGTACGCTTTCATAGCCTCCCATATGATCGGTACATCAGTACTTCCATCATTAAGCTCGAAGAACTCCATTACCTCCCGCTGTATGCTCACCAGATCATACCAATTTCTATGACATACGTACCGAACGCAGTAGTGTGACTCTGAGACCTATTCCTCACGTTCTTATTTTTATCCCAAAAGTCAACACATATATTATTAAGGTCGCCAATAATTAACACTGGCAACGTTCCCCACCGCCCAGTTAATTCCAGCACTTCCCTAATTTTCCTGGAGGAATGTGGAGGCGGAATATACATAGCTGCCACACACATCAACCAACACCCCAAACATTTTACATATCACTACTACATATTGTCTATCCACATCCACATGCACCCCAACTTCTTCATAACGTACCCCCGCCGAGATCAGTACCGATATTCCTCTTCAGTATGTGGAGTGAGTAGAGTGATACGCTTTTTGAATCCAGTTCCTATGCAAGACATCAATCCTCTCACGCACTAGATGTGTCTCAAGCAGGCTTATCATAGAGGCTTTTTGGTCTCGATCACACTGCAAAACAGCCGCTCGCCTTGTTCTGTCGGCTAGGCCTCTTACATTCCAGCTCAATATCTTAACACGGTCACCAATCGCACCACTCATCCTTCCTGAAGATGTCTACTGCTTCCAATACCAGCTGTCCAAACCCTCCCCCCCAAACTCCCTTCCCCCCCTTTCCCTTCTCAAAATTATACTTTCTTCCTCTCATCGAGAGCGGGGCTCCTCTGCCCAATGCACGCACTCTCTTTTGTTCGGCTTTCCCCTCCCGCCACCACTGAAACCTCAACTCTTCACATTGCTGCAAAACTACCAAAACATTTTACATTGAAGAGAAATTGAAGTGCGTCGCCGCAACACTCCAAATCAGATCTGCTTCTCCTCTCACACTGTGTATTACAACATCATAAAGAGCCTGTAATTAGACAGACCGAACATACCAAAATCTGAAAACAATGCCAAAAGGGAGCATGTATCAAGAAGACTCAGTTCTCCCATTCCAGGCATGAAAAACAACTCACACCCAAACACAGGTGCTCAGACCCCTTTGGCTTGTAACTTTTTAGCATTAATGTCGATCCACTGGGTAGTGTCCTCTGGTGTAAGAAAAAACTGGACTTTTTCAAAGGCTACCACCCGCAGTCTCACCGGGAACAGCATGGAGTACTCCACCCCCAGCTCTCTCAAACGTCTCTTGACCCCCGTAAATTTAATTCTGTTTTTGGACCGCAGCAGAATAATCTGGATAAATGTCAATCCTCTGTCCGTCGACAGTTAAATCCTCCATCTCTCTGGCCCTCCTGAGAATGTCTCTGTCCCTGTAGTTCAGTAGTTTAGCAAGCACAGTACGGGGTTAGCATCCGGGGCAGGGGGTTGTGGGGGAACCCTGTGAGCCCTTTCCACAGCAAAAACTTTTGTCAGCATCTCAGCTCCAATTTTCTCCCTCAGCCAACATTCAATAAACTAAGTGGTATTCCTCCCCTCTGTTTTTTCCGGCAGACCCACTAAACGGAGGTTATTCCTTCTGGACCCGTTTTCCAGGTCCTCATTTTTTCCAGCCTGTTCCGACAGTGCCTGTGCAAACTTTTTCTCCGCTTTCTGCAGCTTTACTACATGGTCTTCTGCAGTGCTCACCCTCTCCTCTACTGCACCCATGCGCTTATCCACCTTCTGCAGAGCGGTATTTATGTGGGCTATTTCACTTCTTACCTCCTGCACCTGCAGGGATAAGGTATTAGGGGTCTGCTTACATGAGGAGACCAAAGTAAAGACATCCCTCAGGGTCGGCTCCCCTCCCGGCATCTCTTCATTCTGTGCCTCTGTCACCACGGCCATACTGCTCCCCCCTGCCCCCTTCTGTACCTCAGTCTCTTAGTCAGAAATCGCCTCCTCCTCCACCTTATCCGATCCATCTCCTGCTAGTGTTTCTGCCTCGTTCCACCCGTGCGAACTGCTGGAGCTTTGCAGCTGCCGCCATGCGCAGCTGACATGCGGCGTTAGCCTTTGCAGCTTCCTCCCTGGCCGCGGTGTCATCTTGGATTGCTCCTGCCTCTCCTCCACCCGCATCTCGCTGCCTCCGTCTGGTCATCTCTCCCTCTGCAGACCGCCCGACCAGCACTCCTCGGTTCCCGGGACCTTCAGGCGACAGTCAGCACTTGATTTAGGGCAGGCAACGAGACCTGCACAGGATTAATCGCTCATTGGCAGCGAGAGCTCTCTCCTGAACATCCTCTCACATGGCCAGCTAGGACACGCCCCCATATCTCAGTGATTTTGGCGTTGTTTTTCGTGACACACTGTACTTTATGATTTTATTAAAAAAAATATCAGAAATTTTACATAAAAATTCAAAAAATAGTGATTTTCAAACTTTGATTATCCATTTAATCCAGCTGTTCATACCACACAAAAACATCAATAATTAACATTTCCCACATGTCTGTTTTATTTTGTTAGCATTTTAAAAAGTTTAACAATGCAGCAGTAATTTTTCATTTTTTCAAGCAAATTTGCAAAACTTATTTTTTTAGGGACCTATTAAGTTTTGAAGTGACTTTGGGGGTCCTATATATTGGAAAACCCCAAAAGTGATAACATTTTAAAAACAACACCCCTCAAGGTATTCAAAATAATTCTCTTTCAGGTAGTTTATTAACCCTTCATGTGCTTTTCAGGAATTAATGCAAAGTGGCATAACAGGAATGAAGAAATGTATTTTTTACCATCTAAATGTTTTTAACTTCAGAACAGAGCACTATAACCGACAGACTTTAAAGACCGTTATTTGGCTATGAATTACATAGTAACATAGTTAGCAAGGCCGAAAAAAGACATCCATCCAGATCAGCCTATAATTGCCATGGCTAAAATCCAAACCACACGATCAACATCTCAAGGTGCCGATGGGGTTAAAGAGAGAGCCCCCACACACACTCAGTTAACAATCTAGATGCTGCAGTAATCATTTAAAGAGTTAAACGACCACAGTCGGTACCAACATTGATTGTGGCTGATGCAGCAAGTTGTCAGCTATAGTGTCAGTAAAATAGCTATACTATCAGTAAAAAGATGTATTAGTGGGCACTAAGCGGTTAACCCCCTAAATCGATATCGACTGCAGCATTTAGTAGGCATGCAGAGGGATGGAGCCCTATGTGCTCTCTGATCAGCGCCATCATGAGGGGATGATAGTTGCCATGGTGATCCAATGTCATCACAATGACATTCAGGTCATTAGAGCTGGCAAACTTGCTAGATCATGCTCAGAGAATGGCGTCGCAAGTATGTCTGTCAATGTAAGCGCTGACAGTTTGTAAAGCGTAACAAATGGCTCTTCAAACGCGACATGACACCCGCAGACCATTCCATCAAAGTTTTTGTTCCACAATGTCACACCTTCCTTTCTCAGCCCTGTTATGCACCAAAACATTTGTTTTCCACCACATATGGGCTATCTGCATACTCTACCCAAATTACACAAGTCCATTTTCTGTTACCCTTGTGAAAATTAAAAATTTGAGGCTAAAAATATATTTGCCCAAAAAATGTGATGTTATAAACTTTTGTGAAGCACCTTGGGGGTTCAAGGTGCTCACCACACATCTAGATAAGTTCTCTGAGGGGTCTCATTTCCAAAATGGTGCCATTTGTGGGGGGTTTCCACTCTTTAGGCACATCAGGGGCTCTCCACATGAGACATAGCGTCCACCAATTATTCCAGCAAATTTTACATTGAAAAACTCAAATAGAGCTCCTGCCTTCCGAGCCCGGCTGTTTCCCCCAAACAGTGGTTTTCCCTCACATATGGGGTATCAGCATTATTAGGGGAAATTGCACAACACATTTTTGAGGTCTATTTTTTCCTGTCACCCTTGTGAAAATAAAAAAAAAAAAATTGGCTCTAAGGTAAATTTTTTGAGACAAAAATGTAAATGTTAGTTTTTTCCTTCCACATGACAAAAATTCCTGTGAAGCACCTGAAGGGTTAATAAACTTCTTGAATGTGGTTTTGAGCACCATGAGTATTTGTCATACAGTCACTTTGTAATGTGATGTGGTCCCTAAAAAAATGGTTTTGTAAATTCTGTTGGAAAAATTAGAAATAGCTGATCAGCTTTTAACCCTTATAACTTCCTAATAAAAAAAATTAGGTTTAAACAATTGTGCTGATGTAAGGTAGACATGTGGGAAATGTTATTTATTAACTATGTAGTGTGACATAATGCTCTGATTTAAGGGGATAAAAATTAAAAGTTTGAACATTTTCAAAATTTTTCACCAAATTTCCATTTTTTTCTCAAATAAACGCAAGTCATATCGAACAAATTTTACCACTATCATGAAGTACAATATGTCATGGAAAAACATTACCAGTATCAGTGGGATAAAACTTGGTGTGGTCGTGAAGGTAAAAACAGGCTCAGGGGTGAAGGGGTTTAAGTAACAATAATAATCAATCTCAAAATGTACAATTATAACGAGATGTGTATTTCCTGAAGGAAGTACAGATAGTGTTTTGAAATGGAGCCTGGGCTGCCCCTTTAAGAGAGACTTGCCTGCCTGCAAGACTTTCAACTCAGGATCTGTTTTAACTGTGGGTGCCACTCTGGGTCCGATTCGGTGAGCGGGGCCACTCTGGGTCCGATTCGGTGAGCGGGGCCACTCTGGGTCCGATTCGGTGAGCGGGGCCACTCTGGGTCCGATTCGGTGAGCGGGGCCACTCTGGGTCCGATTCGGTGAGCGGGGCCACTCTGGGTCCGATTCGGTGAGCGGGGCCACTCTGGGTCCGATTCGGTGAGCGGGGCCACTCTGGGTCCGATTCGGTGAGCGGGGCCACTCTGGGTCCGATTCGGTGAGCGGGGCCACTCTGGGTCCGATTTGGAGGCCAGGGTGGCTCAGCCTCCGATTTGTAGGCCAGGGTCGATCAGTCTCCGATTTGGAGCCTGGGGTCACTCAGCTTTCGATTTGGCGCGCCGGCCCTTTAACCCCTTCATGACCAAGCCTATTTTGACCTTAATGACCAGGCCATTTTTTGCAATTCTGACCACTGTCCCTTTATGAGGTAATAACTCTGGAACGCTTCAATGCATCCTAGCGATTCCGAGATTGTTTTTTCGTGACACATTGGGCTTCATGTTAGTGGTAAATTTAGGATGATAATTTTTGCGTTTAGTTGTGAAAAAATTGGAAATTTGGTGAAAATTTTGCAATTTTCAAATTTTGAATTTTTATTCTGTTACGCCAGAGAGTTATATGACACAAAATAGTTACTAAATAACATTTCCCACATGTCTACTTTACATCAGCACAATTTTGGAAAAAAAATTTCTTTTTGTTAGGAAGTTATAAGGTTTAAAAGTTGACCAGCGATTTCTCCTTTTTACAACAAAATTTATAAAACCTTTTTTTAGGGACCACCTCACATTTGAAGTCACTTTGAGGGGTCTATATGGCAGAAAATACCCAAAAGTGACACCATTCTAAAAACTGCACCCCTCATGCTAATCAAAACTACATTCAAGAAGATTATTAACCCTTCAGGTGCTTCACAGGAACTAAAGCAATATGGAAGTTTTTCCTTCCATACATTCCATGGACATTTTAATTTTTCCAACAAAAATTTTCTTTTAACATCAATTTATTCATTTTCACATGGGCAACAGGATAAAATGTATGCTAAAATTTGTTGGGCCATTTCTCCTGATTACACCGTTATCTCACATGTGGTCATAAACCACTGTGTGGGCGCATGGCAGGGCTCAGAAGGGAAGGAGCGCCATTTGACTTTTTGAATGGAAAATTAGCTCCAATCATTCGCGGACACCATGTCACGTTTGGAGAGCCCCTGTGTGCCTAAACATTGGAGCTCCCCCACAAGTGACCCCATTTTGGAAACTAGACCCCCCCAAGGAACTTATCTAGATGCATTCTGTGCACCTTGAACCCCCAGGTGCTTCACAAATTGATCCGTAAAAAAGAAAAAGCACTTTTTTTTTCACAAAAATCTTGTTTTAGCCTCAATTTTTTCATTTTCACATGGGCACACACTCATATGTGGTCATAAACCACTGTTTGGACGCACGGCAGGGCCCGGAAGGGTAGGAGCGCCATTTGACTTTTAAAATGGTAAATTAGCTCCAATTGTTAGTGGTTGCCATGTCGCATTTGGAGAGACCCTGTGTGCCTAAACATTGGAGCTCCTCCACAAGTGACCCCATTTTGGAAACTAGACCCCCCCCCAAGGAACTTATCTAGATGCATAGTGTGCATCTTGAACCCCCAGGTGCTTCACAAATTGATCCGTAAAAAAGAAAAAGCACTTTTTTTCACGAAAATCTTGTTTTAGCCTCAATTTTTTCATTTTTTCATTTTCACATGGGCAACAGGATAAAATGGATCCTAAAATTTGTTGGGCAATTTATCCTGAGTACACCGATACCTCATATGTGGTCATAAACCACTGTTTGGGCGCACAGCAGGGCCTGGAAGGGTAGGAGCGCCATTTGACTTTTTGAACAGAAAATTAGCTCCAATCATTAGTGGACACCATGTCGCTTATGGAAAGTATGTAATGTATGTCAGGTTGGTGTGTGTGGTGTAGTATACACCACACACACCCCAAACTGATGTACACTATGCCACACACACCAACCTGACACACTACGCCACACATACCAACTTGACACACTACGTCAGGTTGATGTGCGTGGTGTAGTGTATGTCAGGTTTGTGTGCGTGGTGTGGTGTAGTGTACGTCAGGTTGGTGTGTGTGGTATAGTATACAAACACACACCAACCTGGCGTACACTACAGCACACACACCAACCTGACGTACTACGTCAGGTTGATGTGCGTGGTGTAGTGTATGTCAGGTTGGTGTGCGTGGTGTGGTGTAGTGTACGTCAGGTTGGTGTGTGTGGTATAGTATACACCAAACACACACCAACCTGGCGTACACTACAGCACACACACCAACCTGACGTACACTACGCCACACACACCAACCTGACGTACGTCAGGTTGATGTGCGTGGTGTAGTGTATGTCAGGTTGGTGTGCGTGGTGTGGTGTAGTGTACGTCAGGTTGGTGTGTGTGGTATAGTATACACCAAACACACACCAACCTGGCGTACACTACAGCACACATGCCAACCTGACGTACACTACGCCACACACACCAACCTGACACACTACGTCAGGTTGATGTGCGTGGTGTAGTGTATGTCAGGTTGGTGTGTGTGGTGTTGTGTATGTCAGGCTGGTGTGGGTTAGTTCTGTTGTGGATGTGTTTAGTCCACGGATATGTGATGAATTTTGAAACATTCATTCAAACACAGTCCAGGTTTGTCGGGACACATTTTGCATTGGAAACAAGTTTCCCTTCTTGTCCCCCTTTTATAGCACACCCGGCACCTTTTTTTTTTTCTCTCCTCACGGGGAAAATGTTGCCCAGGTACCATACGGGAAACTTGAGTTCCAGGGGTGCTGGGCCGTGCTCCGTCCTCGTCTCCAAAAATCATGGCCTTTATCACCGCCTCCTGGACGTCAAGTAAGGTGTGGTTCTGGCCTACACATCGTGATAGCACGCATGCGTTATACAGTGCCATTTGTACGATGTGCACAGTCAGTTTTTGTACCACACTGTCGCCTTCCGCATGGCACTATAGGGCTGGAGGACTTGATCAGAAAGATCAACTCCCCCCATGTGATGGTTGTACGCCAGGACACAGTCCGGTTTGTGGACTGGTGCTGGGGTACCTCGAACGGTGGTGGCCGTGGTGCCGGTGCCATGGATTGTGGTCAAGATAAAGACTTCTCTTTTGTCTTTGAACTTGACAACAAGCATGTTGCCGCTACATTGGGCTCGGCTCTCACCCTTTGGGAGAGGCTGCTCAATTAGCGGCAAAGGGAGACCCCTCTGGTTTCTGCGCACGGTACCGCAAGCGACGGTAGCTCTGGCAGAGAGGGATTTAAATAGTGTGATGCTTGTATAAAAGTTATCAACGTACAGATGGTAACCTTTATCAAGCATTGGGTGGACCAAATCCCACACTATTTTCCCACTCACCCCCAGAGCAGGTGGACATTCTGGGGGCTGGATCTTGGCGTCCTTTCCTTGGTAAACTCTAAAGGTGAGAGTGTACCCTGAGGTACTCTCACACTGCTTGTAGAGTTTTATCCCGTACCTCGCCCTTTTGCTGGGCAGGTACTGATGGAAATGAAGCCTCCCTTTGTAGTGGACGAGGGATTCATCCACACAAATTTCCCTTTCGGGAATGTACACTTCAGCAAACTTGTTGCTGAAGTGTTCGATGACTGGCCGAATTTTGAACAGTCTATCAAAATTCGGGTCATCGCGGTGAAGGCTTTCAGTGGTGTCCCTGAAATGAAGAAATTTATGAATCGCCTCAAAACGTCTGCGACTCATAACCATGCCAAATACTGGAGCTTGATATAAAATATCGGTACTCCAGTATTGGCGAATTTCTGGTTTCTTCACAATCCCCATGTGAAGAACCAGTCCCCAATATTTAATCATTTCTACAGAGTCCACGGGACTCCAAGTAGAGAATGAAGAAATTGGGTGTTGGGCCAAAAAATTGTTGAGCGTACAAGTTGGTTTGCTCCACCATGAGACTGACGATTGACTCCGAGAAAAAGACTTTGAAAAAGTCTATTTCCCTGAAGTTGGCAGTCTCAAACTGGATTCCTGATTGGGGAATGAAATCAGGAATCCGTGGAGCAAAATTTTCAGGGACGGGGGTCCAGGAGGAAGAACTAGTGCTAGGTTGGGCGTGACTAGCACTAGGTTGGGGGAAACTCACATTTGGCTGTGGGACTTACTCCAAGGTACCCGACTCTTCCTCCAAGGCCTCCGACTCTTACCCCCTGGACGATTTCTCGTCCTGAGACATCTCGTTGGTGCTGAGGATGTGTCGCTGGAAGAGGAAGAGTGGGAAGAATAGAGAAAAGTGTGGTCATCTCTCTCACTATCAGTATCAGAGGCAATCATTTCATATGCCTCCTCAACTGAGTAGACCCTTTGGGACCGGGATGACTGGGACATTGTGCGTGTGGTGTGTGTGCGTGTGTAAAAAAGCTTTATTATAGTGTGCGTGTATATGTGCGAGTGTTTGGTGAAACTTTACTTCAGGAGGTGGCTGTCAGGAAGGAGCAGTCAGGTGCGCGGGGGGCAGGAGGGAGCTGTCAGGCGCGCGGGGGGCAGGAGGGAGCTGTCAGGCGCGCGGGGGGCAGGAGGGAGCTGTCAGGCGCGCGGGGGGCAGGAGGGAGCTGTCAGGCGCGCGGGGGCAGAGGAGATGCAGCAGCAGGCAGAAAGGGCTGTCAGGCGCGAGGGGGCAGAACGGGGCTGAGGAGATGGAGGTGGATATGCAGCAGCAGGGGTTGATCAAAGGGTGATCACCAGGGGCGGAAAGGGCTGTCAGATGCGAGGGGGCAGAAAGGGGCTGAAGAGATGGAGGTGGATATGTAGCAGCAGGGGTTGATCAGGGGGGGCAGAAAGGGCTGTCAGAAGCGAGGGGGCAGAAAGAGGCTGAAAAGATGGAGGTGGATATGCAGCAGCAGGGGGTGATCGGGGGGCAGGGGGTGATCAGGGGGGACAGAAAGGGTTGTCAGAAACGAGGGAGCAGAAAGGGGCTGAAGAGATGGAGGTGGATATGAAGCAGCAGGGGTTGATCAGGGGGGCAGTGGGTGATCAGGGGGTGATCACAGGGGGCAGGAGGTGATCACAGGGGGCTGTCAGGTGCAAGGGAGCAGGAGGGGGCTGAGGAGATAGATCTGGATATGCAGCAGCAGGGGGGTGATCAGGAGGGCAGGGGGTGATCAGGGGTGATCACTGAGGCTGAGGGATAATCACCGGGGCAGAAAGGGGCTGACAGGCGTGGGGGTCAGAAGGGGGCTGAGGAGATGGAGGTGGATATACAGCAGCAGCAAGAGTTGATCAGGGAGGCAGGGGTTGATCAGGCAGGCAGGGGTTAATCAGGGGGCTGAGGGGTGATCACGGGGGGGTGGGAGGGGGCGGTCAGGCACAGGAGAAAGGGGCTGAGGAGCTGGCAGCAGCAGGTGAGAATATCAGTGGTGCAGGGGCTGATCAGAGGTGCAGGGGTTAATCAGGAGTGCAGGGGGTGGTGATCGGAGGTTGGGGGGATGGAAACAGGCGGTGGGGGAGAGCCGGTATATACTTAGATCGGTGGCGGCAGTCAGCGGCGGCGGCAGTCACGGGGCAGAGCAGCGGTCAGTCAGGTCCTTCCTCAGCTTCCACAGACGGGATGAAGCTGAGGAAGGAAGCAGCCATCATTATACTCCGCCCCTCCACATCTGATTGGAGGGCTAGCGTCACATGGACGCTAGCTCCAATCAGATCTGAGGGGGGTAACTAAAAGGTCACCAGGTGTGATCGTATCCCCGGGGGGGCGAAGCCACCCCCCCGGGGTGAAGTCTAGGTCCACCTGCAACGGCCGGTCGGGTGACCTTTGATTGAACCCAGTCACCCGACCCGCAGGAGCGCGATCTTCTCATGACGCCACATAGGTGTCACTGGTCGGATTTGTACCGACTTTCATGACGCCTATGTGGCGTCATTGGTCGTGAAGGGATTAAGACTCATTTTGGTGCGTCGGCCCTTTAAGAATCACTTAGGCGCATCGGCCGTTTAAGAGCTAGTTTGGTGCACTGGGCTTCTAAATCCACTTTGGCGCACATTCTCTCTCAGAGGCATGCGTCATGTGATGAAGCTAGATTTGCATTTGTGCTGTGGGTTTCACTTTAAGAGCTGCAATTATCTGCCAGAATCTGTGTCCTGGGGGCGTCATGTGAAGTTCGTAGGCGTTGGCATAGTAATTGGGTGTGCCTGTGCATATCAATGAGCTTAACTGCCATTTGAATGCCTCAGGGCATGTTTTGACTGTGGCAACATTTTCCCATTGAAATGCATTGAGGAAAATGTTTTTTCAAACGCAAATTGCGCAAAAACTACAAATCCACGAAAATTACTTAGCACACCTCTCGTGGACGCTGGCTCAACGGAGTCTGTGCGTGTAGCGGTTCAGGCCGCATTCATTGCGGAAAATCAAAATAATAATAATAATAATAATAATAATAATAATAATAATAATAATAATAAGAAGAAGAAGAAGAAGAAGAAGAAGAAGAAGAAGAAGAAGTTAGCAGCGTTCGGATTACAATATAGTGGTTTCATCAAACCACTATAATTAGAAATGTACCCAAAAATAAATAAATTTCCACTGTAGTCACCCTTCTTTTTGAGAACAGTCACAAGCCTTCTATCCATGGAGTCTGTCAGTTTGTTAATCTGTTGCCGATAAATTTTTTGAGCAGCGCCAACCATAATCTCCATACCTCCCAACTTTTGAAGAAAGGAAAGAGGGACAACGCGCGCTGCTGCAAATTTTAGGCCATGCCCCAACCACACCCATTTCACGACTAGTCACACCCATGTCCACGCCCAGTCGCACCCATTTAGCACTGCTGATCACACTGACTGCTATTAGGGGCATAGTGGCTGGCATTATGGGCACAGTGGCTGGTAATGTGGGTACACTGACTGGTACTAAGTAAAAGAAAGAAAGAAAACAGAGAGAAAAAGAAAATAGAAATAAAGAAAGAAAGGAGAGCGAGAGAGAAAGAAAGAACAGAGAGAGAAAGAAAGAACAGAGAGAGAGAAAGAACAGAGTGAAGAACAGAGAGAGAATGAAGAAAGAACAGAGAGAAAGAAAGAGGGGAAAGAAAGAACAGAGTGAAAGAAAGAACAGAGAGCGAAAGAAAGAACAGAGAGAAAAAGAAAGAACAGAGAGCGAAAGAAAGAACAGAGAGAAAGGAGAAAGATCAGAGAAAAGTAAAGAGGGGAAATAAAGAAAGAACAGAGAAAAAGAGAGAAAGAAAGAATACAGAGAGAAAAAAAGCGGGGACAGAAAAAAAGAACAGAGAGAGAGAAAGAAATAGCAGAGAGAAAGAACACAGAGAAAGAAAGAGGGGAAAGAAAAAAGAAAGAACAGAGAGAGAACAGATAGAGAGAAAGAAAGAGAGAAAGAAAGAGGGGAAAGAAAGAACAGAGAGAAAGAGGGGACAGAAAAAAAGAACAGAGGGAGAGAGAAAGAAAGAGGGGAAAGAAAAAGAAAGAAAGAAAGAGAAAAAAAAAGAAAGAAAGAACAGAGAGAAAAAGAAAGAGGGGGAAAGAAAGAACAGATCGATAGCGAGAAAGAGGGGAAGAAAGAACGGAGAGAGAAAGAAAGAGAAAGAAAGAAAAAGGGGAAGAAAGAACAGAGAGAAAGAAAGAGAAAGAAAAAGAAAAAAATGAAAGAAAGAACAGAGAGAAAGAAAAATATGGGAAAGAAAGAAAGAAGAGAGAGAAAGAAAGAAAGAGGGGAAAGAAAGAACACAGAGAGAGACTGAGAAAGAACAGAGGGATTGAAAGAAGTAACGAAAGTACAGAGAGAAAGAAAGAAAGAGAGGAAAGACTGAAAGAAAGAGAGGAAAGAAAGAAAGAAAGAAAGAGGGGAAAGAAAGAACAGAGAGAAAGAAAGAACAGAGAGAGAGAAAGAACAGAGAGAGAGAAAGACAGAACAGAGAATGAGAAAGAAACAGAGAGAAAGAAAGAACAGAGAAATAAAGAAACAGAGAGAAAGAAAGATTCTATAAAGATACTATAGCAGCCCGACTCCCATTGAAGTGCCCACCTGAGCCTCCTGGTGCAGGACATATCATGATCCGCTCACATGGCCAGCATCCCTGATTCTAAGGTGATTCCTGCTGTCCGCGCTATCGGAGGAGGACACGGTGATGGATCTGAAGCATTCCTGGTTCCGTCACAATCTCCTCATGAAATTACCTCATTTCCGTTCCGCTTCCAGCACATCACTTCCGGTGGAACGTCATGTGCGAGTTTTAAAGTGCTCCTTGGGGCACCGCCGTGTACTCCTGTGTCCGTGGGAAATGCCCTCTTTGTATGCCTCATATACACTTGGCTCCGCTCCGTACATCCAGTACACATATGGCTCCACTCCGCACACACACGGCATACATACCCCATACACATGCGGCTCCGCTCCGTACACCAAGTACACAAGCAGCTCCGCACGCTCTGTACACCTCGTACGCGCGCGGCTCCGCTCCGTACACCTCACGCGCACACGCGCGGCTCCGCTCCGTACACCGCGCACACGCGCAGCTCTGCTATATCCACACAGTAAACCTCTCCTGACCCCACACAGAAACTTTACCTCATCCAGCATGACAACCAGCACAGGAGACCAGACTCCTGCAGAGTGCAGACAGACACGGAGGCAGACACAGCCCCTGATCATGCGACCCCTGACTCCTCCCCTCTCACAGGTCCTGTGCGCACAGAACACACACAGCTCAGCCACATAGACACGGAGGGCCCTGATCATGTGACCCCTGACCCCTCCCCTCTCACAGGTCCTCTGCGCACAGACAGAACACACACAGCCCAGCCACATCATTGCAGGCTGCGGTGCGTCTATCTGGGACGGCGAGCATGGCGTCGGTGGATGGGGGGCGTGGCGTGGCGGCTCAGTGCAATGTGGGAAAAATACCGTCCCGGGTGGGACGCAGGAGAGCGGTGTCAGAAACGGGACTGTCCCGCGGGAGTCGGGACGCTCGGGAGCTATGATAATCTCCAAGATACAATTCAGAGAGATGTACAGTTTTCTTTCACCATAAATCTCCCATTTAAGAAGGCCCCGCAAGTTCTCAATAGGGTTTACGTCAGGTGAGGAAGGGAAAAATGTAATTATTTTTTACTAGATATCCAAGCAGTGGAGTACTTTGATCCATGCAATGGGGCAGTTCCTTGAATGAATAAATATCATGCTTTTCTTGAAACATGAAGACTTTATCCTGTACCACTGCTTAAAATCAGCTCCCAAACCTACTGACAGTTTTTAGAAGACACCTTTTTTTAAGTCCATTTAAAACATGAAAAGTCCAACCAGCCCATTTTTAATAATACCATATCATAGCAATATCCCACACCTCCATCTTCCTAGCATCTGAATGGAAGTGGAGGTCTGTGCCCGTTACTCATCCAGCCACAAGCTCATTTATTTTTTTTGTCAAGAGTCACTCTAATCTCATAGGACCAAATAACCTTTGAAAAATCTGTCTTCAGATATTTCAAGGCCCAGTCTCGAAATTTCAACTTAAGTCTTCCTTAGAGGTGGTTAGGTATCAGTCTTCCTTGCTTTGGCCATGTCTCCACTGAAAACTTTATACTTCTGGGTATAAAGGGGGCTGTCTGTAGTTCTGGAATATGACAGCACTTATGGATAATGGGCTCCTGGTCACTTCAATTTTGAAGGCAATTTTGACAATTAATGGGCATCTTTTTCTCAACACATTTTTTACGACGCTTGACTATTTGCAACAAAACTTTTGAAGGTTCTGTGGACATGCTACAATATCTTACCAATTTCAAGAGTGCTGTATCCCTGTGTAAAGCTTAACAAATTTTAATTGCCAGAGTCAATTAAATCCTCTTGTTTGGCCCGTTATGCATAAGGAAAACAAGCTGTCTATTAATTCTTAACACCTTGATAAAGGGTGTTGATATCTTTAAAGGGGTTATCTGGTCAAAACAGGTAATTCTGCAGTCACTCTGTGTGACTCCAGACTTAAAGGGAATCTGTCACCCTTTTTTGAGCTATCGTATAATGATATCATTCAATTGTGTGTCACATAAGGATTCTCTTAGTACTTTTGCTTCCCCCTGACAACGCACCTTTCATGCATAAATACCTATTTTATATCGGTTCAGATGTATGTAAACTGCCACGGTCCGGTCCGCTGGGCGGGGCTTATTCACCTGCTCCCCCCTTTCCCTGTCTTGCTCTACGCATTTCTTCTTGTGTAGAGCAAGACAGGGGGGGGGGGGCAGTTGAATGAGCCCCGCCCATCGGACCGGACTGTGGCAGTTTACATACATCTGAACCGATATAAAAAAGGTATTTATGCATGATAGGTGCGGGGTCAGGGGGAAGCAAAAGTACTAAGAGAATCCTTATGTGACACACAACTGAATGATATCATTATATGATATCTCAAAAAAGGGGTGACAGATTCCCTTTAAGAATCCCCCCAACACATGCACTGTGAACTGTGGGGATTTGCCGATTTCAGACCGGGGATCAGAGGGTATGTAGGCATTATACATACTCCCGGCCAGTTGGTGCGACCTCACTCTCCTTACACTTGAATGGAGCGTGGCCACGCCCTCTAGTCGACCATGTCCACTGGCCAGCTGCATCACTGCATCACTATGAAGCGAGGCTGTGCCTATTGTTCGGGAGTATGCATCACTTATACATACCCTTCGTTCTCGGGTCTGAAACCGGCAAATCCTTGCAGCGCACAGTGCATGCACTGGGGGGGGATTAATAGGTCTGCAGTCACACTGCAGTCTGCAGTAACTTCAAAATTACCAGTTTTGACAAGATAACCCCATTAAGCCACACTTTATCTCATTACACATCAACTGATCTGCTTCAAACCAATAAGCATTCAAGTTTATGCAGCTTGGAGATTGAAAATCTGCGTAAAATTATTAATACTGTCAAAATACTCACTTACCTAATAATTCTGCACAGTGTTTTGATTTTTTTTTTACAATTTTTTAATTCCACTTACCTCTTCACTTTGTTCATCATATGGATCAGAGAGCAAAGGAACATTTGACACAGCCACTTGCAGAAGGCTATCAAAAATATGTGATGAATGTTTTGACTCAAGTATTCTTGAATGTGCAAGTAGCTCCTGTATTCTAAGCATAATATGTTGGACAGAGATATTCTACAAGAGAAGTAGAGATAGTTAGCGTTTACCTAATATAATCCGTTAAATTCTAACTTCGTCTTGCAAATAATTGTATTTTACATCGATTTTAAAAAAGGCTACATCCCTATCCTGCCCATTTTTTATTACCTAAGGAATCTCCCTGTGTGGAGAGTGATAGGACTGAAATGTCAGTTTGACTTCTAGACCATGCATTACTACTCCAAAAAATATACAAATTGCCTCTTCAGAGAGGAAGAGGACTTGAATTCTAGTGCCACCTACTAGAAGTAGCAATCCTAAAAGTCAAAATTGAGCCTTACCACAAGACTTAGGATAAAAGCCAAACCAGATATTCTTGCTTTGGTTAATTGCCCCTACTCAGAGCAAAGAAAAAGATCTAATTTGGCTGGGTGAGAGGCATTGGACTAAGGATTAACATTTCTCCATGTGGGAATTGACATGCCTGACATGCCACTGTAAAGAGATTTCTAGGCAATGCAATTCTCAGATTTCTTGCTTTGCACTGAGGAAGAGCAAAAACCAGGACACATGTTTCTGCAAATTGAGTACCTGGATGGCGTTTATCCTAAGTCATGTGTCAAAACTTGTTAAAGGGTCGATATTGACTTTGAGGATTGCTACTTCCTGTAGGTGGCAGCACAGCTAAAATCCTCTGAAGAGGCAACTTGCATACATCATTTATGAAACATATTTACTTGCAAGGTGATACATATACAAATATAGAAACCATGAACACAGGAGGAAACGGAGTATAAAGGTAAAATAGTACATTTTATTGAACAAACATCATAAAAAAGTCACAACTAACATGAAACTGGTGTGTAAAAAATAAACAAGTAGAGACCGGTCTGAAGCATACAAGAAAAAGCACATCATATCTTTTGACATGTGAATGAGTTGTACTGGGGGCAAGAGAAGCACACCACCAACACATAGTTCAATATCTAAATACAACCAAGAGGGCATATAGAGTTGGGGAAGGCACATGTTACCAAAGGTGGAGGATGCACAGCCTGGATGTTTTTATTATACTTTAATATGTAATCATTTTTTCTTATCTCCATATAACTATTGCGTCAAAAAGGTTGATTTCCTGGACATCACTCTTTATATTCAGATTGATGTCTACAGGAAACTTTCTTCAGTTAATGCCCTGATATATGCAGACTCTGCTCACAATCCAGCCAGCATTAGGGCTGTCCAGGTTGGACAGTTCCTAAGAATGAGGCGGAGCTGTTCATCAGATGATAAATGTGAGACACAAGTCAGTGATCTAAAAAAAAAAAAAAAAAAAGATTCAAAGAAGTTATAGTCATAGATGTATTAAACACAGCTATGACAGAGCAAGGACGACGCCTCGTAACAATCTTTTATATCAAAAGAAACACATGGGCAAAGGTACCGATGATAAAATTAAATTCATACCTACGTTTAATCATGAGTGGACACGTATGTGGGACATCCTAGTCAAACATTGGGCCATACTTAAGACAGGACCCTCCCTGGGATCCCTCTTGAGCAACTTCCCGCTTAGGACATCGAGATCTAAAAATCTCAATGATCTCTATGTTACTGTCACATCAAAACCTTTTGGATCAAAAGTACCAGTGCTGGGATGCTTTTCATGCGGCCACTGTCTTGTCTGCACCAATGTCCTCCACTGCTCCACATCTGACTCGTCTGATGGATCTAACCAATTCCAAATTAGACATCACATATCGTGCAGTAGTATGAATGTAATATACTATGCCACAGGCAGTTGTCCACTGGTGTATGTAAACTTCACATCTAGGGAACTCTGAGTGTGGGTGCGGAAACATGTGCCGGACATTGCTGCAGCCAAGACAGTGGTCGACCCCTCTAATCTCGAAACAATACCCCGCCATTTTAAGGATTATCACAACTGTGACCCTAGGTCATTCAAGGTTCTGGGTTTTGACACTATCCATACGGAGATCAGAGGAGGAAATACCAAAAAACTCCTAGCCCAATGCGAACCCAAATGGATAGTGACACTTGACACCATGACCCCCAAAGGTCTGCATGTACTAATATAAATATTTTTCCTCATTTCTATACCCATCCTGTTTCCCATTTCATTTCATTTTTGCTTGTATATTTCCTTTTAGGGGCAATGAACGCTTATGGCTAGCATCACTGTTTGTCCTTTTATCTGTTATGTACTGTTATTATATTATGGGCTCTTCTTACACGATCCCCACTTTTTCTACCTAACAGCGGGCTACTAAAGTGATGTGCCACTTGGATAAATACCCCATTCTCTTATGCTGCCATCTAACTATAATGCATCTCCAGTTGGAATTGTGGTGCACGTGCGTACTACCGCTTGTCCTGCGTGCCTTTTGGCATCTACACGCCTCCTGTGCATGACCGAGGGCTGTGAATCTTCAATTTCCCTCCCACATGCGTGGTGATGCTTGACAGCCGGGGGCGTGTTCATGGGGCATGGCACGCATGCGCCATAGGACCAATTCCATTTGTCCATCATGGAGCAGATGGCGGCCACATGACCGGTCTCTATGGAGATACAAAGATCCTGCTTGCCACCATACCTACTGTCTCCTTGATAAAGCGGCATTCTCTACCTGCAATGCGCGTCTCAGTCCTGCCATCTGGCATTTTTGGCCGGCCTGTGCCTCCCCCAACTCTATATTTATGCAAACTTGGCTGCATTTAGATATTGATCTATGGGTAGGTGGTGTGCTTCTCTTTCCCCCAGTACAACTCACACATGTCACTAGGTATGAAGTGCTTTTTCTTGTATGCTTCAGGCTGGTCTCTACCTGTTTGTCTTTTACACATTGTTTTCACCTTAGCTGTAACTTTTTATAATGTTTGTTCAATAAAATGTACTATTTTTCCTTTATACTCCGTTTCCTCCTGTGTTCATGTTTATCTTGGAGTTGTTTTTTTATTCCAAGAGTGTTTGCACCCATTGTGTGCAATCATTTTTTCATCTAGTATGCAACTGGGTTCTCTGTTTTTCATCAATATAGAAACCAGCAGCAGGAAAGGGATCATTTAATAATGCTGCTCACTTTCCTGCACCACATAGGTGTTGAACGTTGGTACCGTAAGCACTCCAATGCAGCTGAAGAATCCAAAATCTTGTGAGGGGAAGTAAAGAGTTGGGGGAAGAGTTTGGGGAGAAAACATGGAGAAAGGGAAAAGTGAAGAGACAGTATGGGACTGCGGGGGGGAAGGGGATGTTTGAGGAGACAATATGGGGAGAAGGTGGAGTAATGTGTGGGGGATACAGCTTGGAGGAGAAACGTATGGGGCGTTGGTGAAGTGATAGTATGGAGGGGTACAGTATCGAGACTGGGTAGTGAGGTGGCAGAATTGAAATGGAAGCATAGGGAAACAGTGTAGGGGCACAGAATGAAGGCGACCGCATATTGGGGGGGGGGGAGAGTGTGAGGGGACAATGTGAAAAGGAGGTGCAGTATAGAAAATAGAAGCCAGTGTGGAGGCTATATACCATAATAGGAACAATGAGGGAGTCATATTTTGTGCAGGAAGCATAATGAGGGGTAGTTATTAAGGCGCATAGCGTAGGGCATTTATTTTTTATTCAGGAGCTTTATAATCACGCTGTCGAGATGTGGTGCAGCAGGCTGGACAAGAGAGGGGAGTCTGTGGATTTTAAAATCATGATGGCGTCTGGACAAAATGTAGCAAAAAATAAAGAGAACCACTCCAGTCAGAGACTAGATCACCTATAAGACACCTGGATGAGTTTATTGTTGACACTGCCTCCATCTTATCATTACTGTGGTTCCTGTAATCTGATGATGACTGAAAACAACTTCCAGCATCTCCTTACTTATGTTAAAAACATGGGAATTGTAAGTTCCTGCAATACATTTGTAAATGAGGCTGACCTAACATTACAATTGATCGCTATACTAAGCTTGGTGATGTATTTGTGTACTGAAGGTTCGTTTTTAGTAATGTATTACTATAGTAATTTTGGCTCTGGTAATTTATTCCTGTGCTGATGGAGATTCGGGTTATGTATTCCTGTACTGATGGTGATTCTGGTGATGTACAATGTAAGGATGGTGGTTCTGCGGATGTATTCTTGTACTGATGGGGGTTCTAGTTATGTATTTCCGTACTACTGGTGGCTTTGCTAATGTATTTTTATGGTGTTATTGGTTCACATGTAATATATTCCATAACTTGTAAAATTTTGTGATATATAACCATATTAAAATATTGTGCCGTCTGACAATTTGTGGTTACTACATTTGTATTTATGTTAGGTACATTTAAGGGGTTGTCATTGAGAGAAGCAGGAAGAGAAGCTATATGGCACTGTAAGTATGCAAATAGCATATGAGTGGTCATATTAACGACCCCTGAAACTGAGTCTTGACAGTAAGTTTAGGATTGGGCATGCTACAGTATTTAGTTTTATAATTAGACTATAAGTCCACAAGTGCAAGGCCCTCCCTTTTCTGTACCAGTCATTGTTAGTTTGTTCACTAATTTATGTTTGTATATTGTATGTAACCCCTTCTCATGTATAACACCATTGAATCAATGGTGCTATAAAAATAAAATAATAACAACAATAATGGGGTTGTCAAGATTTCCGATGAAAGTATGTGTTCTTGCTATGTGACTGTAGACTTCAGAATCCTCTTAACACACACAGTATAAGCTGTCATATGCTATTTGCATACTTACAGTCAGGTGCCGACGAACCTTTCTTCCTGCCTCTCCCAAACGCAAATTAAGATGTTATGTGTTTTTTTCCCAATAAGGAAAAATAATTTTAAAAAGGAGGAGGGGCGGTCACTGCTGAATCCTGTAGGTGCACTAGTTTTCTGACCTGACCTGTGTTGGTATATACAGATGCCTATTTTCAGAAAAAATCTATAGTATATCTCATTATGCTGCGATTTTGCTTTGGATGTTAGTGTAGAGACTTGAAAGACAATGAATAACCTTGCCGTGGGTTGCGTGCTTGTGTATTTTGACCAAAATATCAACCAATACCCCATACATACTATTTATATTTACTGCACATTTTTCACTTTTATGCAGGATGCAGCCAAACCCATCAATGTTGAGCTTGTAAACTAGGGTGAATGTCCCTATGGCGTGCACTTATCTAGTACTGGGTAGCCTGCCTAATCTAATAGTATGGCATTCACCAATAGGCTGTAAGCCAGCACTATGCACCACCTCTGAGTGGCTGGTGTCCTATACAAACCTTATCTGTGTGCAATTCTAATTCTAAGCAAACACCCCCTTAATTGATAAGTATGTGAGTGGTTCATCATTATTTTGCACCTGTGTTGCCTCTGCCTTTATTAAGTTTTGGGACTGCAGCATCCGATAAGTGCAATTGTTTTCTGACCTGCGTTGTTAAATATGGCTGTCTTTTTTTCTGTTTAAAGGAGAAATAATTGCTTTAATATGAAAGGGGGTGATGGGTTGAATAAATCTTGATTAGTGATGAGCAAACGTGCTCGGATAAGGTCTTATCTGAGTGTGTTCGGGTGTTAGGCAGGAGTCACACTGGCGAGGAATACGGGAGAGTGAGAGGCGCTAAAAGCACGCATTAGACACGGACCAATGATTCTCTATGGGGTCCCTCGCACCAGCCGTATATTTCTCCTCAGTATCCTACGCTCCGTGCCACTCGCAGCATGCTGCGATTGTCAGCGTACTACGGCCGTAGTACGCCAATGCAAGTCTATGGGTGCGCAAAAAATACGCATTACACACGGACCACACATGTGACTTGCGAGAAATACGCACCAGGTGTCTTTTAGCAAAGCCGGCAATTCAGTGCACTATACAGTAAACTCACACTGACAGGTTTAATAAAGAAATGAAAGAATAGATATAGACACATAGAATACATATATCAATATAAAAATATATATATATATGCATTCTATGTGTCTATATCTATTCTTTCATTTCTTTATTAAAACTGTCATAGGGCTCCATTATATGTCCATTTTGCAAGCCTGCGAGAAAATCTCTCCATACGGATGCCATACGGATTACATACGGATGCTTACATGCGCAAAATACGCAACCACACCTTGATTACGGATGACATACGGAGCACTATTTAGGGGTCTGTCATCCGTATTACGCATGTAAATTACTGACCGTATTTTGCGCAGGTTAGTGTGACTCCAGCCTTAGAGTATCTTCGGCATCCTCGTATATTATGTTCAAGTACCTACAGCTGCATGATTTATGGCTATTAATCAACCTCAACACATATGGGGATTGCATGTTTGTTAGGCAATCTCCGCATGTGTTGAGCATGTCTAGCAGCTGCAAATCATGCAGCTACAGGGTCTTGAACACCCAAGAACACCCAAGATACAAGGAAAACACCCATGCATGCTCAGAGAACACGTTATCCGAGCACGTTCGCTCATCAATAATATTGATCCCTTCCTGGCATACAGCGAATGTAGGGTCCACATGCATGCTCAAGATCTAAGCCTGCACCATGCAAAGTGAGTGCCATCTGCAGCAGTTGGATGTTCAGAATGCATGTTCAGGCAGAATGAATCAACTGACTGGATCATCTTAATATTCCTACAAAATTCCAACCATTGTAAATACAAAAATTAAAGTAAAATTTATATTGCGGTAACAAAATTTGCTTTACCTGAGATGTTTCCAAATCGGACTTATATTGACTGTTTTGTGCACTATGAAGACAAATAGATAATAAAGCTTCAAACAATTTTCCAACACCAGATGACCACTTCTGAGCATCAGTTTTGCCATCAGACAACAAACTTGATTTGTCATCCGGAGTATCAGGAAGGATCATGTAATCTTGATTTGTAATTAAAATTTCCCCCTGCTCACAGGATTCCAAATTGGATTTTTCTTCTATGCATTGCTTTAATGCCTCTGAATGTGAAGACTTGAGTCTCACATCACTAAAGTCTTCAAAACTGCATAACTTACTGATCATTAAACAGACAAGCTTATAACACAAATCAAAGCCACCGATCTTAAGGAATTGCTTCTGGAATAACATACTTCTCAAGTAAAGCCGGTAACACATAGACCAAATGTCTGCTGCTTGGTGTATTTGAGCTGGTGAAGGCAAGAACAAGCTTTCAGCATTTAGCTTTGGTAAAACGTTTAGTGGTTCACTCGCGGTACTGTCATAACCAGATGTGTCTTCTGATTCATTGACTGATTCAAGATCAGACTCCGCATCTTTGCTCACAGTCAAAAAGGCCAAACAGAGAAATATATTTATTGTGTTTATCTTCACATCGAAATCCTTTCTTTTCTTTGGACAGGCATCTTTCAAGACACCATAAAATTTACTCAAACTCTGAGAAACATTTATGCTTTCATGAGACTTTAACAGATGAACAGAAAATTCTGAAGTCAGTGCTATGTTAGCATCATTGGTACCAACGTCTGAAGTAGGTGGTAAAAGACCAGGTTGCAGCTCTCCGATGCAAATAAGGGTCTCAAATACTTTCAAACAGAAAACCCTCAATGAATCCAAATAGTTAAGTTCAGTAACTTGATTTAATCCATTCAAACTGAAGAAAGCTTCTCGAACTACCCTAGGAGAAAAAAAAATATTTACTATATTTTATTTCCTTAAAGAGTACCCTTCCCTAATTTTTTCATGTTGCATTGGACAGTGTCTCTCTGCCCTAACTATAAAGAACCCTTTCCTATTTAGCTGCCGGAATTGCCTTTCTTCCACCCGTAATGAGTGTCCCCTGGTCCTAAGGATAGTGTTTGGAAGGACTAATGTGCCAGTCCTCAGGCACTGACAACACACATATTTATACATATACGGTAAATGAAATCTTTTCTGAGGGGTCTTTTTCTAAGCTAAACAAACGAAACTTTTCTAACCTCTCACCCAATGAGGGGCCTTCCATCCCTTGTAATAAACTAGTTGCCCGCCTTTGAACGTACTCTAACTTTTGAATATCATTTTAAAATGTGTAATTTATTATCAGAATAACTAAAGCTGTTCTGTGAAGGCCTCAAAGAACATTACGGCTCCGACACCATGATTAACACCAAGAAATACACCAGAGAGGTTAGAGATATAATTGTGGAGGAGAGTAAAGCCCCCGTCACACATAGCGATCTCGCTAGCAAGATCGCTGCTGAGTCACAAGTTTTGTGACGCAACAGCGATCTCACCAGCGAGATCGCTGTGTGTTACAGCTATCAGCGGCCGGCCCCCCTGCCGGGTATTGCGGATCGTTCAGGAAAGGTCAGGACATTTTTTTGGGTCGTTGGTCTCCCGCTGGCCAGCAGGCATCGCTGTGTGTGGCAGGCGGGAGAGCAACGACCACCGATCAGCATTCTGGTAACCAAGGTAAACGTCAGGTTTCTAAGCAGCGCGTGGTGCTTAGAAACCCGATGTGTACCTTAGTTACCAGCTCCCTGCATCAGCGTGCTGGTAACTAACGTACACAGCGACGCCGTGTGCTCGGCGTCGCTGGTGCTGATCGCTGCTGAAGCTGCCTGTTTGACAGCTCCCCAGCGATCATGTAGCGACAAACCAGCGATCCTGACAAGTTGATATCACTGTCGGGATCGCTAGTGAGTCGCTATGTGTGACGGGGCCCTAAAGCAGGATTAGGTTATTAAAAAAAATAGCCCAAACTCTGAACGTGGAGCACTGTTCAACCCATCATCCAAAAAATTAAAGGCGTATGGCACAACTGCAAAGTTACCAAGACATGGTTGTCCATATAAACTGGCATCCCAAGCAATGAGAGCACTAATTATAGTAACAGCAAAGAGGCCCATGGTCACTCTGGGGGAGCTGCAGAGATCCACATCTCAGGTAGGACAATCTGTCCACAGGACAACTATTAATCATATATTCCACAAATCTGGCCTTTATGGGAGGAGTGTCAAGAAGAAAGCAAGCCATAAAAATCTATTTTACAAAAAGCCAAGTAGGGGACACATCTTGAATGTGGAAGAAGGTATTCTTGTCAGATGAGAAGTAGACCTTTTTATGTTAAAGGGAATCTGTCACCACATTTGACCTATCTTAACTATTAATATTGGCATACAAGTTATAGACTGCTGAAGAAAGTCTTACCTGTTTGCCTCATATCAGATGCCTTTTTGTTGCGAAATAATCTTTTATCACTTTATGTAAATGTTCTCTTCCAGACTATGGGAAGGATGTTGTGTGGAAGATAGCTGTGCCTCCAGAGCTTCTTTTAAGTAAAAAGGGAAGTTACCAGTGTGAGACAGGTAACTTACACACAACAGGAGAACTGAAATTTGTCTTCTTGCAAACAAATTTTCTGCATCTCTTGAGCTATGCTGTATTGCAACAATATTACAACCCTGTCTGCCTGTGAGCTGGAAGCTGAGAGGAACCAGCAGATGAGTAAGTTATAATCTCACACTGCTCTGCAGTGAGATCAGGAGAGCAGAGAGCGTTCATTACACATCACACAGTTAACTCCCTCTTCATGTAAAATAAGCTCTGGAAGCAGAGTTATCTTCCACCTAGCATTCGCCCCTTTGCTTTAAAGAGGTAATTTATATAAAAGTAGTAACAGATGATTTATCAGCTACAATGCGTTTGGCCTGAGACATACAGGCATCACTTTCCTCAGCAGTCTATATAACCTATATGCCCATAGTAATAATTTAGATAAGTCAAATGTTGTGACCGATTCCCTTTAAAAAATGCAAAATGCAGAAAACTAATGCTGCACATCACATTGAAAACACCATTTCCGCAGTCAAACATGGTGATGGCATCATGCTGTGGAGATTCTTTTCTTTTTGGATGGTGCTAAATACAGGGTATTCCTGGACAAAGACCCGTTAAAGGCTGGAAAAGACTAAGATATAGATTCACCTTCCAGCAGGATAACAACCATAAATATACTGCCAGAGCAACAACAAATGGTTTAGATCAAAGCATATTGTGTTTGAAATGCCCAGTCAATGTCCAGACCTAAACTTATTGATCTGTGGCAAGACTTCAAAATTGCTGTTCACATGCTCTCCATCCAATTTCACTGAACTAAAGGTAGCTTACAAAGAAGAATGGGCAAAAATTTCAGCCTCTAGATGTGCAAAGATGGTTGAGACATACCCCAAATGAATTGCAGTGAAAGGTGGTCCTACAATGTATTGACTTGGGGGCTGAATGTAAATATACATCAATTTTCAGATTTATAGTTTTAAAACAATTAGAAAACCATATGAAAAGGTTCACAGGAACAATAATAATAAAATAGGTTAGAAGCAAATTCATTATGCAAATATAGTTTCCTATCAGTATTTATTGGAGAATTATTTTGAAGAAACTCCTGCTTAAGGATATTTAGATTAACAAATGGAGTGCTGACTTCATAAATATAATCAATAGACATAATGTTATTATTTTTTTACAAAATTCTTTACAACATGAAACACTGATCAATAGAAGGTGAAACAATAATAACAACCCATGTGAAAAAGCTAACCCGAAACATGAGTTGGGGCTGACCCCTGGGTCTCTGCACTCACATTTTACTATGGGTAAGATTTATTTAGTGTGATTTGATACATGTTTACATATGATTTAGACACAGTGTCATTAGCATAAACTGTAAATTCTGGGGGAATATTATGTTCATTGGCACATGCATATGCACTTTATTGATGTCCCTTGTCTTGGCAAATTTGATATATATGTGGTGTATCTGTTTTGCACGGATTTAGTATTGTGAGTATATGATATAATTGTGATCCACATTATTAGGGAACAATATATTAATATTTGTAAGGCATCTTTTTGCCCCTCTCATTCACATGTACAGCTCTGGAAAAAACTGAGAGACTATCACATCAAATCCCTGTCATGGGCAGCCCATTCTCCAGACCTGAACCCCATTGAAAACCTCTGGAATGTAATCAAGAGGATGATGGATAGTCACAAGCCATCAAACAAAGAACTGCTTACATTTTTGCGCCAGAAGCAGTGTGAAAGACTGGTGGCAAGCATGCCAAGACGCATGAAAGATGTTTTTAAATATCATGGTTATTCCACAAAATATTAGTTTCTGCACTGTTCCCGAATTAAAACATTACCGTATTTTCCAGCGTATAAGACGACTTTTTAACATTACTTTTAGCATTACTGGGACTGGAATATGCCTGGAGCGATGAGAGAGGCGGGAAGGACATCGGGGGCCGTCGGAAGGTGAGAATAACAATTTTTATTTTTTTTATTATTTTTTTTACATCCTATCTTTTATTACCGATGCTGCATCGGCAGCATCAATAGTAAAAAGTTGGTCATACTTGTCAAGCACTATGCTTGACAAGTGTGACCAACCCGTCAATCAGTTTTCCCAGCAATGCTACAGATCGCTTGGAAAATGCTAGCATTCTACAAGCTAATTATGCTTGCAATATGCTAATTTTTCGCGGGAATTCCGCATGCGAATTTCCAGCAGCAGGGAGTTGTGGAAGTGCCACAGAAAATTCCGCACGTGTGCACATAGCCTGAGACTGCCACAGATTCTCAATGGGATACAGGTCTAGACTCTGACTGGACCTTTCAAACACGATTATGCCTTTGATCTAAACTCAAGTCTCTTGCAGCCTCTAACAGGTTTTTCTCCAGGAATAGTCTAGTTACTTACCGGTTAACGGTAGTTTTCTGAGTCCATGACAGCACCACTTGAGAGAGGGGATCCGCCCTTTAGGAACAGGAAACCTACAGATACAAAAGGGCGGCACCTCTTCCACGCATCAGTTGGATTACAGAGCACAAGAGGACCTCCAAGGTTACTGGCATGATTTATGTACAATACTGTTACTACTTAACTATTTATCACCAGAGGACACATAAGAGGAAGAAGTGCACACCCAAACTTAAGAAAAAGGGACGGGAATCTAAGGGTGCTGTCATGGACTCCAAAAAATACTGTTAACCGGTAAGTAACTAGACTTTATTCGATCGTCCATGACAGCACCACCTGAGAGAATTACAGAGAGTAATAACTACTTAGGGAGGGACTACAGCCTGCAGCACCCTTACCCCAAAGGAGAGGTCTGAGGAAGCACCCAGGTCTAGCCTATAATGACTATAAAAGGTGCTTGGAGAGGACCAAGTAGCCACCTTACATATTTGGTCAATGCAGACTTCCAATCTTTCGGCCCACGAGGTCGCCATGGCTCTGGTGGAATGCGCCCCCAGCTTCCCAGGTGCCGATCTGCCTTTTGAGGTGTATGCTAGTGAAATAGCCTCCCTAATCCACATGGCTAGTGTGTTTTTTGATGCTCTAAGACCCTTTCTAGCGCCTTGATGGGAGACAAACAAGGCATTATCTTTTTTCCAGGGATCAGTAACTGCCAGGTATTCTAGGAGACATCTCCTAACATCTAGGGTGTGTAGTTTCTTTTCCTTCACATTAACTGGATTAGGGAGGAAGGATGGAAGGACTATTTCCTGCGTCCTATGGAAACTAGAAACTACCTTAGGTAAGTATGCTAGATCGGGCCTAAGTATTACCCTATCGTCTCTGAATTGTATATAAGGTGGAATCCTAGATAACTCCTAGATGTCACTTACTCTACGAGCTGACGTCAGTGCTACCAGGAAGGCTACTTTGAGGGATAGGTTTTTTATGGAGGCTGATGAGATCAAATGGGGCCTCTGTCATAGCCGTGAGGACTAGATTCAAGTCCCTCGGCATGAACCTATCCTTTACTACTGGTCTGGATCTACTTGCTGCCTTAATCAACCTACTGACCCAATAATTACCAGCAATGTTGGAGCTAAAAAGGGCTCCCAAGGCTGATACTTGTACTTTAAGGGTACTGGTGGAAAGCCCCATGTCCAGACCTTTCTGTAGGAATTCTAAGATTTGAACTATTGGTGCCGATTGTCCAGTAACTACCCCTGAGTTTTTAAGGAATCTTTTCCAGATTCTAACGTAAATTTTGGTTGCAATGATTTTTCTACTTTTAAGTAGGGTGTTAACCAAGTCTGGGGAGAAACCTTTATCTTATAGCAGTGACCGTTCAAAATCCACGCCGTCAGATGTAGGCCAGCCACCTTGTGACGCTTCAGGGATTGGCAGCGTCCGAGAGTGGACCCTCTTGGTAGCGGAACTGAGGCCCCCGGAGCGAGCACACCAGGTGGAACCGACCCCTATACAGGGACCGTTAGGGGCAGGCCAGCGGGGGTCAGACACCGCGACAGCTGGAACCAAGAGGGGCGGCTCGAAGGACCGGAGGGGCTACAGGCAGGACCGGGATACCAGACAGGGACCAAGGTACAGGACTCTGTGCACAAAGCGCGGAGAGAGGCACGGAGCGGTTTAGCACCAGGAACAACTATGACGACAGACAGCAGGCAGGAGAACTGGACAGGGAACGGGGCAGGCACTGGAGGACGGAACTGAGACAGAGACCAGAGGGGACATAGGCTGAGGAACAGGGACCAGGCAGATCGGATGACAGGCAGGTAATAGAACACAATGGCAGAGACAACGAAGGCAGGGACAGGAGGAATCACGAGACTGAGGAAAAGACTATAGACTAGCTATAGGCGGCCAGATTAGCGCAGGGTAAAGCACACGATAACCAGGCGTCCTCCCATTATGGGAGACGCCTGATATATCCCCTGCCAGCAGGTGATTGGCTGGCCGTGACCAAGAAGCCGCCCACCGCAGGGTTAAGAAATCTGTAGGGCACGCGCCCGCGGCCTAAGGCACATGCGTGGGGCCGCAGCTGACCGGGAGAAAGGAGGAGGTAGGAGCAGGAAGCAGTGCGACAGGATGCGGCCGAGTAATTGGACGCAGCGGCGGGGCCCGATGCTGGTGGAACGGCGGCGGGCATAGTCGCCGACGTTACACACCTGAGGATGGCAAACTGGGCCCTGGGATAGGAGATCCGGGATGTCCGGAAGGACCCACGGGTCGGACACAGACATGGTCCTGAGGCATGAGAACCACGCCCTCCTGGGCCAAAATGGAGCAATGACTATAATCCTCACCCTGTCTTTTCTGATTTTCCTCATCACCAGGGGTAGTAGAGACATGGGAGGGAAGGCGTATGCTAGCCTGAAGTCCCACTTTATCAGAAAAGCGTCTACCGCCAGAGGGTCCTCTCTGGAATTCAGTGAGCAGAATTACCTCACTTTCCTGTTCTCCCTGGTGGTGAAGAGATCCACCTCTGGTTGACCCCATTTTTGTACAATCAGGTCGAAGATGGAGGTTTTTAGGGACCATTCCCCTTGTTTTAGCAGATTGCGGCTTAAGAAATCTGCCGTGGTGTTTTCTCCTCCTTTTATATGCAGAGCTGTTAAAGATAGAAAATGCTGCTCTGCTAGTCGGAACAAACGCTCTGCTACATTCATCAGGGGTCTGGAACGAGTCCCGCCTTGGTGACTGATATAAGCCACGGTGACCAGATTGTGAGAGAACACTCGTACGGGATGACCCTGCAGATACAAAAGGAGCTTTTTAGCTGCCTGCTCCACTGCTGTCAATTCTTTCAGGTTAGAGGACATTTCTAACTGATGATGATCCCATAGGCACTGGACCAAAAGCTCACCCATATGAGCCCCCCAACCGGAAGGGCTTGCATCTGTGGTGACTATGCGGGTTATGTTATACTCCCAGGGCACCCTTCTGGATAAATTATTCCTTTCTAGCCACCACTTTAGGGACTCCCTAGTGTTACGGGATAAAGTTAGCTGGCCCTCCAGGTAACCCCCAAGGACTCTTTGATGTAATAAAACCTCACCCTGTAGTTTCCTTGTATGAAACTGGGCCCACCGGACCGCGGGGATACAGGACGAGAGAGAGCCCAAAAGAGACATGGCTTTCCTGAGGGACATGGTGGGGTTATTGGAAGCGTTCAGGACCTGATAGCATAGGCGAACTAACTTTTCAGGAGGTAGACGGCATTCCTGATTCTTGGAATCCAAGATTAGGTCTAAGAATTGCTGGATTTTCATTGGCTGCAAACAAGATTTTTTTGATGTTTACTAGCCATCCTAACTGCTCTAGAGCAGACATTGCTCTTTGTAATTGCTCCAAACAAAGTTCAGCTGTTTTGCCTATAATAAGGAAGTAATCCAGGTAAGGGACCACCAGAATGTCTGATTCACGCAGATGGGCCATAACCTCGGCTATAACTTTAGTAAATACCCGGGAAGCGACTGCAATACCAAAGGGGAGGGCCACATATTGGAAATGTTGAACTGACCCATCTAACTGAACCGCCACTCTGAGGAAACGCTGATGAGCTGAATGAATGGGTATTTGGAAGTAGGCGTCTTTTAAAGGGAACCTGTCACCCCCCCAGGGCGTTTTTCAGTTAAAGAGCCACCTTCAGCAGCACTAAGGCTGCATTCTGTGAAGGTGGCTCTTCCTTTTCTGACCCCCAGTAATGCCAAAATATTGACTTTTATAATTAGCTCCTCATACCTGTAATGTGTCCCACAGGTATGTTGTGTCCCCCAGTATCAGCCGCCTACCATCCGTCAATCATGCCTGTCCGAGGCCTCAGCGCCGCCCACGATCTGTCCATCATGATGCCTCTGTGCGTCGCTGCCTCCTCTTGAAATGAATCCCGGCACCTGTGCTGTAACAAGTGTTCTCGGCATGTGCAGTGTGCGCTTCCCGAGAACCGACATCAGGCTATTGCGCCTGCGCATTGTGAAGGCCCCAGATCCCGCCCCTCAGTGTGTTATGATGTATTCACACTGCGGGGCTGGGGCCTCCGCAATGCGCAATAGCCTGATGTCAGTTCTCGGGCCGCGCGCACTGCGCAAGCCCGAGAACACTTGTTACAGCGCAGGCGCAGGGATTCAAATTAAGAGGATGCAGCGACGCACGGGGCATCATGATGGACAGATCATGGGCAGCGCCAAGGCCTCAGACAGGCATGATTAACAGATGGAATGCGGCTGATAGAGGGGGACACAACATACCTGTGGGACGCATTACAGGTATGAGGAGCTAATTATAAAAGTCAATATTTTGGCATTACTGGGGGTCAGAAAAAGAAGAGCCACCTTCACAGAATGCAGCCTTAGTGCTGCTGAAGGTGGCTCTTTAACTGAAAAACACCCCGGGGGGTGACAGGTTCCCTTTAAATCTAACACCACCATAAAGCAATTTTCAAACAGCAATTTTATTGTGGAATTGATTGTTTCCATTTTGAACGGGCGTATAACCAAAAACTCATTGAGGGCGATTAATTATAGTCCTGAAGGAGCCGTTTGGCTTATGGACTAGGAACAGAGGGGAGTAGAAACCTCTTCCCCTTTCCGCCTCCGGCACCTCTGTCAGGACTTTTTTGCGGCGTAGATCATGAATCTCGGCTTCCAGGGCAGCCTGTTCTGATGGGGAAGATCTGAGTGGGGTAAACTTAAATCTGTTTTGGGGGGCACAGGAAAATTCTAGCCATAGTCCCGAGGCTATCAACCCCAGGATCCAGTTGCTACAGGAACTTAGCGACCAGGCCGGGTAGAAGGCAGCTAGCCTACCTCCTACCGGAGCAGCTAGTCATTGGGGTGGCTTTTTAGCTTCACGCCCTGGTCCTTCCAGGCGCTCCCCTCCTCCAAACATAAATCCTGTACCTTTTCTTCTTTTTTCATCCCATCTGCCTTGATCTCTTGATGACCGTCTGCGGAAATATCCTTTACTGGTGAAGGGACGTCTATAAGAAGGGTTCGGCAGACTGGGGAATTTCTTTTTATCATCCCTGGCTTTTTCTAAAAGTTCGTCCAGCACTGGACCGAATAGATATTCTCCCTCACACGGAATGGAACAGAGTCGGGATCGGGCCTGGATGTCCCCCGGCCAACACTTCAACCAGAGAGCCCTTCGAGCTGCATTCGATAATCCTGCGGTCCTGGCTGCCATCCTTGCCGAATCCGCCGAAACATCGGCAAAAAAGGCAGCAGCATTTTGAATCATCGGCAGGTTCTTCCGGATGGATGCTCTCAAGGCTCCGTCTTTCAGCTGAGAATCAAGCTGGTCCAGCCAGACCATCATGGATCTGGCTGTGCAAGTAGCAGCTACTTCTGGTCTTAGAGCGCCAGCTGACATCTCCCATGTTCCTTTTACAAATGAATCCACTTTTTTGTCCAACGGATCTTTTAAGGAGGCCATGTCATCAAAAGGTACCGAAGATTTTTTGGAGGCTTTGGCTACTGCTGCGTCAAGCTTAGGGGCCTTGTCCCATCTGCTGACCAACGGGTCATCGAAGGGGTATCGCCGCTTGAAGGCCGGTGGTAAGGTGCCCCTTTTTTCAGGCTTCTTCCACTCTGTTTATCAGGCTCTGGACTGTTATGAATGAGTCACCGGAGGAGGAAAAAATAAAAATACAAGCTAAGTCCAGAAAACCGGAGAGGTTGGTAGCTAGCGGATTGCAGACCCCTGATCCTATTCACAACAACTAACAGTAGCTGTGGGGTGTTCCTACGGTGGTCCTAGACACCTCGTTCACAGCCGGAGAACTAAATAAACCTAAAGAAAGAAAAGGGAAATCTAAACTTCCCCAGAGCAGACCCCAAAGCAACAGACAGCCCCCAACATGTATTGACGGTGAAAACAAATGAAAACACAAACACAGACAGAAAGACAGGCTGAGCAAACGATGGGGCCCTCACTAACTAGATAGGACAGGAAAGAAAAGCAACAGTCTGCAATCACGCAAAAACCCTGCCAAAAATAATGTCCAACACGTATGATAGAAAAGGCCCTGAAGTCACTAGACTTCAAAATCACTATATCAGCACTCAGGTATATTCTGAAAACAGAGCAAAGAGATCAACTGATCAGAGACAAAAATGGAGTTCAGCCAGTCCCAACCAGGGCTGGCTGAACACAAACACTAAGTAAACCAGACAAAATCTCATGGAACAATAGCAGAGCAAAAACTTAGCTTTAGTAGACAGGACTAAACTGGAGGCCAGAGCTCAGAGCAGAGAGGATCACCAGCAACCCAGCAGGGCGTCGGCAGCCTTATATCCACTCAGAGATTCCGGATGTTCAATCACACTCCACCTGTTCAGATGACAGGTTTTCCCATCCAAATCAATTTCACTACCTCCTTTCACCAGAAGAGGGAGTTCATCGGACATCAAAGGTGAAGGAGAAAATGAGCTCATAACACTGGACTTTGTTATTTAGCGGGAAGGCCTTGCACTTCCTTGGATCTAGGCTGCTGAACATCAAATCCTGCACTGAGAGTTCCGGTTTTGTGTCCGCTACCCCACTGTGGACCTTACTGCTTTTACTAGCCTGTCCATTTGGTCTAAGGGGAAGCAGAAACGGCTAGAGTCTTCCTCCGAAGAAGATGAAGAAGAGACAGAGGGCTCTGAGGAATCTTCATCCTTCCTAGGGGCGGCCGAGGACTCTGAACCCAAAAAACTAGCTTCTCTTCTCCTAGAAGATTCCCCTTGTGATAGGGACTTTAGGGAGTCTTTCACCTCTGTCCTGATTATTTCCCTCAGGCTTGCGGTCAAGTCAGAAGGTTCTTCTGCTACCTGTATAAATGGGGGAAGAGTGTAAGGGCCTGCAAGCCTAGCCATGGACTATCGCTCCCTTTTTGTACCCTACCGTCTGTCGCACGCACGGCTGACAACTTTTTAGGGTGGGCATAAGGCAAGGGACAACTACAGAGGGCACACTCCCTATGTTTCTGTTTACCAGAGCTTTTCTTCCCCTGCGAAAAAAACATAAGGGAACACTGCATCAGGGTACTTTCATGGAGATCTCTCACCCAAGCAGTAGAAGCAGGTACCAGATCACGCAGGGAGGCAGCTTAATTCTTCAGCCTGCAGGAACTTTTGCGGCTCTGCCCGCTCGTCCGTCCTCAGTTCTTCAGCTGGGAGCATGTATGAGGCTTCACTGAGGCCTGTCCCTGCGGGTGTGGGTGCTCCTGCACCTCATCCTGCTGGTCTATGGGGGTTTCTGTCGTATCCATCGCTGCAATGGGCCTTTCAGAAGCACCCCAGCAGCGTTCCAGTCTCTATTATATTGGCCTCCCCCAGAATCCGGGTCAGCAGGGTTCTGGCCAAGGTACCTCCCACCTGGGACCCTCCCTGCGACCACCCGCCCTGTGGTCCGGCCCCCCTTCGCCCTCGGCCGCTGCACGCGATCCAGAACCACCGCGCTCCCGCGGCGCATACAAAAAAGCCGGCCGGCACACGACCTCCGGTTTCGGCATTCCCGGCCCCGCCCCTTCCACTGCGTCACTTCCGCCGCTCAAACGAGCCCGCGGGAACACGCGTTATGGAGCTGGCACGGCGCCCCCGGCCAGGTATGCCACCAGCCTCCCGTGTGCTGCCCCGCACCCGCCGACTGGGCCCCATGCAGGACCGGGGCTGAAACAAAGACCGGACACCGGGGGGACACACAAGGAAGGGCCCGAGGAATACTTACCTACCGGTGCCGGCACTCTGGAGACGGCTGTCCTCCGGACCCCTGCTCCGCACACTTCCGTGGAGACCTGCCCGGCCCCACCGTGGCGCTTCCAGGGACCCCGCACTGACCGAGGTAGGAGACCCTCCCGCTACCTGGGTCGATCAGCCGGCCTGGGAATTCCTGACGATCCATGTCGGACGATCTGTAGGGAATCCTGTCCTCCAGGAACAGGAAACAAACTGATGCGTGGGAGAGGTACCGCCATTTTGAATCTGTAGGTTTCCTGTTCCTGAAGGGCGGATCACCTCTCTCAGGTGGTGCTGTCATGGACGATCGAATAAACCCTGTTTTTACCTCCTTCCATCAACTCTGACCAGCTTCTCTGTCCATGCTATAGAAAAGCATCCCCACAACATTATGCTACCACCATGCTTGACGTTGAGGATTGAGTTTTCAGGGTTATGTGCAGCGTTAATTTTCTGCCACACGGCATTTTGTATTTACCCTAAAAAGTTCCACTTTGGTCTCGTCTGACAAGAGCCCCTTCTTTCACATGCTTTTTTCTCCCTTCCTAACTTTTCTTCAGAATCTGGTCCCTCTCTCCTTTCCACTCTCTCCATGCACTCAATTACGCTTTGTATCTCTATTTACCTAGATATCAGCTGGTGACCGGTTTATGCGACGTTATTTGAATGCCCCTATTATACTGATGGCTAGACCATACAGTACAAGCAATTTTTTACCTTTTGTGTCACCCTTGGTATCGCTATAATGTCTTATTTTGTTTGTACATGTCACCTTTGAATTGCAAAGTGCCGTGAAATATTTTGACACTATAGTAAAAAAATGTATCATTAGAAAATTACCTATTTGTTGAAATCAGGTTCTAATGTCAAAGAGTAACCATCATTTAAATTTTTATTTCATAAATCAGCAGTAAACATGAAAATAAGTGAATGTTGTAATAAATCTTATCCGAATAATCAGCTTCTTTTTCCGATAGGATTGATCATTAGTTATCAAAATCCTCAATTCTGGGTAAAATCTGTATTCAGTGAAGAAATTTCCCATTACTGAAAAGAAATGCAGGAAAGATGAAAAGGTGGTACTCTCAGTCCCGTAAAAACGTCTTTGTTCAACCACATTAAAACATGAATGCGGGATAGTGGGTAACAGAGGACAACGGCCATTTCACCTCTAACGCTTCAACGGGTCCACTTTTTTTTTTTTTTTTTTTTTTTTTTACAGGACAGAGTGCCACTTTTTCATCCTTACAGCATTTCTTTGACAATCACTCTTCTGGGTGTAGCACCCATCGATCCTGCTGCTGGCAAGAAGCAATTAATTCTACGCCTAACACAGAAATATGCAAGTTTGAATGGTGCTGGGTATTTTCTCTCATGTTATGAATTTCCCATTACTGAGATAGGGGATGGCGGCTGCTTCTAATAATATGCTATATGCAGAGGAGGAGGAAGGCGCTAGAGGTAGAGCTCCTCCTCCATCCCCTCCTGTTTACACAGAATCATATCAGTTGCAGCTGCCATCTCCCATTTCACTAATGGGAAAGTCTGTCTTCACTGAACACAGATTTGATTTCTCAGAATTGAGAATTTTGAGAATGAATAAACAGTCCCATTGGATAAAAAAGATATATTACAAAGTTGCATGTTTATCATGTGTACTATTAATTTATTAAATTAAAACAACAGTTACTCATTAAGTGCATTTTTATGCAATATTTTTTATTCCACGTGACAATCCGTATTAAAACTAAAATATAAATATTCAAATTTTCACACTGGCCACTGTGGCTTTGAATTTTCGACTCTAAATTTGGTTATTTCAGGAAACCTCACCTGGGCATTGGCCACAATGAAAAGACTCGGACAATATTTTTTTTTTTTAAAGCAAAAGTCTGTGCAAATGTCATTATGTAAGAAGAAAAAGAAGCAGAGGCAGCGCTAACATTGACTATTGTGAATGGTGGATTCTTGGTTACCAGTGGTGTTACCCATCATTGTAACACTGCCTTTACCGATAAGGAGCCTTTGCTGATACCGCTAAAAGCCTTAGGCTGTGTGCACATGTTGCGGATTCGCAGCATTTTTTCCACACGGATTTGCACCAATTCGGCAAAGAGTAGCTCATGCAATGTTAATCAATAGCAATCCAGAATTGGTGTGCACATGCTGATTCTCAGAGTTTTATTTTCCGCAGCATGTCAATTCTTTTTGCAGATCTGCAGCATTTCTGCACACACTGATTTACATTGAGTCAGTCAAATCTGCAGCTAAACCGCAGGTGTAAAAAGGTCTGCGGATTTGCGTGCCAAAAACGCTGCGGAAATGAAGGAGGAAGAGTGTGTAGGCACAGACTATGTGTGAGCAGAGAATATGTGTGTGTCCGCCTGTGGGTGTCCGTCTGCCTGCGGGTGTCTGTGTGTGTCTGTGTGTAGCCAGGCATCATCTGATGGGACTACTACTCCCATCTGGCTATGTCTGGTGTCACATATAACAGTAACAGCATGAGCCGATGATGGGACAGTAGTAGTCCCATCATCCACTGACTGTGTTCAATTGTAAAACAAAAAAAAACACATTCATACTCATGAAACACCTAATCCCCAATGCCCTTGATCTCCTGCAACAAAAATAAAATAATAAACCAACATATACTTACCTTTCTGACATTTAATAATGAGTTTCCCATGGTGATCTCACATGTAAAACAGTCACATTGGGAGATGTGACCACTCTGCACAGCTCCGGTGATGCACTGACAGGAGGTAATCCTCCTGCAGTGTATCACTGCGCCACTGTGAGAGGTAACCGGAGTTTGTGCTGTCACTTGCGGCACCACTGCATGAGAAAATTCTCACACAGCGGCAGTGCCGTAAGTGAGAGCACAGACTCCGGTGACCTCTCAGTGATGCACTGTGGGAGCGAGTATCTCCTGTCAGTGAATCCCTGGAGCCGTGTAGAGCAGTCAAATCTCCCGATGTGACTGTTCTACACATGAGATCGTTGTTGGACACTCGGTAAATGGACTACGTCGGACAGGGAGTATTTGTGCTGGTTTACTATTTTATTTTTGCTGCAGGAGATCGAGGGATTCGGGGATTAGGCGATGCAGTAAGTAAGGTTAATTTAGATTCAATAAAGGAGTCTGTGTCATTATTTCAAATACAGGACGCTATTCTGGTTGTGTTTTTATTTACCACATAACTAGAATTAGTAATGAATAGGTGGCTTTTTGACGCTTCACCATTACTAATCCATGGGCTTGATGTCACGAGATAATACAAAGATTATATCAACCCCACAAATATTGTACCATTTGCCACCGCTACAGGGCAAGTGGGAAGAGTGAGGCTAAGTGCCAGAATTGGCGCATCTATAAGATGTGCCATTTCTGGGGCGGCTGAGAGCTGATGAAGCGGAGTTTCTTTTTAACATATTTATTAATAACCTTGTAGGGGGCATAGAGAGTAGAATTTCAATATTTGCAGATGACACTAAACTCTGCAGGGTAATCAATACAGAGGAGGATAATTTTATATTACAGAAGGATTTATGTACACTAGAAGCTTGGGCTGATAAATGGCAAATGAGCTTTAATGGGGATAAATGTAAGGTCATGCACTTGGGTAGAACGAACAAGATGTATAATTATGTGCTTAATTGTAAAACAGTGGGCAAAACTGTCACTGAAAAAGACATGGGTGTATGGGTGGACGAAAAACTCACATTTAGTGGCCAGTGTCAGGCAGCTGCTGCAAAGGCAAATAAAATAATGGGATGCATTAAAAGAGGTATAGATGCTCATGAGGAGAACATAATTTTACCTCTATATAAGTAACTAGTGCGACCACACTTAGAATACTGTGTACAGTTCTGGTCTCCGGTGTATAAGAAAGACATAGCTGAACTGGAGCGGGTGCAGAGAAGAGCGACCAAGGTTATTAGGGAACTGGGGGGTCTGTAATACCAAGACAGGTTATTACACTTGGGGTTATTTAGTTTGGAAAATTGAAGGCTCCGGGGTGATCTTATTATAATGTATAAATATATGAGGGGACAGTACAAAGACTTTTCTAATTATTTTTTTACTCTTAGACCTGTGACGGGGACAAGGAGGCACCCTCTACATCTGGAGGAAAGAAGGTTTAAGCATAATCACAGACGCGGATTCTTTACTGTAAGAGCAGTGAGACTATGGAACTCTCTGCCATATGATGTTGTAATGAGTGAGTCCCTACTAAAATTTAAGAAGGGACTGGATGCCTTTCTTGAAAAGTATAATATTACAGGTTATATACACTAGTTTCCTTGATATTGCGTTGATCCAGGGAGCTAGTCTGATTGCCGTATGTGTAGTCAGGAAGGAATTTTTTTCCCCAATGTGAAGCTTACTGTTTGCCACATTGGTTTTTTTTTGCATTCCTCTGGATCAACATGTTAGGGCAAGTTAGGATAGGATATGGGTAGAACTAGATGGACTTAAAGTCTTCCTTCAACCTTAATGACTATGTTTTTAGCCTGGTGGGTGCTAATATATATGGCCCCTTTCCAGGCTAATAATATCAGCCTGCAGCTGTCTGACTAGCCTTTACTGTTTCAATTTTATAGGGGGACTCCATGTCAATTTTCTTTCAGGGACTACTACTCATGCTGTCACTGTTATATGTCACACCAGACATAGCCAGGTGGGAATAGTAGTCCCATCAGACGATGCCTGGCTACACAGAGACATTCGCATACAGACACAGACACCCGCAGACACACGTAGACAGACACACACATATTCTACGCTCACACACATATTCTCTGCCCACACACATATTCTCTGCCCACACACTCTTCCTCCTTCCTTTCCACGTTTTTTGCATGCAAATTCACAGCTAATCTGCAGACCTTTTTACACCGGCAGTTTAACTGCGGATTTGACTGACTCAGTTTAAGTCAATGGGTGCAGAAACGCTGCAGTTCCGCAAAAAGAATTGACATCCTGCGGAAAATAAAACACTGAGAATCAGTGTAGAATTTTCCACAGCATGTGCACAGCAATTCTGGATTCCCATTGATTAATATTGCTTGAGCAACCCTTTGCAGATTTTGTGCAAATCTGCGCGGAAAAAACGCTGCGGATTCGCAAAAAAATCCGCAACGTGTGCACATAGCCTAATAGGTCATTTTCTGATAACATCTAATTACATTTAACAAAAACATTTAATTAATATAACCGTAAAAAAAAAAAATTAAGGGATATATATAAAATATGAATATCATCTAAAATGACTTCTCTTCAATATTGTTTGCTCATTAAATTTTAATGCTTGTTATCCATCTTTCTAGTAAAATTTATTAAAATGAGTTTCCAATATTTGAACCCATATTCCCTTGAGTACTGCACAAAGTAAGATTAGGTGGCTGCTGGTCCATCTCTGCCAAAAAAACACTGTTCTTCTGCCTCTCTTGAACAGTGAAAGACGCAGGCAAGTCGGGAAGAGTGGAGGACTCAAAGTGAGAGTACAGGTGCACTGGCATTCCATGATTTAAGTATATTATTCTTTTAATTCTTTTCTTGCGCAGCACTCAAGAATAATTAGTAAGGATCTGTCTGGTAGCAGACAACCCGTTTACGTTTTTTTTTTTTAGATTAAATTAACTTAGCATACAAATTATACATACATAGTGAGGTGCAAAAAAATTATTGCTAGAAATAAAGATCTTGCAAAAAAAAAAAAAAAATAGTAAAAACAAATACAGATGACTACTAACCTGGAATTAAGCAAATCCGGTAAACTTTTTAAATAAACTTTAAGCATTTCCAGGAAACATGATTTCTGGTCATTACCAGGCTCGCCATACAATGTAGAAATACCAAACTGTTGGCAGTGATGAGCCATTTCCACCCCTCTTTGCAGAACTCCATTGACAATAAGAGCATATAATTTTCTCTGAATGACTGCATTACCTTCTTGAATTAGGATGCAAATGTGGCTAGAAATAAGCAAGCTTAGTTGCAAATCATTGCCAAATACAAGTTCCTGGTAAGTTTCTAAAGAATCCCATTTCCACATCATATCCTCAGATCCTCCGCATGGTAAAACTCCTTGCAATCGGTACGGCACATTGTACAAACTTGAAGCAGACGTTAAGACGGCTTTCTCTTGAAATGGATTGTATTTCTCTGTAAACTGATCATTATCCATCACACACATGTTACAAGATGCTTGTTTAAGAACATTGGCTGTTTTGCCTCCACCCAACTGATTCAGTAAAAAATTTGCAAGAATACTTAGTATGTGGGGCTGCAGATTTTTTAAGGTTGGCACTTTTAAAGCATGAAGAAGAGGAGTGACAACGGATAAAGGATCCATGCAACAACAAATCCCAGCATTCTCAATTCCTAGGAGAATCTGCAAGAATATAGCGGTTTCTGACACTCTCTGGAGTAAACGCAAACAGTGATGTGAACAAACCGCTATGCAACACCTCCTCTCGGGATGACAGCTTTCCCCACACATACCTTCATCAAGGTTATCATTCTTGAACAGTGAAATGGGAAGACCAGATAGGTCTCTGTGGTGGTGCATAAAGTGCGAAAACTCACATCTCCGATGTCTTTTTCGTGTGCACATAGTTTGATGGAGCTGTTCAGACTTCACCTTTTTTATTAGGCTGACTATTTTTAAAACAAGGCTAATAAGAATCAACACACGGTCAGAAGCTTGTGAATGCAGCTCTACAGAATATAAACGTAAAGATTCCATCTGAATGATTGAATTTTCAAAAAGAACAAAGCCACTATATTGTATAAAGTCATGTAACAGTTCTATACATTGACTAAAATAGAGAGGATTTGGGGCTGCACTTTTAAGACATGAGACAAAAATGTGAAAAACACCTTCAAGGAGATCTGCAATAAAAAAAGCTTGGTGTTCGCAGCCTACATAATCCACAGTCTCTTGTTGTTGATCGGAGTTTGGTTTTTTATCCAAGTAATATTTTAGCTTCAAAGATGTCTGTAACAAGCCAATAAGATTATTTCTAAGATTGTCAGGCATGACATCCTTCTCAATAATGTCTACAGAGAGAAGACTTAATACTGTATGTAACAGCATTCTTTGAACTAAAGCCAATGGTTCCGCAGTCCACCCTTTTGTTACAGTTCCCTTTCCAGGAGCATTACATTCACCGACTTCCGATATGAATTCGGTAATTCCTGGAATGATACAGACCGAAATTACAGAACTGTGACTCTGCATATCAACCTTGCAAACTTTTTCGAGCAATGACAACAAGATCTGACAAAGACTAAATGGAGAAGCTTCCTTAGCGGATATGCAGGAAGTTTCTTCCATCTGATTCATTTCTGCTGAGATTGAGAAAGCAGTTTCCAAATCTTGATTCAGGTCCTTCTGCTGTTGTGAACTTTTGTCGGCTATATTAGGATCTCTAATATATGTATGCGTTGTTTTTTTTCTCTGCTTAATCAAAGACATCGATTGTTTTTGTAACGTAGTCTCAGAGTCTGACGACGACAGTGATTGTTGGTTATCCTTCAATGATTGAGGACATAAGCTTTTGGGCTGATGCCTTGCTTTATTTTGCAACAAAGTATTAGCGCTATAGGAAAAGTCTGAGTAGGATGTTCCTTCAGTATCTATCCTTTTCTGAGATAGCTGGAACATTTCACTGGTAGCAAAGGTTTCCAATCCCTTAGGAAGCAGGTTAAACACTGAAAAAGAAATTTAAAACTGAAATTAACACATGAAAAGGCTTAAATTGAGCAAGTCTGTAAATACAACGGGATGATTGCCTGGAAATTTGTATTTTAGATTAGAAAAGTGCTGTGGTCTGTGACTGTTGTTTAGCTTAAAATGTGTTATTTCCGGAGCTTTTATTTCCCTGTGGTGCTGACCACTTACCAGCAGGACGTTGCCAATTACCTACCTGTTCTGCCATGTGACAATCTCTTCTAGCTCAGGGCAGTTAATAACCACTTTTGGCGGCGATTCTCCAGCTTCCTGTTATTTTCGTTCGACAAAGCAGTTACTTCTCTACTGCTCTGCCGAAAGGGTGTCAATGGTGATATCATGGTGACTGACAGGCATGTTGACTGATAGCCTGCTCACTGCCGCCTCAATGTGGGGAGCTGGTTGCCTGACAATATGAGGTCAAAAGTGACACCCAGGAGTGAGAGTAAAGCAAAAGTGAACAAACTGATCTGCTGATGTGACATCACAGAAAGCATGAAAATTGGCACCAGGAGAGGTCCGTAACCTCCCAGTGTGAGGAACAGATCGCTGTAGTCAGGTTCCTGCTATCTCCTCTGCAGTTGCTCAGAAGGGAAGGAGCACCAATGGACTTTTGCAGTGCAATTTTTGCTGCAACAGGTTGCGTAGCTATTCTGCATTTGCAGTGCCAACAATGGATCAAATCGGCAAAAACTCACAAGTGACCCCATTTTTTGAAATGTCACCCCTCGAGGAATTTATCAAAAGGTGCAGTGAGCATCTTGAACCCAAAAGGTCATACAATCAATTTAATAAAAATGGGCTTTGAAAATTAAATGTTTTTCTTCTACAAAAATTTAGCTTTAGCCAAAATGTCTAATTTTCACAAGGGAAACTAGAAAGACATACATGGTCAGAACGACTGCTTGGGCACTCTGTGGGCTTGACTTTTGGAAAGCAATTTTTGCTAGAATAAATTGTGGACACCACGTCACATTAGGAGACTACCTGAGATGCCAAAAAAGGCAGAAACCCAAACAAGTAACCCCATCTTGGAAACTACATCTCCCACGGAATTAATCTAGGGATATAGTGAACATTTTAAACCTACAAGTGATTCTCAGAATTTAAAAAAAACTGAATAATTATATTTTTTTCCACTAAAATGTAGCTTTAAGCACAAACTTTTACTTAAAAAAAAAACAAAAAACGATGTATAGGAAAAATTGCATAACAAAATATGTGGACCAATTTCTCCTGAGCATGCCAATATCCTATATGTGGTTGGAAACTACTTTTTCAGGCACACAGCAAAGCTCAAAAGGGAAGGACCGCTATGTTGGACTGCATATTTTGTGGAATGGGCTGCGCATGCCATGTTACATTTGAGCCTCTAAAATGCCAGAAAAGCAGAAGCCGCCCAACTCATGAGTGATCCCATTTTACAAACTACAAAGTTTAGTAAATTAATCGAGGGATGCAGTGAGCATATTGACAGCACAGGTGTTACGCAGAATTTTGTACTATTGTGCAATGAAAAAAAATAATTACATTTTTATAGATTTTGCATTTTCACATGCCCCCTTAATTTCTTACACAATTTCTCCTGAACATGGCAATGCCCACTTGTAGCTTTACAGTACTGTTTTACCACATGAAAGGGCTCAGGAGGGAAGGAGCGCTATTTGGCCTTTGGAGCGTTGGTTTTCCTAGAATAATTTACGGACTTCTGACACTTGAGTGCTCTGCAAATAAACAGCAGAAACCCATTACACCCTTCTGGGAATTTATCTACAGGTGTGGTGATGATGTTGACTCCATGTATGTTGCCTAGAAACAAGCACACATTGGATGTTATAAAGTTTTTTTAAAATGCAATTTTGCCATTGTAGTGCCCAGCTTGTGCCTCTAGAGAAACCTCACCCAGAAAATATTTATAGGGACTCTCTTTGCTCAAGTATGTGGATACTAAGAACAATTTAGGCACACCGTGGGGCATTTGGATTAGGGAGTGCAAATTTAGTTGAATTTCTTTTGTGAGTAAAGAAACATGTCGCTTTTCCAGAGCCTTTGTAATACCATTAATGAGCAATCCGCCTTTACTTCCGTTAACAGATAACGGACTTGAGTGTAGAATTGTTTTTTGGGGTGGAAAAAACCCCAAGAAAAGAAAACAAATTGAGCATGTACCCTATAGTAAATATGTAAATAGTATAAGTAAATAAGACAGGGTACTTAGTGAACACTATTTTGATCAAAAAAAGCATTAAAGCCAGTGTCAATGTGCTCTTACACTGTGCACATATAACAACTTACTGTATGTTTCGGCTCATTTCTTTGGTTTTGCTGTGCTTTTTTTTTGCTTGTGTTGAGTTTTAGCTGTTATTTATTGATATTATTTTGGGAAACATATTATTTTGGATCACTTTTGAGGCTCGGTTCATATTTATTCTTTGAGCTACACTGAGCACTTAGGTCTCGGTTTCCATTTAAATCTCTAAAATATGTGAGTCAGACATAACGCGTTCACAATAATGAAGCAAGCAAAGTTACTCTGGAATCCATTTGCCCTCTGATCAGCAGTGTGTGCTCTTTGTCTTGTATCCGCCTAAAAATACACCTAAAAAGACAGACACAGCTGGATGAAAGGACAGAGTTCAATGTAAATCCACTTTTCTCATTATAGTGAATGTTCCGACAGTGGTTTTGTGCTCACCATAGAGCAGAGGATAAATGTGCACCGCGCCTTACTGCGATCTTTATGAAGCAGCATGAACAAATCAACAGCAGTTCAAGAAATGCTTTTATTTAGTTTTTATGCCAATCACCGTATGGTATAAGTGACACGACTGGGTCAGTACGTTTGCAGCGATACTACCTTTCTATTATTTTTTTAGGGTTTGCTACCATCACACACTAAAAATCAAAACAACATTTATATAGTTTTTATGTTTTGTTGCTTTTATATATAAAAACAATTTTCATTTAAAAAAAAAAGGTTTTTGCATTGCCATATGATAAGAACAATAGCTATTTTTATTTTTCAGCTGATGAAGCAGAGGGAAGCTTGTTTTTGCGGGACAAAACATTTTCAGAGTCATCATTTTGTTTTTTTACTTTTTTATCACGTTTTGCTCCACATTGTTTGGCGGTCTAATGAAAAATCAGTCTTTGCACTTTTTTATGGTGCTTAACATAAGGATTAAATAGTGTGACAGTTTAATAGATCAGGTCTTTCCGGACATGGCTGGTGTGAAAGGGAGCCCCCATCCTTTCTCAATTTTCTAAATACAAAAATTACAATTTTCAGCAGTATTAGGGCTCTTAATACATTCTGATATTTCTGGTACTGCGAATACCAGAACAGGAGATATCAGTGTCCCTGTGTTGATGTGTTTAATACTTGTGGCATACATGCCAACTGTGTGCGACATCAGTACCACACGTACTGGCGCCTGGGAATCAGCGATACAGCTCACACTGTTCCCGGCTCTGGGTGCTGAAGATAGCTCACATCATTGTCGTATGCTCGTGCTGCCATCAGCGCTAGCAGGGGAGAATGTTGAGAATTGCATTCAACAGATAACAGCGAGAGCAGGTGGCGACTGATGAATACTCTCATCAGCCGGCGCCTGCTCTCGCAGTTATCAGTTGAAAACAACTTTCAACATTCTCCCGATAGCGCTGATCGCAACACCGGGGACAGTGATGCAAGTTATCTTCACCACCCGGCGCCGATATGCATCACGCTGATGACATACGGATGTCATGCATGTGTCATTAGTGTGCACGTGAGGGGAACGATTTGCAGCCCATGCACCAGTTAATAAATGGACATGTAAGAGTTCTTTGCTCACAGACACACGGTCCATGGAAACACACTGACATGTGCACAGACCCATTCAATTGCCACGAGCACCGGACACACTGATGTCTGAAAGAGGATTAAACAGCAAGAGGCAGTGCTGACACCTGCCATTGCAGCTACAGCAGGTGCAGGAAATCACTGACTGTAGCAAGTTTTCTGTCATAGGGAACATCACAGTTGGCCACAAACTAAAAGAGCTGTGGCGTCATGACCTGTCACACGACCATCCTGCACAGCTACTCCCATTGCCACGCCCTTGCCCCAGCTCTGTTTATTTTGGTATATATTGGAGAAAACACCAACATTTGTAAAAGTTTTGCAGAACTATGAGTTGTGCAAAAAATGTGCCTTTCAAAGCAATGATTTCTCACCAATATTGTGCTGCAGCCTTTCCATCAGAAACAAAATTTGAAAAAAGTAAGATACATTATTAATAGAGATGAGTGAACATGCTCGATGATACTCTTATTACTCGTGTATCATGATGTTCAGATGTGCTCGTTACTCAGCAAACAATGGGCGGTGCTCGAGTTCAAACTCAAATTCCCGCCCCGCATCTTGGGCACCTGTTATGCAGCCAATAAGCATACAGGGATTTCCTGTGAGTCACTGAAATCTCACAGCCATCTAGGTTGTGGCATTGCTGTCATTGGCTGGCTGTATGACTTCATCAGAAGTTATAAAAAGACAGGCGCCACCTGCTCTGCACACTGACACCACCGCACAGCTCTGTGCACAGGCCCATGTGTGAAAAGTATAACGAATCAGAGGCCTGTAGTGTTGATACTGGTGCTGCATACTAACAGCCCTTCTAATCGCTAATCGTTTGCATGACATACAATCTGCATTTAGCCAAGGGAAGGAGAGTGTCACAGAAGAATGAACAGTGACAGAATCCAGTCTGTAGGCAGGGATTAGGACTGTGCAGTTTGTTGGCAAATACATAGCTGCATTTTTCTTTCTGGGGTCTCAAACAATTGAACATATTTTCATACATCGATTATAACATGCTTTGAGGTCCTTTTTTATGTTATATAACACACCCAAAAATTGTTGAAACATTTTACTGGGCTACATTTCTCGGCCATACACTATTCCGTAGTGGGTAGTAAGTTTTTGTGATCTCTATAGCTTCTAAAAAACTTTTTAAAGTTTAGTAGGCCTCCATTTTTCAGACATACAGTGTTACTTTGTCTGGGAATACTTCTGTGAGGTCTAAAAGAGAACAAAAGCTTTGAAAAATTTTGTAGGCTTCCATTTCTCAGACAGACAGCATTACGTGGGGTCTGTGAACATTCCTGTGATCTATAAGCCTGCTAAAAAGCTTTTAAAGATTTTGAAGGCCTACATTTCTCAGACAGAATGTGTCACATGGTGTGTGAACATTAGGGTGACCGGATCTCATATGGGGGGGAAAAAATGTCAGAATCTTGTTCGTCTGGACCCCACAAAACGATTCCCCTTTCCAGATATTGAGAGAGCCAAAATTTGAGCTCGATCAAACGACGTTAACCCGTGCCGCTCGTCGCTCAAAGTTTGAAAAAATCCAAATTGAGGTATTTTAAGATTTAGGTATTTTGCATAGTCTGTTAGACTATAAAGAATGTGACAACAACATTGCAGAAATAGCCCTGACCAAATTTTCGAACCATTTGTGGTATTTGAATGCAGAGTTGGTGGGATTATCGTTTTTTGATCCCACCATTACAGACAATGAAAAGTTGTTAATGGCTAATAAATTGCTCAGTAGCACAGATGACCCATCAGAGCACGCTAACCTACATGAGTTGATAATTTTACATAGTTATCTAATCTATTCTAGAGCTTTTGTTAAAGTAGTTTTTGAAACGTCAGAATATAATGCTCGGCATTTGCTTACAACTTGCAGGACATATTGCTTTTGTTCTTCATCTTTTGTCAGAAGGTCGTTAAAGTCGGTTACTTCCTACCTCTTTTAATTTTTCTTTCCTAACTTTTGGATTTACAACCCTAGCGTGCCACAGTCCACCCACAACCCACAGTCTTCCACACAGTCCAATCTCACCAGTCTAAAGTCTGGAACACTCAATCCTCACCCTGTTTCTCCTTCCTCCACCATGTTGATTCCCAGGAGACTATTGATCTCGCACTAAGACACTCTGAGGTGCTCTTAACCACTACATTTCATGACTGTGGCATCTCAACCTGCATGCTTCAAAAGGAACAAGACAACATGCTGTTTAAGGATGCCTAACACTTAGAGCAGCCAAGGCCAAAGAACATGATGATGGGGAATGACAAATTTGGGACAAGTCGTTGTTAAGTAACAAAGTCAGGAGGACCAGGGTGCGGTGGTGGAAGACCAACCTGGGAAGCTGGAATGCAGAGCGAGACCAGTAGTCCTGAGAGGCACTAAAACAGACAGGAAGAGGCAGTGGGGTGACCAGATGGACAAGGTGGAAAACTGTTCCGCAGAGCACCAACACTCGTGCATTTCTCCGTCAAAGAAATAGGTGATCCTCAGTTTGGGACTTTTTTAAAGAGTTCTGAGAGTAACAAAATGACCATTTGCAACCTGTGCCATGCCAAGATCAGCAGAGGCAAGATCACTAAGATCCTAACCACCACCAGCATGATCAAGCACATGTCAGCTAAGTACCTGATTTGGTGAGCCGAACACCTACATCCACAATTGGTACCATCAAGTGACACCACTGCCTCTTCCACTGTGCTAGGTGCTTTCCAATCCCCAGTCCAAAACACTGGCACAGATGACTCTCACTCTGCACCGGTCCTTGCACATTCTGACTTACCATCATCAGGCACTTGCAGATCCTTTCCCCAGCCCAACGTTCAGCTGTTCCTACCCCAGGCCTTGGAACAAAAAAGTAAGTTCCCAGACACCCACAGGCCCAAATGCTAAACTAGCAAATTTCCAGTCTGCTAGCTGTGGAAATGTTTCCATTTAGGATGGTAGAAATGGAGGATTTACACCGACTCATGGCGGCAGCCATCCCTTGGTACTCGGTACCCAACTGCCACTTTTTCTCCCAGTGTGGCGTCCCTGTCTTGTACCACTTAGCAACATATTTACTGGCATTTTTCACTTAATGACAGACACATGGACAAGGGCTTGTGGTTAGGGACGTTACTTTTTTCTGCCAGCACACTGGGTGAACATTATGGAGACTGCACCCCCTCCTGCTCCTTCTCACCCTCCATTTCCGATGTGGTATCTCAGAGCACATCGTGCACATCAGCCACTAGCTGAAAGCTCTGCAGCACTGCCTCAGTGAAGCAACAACAGGCTCTGCTGAAGCTAATTTTTCTAGCAGACAAACCACGGCAACGTTAGTTAAATGAATAACAGACCAGACAGATATGTGGTTTTTGCCGCTGAACCTCCAGCCAGGCATGGTCGTGTGTTAATGGCAGCTGTGAAGCTTGGCAAGCTCACACACGCACCATGCTTTGCATATGTGCTAAACTTGGTAGTTCAGCGGTTTCTGAAAACATAACCAGATTTGCCAGAATGCCTGGTCAAGGTACGCCACGTAAACGTGCATTTATGCAAGTCAGCTACAGTTGCCACCGCTGTAGCAGCGCATGCAAGTGCCAGCTCACCGTCTGGTGTGCAACGTCACTAAGCACTGGAACTCCAATTGCACATGTTGGCAATACTTCATAAGTAGAAGAGGTCAGAAGTTGAGCACCAGCTCCAAAACACCCGTCGGTATTCGGGTCAGCCTCTGCACACAACAAATGAAGAGTGGACATGGATGCCTGACACTTGTTTGGTACTCCAAGACTTTGAGAACTCCACAAAGATGGTGAGTGGTGATGACAATATAGTCAGCACAACTATCCTGCTTCTGTGCCTACTTAAACAGTTGCTGCTTACAATTAATCATGAAGCTTTGCATGCGGATCATGTGGGAATGGAGGAAGACCTATCACAGAGATTGTAGCCAACCTAGCCTCATCTCATCTGCTTAGCGCGAATTTGATAACAATAAGGACGTGGATGCTGAGTAAGAGAAAGAGGAGGAACAGGAGCTGGTGGATAGTGCAACAGAGACTAGTACCCACATAGCTTTGGTCCCATCTCTCCTACATGGATGGATGAGTATGGGAATGAGGAGGAAGAGAGGAAAAAGGAAACGGAAGAGAGGGGGGAGGAGGAGGAGGAGATGGAGAGTCATCAACATGGTGGAAAGAATTCAAAATTCACTGCACACTCTTAGTGGAATATCTTTCAAAGAATGTCAAAATTTTATTGTGCATATACAATATATAGTGCTCACAATACACTGGAAAAGAAGGGGGGAAGGGAGCGATTGCGACACAACTTAACGTTTCGACCCCACCGGGGTCTTAATCATAAGTCGTTGTAAAACAAAAGGCCATCACCATGGTGGAGACAGGGAAGTGTTGATTGTATGGAGCTTGGCATATATGGCTGATTTTTAGGTACCAATGCCTTTCCTGGGATCCTCACGTTACATTCATCTTGGCCAAAAAAAGAGTACTGATTGTGCACCCTGCTAGACCTACAATACAAGGACAACTTTACACCTGTTCTTCCTGAGCTGTAGAGGTCTTCTAAAATGTTACTATGTTGAAAAAATTCCCAGCAGACTACGCTAGCTGCAGGGGGCAAGCTTCCTTGCCCAATCAAGGAGGGGAGGACAAGGAGACACACAGTAGAGACAGGGGTACACTGTAAAAGGCATGGGCCAATTTCATGACAACAGCACAGCATCCATGGCCTGATGATCGGGTATTTTAGACAAGGATGTAAAAGTTTTTTTAGACAACCAAACCAGTGTGCTCCCTAATTCCACTGCGACTTTCAACTATTGGGTCTCAAAGCTCGACAAATGGCATGAGCTGTCCCTCTATGCCTTGGAGGTGTTGCGCTGCTATGTTGCTAACATCTTGTATGAGCGGGTTTTTAGTGCCGCCGGAGGGGTCATAATAGACCGATGCTTTCGCCTGTTATTAAAAAAAAAAACATTTTTGGTTTACTTAAATTTATCATTTTTAACATAATTTTTGAATTTTGCCTTGTATATAAGTCATTATACTGGAAAATTGTTTCGTAAATTTTTTTTCCTGTAAAATGAAATGTCTCGTTGGTTCGGAAAGTTTTATTGTCATTCCTTAAAGTGGCGTAAAACCATTGTTCTCAGCAGCGATCTGGGAATCAGATGCTTGCAGGGGTCTTCCCCTTGCTGTTCTCCTTCCATTCAATTCCCATTCATTCCAACATTTTCATTGCCCCTCAGACCTCTTTGTAGGGTCTGCCACAAAAAAACTCAGCTTTCCCATTGACTGCCATTATACTTGTTAGGCTGGTTTCACATTCGCGCTTTTTAAGCGCACGCACGGCCGGGGGTAGCTCCGCCCCCGAGCCGGTCTCTGCCCGGCGTGCCCGCCCCTTCCTTGTAGCGCCGCCTCCTAGCGCACAGCGGCGCCTGCGATCGGCGCACCCTATCTTTAGCATAGGGTGCGCAGATCGTGCGCAGGCCGTGCGCTAGTTGCGCTTTGACCTGCGCTGCGCACTTTTGACGGTGCGCCGTGCGCGCCAAAATCCGAAAAGTTTGATTTTGGCGCGCACGGCGCACCGTCAAAAGTGCGCAGCGCAGGTCAAAGCGCAACTAGCGCACGGCCTGCGCACGATCTGCGCACCCTATGCTAAAGATAGGGTGCGCCGATCGCAGGCGCCGCTGTGCGCTAGGAGGTGGCGCTACAAGGAAGGGGCGGGCATGCCGGGCAGAGAGCCGGCTCGGGGGCGGAGCTACCCCCGGCCGTGCGTGCGCTTAAAAAGCGCGAATGTGAAACCAGCCTTACTCATATCAAGCACGTGAGTATTAGGAATTGCTTGGTTCGAGCAACAAGCACCTGGGCATTTTAGTGCTCACTCATCCCTAATTATTAACTCATTGTATAAGCTATCACAAAATTACTGTATATACTCGTGTATAAGCCGAGATTTTCAGCCCATTTTTGGGGGCTGAAAGTCCCCCTCTCGGCTTATACACGGGTCATATACCTGGGGGTCAGTGGGGGAAGGCGGGTGGGTGTGTCACAGATCATACTCACCCGTCCTGGCACTCTCTACAGCCCCCTCGCTTCTCCACTGTCTCCCTTGCTGCCTTCAGCGGTCATGTGGTACCGCTCATTAAACTCATGAATATGCGCATATTCATGAGTTTTAATGAGCGGTATCACGTGACCGCTGAAGGCAGGAAGGGATACAGTGGAGAAGCGAGGCTGCAGAGACATTCCAGGACAGGTGAGTATAGCGATATTCACCTGTCCTCGTTCCCACGCTAGTCACCGCCGTTTGCTGCTTCCTGTGTCCGTGATGTTTAGCCAGCACGGGGCACAGTGACGTGGTTAGTGCGCGCTGCGCCCTCTGCTGGCTGAACAGTCACTGACAGAGGACGCGCAGACAGTGGTGAGCAGCGATGGATCCCGGACAGGTGAATATCACAGGTGCCGGGTCCTGAGCAGGAGAGGTGAGTATGGCTTTTTTTTTGCAGCAGCAGCATTTGGGGGCATATTCTATGGGGCAGCATATGGGGGCATAATCTATGGGGCAGCATATGGGGGCATATTCCATGGAGCAGCATATGGGGGCATAATCTATGGGGCAGCATATGGGGGCATATTCCATGGAGCAGCATATGGGGGCATAATCTATGGAGCAGCATATGGGGGCATATTCTATTGGGCAGCATATGGGGGCATAATCTATGGAGCAGCATATGGGGGCATATCCTATGGGGCAGCATATGGGGGCATATTCCATGGAGCAGCATATGGGGGCATAATCTATGGAGCAGCATATGGGGGCATATTCTATGGGGCAGCATATGGGGGCTTAGTCTATGGGGCAGCATATGGGGACTTAGTCTATGGGGCAGCATATGGGGGCATATTCTATGGGGCATTTTATGGGGGCATAATCTATGGAGCATTTTATGGGGGCATAATCTATGGAGCATCTTATGGGGGCATAATCTTTATAGAGCATTATATGGGGCATATTATTCTATGGAGCATCTTATGGGGCCATTATTAACCTTTGTGCAGCATTATATGGGGTGTATTTTGTATGGAGCATTATATGGGGCTCCTGATTCAATATGGATATTCAAAAACATTTAACCTACTGAAGTCTCAATTAATTTTACTTTTATTGGTATCTATTTTTATTTTTGAAATTTACCAGTAGCTGCTGCATTTTTCACCCTAGGCTTATACACGAGTCAATAAGTTTTCCCAGTTTTTTGTGGCAAAATTAGGGGGGGGGGGGGGGTCGGGTTATACACGAGTATATACGGTATGTTTGAAGTTTACCTCTTGTCTCTTCTTCCACAGGAATCTTCCAAACCAAAGGTAAAAGAGACATAATTAGAGTCCTAAGTTCTTCTCGACATGTTAAGCTCTGTAATAAATAAAATTCTGAATAAGAACAAGGAAGTGAAAAGAAATATCAACATATAGTGGCATGCAAAAGTTTGGCCACCCCAGTCAAAATTACTGTTATTGTGAAAAGTTAAGCATGTTGAAGATTAAATGGTCTCTATAAGGGCTAAAGATAAAGATGACATTTCCTTTGTATTTTCGTAAATATATATATATATATATATATATATATATTCATCTTTCACATTTTACAAATTACAAAAAGGAAAGAAAATGGGCCAATGCAAAAGTTTGGGCACCCTACATGGTCAGTACCTAGTAGCACCCCCTTCTGAAAGTATCACAGCTTGTAAACGCTTGTAAACGCTTTATATAACCAGCCAAGAGACGTTCAATTTCATGTTCCAACAGTTCTGTGAGATTCCACCCCCATGCTTAATGGTTGGCGAGATGTTCTTTCCTGAAACTTTGTGCCCTTTTTTCTCCACACATATCTCTGATGACTGTGGCCAAAGAGTTCTATTTTAACCTCATCGGAGCACAGACTTGTTTCAAAATGCTTCGGGCTTATTTAGATATTCTTTTACATACTTCTTTCAAATATTTTTATTAACTTTTCAAACAGGGGAGGGAACTAATGGAAGGGAGGGGTAAATCAAGAGATGGGTATGTTAACAATAGAGAATTCAAACCAATACATAGATAGTTATATCTAGAGATAACAATATGTACACAGTGGCTAAATGTAACAAACACATTGTAGCGGGATGAGTAAGGGTACCGTTACACTTAGCGATGCACCAGCGATCCCGACAACGATATGGATCGCTGGTGCATCGCTAAGTGGTCGCTATTGAGTTGCCACACAGGCAGATCTGACCAGCGACATCGCTGGGGTCGGGGGTCGCTACTTACCTGTCAGACGCGGCGATCCTGACGTCCTCCCGCCCGCGTCCACGCGTCGCTTGTCGGCGCCACAGGAAGCCCAGCAGGAAGCGCCCGACAAGAAATTATCCAGGACCTTCTCGCGTGACCAGCGATAATCAGCGGGGGAGCCAGTCGGAGGTAAGTATCACACATAGCGATATCGCTAGCAATATCGCTGCTACGTCACAAAATCGGTGACGTTACAGCGATATTGCTAGCGATATCGCAGTGTGTAACGGGGGCTTAAGTATAACTTAAGATTTATTACAAATCCAAGAAGACAAGAGAGCCTAGGAGCCAGATTCTGTCTATAACGCAACATATTTGGCATTCCACAAGTCCCATTTTGTATGATATTTTTGGAGGAAATTATTGTTCAAAGCGAACCTTTTTTCAATGGAGCTGTTGAATTGTCTATAATGTCTAAAAAATTTTGGTGATTGAGATTTTTTCCACCACATTGCTATTGAATTTTTTAGCACCAGGAAGATATGGATAATGATATATTTAATGGACGGGTCAACACTCTTAAGTCCCAACAAGAAGAGCGCCATTTGTGGCGTGTCTATGAGTTTGATATGTGTAAGAGTATTGATATGTAATATAGCATCCTTCCAAAGTTTCTTTATTTTTGGGCATGTCCAAAAAATATGATATAAGTTAACGGATGATCCGCATCTTCTCCAGCAAAGAAGAGAGTTATCTCCATTGATATGTGAAAGATGTATTCATGTGTAATAGCACCTTGTAATCAGCTTATAAAATGACTCATGAGGGAGGATGGAGATATTTGACTTGTAGGTGTGCTTGATCGCATATTCCCATTTTTCCATCGGAAAATCTATATTTAAGTTGGATTCCCATTGTCGTAGATAAATATTTTTGGTTGTATTAGTATCTTTATTGAAGTGGCTATAGATATTTTTAAGGCTCCATCTGTTTTTATGATTAGTGTTTTTAATAAGGAAGAGAGTATATCTAAGCTTAGGGATCTACTTGATAATTTTTGGATATTTTCTTTTAATAGCGTATAAAATAAAAATTGGGAAGAAGGCAGGTTATAGATACGTTTGAAAAAACACAAAAATTGAGCTTGGTTTGAGTTGGTACACATGCAGCATATAAATGCATGTCCACATGGCCAAAAAGCATACAAAACCTACAAAAAGACAAAATGAAAAAAACCCTGCTATAATTAAATAAGTAAAAAGCAAAAGTGCATTTAAATCATACAGAGTTCTTACTAATACTGTATTTGATCAAACATAGCATAAAAGCCGTCCCACCATCGACAAGGTGACTCTGTGGTCGGGGCGGTCCTACACTGTACATATAAATGCATGTGTACCAACTCAAACCAAGCTCAATTTTTGTGTTTTTTCTTTGTATTTTTGCATTCTGTGCAAGCTGGGGTGTGGCCTCCCTCTCCTGAGCTGGAAATTGTATTTAAAGGCTTCCCCAGACTGGTGTCCAGTGGTTGGGACCTGGTCCTTGTCTGCCCTTATTCACACAGACGTCAACTTTGACACATGATAAGGTTATTAATACTAGACAGTCTAGGACCGCCCCGACCACAGTCACCTTGTTGATGGTGGGACAGCTTTTATGCCATGTTTGATCAAATACAGTATTAATAAGAACTCTGTATGATTTAAATGCACTTTTGCTTTTTACTTATTTAATTATAGCAGGGTTTTTTTCATTTTGTCTTTTGTAGGTTTTGTATAGATACGTTTGATCTCACTGTATGGGTAAAAAGACTCACCATTGTAAATGTTGTCTACATTGTTTATTCCAAATTAAATAGATGGGATTGAAATTTTGTAAATTATAGCTATTAGAGACATAGGGAAATTCTTAATCTGGCTAAGCCTCGAACCTCCCTTCCCCGGCCTCGTCAGCGACTTCCAAGCAGAGAGAACCGCTTGAAAAATGGGATGATGGTGTTCTCTTTGGATTGGTTCCAACAGATATTTAAAGAAGGAATCTCATAGAGGCATATTATTGTTTTGGGCTATTTCTAGATGGAGCCAGGCTACTCGGGGATTATCAATAAACCAGTATTGGCTATGTCTGATCATATAAGCCTGATAGTAGGCCGAGATGTTTGGTAAGGCTATACCTCCATTGCTTTTCAGGACATCAATAGCTACCCTCACCTTTCTGTCATTTCAAATAAAGGATTTTATTAGGTTTTGTATTGTTGTTAAGTAGGAAGAATGAATTGTTAGAGGAAGCGTTCGAAAGAAGTATAGAATTTTTGGCAAAATAAACAATTTCACCACCAGAGTCTTACCTAGCAGGGACAAATTTAAGAGTTTAAAGAGGGAAAAGTCTTTAGTTATAGTTTTAATCAAGTTATCTATATTTGTGAGGATTAATAAATGAAATTTATTTGATAATGTAATTTTTAAATAATCAATTTCTTTGTCTTCCCATAGATAGTTTGCTTTTTAATTTCTTGGATGAAGTTATGGTTTAGGAAAAAATGTGAGATTTTAGATTTCTGAGGGTTGATTTGTTCGAGAATAAGTCCAAATCTAGTTTAAGAGTCAGTGATAAGCGATCATAAAGGAGCACTTAGGAAGCAACCCAGGGGCAGACAAGAATGTCAGGTCTCCACTGCAGCTCCAGCCGAAAACCTCCAATGAAGGATAGGAGCAATGAGAAAATGGAAAACTGTCTTAGGAGCGCAAGAAAGAGACTCAGACAAGAGATGGGTTTAAAGCACAACGCGCTTCGACGGAGGATCCGTCTTCATCCTCCAGTGAAACGCGTTGTGGTTTAAACCCATCTCTTGTCTGAGTCTCTTTCCTGTGCTCCTAAGACCGTTTTCCATTTTCTCAAATCTAGTTTAAGGGCATCAATTGAATTTAAGGGGTCCGCAATTTCAAAAAGATATCGGCAGCGAATAAAGTAATTTAATGATGGCGGCGTAGAGTATTAAACCTATTGATCAAATTATTTGATCTAATCTTTTCAGCCAAGGGTTCTATTGCTAAGACGAAGAGCAAAGGTGATAAAGGGGACCCCTGTCTTGGTCCATTTGTTATGGGGAACAATTTGGAAAGATGGTTATTGGTGTAAACTTTAGCATTAGGGTCTGAGTATAGTGCAAAAACAGAGGATATAAATTTGTAATTGAAGCCAAATTTAAATAAGGTTGCTTTAAGGTAATTCCAATTTATTCTATCAAAGGCCTTTTCCACGTCCAAAGTTACAAAAAGCGAAGGGGTATTCTGGGATTTCACTATGTTAAAGTGTTATGAATGGGTCACCGAGGAGGATGGCAGGAACAGGCTAAGCCACCAGGACACCAGAGAGGTTGGTAACTCAGCGGATTGCAGACCCCTGATCCTAACAACACAACTAGCAGTAGCCGTGGAGCATCCCCACGATGCACCAGACACCTCGGCACAGCCGGAGAACCAAACAAGCCCAAAGCCAGAAAGGTGAAATTCAAACTTCCCAAAAGGAACAGACAGCTCCCAAACATATATTGTCGGTGAGACAAGATGAGAGACAAACATAGGCAGAAAATAGACTGAGCAAATGATGGGACCCAAACTGTCTAGATAGGACAGAAAAGATACTGTCTGCAATCTCGCAAAAACTCTAAAAAATCCATCTCATCTGATATACAAAAAACCTGAGGCCACACAACCTCACCCCCCACTAGATCAGCACTCTGGTGTGAAGGTGTGAACTGGAAGCAAAGCAAAAGATACTAATATAACAGGGGACTGAACAAACTGGCACAAGCTGTAACATATGGAGCGGGGCCCAGCGCTGCCCCCAGCAGGGAGTACGCTGAACCCTCGCAACAAAGCAGAAAGCAAAAAAAAGGCACAACCAGATTAGACACAAAGGATTAGCAAAAGAATCACTTAACTGAACCATGCAGATCAGGCAGGAGACTGAAGAGCTCAAAATGCACAAAGAGGAAATCACCAGCAACCACTAAGGGAAGCCTGCTCACTTATATGCTTCCCAGCCAGTAATCCCAGTTTCCCAATTATCGTCGTCAGGTGGCAAACTTCCATCAGACTGGCCAGCTCCACTACTCCCAGTAACCACCTGGGGGAGCTCCAGCTCAGAAGTGCGAGCAAGGGAATTCACAACAGTTAAGTATATGTAATATTCTTCTTGTGCCGTCAGGTGCTTGCCTACCTGTAATAAAGCCAATTTGATCGTCTTTGATGAGTGAGGGAAGAAGATTTTTCATTCGATCAGCTAAGATTTTGGAATAGATTTTAATATCCCCATTAATTAAAGATATAGGCCTATAGTTTTGGACCATGTCTGTAATCCCCCTTATCTTTAGGTATCAGAATTATGTTAGCTTGTAGCATTTCTCTAGGGAAGGATCCTGTTGAGGAAGTGTGGTCGCATAATAATTTTAATTGAGGGGAAATAATGTTAGAGAAGGTCTTAAAATAGTAATTTGTGAAACCATCCAGCCATGGGGATTTTTGGGATTTGAGTGTATTGATGTTATTTCTTCTACTTTGAAAGGTTAGTTCAAGGATAATAGGTCAAGCGGCTCTAAACGGGGAAGGTTAAGTTCAGATAGAAAAGAGTTTATGGATTCCTTGTCAGTTGTAGGAGTTGAAGGGTCGTATTTCAGATAAAGTTTGTAGAAAGTCTGCGAAAAAATTTGTAATTTCTGAAGGATGGGTTTTAATAACCCCAGAGGGTTCTTTAATTTTAAGTATTCTTTTCCTTATATGATCTTGTTTCAATCTGTCCATCATATGGTTAGTCGGTTTGTTGGCTGCAGAATAGTAATTGTAATTTGAGGGTCTTATTACAGCATCATACTCGGCAAGAATAGCTGCTTTGAGCTTTTGCATTAAGTCTAAAATCTCCTGGTGGATTTCTGAGGAAGGGGTTGTTAAGTTTTTTTGCAAATCCTCCTTTATTTTTTATTTGGGACTGTAGGGAGGTAATCTTTTCCCTAGTTTTCTTTTTGAGTCTGGAGGATAGTTGAATCAGGCAACCCCTCAAAACTGCATTATGGGCACACCTTAGTACAAATGGATCTATGTCCTCAGATGAGTTTTCTTTGAAATAATTGACTATTGTGTTGTCTATGATTTCCTTATACTCTGGAATTTTAAAAAGGTTGGATTCGATTTCCATAGAAAGGTATTAGTAAGAGGGGGTCTATAAATTCATCCATAATTGGGGAGTGGTCTGAGGATTTATCTAGTATGTCGATTTTTGTAAATTTGGATAGCAAAAATATATCAGTCAGAAATAAATCTATTCTAGAGAATGATTTATGGACTGTACAGTAAAGTGTAAATTCCCGGGAAGTCAAATTAAGGCAATGAAAGACGTCGAACAATTCATTTTTAGTGATCCAATTATTAAAGGATTGCGACTGTCAGCGTACCGTAGAGGAGGAGTCCAAGAGAGCATCTGGCACCACATTAAAATCCCCTGCCATTATCAGATCGCCTCTCCTGACTTCATTGACCTTTTTTATTAGTTTGTGGAAAAAGCGAAAACTGCCTTTTATTTGGTGCATAAATATTGACAATTGTGCAGGCCTTAGAATTTAGGTTGGCTATAAGGATGTGGAACCTTCCTAGAGGATCTATTACTTCATCTAACAATTGGAATGAGACATTATTATTAACCAATATGATAACCCCTGCACTCTTATTTTCTCGCAATGACTTGAAAATATGGGGATAGTACTTAAGTTGAAATGTTGGATTATCTCTTGCAAATCTGACTTATTGCAAGCAAGTGATATTGGCCTGATAATTTTTGATTTCCTTCCAGGTGATAAATCATTTGTATGGACTGTTTAGTCCCTTAACATTATAAGAAAGAACTTCTATTTTCATATAGACTACTATAGGCTTTCCTGGTAACACAGTAGAAGCGAGAAAAGAAAATAAAGAGAAATAAAACTTATCACAAGAAAAAAAATGGAAAAATCAGAACAGGAAGAAATTCAGGTACGTATTAATGAATTCCCCTGGAGGATATCACCTATAGTGATGCCACTCCTACCATGGGGGCAAAAGAAAATGGGCACAAACCCATGGTACACCGACCTTATCAATTAGACTGACCTATTTGTTGAACAAAATGATAACTACTGTTGTATGAGGGTTCAAATTGCAGTGCGTTAACCAATAATTTAAAGCTTCAACTGTTATCTTTATTAATGTGAACCCCCTGAAGGGAAGAGATGAAACGCATCCCTTCTTCAAAAGTGTGTAATGGGGTAATCCTACCCCCTGTGCCACACCAGAATCTTGGTGGGGAATCCCCATCTGTATGACACTCCTAAAGATCTCAATTTAGTGGTCACCTCTTAGAAATCTCTCCCAGCCTCCATTGTTGCCTTGGAGAGGTCTGCAAAAATTTCTATGCTCGCATACGGATCCGGGAAAGTACCCCTTTCTCTAATGTAATTTAATACTTTTTGTTTTGTATCATAGAAGTGCATATGTAGTATTATGTCCCTTGGTTTGTCTGGAGCGATATTCCTTGGTCGTGGGAGTCTATGGATCCTATCGATAGTAAGATCTAGATCCGATAATCTCGGAATAGCTTTCTTAAATAGGTTCTTAACGTAGCTTGAGAGATCTTTCTGCACTATATTTTCAGAGACCCCGCCTTATTTTTAAGTTATTACGTCTATTCCTGTCCTCTAAATCTATAAGTTTGACCTTCAATGAGTGAATTTCTTGTTTGGAGGACAGAATTTTCCTCCATAAGGGAGTTGGTTTTTGATAAAACCTCTAAAATCCTCCTTTTGTTAGCCTCGAATCTTTGAAAAAAAGAACCCTGTATCTCCTGAAGTGTTTTGTTTTGTGCCTCAAAACCCATTCTAATAGATTCGTTAAATGTCCTATACAGTTTGGTCATAAAGCCTTGTTACTTGTCTCTCAGAAGAGAAAAAGTCATCATAACTGATGGTAGAAAATGCAATGTCTGATGGATTAGTAAGTTTTGAGTGTTTTTTTGGGGTCGTTGCTTATTTGGGCTATTAGGGGAGAACTCATCAGAGTAGCTGTCTGTATCAATGTTTAAAGAATTTTTATCTGAAGCTCGAGTCAGGACCTTTCCTTTTAGTTGTATTCGAGAGGTCCACGTTTTCTGTTGTGTTGCTACCCAGAGTAGAAGTATGGAGATTAGTATTATCATTTCCCTTATTAGTAGCAGTTTCAGGAAAGGTTTTTGGCTCTATGCTATTTAAATTATTCCCTTCATTTGAGTTTAATTAAAAATAGGTATAGAGAATTTAATAGGTTTGCTGATCGAGTCCTCTCTGTTAGGGAGTGGCTCAGAACTTGGAAGACTTAACAAGTTTGGTGGTTCTTCAGTTGTGTTTAATGTTAATTGTCGGGGAGCTTCTTTCCCTTTTGAGTTTTTTGTCTTGTTGGTGGAGTGTTCTCCTGTTTTAATAGGAATTCTGGATCTAGCTCCACCAGATTCCATAGTATAGCTCAGTATTTCGATTATATAACCAGGTTAAATGTTAATTTCACAACCAGGTCTATGTGCTGTTGACCTTTATGAGAGGTCAGACCCACCCTTTTATTTTAAGATCCCTTATTATTAACAGGTTATCACAATATTATACTCTTTCTGTAGATGTTCAAATAAATATTTGTAACGCCGGTATGTTTGTATCTTGTTTCCCCGGTGTTACTCTGCATATCTCTGCATTAACCCTTTGCTCTTTTCCCCCTAATTAGCAGGGATACTGTTGTCTGTCACCTCTATGGATGCTGCTCAGTTCGCTGCTCCGCTGAGAAGCCGTATATGCGTGTGTGGCTCCACTGCACTGCATGACCACCCACTTGTGCGGTCCCTGGCTGCCGCTGTGGAAAGCTATCCGTGGGTTTTAGGTCCTCTGCACTATGCATGGGTTACCACGTGTGTTCAGGCTTGCAGCTCTCGGCAGGTGTCCTCTGCAAAAGCTGATTTGTGTCTGGCTGTGCTTAGTGTGCGCGCGGCCACACCTCCCCTGTTTTTATGCGGAATGGGTGTGTGCTACAATTGCTGCTCCAGCCTATCGCTGTGAGGCAGCTCCTATATAAAAGTTCCCTGCCCTGTGGGGCATTGCCAGAGGTTCGACTTATGTCTCAGTTTGTCTGTGTGCTATTCGGCACCTGCCCTGCGTGCCTGCAGTTCTAGGTGAGCTGATGCCTGTCTTGCTGCCCACCAGGAGGCAGAATATCCTGGTGCTTGTTCCTGTCCGCCCTCCAGGAGGCAGAATATCCTGGCCCTTGTTCCTGTCTGCCCTCCAGGAGGTAGAATATCCTGGTCCCTGCTCCTGTCTGCCCTCCAGGAGGCAGAATATGCTGGTCCCTGTGTTAATGTTTGGAGTATTGCCTTGTACCTGTTTCCTGCTGTGTCTTGTTTCCTGAATCCTGGATCTGCTCCTGTACCTGACCCTGTCTGCACTGTGTCCTCTGTTATGTTCCTGAGGTTTTTCTGCGTCTTGAACCCTGTGCATAGTGACTGAGACTCTTTACTAATTGACTTTCCGTGATCTAACCTGGGTTCATCTTGGAAGTAGGAGCCTGATCTGCCCGCCGAGTTTCTGCTACTCTGTGCTCAGCTTGTTATTTGGTGCAATCCCCGGACGGTTCCAGTTCAACCCGGCCAGGCTTACACCAGACCGCATGGGTTCCTTTTTAGGTCGCTGTCAGATGTCCGGAACCTGATGACCATGGCCTCTTGTCCGGTGTCTGACGACCTCTTCCAGATGTGCTGTGCCTGATGTCCTCTGCCAGATGTCTGGATCCTATGCTTCCCTGCCCGATGTCCGGAGCCTGCCGATCACTGCTAGAGGTCCGGAGCCTGATATCCTGCCTGGTGTCCTGATGTCCGCCTGGTGCCCTGATGTCTACATGTCCTACCTGGTGTCCTGATGTCCAGCCTGTGACCTGTTGTCCTGATGTCTAGTCCGTGTTCCTGATGCCCTGCCTGTGTCTCGATGTCCGGTCTGTGGTCCTGGTCGTCCTGTCTGTGTCCAGATGTCTGGTCCATGGTGCTGGTGGTCCCGCCTGTGTTCCTGGAGAGTCTCCAGCCTTGTTTCCCGGTGACGGCTCTGCCTGGATCTAACCAGCCGGTGACCTGTGTCATGCCGGAGTTCCTGTTCCTGTCCTGCCTGTGTCACGATGTTACGCCGGTTCCCTGAAGTCCCCCTGTGATGACGTCTGTCCTGGATTGGTGTCTGATGTTCTCCTGCTGAGCCTGCGCTATGCCTGAGAGAGAGGCCGTCCTGATATGCCCGTGCCAGATGACCCTGGACTGCATCAACCCGTGATGACCCCTGCCATCATCTGAAGTCTGTCTGAGGTCGGTGTCTGATGTTCTCCTACTGAGCCTGTGCTACGCCTGAGGCCTGAGAGAGAGGCAGCCCTAGTATGCCCGTGCCAGACAACCCTGGACTGCATCAACCTGTGATGGCCTCCTGCCTTCGTCTGTTATCCTGAGACGTGTACCCTTCCCTGATGTGCGGACCCGGGAGCCTGGCATTTTTAAGTTTCGTTCCTGTACTATGGCTGTCTTTGAGTAAACTTTATGTCTTATACCTGAAGTTGTGCAGTGTCATGTCGTTCTGCCACCTCGTCCACATGCTCAGCTGCCACAGATACTGCTCACTGCCCTTCCCTAGTCTGGGTAGGTTCAGGTTACTCTATCTGGTCCAGTGGGTCCACATTCCGTCCCCACCTGGGACGCTCGCCCCACGTCAGCGTGGTTGTTCGAGGTGGAGGCGCCGACTCGGCCGCGTCCGCGGTAGCAGTCGCGACAATATTAAATGGTCTCCAATATTCTTAACCACATCGGTATTACCCCTTACAACAAACAGAGCCAGAAATACTTGACCAGAGCTAAAATGGTCCCAGTAGGCTCTACCAGCACAGAGTGAAACAGCACTTTTATAGTACCTTACCTACTATATCTCGTTATAGGGTCAGCATTCACAGGTACTATCTTAATATTTTGTAGCCAGAAACACAATCTAAACACTTAATTTAAGTTTCATATTATGCTAATATTTTGCTGCTCTTCTAGCGCTGCCAGAATCTTAATATGTCCAATTCTATATTGTCCAGATCTCAAGTTCTTATTATGTCTCTGTAGTGTCTCCGCTGTTAAAACTCCAGATCCTTCCAGTCACAATTGGTGGGCACTATCTCAGTAGCTCCAATTCAGAAGAAGCAAAGGATAATCAAAATTAGACCCAGGTACCTTTATTCCTCTGGGAACCCGCTTTTACACTGCAAAGTCTCACAAGATGGCTCTATTTTACTGAACAGGTCGCCGTGTTAGCCAGATTCACTTTTAACCAACCTGTTTCCTCTCAGCCACAGTCCGGTATTCTCCGCTGTAGAGGCTCTAATTAGAAGGTGGGGAAAGATGGCGTCAGCTCTGGAACAGGGTGTATTCATACCCTTGGCTGTATGCAGAGGCACCTCCCACCTCAGCCCCTCTTCGCTTTTACCCGCTACAACGCTTACTCCTACAGCGGTAGAAGAGCTCCGGTATGTCCACACTTAATCTCAATTCACCAACCTGTCACTTCTCAGATGCTTTCTGACCGTCGACAGTGCTGAGGCTCAAGAAGGAAGGCGGGAAAAAAAGGTGCCTGCTCTGTGACAGGGCGCGTTCAGTCTCTCAGCTGTTCACTGTGGCGCCTCCCACCTCAGCTCCTCCCCGTTCTCCCCGCAGCAGCGTCTTTACTCACAACAGTGGGAGAGCCCGTTCACAGGCACCGGGGTACAGGCAGGGAACAAGATAAAAAAAAGGGTATGTTTTAATCTACTCAGGAGTCCGCCATCACTCAAATTTTCGTGCTTTAGCAACATACAGTTTGAACACAGGCTGGAATTCACCTCAGGCTCTGGCTCCACTCCCCTCAAGGGGACCCAGTTCAATTATTACTGAATCAAAAGTCACATTCTTGGTGTCAAAATGATCCCATTAAAGAGAAAAAAATTCTAATAAGAAATGTGAGGGAAAGCCTCTAAGTCAAGTTATGGGTCGCTTCAATGGCGCCCAAAGCCACACCCCCTGTTCTTTTACATACTTCTGACTCTGAATTTTATGGTGAGGATGCAGGAGATTTTTCCTTCTGATGACTCTTCCATGAAGGCCATATTTTTGTAGGTGTCTTTGAATAGAACAATGTGCCACAACTCTAGAGTCTGCTAAATATTTCTAAGGGACTTTGGAAGTCAAGCGGGGGTTTTGATTTGCATCTCTAGCAATCTTATGAGCAGCTCTCACTGAAATTTTCCTTGATCTTTCAGACCTTATCTTGGCCTCCACAGGTCCTGTTAACTGCCATTTCTTAATTACATTTCGAACTGACAAAAAGGCAACTTGAAAATGCTTTGCTATCTTCTTATAGCCTTCTCCTGCTTTGTGGACCTCCACCATTTTCAGAGTGCTGGGCAGTTGCTTTGAAGAACCCATGGCTGCTGTTTTTCAGGCATAAGGTTAAATGAGGCTGAGTTTTTTACAAAGATGGTAAATTTACATCACCTGGCCTTTGCTAATGATGACAGTGAACAAGCGATAACACTAACACACTGATTAAGGTCTGAAACCTTGGTTAAAGTTATCTCAGCAAACAAATGTCCAAACTGGGCCCAAACTTTTGCTTCGGCCCATTTTATTTTTTTGTAATTTTTTAAAATGTATAAATTGACAATATTTATGTTTTTTGCCTAAAGTAGAAAGAAAATGTGTTATCTTTAACTTTAGGCCTTTTAAAGATAATTTCAGCTTCAACTTGCTTAGCAAAGGAGTGCCCAATCTTTTACACACCACTGTACACGCTAAATGATTATAAGACAATATACTCTGTGGTCACTGTTGGAAGCCAACTGTCATGATCCAGGTTGGATTATGACAGATAAATGCACTAGTAACCTTTTTTTTTTTTCCTTCAAGCCTTTGGCTTTAAGGTAGTTTTCCCCCCGGTGGCCATTGGGGTTATTGCACTGTGGTGATATCAGTTCTAGTTTTGCCCTCGGTGGCCGGTAGGGTCATTGCACTCTGGTTTCTTTTGTTTAGTGCAGGTGATTATCACTAACAGGTGTGATTGCTCTGGTTTAACTATATAGGTGTGTCTTGTTCTCTCACTCACTGTTGGTGATATTGCTCATTTCCAACCAAGTCTGGTGGAGGAAGGAACTACAAAGAGGAGTTCCTTTCAGCTCAGGCAGAGCTCTGGTGAAGTAGCTTCAGGTGGAAGCTGAATTCAGTGGAATGACCCTGCACTTAGGAGTCAATTTGTGCAGGGTCTGTCTCCAAAGTTGCAGGATACTCTGGTGCAGTACGCCGCCCCCAGGTCCCTGGAGGCCGCCATGTCCCTTGCCATCCGGGTGGATAGATGCCTTACGAGAGACATACACAAAATGTGCCCTCTGTAGTCCTCGCTAGGGAGGAGGACCCACCAGTGCGGACGGAGGAACCCAGACAGCCCGGTGTTGTTGGTACAAAAAAGTGGTTGTCTGTGGTTCGCCGTGGTGGGGGGGTATGCTTTTCCTGTGGGAAGCCGGGCCATTTCATGAGAGCCTGCCCAGTGCGTGCCAAGTCTCCAGATGAACCTATGCAAGTAGGAGGAGCTAGTTTGTGTTCAGGCCTGCCTGCGGCACAGGGAGTGGTGGAGGCATGTTTTTTTCTGTGGGCAGACTGGTCATGTCTTGAAGGCTTGCCCAACACGCGCCAAATTATCTGTGCCATCTCAGAAGCCGCATCCCCCTGGTCGCTAGGAGGGAGGCGACCAGGGAGTGTATATTTCCTCCATTTTGCCCTCCCAAGGTACTATGACAGCAGAGGTGTTGGCTGGCGGGGTACCGGAGGTGATAACAGTGCTTGTGGACAGCGGAGCAGGAGTCAGTCTGGTGGATGCTCGCTTTGTCCAGACTCATGGCCTGAGGTGTAGGATGCTAGCCCAATCTATAAGCCTCCAGGCCATAAACTCTGTTCCACTGAGCCAGGGGAGCTTGACCCAACGCATAGAAATTATCCATCTACGTATAGGACATCATGAGGAGTCCTTGTCATGCTACGTCTTGGAGGGAATGCCAGTACCTATCGTTTTAGGCCTCCCTTGGCTGAAAAAACACAACGCGGTAATAGATTGGCGGGCGAGGGAAGTGGTCAGCTGGGGGCAGTCGTGTGAGGGCTGCTGCCTAGGGACTACAGTCTCTGCCGTCTCTCTTCAACTGACCCCTTTCTCTCCAGTGAGAGCAGCAGATGTGCTGCAGGAGAGTAGGGGCAAGTCTTAATCCTCGCCATTAGCCAACCCTGGGAGGCGCAGACCTCGTGGTGGAAGGGGTTGGAGGGTGGTGTACCCCGTGGTGAATTGCGGGGGTGTGAGTGTGGTGACACAGGGGGACGGACGCCTCTGTTGTCAATCCCAGAAAGAGTTCACCGATTCACCGAATTGTGACAAACGAATGTGTGGCAGTAAACGTTCAGGTCCGGACCTGTGTGTGAACGAGCATGTATGGGTGGCCACCAAAAAACATCCAGTGGAAGTGTGTTGCGGAGTCTTATCAGCTCGAGTTGCCCCCAAGCATGCACATACACAACTCGCTCCCCAGGTCAGCGGTTCGGAGATGTGTGGTGCCTCCAGAACATACATTGCCAATACCAGCGGTGCTCGTTTGTCATCAACCTGACGTGCAGGTAGTTGCAGGGGTGAACTCTGGATCTGGGCGTCCCCTCTGTAGGTGGTTCCCTGATGAGGAGCGGTCTTGAGGCCCCTCATTAAGGGGAGGGTACTGTCATGATCCAGGTTGGATTATGACAGATAAATGCACTAGTAACCTTTTTTTTCCTTCAAGCCTTTAGCTTTAAGGTAGTTTTGCCCCTGGTGGCCATTGGGGTCATTGCACTGTGGTGATTTCAGTTCTATTTTAGCCCCCGGTGGCCGGTAGGGTCATTGCACTCCGGTTTCTTTAGTTTAGTGCACGTGATTATCACTAACAGGTGTGATTGCTCTGGTTTAACTATATAGGTGTGTCGTGTTCTCTCACTCACTGTTGGTGATATTGCTCATTTCCAACCAAGTCTGTTGTGAGTTCATTTTCCCCTTCACTACTGAGGCCCGAGGAACTCCCTCTTCTGGTAAAGAAAGGTAGTGAGCCTGATTATCAAACACCTGAGGCTGATGATTATGACTGGCTGAGTGGAGTTACTGACTGGATATAAGGCTGCCGACGCCCTTCTGCCCTGCGGGTGATTTCTCTGTGGGATCCTTGGAGACCAGTCTGAATTCCTGCTCCTCGAAAGCTAAGTTTGCTGCTCGTCTTTTTGCATTTGTGCTTTGACTTTGTTTGCTTTGTTTTTCTGGATTTCTGCCATTCCCTGCTGGGGTATGCTGAATTCCTTTAGCTCTGTCTTCTGAAAATACCTGAGTGCTGATTTAGTTTTTGAAGCCTAGCTGCTTCAGGGTCTTTTTCATATCAGCTTGTTGGCTTATGTCTTTGATAGGGTTTTTGCAGACTGCAGACAGCAGCCTTCCTGTCCTTTCCTATCTAGGTAGTTTTGGGCCCCGGCTTTGCTCAGTCTATCTTTCTGTCTGTGTTAGTGTTTTCATCTTGCTTCACCGTCATTATATGTGGGGGGCTGCCAATTGCTTTGGGGTCTGCTCTGGGGCAGTTTAGATTTCCCCTTTCTTTCTTTAGACCTATTTAATTCTCCGGCTGTGATCGAGGGGTCTAGGGCATCGTAGGAACCCCCCACGGCTACTGCTAGTTGTGTTGATAGGTTCAGGGGTCTGCAATCTGATAGTTGCCAACTTCTCTGGTTTTCTGGACTTAACTTGTATTTCTGTTTATGCCTCCTACGGTGACTCAATCATAACAGAATCACCCGCCATACTGCAGATCCTAGGGTACTCAGTAGCAGGAAAGAATTGTAAAAAAAAAAAAAAAAAAAAGTGTGTATATTTTTTCCTCTATATCTCTGAGGCGGTAGAGGGAATTTTTTTTTCTCTCAATGGAGATAAAGCAATTGTCTGATCGTGTGGAGCAGCTCACTGTGGAAGTGCGGGGAATTTCCGCCTACTTTGCTCATTCACATGCTGCTGAACCAAAGATTCCTACACCTGATGTATTTTTTGGGGATCAGTCTAAATTTTTGAATTTCAAAAATAATTGTAAATTATTTTTTGCCTTGAAGCCTAACTCGTCAGGGAGCTCCGCGCAGCAGGTTAAAATTGTCATCTCTTTGCTGCGTGGCGATCCCCAGGATTGGGCGTTTTCTTTGAAACCAGATGATCCTATTCTGACTAATGTGAACGCATTTTTTCAGGCCTTGGGGTTGTTGCATGACGAACCTAATGCCATTGATCAGGCTGAAAAGACCCTGCTGGCATTGAACCAGGGTCGTGATTCTGCAGAATTGTACTGTCAAAAATTCCGAAAGTGGGCAGTACTTACTACCTGGAATGATAGTGCCTTGGCTGCTCTCTTTCGGAAGGGGTTGTCTGAAGCCGTAAAAGATACTATGGTGGGATTTCCTGTTCCCTCTGGTCTGGACGATTCTATGTTATTAGCCATTCAGGTTGATCGGCGTTTGCGCGAACGCAAAGCTGCACGAGAGGTGTTGCCACCTGTTGAACAAATGTCTGAACCTATGCAATGTGATTGAGTTTTTTCCAGAGAGCAGCGTCAGGAGTTCAGAAGGCGTAATAAGCTGTGTTTTTTCTTTGGAGATGCCTCTCATATTATTTCTGTCTGTCCTAAACGAGAGAAACGCTTTGCACACACGTTTTCTGTTGGGGGTGTTCAACCTAAGTTTCTTCTGGCTATTACTCTGATCTGCTCTCTGTCCACATTTTCCGCCAAGGCTTTTGTGGATTCGGGAGCAGCCCTAAACCTAATGGACTTGGATTTTTCTAAACGTTGTGGATTTCCGATGACACCTCTGCAGACGCCTATCCCTTTGAGGGGGATTGATGCTACTCCTTTGGCTAAAAATAAACCTCAGTTTTGGACCCAGGTGGTAATGCGGGTCGCTCCAGACCATCAAGAAAATTGCAGATTTTTGGTGTTGCATAATCTGCATGATACTATTGTTCTGGGGTTTCCCTGGTTACAAATTCATAATCCAGTTTTGGATTGGAAATCTGTGTCTGTGGTGAGTTGGGGTTGTCGGTGTGCCTTTAGTGAGGCTCCGGTGTTTTCCACCTCTCCTCAGTCGCATGATGTTCCTGATTATTTGGCGGACTTTTATGATGTATTTAGTGAGAATGAGTCTGCGTCTCTGCCTCCTCATAGGAGTTATGACTGTGCAATTGAACTGAGCCCGGGGTGTAAATTTCCCAAGGGTCGGGTCTTCAATTTATCTGTACCCGAGCACGAGGCTATGCGATCCTATATTAAGGAGGCGTTGGAGAAGAGTCATATTAGACCATCCTCGTCACCCTTAGGTGCCGGGTTTTTTTTTGTAGCCAAAAAGGATGGATCATTAAGACCTTGTATTGATTATCGTGCCCTCAACAAAATTACTGTTAAATATCAGTATCCGTTACCCCTGATTTCTGATCTATTCTCCAGAGTTAAAGGTGCTTGCTGGTTTACCAAGCTTGACCTCAGGGGGCGTATAATCTTATTCGCATTAAGCATGGGGATGAATGGAAGACGGCGTTTAATACTCCGGAGGGACATTTTGAGTACCTGGTGATGCCTTTTGGGCTCACTAATGCCCCTTCTGTCTTCCAGTGCTTCATGAACGATATTTTCCGAGATTTTGTCGATAAATTTTTGATTATCTATCTGGATGATATTTTGATCTTCTCCAAGGATTGGGATTCTCATGTGGAACATATTCGGACTGTGTTCCGGATCTTGAGGGAAAATTCCCTGTATGTCAAAGGATCGAAATGCCTTTTTGGAGTACAGAGGATTTCTTTTTTGGAATTTATTTTGTCCCCGTCAACTACTGAAATGGACCCGGCCAAGGTACAGGCCATTTACGATTGGGTTCAGCCCACTTCTTTGAAGGCCCTCCAGAAGTTTTTGGGTTTTGCTAATTTTTATCGGAAATTTATAGCAAAATTTTCTAGTATTGCCAAGCCATTGACTGATTTGACTAAGAAGGGTGCTGATGTATTAAATTGGTCTCCGGAGGCTGTTTCTTCCTTTCAGGAGCTGAAGCGAAGATTCACCTCCGCCCCGGTTTTGCGGCAACCTGATGTCTCACTTCCATTCCAGGTAGAGGTGGATGCTTCTGAGATTGGTGCAGGAGCTGTTTTGTCCCAAAAGGATCCTGTAACATCTAAAATGAATCCCTGTGCTTTCTTTTCCCGAAAGTTCTCTCCATCTGAACGTAACTATGATGTGGGGAATAGGGAACTGTTGGCCATGAAATGGGCATTTGAGGAGTGGAGACATTGGTTGGAGGGAGCCAAGCATCAAGTCGTGGTCCTCACTGACCACAAGAATTTGATTTACCTAGAGTCGGCTAAGCGCTTGAACCCTAGACAGGCTAGGTGGGCCTTGTTTTTTTACACGATTTGATTTTGTGGTTTCTTTTCTTCCTGGAACGAAGAATGTCAAGGCAGACGCCCTCTCTAGGAGCTTCTTTGCTGATTCTCCTGTGGTGACCAAGCCTGCTACCATCTTAGGCGAAGGGGTAGTTCTTTCTGCCATCTCGCCCGATTTGAGACGTGCTCTGCAAGAGTTTCAGGAGGACAAACCTGAGCGTTGTCCCAGTGGAAAGTTGTATGTTCCTGACCAGTGGAAGAAGAGAGTGATGTCTGAAGTTCATTGCTCTGCTTTGGCTGGTCATCCAGGTATTTTTGGTACTAGAGATCTGGTGAGTCGGTTTTTTTGGTGGCCCACCTTGTCGCGTGATGTCAGGAATTTTGTGCAGTCCTGTGGGACGTGCTCCCTGTCTAAATCGTGTTCTCCCTCTAGTGGGTTGTTGATGCCTTTGCCTGTCCCCAAGAGGCCATGGACCCATATTTCAATGGATTTCATCTCTGATATGCCTGTCTCTCAAAGGATGACTGTTATTTGGGTGATTTATGATAGGTTCTCTAAGATGGTTCATCTTGTACCACTCCCTAAGTTGCTGTCTTCCTCTGAGTTGGTGCCCCTGTTTTTACAACAGGTGGTTCGTTTGCACGGGATTCCTGAGAACATTGTATCTGACAGAGGAGTCCAGTTTGTGTCTAGATTTTGGAGAACTTTCTGTTCCAGGCTGGGAATTCAGTTGTCCTTCTCCTCTGCTTTTCACCCTCAGACCAATGGGCAGACAGAGAGAACAAACCAGACCTTGGAGTCATATTTGAGATGTTTTATTTCTGCTGATCAGGATGATTGGGTTTCATTTTTGCCCTTGGCCGAATTTGCTTTAAATAATAGAGCTAGTTCTGCCACTTTGATGTCACCTTTTTTTTTGTAACTTTGGGTTTCATCCTCGATTTTCTTCAGGGCAGGTGGAGCCCTCTGCCTGCCCAGGTGTTGACACTGTGGTGGAGAGAATGCACCAGATCTGGGACCAAGTGGTGGATAAGTTATCTCTCTCCCAGGAAAAGGCCCAGCGGTTTTCCAAACGACATAGGACCATTGGTCCCCAGTTTAAGGTTGGTGATATGGTGTGGTTATCATCAAAAAATATTGCTATGAAGGTGGCTTCTCCTAAGTTTAAGCCTAGATTTATTGGACCTTACAAGATTGTGGAGATTATTAATCCGGTCTCTTTTCGTTTGGCTCTTCCTGTCACATTTAAAATCCATAATGTGTTCCATAAATCTTTGTTGAAGAGGTTTGTTGAACCTGTTGTTCTGGGGGTGGCACCTCCAGACCCTGTATTGGTTGAAGGTAACATGGAATATGAGGTAGAGAAAGTACTGGATTCCCGTATGGCTAGACGGAGACTCCAGTATTTGGTTAAGTGGAAGGGTTATGGTCAGGAGGATAATTCCTGGGTCTCTGCCTCTGATATTCATGCCAAAAGATTGGGGCGTGCCTTTCATCGGGCTCACCCTGATCGCCCTGGTGGCGTGGTTGAGGGTTCGGTGACCCCTCCTCAAGGGGGAGGTACTGTTGTGAGTTCATTTTCCCCTTCACTACTGAGGCCTGAGGAACTCCCTCTTCTGGTAAAGAAAGGTAGTGAGCCTGATTATCAAACACCTGAGGCTGATGATTATGACTGGCTGAGTGGAGTTACTGACTGGATATAAGGCTGCCGACGCCCTTCTGCCCTGCGGGTGATTTCTCTGTGGGATCCTTGGAGACCAGTCTGAATACCTGCTCCTCGAAAGCTAAGTTTGCTGCTCGGCTTTTTGCATTTGTGCTTTGACTTTGTTTGCTTTGTTTTTCTGGATTTCTGCCATTCCCTGCTGGGGTGTGCTGAATTCCTTTAGCTCTGTCTTCTGAAAATACCTGAGTGCTGATTTAGTTTTTGAAGCCTAGCTGCTTCAGGGTCTTTTTCATATCAGCTTGTTGGCTTATGTCTTTGATAGGGTTTTTGCAGACTGCAGACAGCAGCCTTCCTGTCCTTTCCTATCTAGGTAGTTTTGGGCCCCGGCTTTGCTCAGTCTATCTTTCTGTCTGTGTTAGTGTTTTCATCTTGCTTCACCGTCATTATATGTTGGGGGCTGCCTATTGCTTTGGGGTAGTATAGATTTCCCCTTTCTTTCTTTAGACCTATTTAATTCTCCGGCTGTGATCGAGGGGTCTAGGGCATCGTAGGAACCCCCCACGGCTACTGCTAGTTGTGTTGATAGGTTCAGGGGTCTGCAATCTGATAGTTGCCAACTTCTCTGGTTTTCTGGACTTAGCTTGTATTTCTGCTTTTGCCTCCTACGGTGACTCAATCATAACACAAGTCTGGTGGAGGAAGGAACTACAGAGAGGAGTTCCTTGCAGCTCAGGCAGAGCTCTGGTGTAGTAGCTTCAGGTGGAAGCTGAATTCTGGTGGTGGACTCTGTTGCTGGGAGCAAGAGCAACAGAGCAAAGCTAAGGGGTGTTACCTTTTGTGTGTTTCAGTGCAGTGGTGGGATTACGTTCTGCACCGTCCATTTCACTAGAAAGGGCTAGGTGCAGGGCGAGCTAGGGTTTTTTAGGTTCCTGATCGGCGCCCGGTGTGGAACCAGACTAGGGATCGTTAGGAGTGTAGAGACACTGACTCAGGGGAGTGCAGCAGGTCTCCACGTCCCCGTTCCCTATCGCAGGGCCCTCCATTGTATCAGTTTCCCTGGTGTTTTCCTTTATTTATTAAATTCGCCCTGCTGGAGGCAGTGTATCCAGTTATAAGTGTAATTCTGAAATTCGCCTGCTGGAGACGGTGTATCCGGCTGCACGTTATATTATTTAAATTCGCCCTGCTGGAGGCGGTGTATCCAGGGTCACGTGTGCCATAAAAATTCGCCCTGCTGGAGGCGGTGTGTCCAGTCACACGTTGACCATCACACCAACATGGGCAATGTCATTAATATCAAGCACGGGACAAAGGAATTGATCACTAAACTCTAGATTACTCCAAATATAATCAAAAGGATTAGAACATGAAAGAAATGGCTGAAATAGATAACATCTGGTCTCAGACCTTTATCATGTACACTTCCAGTGCCAATACTAAAGAGCACATCTGTACTTTGCATGAATGGTTAGCCTCGAGCCTTTACATTAGAAACATTTCATTAGTGCATGGTTGCTATTGACAGGAAGATGGAGACTTGAGATGGGCGAATTTGTTAAGATTCGGTTCTGAATACAATCGGCATTGAATATTGTTTTTGCAATATTCGTCGAAAACAGCCAAATGTCATTAGAGTCATTGGGAGTAGAAATTACCAAATATGTTCAGAACTGATCATTAAACATACATTCGGCACGAATAGTGTTCGAATATGGCACGAATATGTCAAAATCAGATTCAGGGACAAGAAACAAACAAATTCGCTCATCTCTAATAAAGACCACTGTGACAATCTAATATATAAAGCTTAATGTGGGTGTGTATGTGTGTGTGTATGTATGTCCGGGATTGGCATCCGCAACGTCGCAGCTACAGCCACAAAATTTGGCAGAGTCACATGTCTGGACCCCGAGAGCATCATAGGCTATGTTGTGAGGCAAAATTTCAACCCTGCGCATTCCAATTCACCAAACAATTTTGCCCCTATCTACATAATGGGGAAAAAGTGTATGTATTGGCATCTGCACCGTCGTAGCTACAGCCACAAAATTTTACACAGTCACACGTCTGGACCCCGAGAGTGTCACAGGCTATGTTGTGAGGCGAAATTTTAACCCTGCGCGTTCCAATTCACCAAACAATTTTGCCCCTATCTACATAATGGGGAAAAAGTGAAAGGAAAAGTGTTGGAGGCAAATTGACAGCTGCCAGATGTGAACAAGGGGGACTTAAAGAATGAGAGCGATGGTGCCAAAGAGTATATACCGTACAGTTGCTTAGGTGGGGCCCTGACATGGGATACTCACCACACATGGGGATATGAACACACCCACAAAATGAGCCACACACTACCACGTGCTTCAACACATATACCACCCTCAGCACACATTTCACCACATACACCAACCTCGCCACATAAAAGTCGAAACACAAAAGTCGCCACTCAAAACTCACCACGCTGTCCCAGAGCTGTTTAAAAGATGAAAAATGAGCTGTGATTGGTTGCTATCACCAACAGTTTTCTTTGTAGACAGTTGTGGTAACTGAGGCCTATTATTCTTATCATTTCTATGGTGTTATCGTCCATCTGTAAAGCTGGAAATAACACAATTTATTACCGTGCCAACACAGACCACCCTCTGACACAGACTGCAGGGGGAGCCCAGTATAACACAGGATAGGATTAGATACACGGCTCACCAGTCAGTATCACACAGGATAGGATTAGATACACAGCTCAGCAGTCAGTATCACAGGAGAGGATTAGATACACAGCTCAGCAGTCAGTATCACACAGGAGAGGATTAGATACACAGCTCAGCAGTCAGTATCACACAGGAGAGGATTAGATACATGGCTCAGCAGTCAGTATCACACAGGATAGGATTAGATACATGGCTCAGCAGTCAGTATCACACAGGATAGGATTAGATACATGGCTCAGCAGTAAGTATCACACAGGATAGGATTAGATACATGGCTCAGCAGTCAGTATCACACAGGATAGGAATAGATACACGGCTCAGCAGTCAGTATCACACAGGATAGGAATAGATACAAGGCTCAGCAGTCAGTATCACACAGGATAGGATTAGATGCATGGTTTTTATGTGCAATATAATCATTATAATTTGTTATAGCTAACCACAGTTGGTTACTATGCCCAGGCAACACCAGGCTCTTCAGCTAGTGTTTGCATAAGTTCCTTCTATCTCTAGTCAATTTGACTCAAGAGTGCCATCTTTTTAGGGAGTGTTGACATCAGCAATTAGTATTTTCCTGCAGAAATCAAGGCAGCAACTTGAGTCGATAGTTTTATTATGTGGAGGGGTTACAGTGACTGACCTTGAAAGAGCTATGCATGAGAATATGTCTGATATATTAAAGGTTGCACAAACAACTAGATAGGCACTTCACATTTTCCACTACTGTTACCTTATTTTCTTTATACCCTTTTAATTTAGTAGGTTGCCCTTATGAATACTTGTTATAACAATGTCTTTTATAAACCCCTTTAAAAGAAGCAATCCCACAGTTTTGAATTCATTAAATGTGTGCATTTGAGGATTTAATGTAGTGTGTGTGTATGAATATACTCAAATACCGTTGCTTTCTCTGGTGTCCAGCACCGTTCTACTCCTTTTCTGAGTGATGTCTCCGCTCTGCTCTGTGGCCAATGGCCACACATTGCTGGAAATTCCAATTCATTATAAGCCTTTTTTTTTTTTTTTATAATGTTTCCTTTGTAATAATGATTTTTTTAAATTGACAGATGGAAGCCCAAAGGGCTCTAAATTTTCACCGTGCGTCGTAGAATTGGTTATGGCATAGTGGTAGAAATTTTACGTTTTCTCAGAAGAAAATCCTTTTAAAAATCACATCAAGTGGTACGGACAACACAGAAGACACCCATTGTTTGGGGGTAGCGATGAATTGTCTAGTTTTTGGACGCGCGGAATTGCATCAAGTCCGCAGCGTAGAGCACAGCCAATGTTAGTCAATGGTAAATTAAGAACTGCTGTGCACATACTGCGGAAAAATCCGCACAGATTTGCAGCGTTTTTTTTTCCGCAGCATGTCAATTCTATTTGCGGATCTCGCTCTCCTCCAGAAGCACAAAGGAGAACATTCACAGACCAAATCCATTCCCAGTATCACCTAACAAATCCGCACAGCAAAAACACATTATAAACTGCAAGAAATCCGCATCAATTCCACAAGCATTTTACCCTGCGTTTTCTACTAAGAGATGCGGATTCTGGGCAGAATAGCCTGCGGAATTTTCTGCAACATGTGCACATACCCTAACGGTAATGATTTCAACTCAGGATCAGCTCTACAAGAAACACAGAAATACGCTACAGGTGAAGATTGACATTGGAGTCTTTGCTGGAATTCTGCTGAGCAGATTAGTGCTGTATGCAGAATATTGATTGGCTCTGCAACTCGCTAAAAATAATAAAGGTTAAACAAACAGTGCAATATACAGTATATACAGTGCAATATAATCGGCTGCAGTGGCGAGGAACGATATCTACCAAAGCCTTTCATTAAAAGCGGATTTCAAATATAGCTGAGGCTATTATCATACAGGCTACTAACTACTAATTACATATTGCAGGTGGGCGTTAGAAAGGCTCATCTTTTATAGAAACTTACATTTAGGGATAATGCCCATACTAGGATGAAGACCCCTGATATAACTCTTTAGGTATAATGTGAGAAGAGTAAGGATTTTTGGTTGCGCTGGACATTAAACAAATTGAAAAAGATAGCAATTGCTCACTTATCTTAGGAGTTTTTACTTCGTTAACTGGAATATAGGTGAATAACCTAAACACATTCTTATAAAGAAGGGGTGCAAAACAGAATTAACCCCTTTACCCCTGAGGGTGGTTTGTATGTTCATGACCGGGCCAATTGTTACAATTCTGACAACTGTCCCTTTATGAGTTAATAACTCTGAAACGCTTCCATGGATCCCGGTGATTCTGACATTGTTTTCTCGTGACATATTGTGCTTCACGTTAGTGGTAAAATTTAATTCATATAACTTGTGTTTACTTGAGAAAAAAACGGAAATTTGTTGAAAATTTTCAAAATTTCACAATTTTCCAACTTTGAATTTTTATGCCCTTAAATCACAGAGATATGGCACACAAAAAAACATTTCCCACATGTTTACTTTTCATCAGCACAATTTTGGAACCAACATTTTTTTTGTTAGGAAGTTATAAGGGTTAAAAATTGACCAGTGATTTCTCATTCTTACAACACCATTTTTTTTTTTAAGGACTACAGCACATCTGAAGTCACTTTGAGGGGGTCTACATGAGAGAACATACCCAAAAGTGATAACATTCTAAAAACTGCACCCCTGACAATACTCAAAACCACATTCAAGAAGTTTATTAACCCTTCAGGTGCCTCACAGGAATTTTTTGAATGTTTAAAAAAAAAGAAAAAACAAACATTTAACTTTTTTTCACAAAAAATTACTTCAGGTCCAATTTTTTTTTATTTTTCCAAGGGTAACAGGAGAAATTTGACTGCAAAAGTTATTGTGCAATTTGTCCTGATACCTGATATGTGGGGGGGGACCACTGTTTCGGCGCATGGCAGAGCTCGAAAGTTAAGGAGCGCTGTTTGACTTTTTCAACACAAAATTGGCTGGAATTGAGATCGGACGCCAGGTCACATTTGGAGAGCCCCTGATGTGCCTAAACAGTGGAAACCCCCCACAAGTGACACCATTTTGGAAACTAGACCCCCCCAGGAACTTATCTAGATGTGTGGTGAGAACTTTGAACCCCCAAGGGCTTCACAGAAGTTTATAACATACAGCAGTACAATTAAAAAATCATATTTTTTCCACAAACATGATCTTTTAGTCCCCAATTTTCATTTTCCCTAGGGAAACAGGACCCCAAAAGTTATTGTGCAATTTGTTCTGAGTACGCTGATACCCCATATGCGGGGGTAAACCACTGTTTGGGCGCATGGCAGAGCTCAGAAGGGAATGAGCGCCGTTTGACTTATTCAACACAGAATTGGCTTGACGCCACATCGCATTTGGAGAGCCCCTGATGTGCCTAAACAGTGGAAACCCCTCACAAGTGACCCCATTTTGGAAACTAGACCCTCCAAGGAACTTATCTAGATGTTTGGTGAGCACTTTGAACCCCTAAGTGCTTCACAGAAGTTTATAACGCCCGGGCATGAAAATAAAAAAAAAATCATTTTTTCCACAAACATGATCTTTTAGTCCCCAATTTTTTTTATTTTCCCAAGGGTAACAGGAAAAATAGGACCCCAAAATTTGTTGTCCAATTTGTACTGAGTACGTTGATACCCCATATGTGGGAGAAAACTACTGTATGGGCACACATTGGGGCTCGTAAGGGCAGTAGAAACGTTTTGTAATGCAGACTTTGATGGAAACTAGACCCCCCAAGGAACTTATCTAGATGTGTGGTGAGCACTTTGAACCCCCAAGTGCTTCACAGAAGTTTATAACGCAGAGCCGTGAAAATAAAAAATCATTTTCGTTTCCTCAAAAAATGATTTTTTAGCCCGCAATTTTTTATTTTCACAAGGGTAACAGGAGAAATTGGACCCCAAAAGTTGTTGTCCAGTTTGTCCAGAGTACGCTGGCACCCCATATGTGTGGGGGGAACCACTGCTTGGGCACACGTCTGGGCTCGGATGGGAAGTAGTGACGTTTTGAAATGCTGACTTTGATGGAATGGTCTGCGTGCGTCATGTTACGTTTGCAGAGCCACTGATGTGCCTATACAAAAGAAACCCTGACAAGTGACCCCATTTTGGACACTAGACCCCCCCAAGGAACTTATCTAGATGTGTGGTGAGCACTTTGAACCCCCAAGTGCTTCACAGAAGTTTATAACGCAGTAGGCTGATACCCTATATGTGAGGGTAAACCACTGTTTGGGCACATGGCAGAGCTTGGAAGGGAAGGAGCACCGTTTGACTTTCTCAACATAGAGTTAGCTGGAATTGAGATAAGACGCCATGTCGTGTTTGGAGAGCCATTGATGTGCCTAAACAGTGGAAACCCCCCAATTGTAACTCCAACCTTAACCCCAACACACCCCTAACCCTAGCCTTAACCCTAGCCCTAACCCTAACATACCCCTAGCCCTAACCCTTGCCCTAACGGGAAAATGGAAATAAATACATTTTTTTTATTTTATTATTTATCCCTAACTAAGGGGGTGATAATGAGGGGTTTGATTTACTATTTATAGCAGATTTTTATGTTTTGCAGCTGTCACATGGTAAAAGACCCTTTTTATTGTAAAAATAGTTTTTGCATCGCCACATTTTGCGCGCTATAATTTTTCCCTATTTTGATTCATAGAGTTATGTGAGGTCTTATTTTTTGCAGGATGAGTTGTCGTTTTTATTGGTTCCATTTTCGGGCACGTGACTTTTTTTATCGCTTTTTATTCTGATTTTTGGCACGCAGAATGAACAAATACCAGCATTTCATGAATTTCTTTTGGGGGGTGCGTTTACACCGTTCCGCATGTGGTAAAATTGATAAAGCGGTTTTATTATTTGGGTCAGTACGATTACAGCGATACCTCATTTATGTCTTTTTATGTTTTGGCGCTTTTTTGTAATGAAAACAATTTTATATAAAAAATAATTATTTTTGCATCACTTTCTTCTGCGAGCTCTAACCTTTTTAATTTTTCACTGATGATGCTGTATGGCAGCTCGTTTTTTGCGGGACAAGATGACGTTTTCAGCGGTTCCATGGTTATTTATATCTGTCTTTTTGATCGCGCGGTAATGCATTTTTTTGTTCAGCGGTATGATGATAAAGCAATGTTTTTTGTTTTATTTTTTAAGGGGTTCGCTAAAGGGGTTTACTAATGGGACAGTTTTATAGGGCGGGTCGGTACGGACGTGGCAATACTAAATATGTGTACTTTTATTTCTTTATTTTTTTATTTCTAAAAAATGAATTAGGGAATATTTTTTTTTTATTTATTTAGAGATTGTTCATAAACTATTTTTACACTTTTTTTTTTACTTTATTACATTGTCCCAGGGGGCGACATCACTGTCTTGCGAGATCGCTGATCTGACACATTACACAGCGCTGTGTCAGATCAGTGATCTGACAGGCGCTGCAGAGGCTTCCTCACTGCCTGCTCTCTGCAGTCACTGAGGAAGCTGCCTCCCTGCAGGCCCCCAAAGGCCCCTGCGGCCACATTGGATCCGGGGACCTGCATGGAAGGAGGCCCACAGAGCAGCGCAGTACATCGCCCTGCACTAGGGAGTCTCAGGGAAGCACAGAGGGAGCCCCCTCCCTGCCGATGCTTCTCTAATCCCCCGGCAACACCCGGCCACGATCAGCGGCGCCCCCCTCCGGGAGCACCGCTGATCGCTTAGACGTACTATCCCGTCCCAGGTAATAGGGGCCCGGGTACCGTGGAAGTGATAGTACGTCTGATGTCAGAAAGGGGTTAAACTGATCTATAAAAATAAAAAAATTTAACAATATGTTAGACACCAAAAAGGAAGGAGTTCAAACGCATGAAAGGCACCAACTACAAGAAATGCAATAAAAATACATCAATAACATTGTATGTAAAACAGTATACAAAACGTAATCTTGGCATGAAAAAAACAAAACTTCACATAGCAACATTGACAGAAAATTATAGAAGTTGCAAGTCAAAAACGTAGCCCCAAACACTTTTTTTTTTTTACATTCTGAATTTTTTTAAGCACTAAAATAAATAAAAAGCACTAATAAGTTTGGTAGCACTATACTCAAACTGACCTGAAGAATATGGTCAGGTCATTTTTACTCAAAAGTGAAAAAGAAAAAAAAAAGAATGAAAGAATGAGGATTGCACTTTTTCTCCATGGTTTTACCACATATTAATGCTACAGTCTTTCTCAGACAGCAATTAGACATATAAAATTTAATGGAACCATACACAATTTAAATTGTTTTTTTGCAATGTAGCTAAAACAACATACCGGACCAACAATTTTATTGAGTGAGGCTAGTAGCAGATGTCCTCGTCCATTCGTTAGGTATTCCACAAGTATTACTATATGACTTTCGTCCTCTTCATCATCCTTAATCTCCCCCTGCACACTACAAAGTTTATTAACATCAGACAAAAATTCTCTAGCAATATCATTGCAGTGGACATACATGATGAATCTGGAAAGAAAAAACAAAAACAAATGACTTAAAATGAAACAACATTCACTGTATTTGTATAACTAGTGCATTACAATAATCCATTATAACACAACGTAGTTTTGGCGGATATAAGCTACAGCCACCGCCTTTCAGGGTTTATCTACAGCATTCTATAGAATGCTCAAGAAGATGGGATGTGCCGGACCTGGACCTGTGACACCCATCGGACCGGACTGCCCCCCGGGGTGAGTATAATAAAACGTATTTTTCTTATCTTTCAGGTCGGACCGGGGGCTTATCTACAACATTATAGAATCCTGTAGATAAGCCCCAAAAGGCTGTGGCCGTATCTTATATGGCCAAAACTGCTGACAAGTTCCCTTTAACACCTTTATCCCCTAAGCATGTTTGCAACTTTATGACCAGTCAAAACTTTACAATTCTGACCAGTGTCACTTTATGTAGTAATAACTCTGGAGCGCTTACACGGATCCCATTGATTCAGAGACTGTTTTTTCATGACATATTGTACTTCATGGGAAGGAACAACTGCACTCAATAAATTTTGTCAAGTTGCAAAAAATGTCTCTGTTTATTACATGTACAGAGAAAAAAATCACCACACGAAAAAGCCAATGAGTGGAAGCAAGGTAACGTTTCAAAGTTATTATATTTAATGATAGTGATAACATTTTGAAAATATAGCAATTTTCCAAATTTTTATGTCCTTAAACCAGAGAGTTATTATATTACACAAAATAGTTAATGAATAACATGTCCCACATGTCTATTTTACATCAGCACAATTTTTAAACATTTTTTTGTTAGAAAGTTAAAAGGGTTAAAAGTTGACCAACGATTTCTCATTTGTTCAACAAAATTTACATAAACATTTTTTTAGTGGCCTTTGAGAGGCCTTTATGGCAGAAAATACCCAAATTGACACCATTCTACAAACTGTAACCCTCAAGGTGCACAAAATCCGTACAAGAACTTTATTAACCCTTTAGGTACGCTGATACCACATATGTGGGATGCAAGCCAGGCCTCAAAAAGGAAGAAGTGATGTTTTGTAACGCAGACTTTGATGGAACGGTCTGCGGGTGTCATGTCACATTTGGAGAGCTCTTGATGTGCCTACACAGTGAAAATCCCACACAAATGACCACATTTTGGAAACTATATCCCTCAAGGAATTTATCTAGATGTGTAGTGAGCACACTGAACCCCCAGGAACTTCACAGAAATTTATAACGTAGAGCCGTGAAAATAGAAAATAAAATTAAAAAATAAATTAAATTTTTTTCCCACAAAAATGTTATTTTATATCCAATTTGTTTATTTTCACGAAGGCAACAGGCCAAAATGGCCCCCAAATATTGTTGTGCAATTTCTTTTGACTACACAGCTACCTCATATGTGTTTGAAAACTACTTTTGAGGTACAGTGTAAATGGCAGAAGCGCCATATTGGAGTTCAGATTTTGCTAGACTGGTTTGAGGATGCCATATCACATTAGCAAAGCTAGTGAGGTACCAGAATAGCAGAACCCCCCCATAAGAGACAACATTTTACAAACTACACTTCTCAGTTAATTCATCTAGGGGTACTGTGATCATATTGACACCACAAATGTCAATGCATAATTACATTTTTACCACAAAAATGTAGTTTTAGCCCCAGATTTAACATTTTCACAAGTGGAAATAGGAAAAAATGGCACAAAAAATTGTTCCACAATTTCTGCTGAATATAGAAACACCCCATATGTTGCTGTACAGTGCTGCTTAGCCATAGACTTGGGAGTGACAACATGCTATTAGCCTCCTTTAGTGCAGATTTTCATACAATAGTTTGCAGACTCCTTGTACAGAGCCCCTAAGTGCTAGAAGAGCAGAATCCTCCATCAAGTGAACCCATTTTGGAAATTATACAGCTTTCAGGAATTTATCTTCAGGTGTAGTGACGATTTTGACTATAAGGGTGTTTTACAGAAACAAGCAGCAGTGGAAGCTGCTGAGAGAAAATTGCAAACGGACGTTGTAGTGACCAGTACATTATGTCCAGCTCATGCTTCTGGAGACATGCACCCAAAAATTGATATAGAAATGCCAAGCATATGAACACTAAATGTGATTTAGGCACCCTGTATGGCTCAGAAGCGAAAGGCACATTTGGATTTTGGAGCGCAGAATTTGCTGGATTTCTTGCGGGGGGCAAGGAGTCATTTCACTTTTTCAGAACCTTTGTACCACCAATAACGTGGAAGCCCCATATAGTTCCATTGACAGATGACGGACACGAATGGGGACTTGCTTTTTTTTAAGGATTTGAAGCACTTGTTAGAAACATTTTACATTACATTTGGGATCACATTTATACTTTGCTCTATGCTGAGCACTTATATTGGGATTTCCAACTAAATCTCTGAGTGAGATGTCTCCCTCAGATGAAACTCCCGAGAAATCCATTCACTATAATGAGGCAGGAGACTCTGTCTGTCCTCTGTACAGAGGTGTCCTTTTCAGAGGTGCACAAAACGGTGGACGACGTCACTTTTATGTACACCTAAAAAGATGGCAACACCAGATCACAGGCCAGACAGCGTCTACAGTGACTCCATCTGCTTCATTATAGGGAAACTTCCGCTGGGGGTTCAATCTGAATCATGTTTTACAGGGATTTATACGGAAACCCCCGATGTAAGCACTCAGCGCAAGATAAATGTGAGCTTAGCCTTACTGCAATCTTTGGGAGGCAGAATGAACAAAGCAACAGTAGGTGAAGACTTTGTTTCATTTCTTTTTTACACCATTCCTCATGCAATGTGATTAGACGACTTCGGGAAATCCTTGGATTGGTGCGATCACACCAATACCAGATTTATTTAGATGTTTTTACATTTGGCTGCTGTCACATATTAAAATACTTTTTTTTGCAAAACTAGTCTGCATCACCATATTTTGAGAGCTATAATTCTTACATATTTCTTTCAACAGTATATGACATTTCTTGATCGCTTTGTATTCCAATTTTTGGGAGCCAGAATGAACAAAGACCATCATGTCAGGATTTTTAATTTTTTTTTTTTTTTTTTTGGGGGGGCGTTCCACATGTGGCAAAAATTCAAAAGTCGGCTTTAATCTTCAGGCCAATTCGATTACAGTGATACCACATTTATATAATTTTTTAGAGTTTTGGTGCTTTTATGCCATAATAACTATTTTATAATAAAAATAATTATCTTTGGATTCCTTTATTCTGAAAGCTATAATTTATTTTTCAGTTGATTTAACTGTGTGGCAGCTTGCTTTTTGCGGGTCAAGATGATGTTTTCAGAGATGACATTTTTTTTACAGTCGTCTTTATGATCGCATTTTATTCCACTTTTTGTTTGGCAGTATGATGAAAAAGCATTTTTTGTCTCATTTCCTTTTTACAGTGTTCACTGAAGGAGTTAACTGGTGGGATAGTTTTATAGGTCGGGTCGTTCCCAATACGGAAATACCAAATATGATATTCTTCTTCAGACTGTTCACTGATGGAATGAAGGAATATGTTCTGACGCTGGCTAGTGTCAGCATCATTTCAAATTATGAAGGCAGCAGTGTCTCCTATGTAATGTATGTAATGTATACACAGTAGTGTTGAGCTCATTGCTCGGGTGATCTCCGAGCATTTGGAAGTGCAAGGAGATTTAGTTTCTGCTGCCATAGCTGCATGATTTGCGGCTACTTGACAGCCTGAACATGTAGGAATTCCCTAACAAACATCCAATCCCCACATGTATTCAGGCTGTCCCCATGCCTTAGTTTTAATTTATTTAAATAATTAAAAAAAACAAAACAGCATGGGGGTCCCCCCATTTTTGACAACCAGCATTGCTAAAGCTCACAGATGGGGGCTGGTATTCTCAGGCTGGTAAGGGGCCATTGAAATGGGCCACCCCACACTAAAAATAGCAGCGCCCAGCTGCCCAGAAAAGGCACATCTATGAGATGTGCCAATTCTGGCGCTTTGCCCAGCTCTTCCCACTTGCCCTGTAGCGGTGCCAAGTGGGGTTCATATTTGTGGGGTTGATGTCACCTTTGTATGGTCAGGTGACATCAAGCCTATGGCTTAGTAATGGAGAGGTGTCTATAAGACACCTATACATTACTAATCCTATAGTTGTATCTATATATATAAAACTGAGTAGATGTGTGTATGCATGTGTGTATCAGCCACACCCACTCCACATAGCCCCACCCATTCACTAAGCATCTTTCATTTCACCAGAGCTGTTTAAAAGAAGCTGAGCTGTGATTGGTTGCTATGAGCAACAGTTTTCCCATGCCACAACACCTCAGCAGACACTGACCAGGTGGGAGAAATCTAGCATCCTCAGGAACATAAACTCCCAGTCATTGTCTGCCCCTTAGAAAGGAGTAGAGAGCACATGACAGAAATGAATCACCCCCTCCCGTGCCCATATACCCATCACACATCCTCCATCCCATAGGCACATCTTCACTCTTATGCTGGGTTCACATTGCACTAGAGCAGTCCGTCTAACGCAGGGTTCCCCAACTCCTGTACTCAAGGCCCACCAACAGGTCATGTTTTCAGGATTTCCCTTGGATTGTACAGGTGATACAATTATCACCTGGGCAATACTAAGGAAATCCTGAAAACATGACCTGTTGATGGGCCTTGAGGACTGGAGTTGGGGAACCCTGGTCTAACGGACAAGTTTTTAAGTACCCAAAACGCAATGTAACGGACATTGTAACGCACCCCATAGACTTTCATTAGTGTGACGCATCGTAACGCATGTCAAAATTAGCATGCATTTGCAACATTTTTCTGATGCACCTTCCAATGTGGCCTGCAGCGATTTTGGGTCCGGTCCAGCTAACGCACGGGTAACGGAAGCATTATTTCTGCCATTGTAGTCTATTGCAAACACAGCCAGATGCAAATCAACCAAAATGTCCAAATGAAACCATGCGTTGGATTGTGTTAATGAGGGTTTTCCATGTGGTCATATGACAGGAAATATGATTTCAGGCATTTTGGAACATACTCTCTGCAGACACAGTCTTCATAACGTCAGCTGTACAGGGTGTCTAGTGTGTGAGCGACCTGAGGCAATGTAAGTACAATTAAATATGTTGTAAGGTAGCTCTTGTCTTTAAGGTAGGGGATACTCGCTTTGCAGCCAAATAAATCACGTCCGGCACGGATTTTCCATAAAACAATAACATTCCATGCAGTTTATTAAGCATCATAAACCCACAGCAATAGAAAGTTCATATAAAAAAAAAAAAAAAAAAAAAAAAAAAAAAAGAGTATAGCGTCCATGATAGAGCTCCACTCCGTTAACCCTGTAGTCACACAAGTTATGCAATGTCCAATACGCAAGCTCTCTAGCCTCACAGTTATCTCACCCAGTCAGGGTTACCTCATGGTTGCTTCACCACACTGCAGATGTCCATTCCCTCCCCTGGGAACTGTCAGACACAAGCAGCCATTATACACACAGGCACTTCAGGAAGGCAGACACATCTTCCAGCGAAACCTTCAAAACGGACCAACCGGGTCCAAGCATTCACTCATGTGACCTACCCTGGCCACCTTATGTGGTCCGTAGCCACGCCCACCGGGTCACATGGCTATGACCTCATCACAGGTCCTACAAGCATTCCTACATTATTTCATGGCGTTCTAGACACACCCATGGGTGGACTTGTAGGTAGCTGGTCCCACCCGTCTCACCAGCTACCTGGAACGCTCTCCATGACACAGTGTAACAGAAGCTCAGCAGTACCTCTGCTGACCAACACACATGTTCAAGCTTCCATCCCAAGGCCACCCTCCTTGAGATTCATAACGGTCATTCAGTATCCTACCAATCGTCCTCTCTTCTGGGACACCCACACAGCACCCCCTAGCGGACACAGTGGTCACTACACCACAATGTCTATATACATCATTTGAGTGTGTAGTGGCCGTCCGATGTATGTGTACTAAATGTATGGTTTTGTATGTACACAGATGTCGGATAGTGAGGGATCAAGCCACAGCAGCGAGATCTCGGGACGAGATCTGAAGCTGCGCACGCGCCGTCCCCGGACCGGCGGCCATCTTTCCGGCGTCCATGCTCCCGGAGGCCACCGCAACATGGCGGCGGCCAGCAAGGGAACTGCGGGGGCCTCCGGACTGCGAAGAAATGCCGGCGGAGCCACCGCCCCTGCACCGGAGCACAGCCCGCTGCCACCACCGCACCGCAGAGCGCCGCCCGCTGCCACCACCGCACCGCAGAGCCCCACCCGCTGCCAACAGGTTAGACCGTGTATTACGACCATAAGACGCACCCCCCACTTTCCCCCAAAATTTGGGGGGAAAAAAGTGCGTCTTATGGTCGGAAAAATACGGTATTCATTTTGAACAAACCAAAATTAAATTTATTTTTTTTCACCAAATCATTATAGATACAAAACTCATGAAACACCACAATAAACTGTGTTCCAAATTATTATGCAAAAAGAGTTTAGGAGTGATAAGGTTAGAATTTTTTTGTTTGTCATTTAAACTCATTGATGGTGATGTGTGTCAGGGCTCTTTATATCACTGAAAGCAATTGCAGATACCTGTGCAAATCAGTTTGGCAGGTGTGTCCAAATAAAGGCAAGACTACTTAAGAAGGCTGTTCCACATTATTAAGCAGCCTACATTTTTTGCCAAAATGGGAAAGAAAAAAGGATGTGTCGGCTGCTGAGAAGCAACAAATTGTGGAGTATTTAGGTCAAGGCATGACTACAATCAACATTGCCAAGACACTTCATTGTGATCATCGCAAATCAAGAAGTATGTAGCTGATTCCCAGCACACACGTGTGTGTGCTGATAAGGAAAAGTTGAGGGCTCTTTCCAACAGGCAATTGCATCAGGTTAACCTTCGTCCGGCTGAGTAGGTACAATTGTACCTATTCCGTTTTAAAATTGCAATAACTTTTTTTCGAAAAGCCGTAGAGGGCTACAATTTCTTGACATCTCTGCAGTTTTGGTCCAGAATATATTGGCCAAATTTCAATAAAATATCTCCACCCCTTTCCGAGATAAGGGGTCGAGATATTTTTGCATCCATAACAAGCTGCATAGGTACAAATGTACCCTCATATATTTTGAATGAAGATAATGCAAGGAAATAAGAATAATTTTTTTTTAATGATAATGCTATTTTATTATTATAAACAAGTAAAAAAAACTGTTCATTTACATTATAAAATAAAATGTAAGAAATTTTTGTTATTGATTTTCTTCGCAAGTAATGCATGTTGTCTTTGCTACCGAGTGTTCATCGCAAATGGGTTTCACACAAACCACACAAGACTTTCTAGTCTTACGTTGTTTTCGCCTCAGGTCTCGGCAGACATAGCAACTACCAACAACAGGGGAGGGTCCACGACTACCATGAGGTATTTGAGGGCCAGCTGCTGCTTGCGATGCTACCAGAATGCATCGGCCAAGCACCATTTCTACTGCACCTCGAAGAAAATGGTTTCTCATCATCATTCGGTTTGTACTACGATCTTCAATTGCAGGCATACACAGCTGATTTGCGAGATCTTTCAGGAACTTTCTTCGTTGATCCTTTGTCCTGAAGCTTGGATTGTGTTCTCTGTAGATGATGTAGGATGCAAACCCAGTGACGTCAATCATATTGTAGAAAAATGCCAGAGGCCAACGTAATGTTCGTCGTTTCACAGTGTACTCTCCCAACATTTTATCCATAACATCAACTCCACCTTTTGTTTTGTTGTAGTATTTTATTATCTCTGGCTTGGCTGCTAGTGTCTCTTCAACTTCTCCCGTCATGTGCATAGATGATAGAAGCACGACTGATTTGTTCTTCTTTGGTACATATGAACAGACTGTTGCATCATGATTGTAGGCAAAATTTGTCGAGTTTACAGGCCTTTCTTTGGCAGGCTGCATGTTGCTAGGTAGGAACCTTTTGTTTTTTCTCACTGTACCAACTAGTGTCATGTTCCAGGAGTTCAATACCTTAGCTAGTTCCATGGTTGTAAAGAAGTTATCGGTGGTGACATTTCTTCCAGAGCCTTTATACGAGCTCACTAGGTCCAATACTGTTTGTTCACCAATGTTTACTTGTCGAGGACCATCAGTTGGTTTCCCAGTGTAGAGCTGACCTTGTAATGGGTAGCCGTTTGACGAGTCACAAGCCCAGAAAATCTTTATGCCATATTTAGCTGGTTTTGAAGGTATATACTGGGTAAATTTAGTATGGCCTCTAAATGGAAATAATTGCTCGTCGACGGTGATACAATTATATGGCTTGTAGGCTCTCTTCAGATTTCTGTTCAGCATTGTCCAGATGTCCCGTATTGGTGCAGCTTTATCTGTTTGCACACGTTCTGCACGTGTATTTTCGTTGTCAAATCTGATAAATCTGAGTATCATCTTGAAGCGGTCACGAGACATGGCTGCACGTATAAGAGGCAGAGCATCAACATTCCACATTTCCTCCAGATTCTCTTTGTTATCTCTGTGCACACCAGCAGCAATCAGTATGCCCAAAAATGCATGGAGTTCAGTTTCAGTAAATTGCTTGAATGTTTTTAGTGGTGGCCGTTCAGAAGAATCAGGAAAACGTTGTACCAGTTCGTTGTTGTAAGCATCACAAACTCTCTTGGCCTTTCGATTCGTTTCTCGTAATATGATGTCACACATCTCGGGAGTCATGATTGACTTGAATATCTTTTTTGCTGTATACAGGTTGCTAATTGCTGCAGGGCCACCTCTTTGTTGTAGGACATTACGAGATTTTGTTTGTGCATTTGGCAGTAGATCACTACACCATTGAGTTTTATCCTTAGCAGTCCAAATGTCGCCTGCACTTTGAGGCACAGACTCATCCTCAACACTTTCGTCTGAGTCGTATTCTTTTTCCTGCTCTATGACCATTTCTTGTTCAATGTCTGAATCTTCTTCAGTAACATCCACTTGTGGTACATAGTTTTCATCATCAGATGCAACATATGGTTCTTCCTCATGCTTAGAATCAGATTCTTCTAGCATTCGCATTATTTCGTCAGACGTAAATCTGTAAATATGAAAAAATGAAAAATAAACAATTTTCCGAAATACTACACAATACTACATTATTGGCTTTTCACAAAATGATACTAACCTGCAAACACGTTTTCTTGGATTATGGCGGAAACTAGATCCAGCATCACTATCACTCATGCTGACTTGGTAGATGAATTTTGGCTTTGTAATTTAGTTCAGTAACACGTGGCAAGTAGAATGAAACTCGATTCTAAAGTGCAGATAAAAAAGTAAATTATTTCTAGTGATAATTATTTATAAATGTAATTTATATATTATGTAAACCGTATACGGTTTCAGAATTTTCATTCCATCTTCGACTGTTTTTTCGACCAATAGGAAAATTGTAACAGAGCCACCATCTTTATTTTGTGCTGAATATAAGTAAAACATCGTAAAACAATATGTAGATACTAATTATTATCCATTTTTCATATAAAAATCATACCTATAGTGATAAGTTTCATACAAAATATATGTAAGCCAAGTCCAGGCTCAAAGACAATTTCTGACTGTTCTTTCCCCACATAAAGCGAATGAAGGTATAACTGGCTGTTAGATGCTGTGAGACTTTCCTACCTTCGTATCCAAGAAATTGAAGACTTCACAAGCCTAGAAATGTGTGTGCTCACAGCAATGAGATGAACAGCAAAATGGCTATGAGAGGAGGGAGGCAGGAAGAGAAGTAGAAGCCACTCCCAGTTTGAATCAACTTAATTGACAGCAACATAAGTGAGCAGTAACAACACTGGCCAATAGATATCAGCATAACATTTGTAGCTGAATGAACTTTAGTTACTGAAACCAAGTAAAGGAGAAAGTCTTCCCACAGTGGAGATATATATGAAGGTACAATTGTACCTCTGCAGCCTGTTAACGTTGTAAAATTATGCAGCCTGACGAAGGTTAAAAGACCAGCTGCAAAAAATGCCTTGTCATAGCAGCAGACAAGTTTTTGAAGCTGCTGGTGCCTCCAATGTCCCCCGAACAACAAGATGCAGGGTTCTTCAGAGGTTTGCAGCTGTGTGTAAGCCATCCTGTCGACCACCTCTATCCACTGCACACAAGCAGAAACGGCTCCAGTGGGCCAAACGATACATGAAGACTGACTTCCAAACTGTTTTGTTCACCGATGAGTGCCGTGCAACGCTCGATGGTCCAGATGGATGGAGTGGAGGATGGCTGGTTGATGGACACCCCATGAAAACACGGCTAAGGCGCCAACAAGGAGGAGGTGGAGTAATGTTTTGGGCTGGAATCATGGGGAGAGATTGTCGGCCCCTTTAGGATCCCTGAAGGGGTAAAGATGAACTCCATAATCTATGAGTTTCTAAAACAGCACTTCCTGCCATGGTTCAAGAGGAAGAACCGTGCTTTCTGCAGCAAGATCATTTTCATGCATGATAATGCACCGTCTCATGCTGCAAATAACATATCTGCATCTCTGGCTGCTATGGGCATAAAAGAGGACAAACTTATGGTGTGGCCACCATCTTACCCTGACCTCAACCCCATTGAGAACCTCTGGAGCATCATCAAAAAAAGTGTTTATGACGGCGGGAGGCAGTTCACATCTAAGCAACAGCTCTGGGAGGGTATTCTGTCCACATGCAAAACAATTGAAGCACAAACCATCCAAAAACTGACAAATTCAATGGACGAGAGAGTTCAGAAGCTTCTTTCGAACAAGGGGTCCTATGTGCAAATGTAACATCACCTAGAATAAAGTTTTGACTTGAAAACTGTTTGATTTCATTTTGTAATAAGCTAATAATGCTTATAATTTCACAATTGACCATTTTTTTGTGCAAAATAAAAATAAAAAGTTTGAAAACTCTGCTGTGCATAATAATTTGGAACATGCATTTTGAGTGTTTCTTGTTTTTAAAAATATACTGTTTTCATAGGCAGTTTGTGCAAAAACATTGCAATTATACTAGAATATTAGATGACTGGAAAATAACAATGACTGCAATTCATATAGGTAATTTAGAGAAAATATGAGGAAATATTTTTTGCATAAAAATTTGGAACACAGTGTATAACATTTAAAACCCCTTTTTTAACAAACTACATTCATTTCATAACATTTAGTAAACAGTCACGTCGGCGGCGGTGACCGCCGCAGTTCCAGCAGTTCCAGCGGGGCCCGCCGCCTGTACTCACTGGCCCTTTGCGCGCCACGCTGTGCCCGCCTCCTCCTCGCTCCTATCTTCCCATCGCATGAGTGTCACGTGCAGCCGCCCTAGGCCGCGGGCGCGCGCTCTGCAGGTTCCTTAACTCTGCAAGCGCCCGCCCAGAGGTCTGGCTGCCCAATCAGAGTACAGCGCGTGCTATATCAGGCGTCTCCACCATCTTGGGGATGCCTGATTATCGTGTGCAGTGCCATGCGGTATTCTGGCCAAGTTGTAGGGGCTCTCCCTACAACCCTCTCTCTATTCCTGTCCTCCGTGCCTCAGCCCTGTACTCCGTGCCTCAGCCCTGTACTCCGCCCTGTACTTCCTACTCAGTCCTGCACTTCGCACTCAGCCCCGTACTCCACTCTCAGTCCTGTACTCCGCCCCGTGTGCCTGACCCGTCTTGTATCTCTGGTTCGTCTTGTGCTTTGGTTCCGCCAGCCCCTCTCTGGTCCTTTGAGCCGCCCCTCTTGGTTCTAGCAGTCGCGGTATCTGTCTTCCGAGGGTCTGCCCTTAACGGTCCCTGTATAGGGGTCGGCTCCACCTGGCGCGCTCACCCCTGGGAGCTCCAGTGCCGCGATCCAGAGGGTCCACTCTCGGATGTTACCTTCCTGGTCAACACATAAACAGTACATGGACACCCAACAAACATATTACTATAAACGATAACATTGCAATATAATTTTTAAAAAGTTGTGTTAAAAATTAAAAAATTGATCAAAAGTGGCCTAGATTGTTGTTTCTGGGATGTGATAAACGTATTCAGAACAAATCAAAAGAAACCTTTTAATAAAAAAATTAGTTTACATAGTCCAAGCAGCCCTCCAAAAAAAGAAGGCACATTGATGTTGACGAAGAGTCCTTGGACATCGAAAATGAGACACTGATAACTGTTAGGGCTGGCGGAACGCACCAAATATAAAAAGATGGTAATAAGGTGCGTTCGCAGCCCGGGGTCCACCGTGCAGGGGTGGTAAACTGCTGCTCAGTAATGGCGGACGCTATATGGCGGTATAATAGAAAAACACACGCGGGTTAGTGTCACTTGGTGTGTACAGGGGTGGACTCTGTTGCTTCACAGAGCCACACTACCGCAGAACATAAATGCCGGAGCCTGTTTAAAGCTCACAGAGCTTGGCAAGGGAGCGCACAGAATGCGGTCACAGAACTCTGTCCCAAGGACACGGGGTCAGAGTCCCTCTAGACCTTCTGGGCGCGTGGCGTCGCACCTGCGGACGCCACTATAGACGCTGACTATGCTGGAGTGTCGAGCACGTGCACCGTGGCGTGCAGAGCCAGCGGTGGACACTGATGCCAGTCTGAGACTCTGCCTCTACCTCTACCTACACCTAAGCCTGGGCGCTTAACAGGCTAGGCTGCACAACATATGCGTACCAAGGGCAGCGGTTTCTTAATGAGTCATTCACCAGAGACATTCATACATGCATACAACACTCACTCCTCATAGTCTGGTAATGCAGTCTATATTAGCGCATGGCTGAGCGGCCATGCAAACCTTTTATAGCAGCGTCCTTCCGGGACCTTCCTGACCTTTCTGATGGTCTAATCCGAGCTGGAGAAGGACCTGAGCATGTGACCTCCGATCTCCAATGAGAGATCGTCCCACGGGCATGCTCAGTGGACTGAAAGGAGGACTTAGTCCCTGGAGTAGCTCGCTGCTGACCAGCACATTGCTATAGCTGGACCAGAGGTGGCAGCAGCAACCAAACCCACAGAGCTGGTCTGAGCAGAGTGCCGGGATCGACGAGTCTGCTGAGCAGCCTCCTCTGCGGCCGGAGAGGAATGGGAGACTGCCGAATGCAAGGCTCGGGATTCCTGCTGTGAAGCGACAGGAACCCGACGCCAGATAACACTAGTGGAAGCGAATCCGTCCATATGAGATCAAAGTGACAGTTCGCACAATGATATTATTAAAAACCGAACGTTGTGGGAGAAGATAATTTGCTAGTTGGACCCTCGGTATCTGGAGAAATCCACCTCCTCTCAAAAAAAAACTGGTAATTAACGGTCAGCTTAAATTGCTAAAATGTTCATTAAGACTGTTAAAGAGAAAAAAAAATTTGGGATTTTTGATTGTAGCCTATGCAGTCCATACCCGGTAGAGATCGATTTGTCCATGACTACCGGAACAGCCAAAACACCCCCAGTGGATCTGCCGGCAAACGAGTCACCTCGTATGTTCATTACGAGCAACTGATGTTTCTACAGAAAACATTGTCCCAGCGATCGAAAGTAAACATAATGTTAATGTTTGTGTTGGTAAAATGTGAGAGAACAACAAGTGTTTCTTAAAAAAAAATATAAATATATATTTTTTTTTTTGGGGGGGGGGGGGGTAGAACGATCTGCAGTACAGCTGCGCCTCGAGAGGCACAGGCATCGGAGCCATCTCGACAGGAAACAAGCCAACAGACGGGCACTGAAGATGTAAGAGTCAGTGATAAGCGGTCATAGAGGAGCGCTTAGGAAGCAACCCAGGGGCAGACAAAAATGTCAGGTCTCCACCGCAGCTCCAGCCGAAAACCTCCAATGGAGGATGGGAGCAATGAGAAAACGGAAACGGTCTTAGGAGCGCAGGAAAGAGACTCAGACAAGAGATGGGGTTAAACCACAATGTGTTTCGACCGGATGAAGACGGATTCTCCATAGAAACGCGTTGTGGTTTAACACCATCTCTTGTCCGAGTCTCTTTCCTGCGCTCCTAAGACCGTTTCCATTTTCTCAGGGCACTGAAGATGTGTCAGTCCTGAGTGAGCTACGATCAATGGACAGTAGTACTGTGGCTCCTCTTGTCAGTGCCCGTTTTCAAGCACAGAGCGGAAGCAAGCGATCGTCTGCAAAAGATGAAGTCGATGCCATAATTGTCGATGGACTCCAACGCTTAGAGGATCTGTGTTGCAGCAAACACAGAGATATAAGGTGAAAAATTAAGGAATTGCAATCACGGGAATCAGTATATGCAGCCAATGAGTGGAAGCTCCTGTTTTTATCATATACCCCTGTAGCCCAAAAGATACCGCCGCACAGAAATTTACTCTTTAGGCAACGATTTCATGATCTATTTGAGGAATTTTTGGCCCCGCAGGAACCCACTTCCTCTAGACCAAAAACCATGGACATGCCGTCATACCAAGCACAATTCAGAGGCCAGGGTGAACCTGGTATGGAAATGCACAGGCAATGTAGCAGTCCAGCGTACAGTTGGGCCGACAATACCACAATCTGTAAATAATTTAAAAAAAAATGACTTAATAGTTTGGCAATATAGCCTTGAAAAGTTTTGTGTAACCAAAGTTAATTTTGAATATTTTGTTTCATCCCTATCAGATCACATATGTTAAAAATGTCTACCAACATTCTGAGTAGAAGACCATTGTCGTCCATAATTTTTAGTAAACTTTTGTATTATTCAACATTTTATAACATTGTATAGATTGAATTAATTTTTAAAATTTACTAAGGTTATAAAAAGGAAAAAAAAATTATATATAGCACATACACCAATAAATATCTGGTTTTAAAATGATGACACGTGGATGTTTTGCCATGGAACAAGACCTTCATTGATGAAATAATTAGCAAATTGATCACGAATCTGCATAATCTCAACTGGAGACCGAACAGTAGTCGAATCAATGCTCATGAGGTTCGACTCAGTCATCAGGGTCAACCAGCAGGGGTTCATGTCTGGACACAAAATTGTGCATGCAGATGCAAGCCTTCACTACACGGTCCACATTTTCAGGTTGTAGTTGCATGCAAGTTCGTAAGATACGCCATTTTGCGGTCAAAATACCAAAGGTACATTCCACATAGCATCTTGCCCGGCTCAAGCGATAATTGAAAATGTGTCTTGTGTAGCTTAGACTACAGCTTGAGTACGGCTTTAGGAGATTTCTTCCGAGTTGGAATGCCTCATCCCCAACTAAAACGTAGGGCAACCTTGGGCCTTCTGTCCCCGGAATAGGTCGTGCTAAGGGTATGTTGAAGCGGTTGCTGTACAAACATTTCCCCATGTTGGACTCTTTGAAGACTCTGGAATCGTTCATCCCTCCATATGCACCAATATCCAAGGCTAAAAAACGGTATCTGTTGTGAACACTTTTGACCTGGCTTCTGAGTTTGGGCTCAATCTGCTGGTTGTTGCTGCTGGTAATGGAGCTGGTCTGGCTGACAGAAGTCAATCACCTGAGGAGGATGATTGGAGGTCAGGTATTACAGACTGGAGAGATTTAAGTGAGCAATCTTCCCTCAGTTGTTGCCAGTAATTTAGTTTTCTTCCTGAGCATTTTGTAAGTCTGCTTGCCTCCTGCTTTGTCCTGCATCTTTCAGATAAGTTATTTGTCTGCTTGAATCTTTTTGCATTTGATCCATTTTTTGCTTTTCTCTGATTTCTGCTTTGCTGGTGTGAGTTCAGCATTGTTCCCTGCTGGGACCTGTGCTGGACTCAGTTCCATATGCCACAGCTCATGTTAGTCTTTTCAGTATTTCTAATCCCCTGTTATATCAGTATCTTTTGTTTTGCGTCCAGTTCAGACCAAAGTTCTGATTTAGTGGGGGAGAGGTCGTGTGGCCCCAGTATTTTTGCATACCAGACGTGTTGGATTTTTTCTTAGGGTTTTTTGCATGATTGCAGACAGTATCCTTTCCTGTCCTATCTAGACAGTTTTGGCCCCATCATTCGCTTACTCTATTTTCTGCCTGTGTTTTGTGCCTCATCTTGTCTCACCAGCAATATATGTTCGGGGGCTATCTATTCCTTTGGGGTTCTACTCAGGGGCAGTTTAGCTTTCCCCTGTCTCTCTTTAGGCTTAGTTAATTCTTTGGCTGTGCCGAGGCATCTAGGGCATCGTAGGTACGTTCCACGGCTAATTCTAGTTGGTTGTCAGTTTAGGGGTCTGCAATCCGCTAAGTTACCAACCTCTCTGGTTGCCTAGCCTATTCCCCTGCTATCCTCCTCAGTGACCTAATCATAACAGGAGCACCTAATCATAACTAGCACCCGCAATAGCCATTAACACAATGGAAAAATATTTTTTATAGTTATAGTAAAGGGATCCACTAGTGATGCACTGGTTTCTAAATCCGAATGTGTTTCCCATCCACAGCACCAATGCAATTCGGGAAATTAGCCACATCCTCAAAATTTTGGGAAACCGATAGCCACATTTCTGCTGTTGGGGTCGGTAGCACAAGTGGTTCTAAGTTGTTCCAAATGGCATCACAAGTTTCCCTAACTAGTTCGCAAATGGTTGATTTCCCAAGCCGAAATTGAAAATGCAGTTACGCAAAAGTTTCTCCCGTAGCCAGATATCTATCGACAATCAAAAAAAAAAAACTAGGACTATGGACATATTCTACAGATTTTTACGGACAACGAAAAGAAAGGCAACTTAAAATGGACTAGGACAATTGGCTACGTGTAGAAAATAAAAAGACATGAACAACGATAAATTAAATCCTGTGTTTGCCAATAGAACAAAGTTAAGAAAAGGAAATTTACCTCAGTCACCACTAAACTTTCTTCCGCACAAATACTTTCCCGGAAAGTGCTGCGTTGATGATGTTGAAATTTAAAGGGATGATCCTGAAGTTGTATATAGAGGGTGTGAAAAGCACCATATGTATTCCGCAAAAAATGCACTTCATGGATCCAATATCTCCTTTTGGAAATACGCCTTCTCTGACAACGTCGCAGCTGCATCAAGCGAAATCTAACAAGCTCAGACACAAACATCTTGCTTGCAGCAGAAGTTCACTCAATGCTACCAAAATGGAGAATGTGTGTCCACCCACACCCGACGCTGACAAAAGGCAAAAAAAAAAATGAACAACTTTACTGACAGTGCCTGAAGGCAGACAAACGGATGCTTCACAAATGGACATCAAAATGACAAAACGCAGTCTCATGCGTTACAGCAAGCGTCAACGCGAGGGCAAACTTAGACAGAATTTGGCACATTTCAGCACATCCGTTTAACGGATCAGTTAAACGGATTCTACTAAACGCACCTTGCCTTAAAGGGATCTCCGCTATGGAAGTGAGGGCAATTCCCTCAGCGCTATGATTCTGACTCCAAAAGGGATCATTGGCATGGAAGTCAGGGCAAATCCACTCAGCACTCTGGTTCTGACCCCAGGCTCTCTTAACGGGATCCCCGACGGAAGCCTCTCCTCAGTGCAACACATATGAAAGCCCGCACTGAGTTTGCTAAAAAACACATGAAGGACTCCCAGAGTATGAGAAATAAGATTCTCTGGTCTGATGAGACAAAAATAGACCTTTTTTAATTCTAAGCGGTATGTGTGGAGAAAGCCAGGCATTGCTCATCACCAGCCCAATACAATCCTAACAGTGAAACATTGTGCTGGCAGCATTATGCTATGGGGGGTGTTTTTCACCTGCAGGGACAAGAAGACTGGTTGCCATTGAAGAAAACATGACTGCGGCTAAGTACAGAGATATCCTGGATGAAAACCTCTTCCAGAGTGCTCTGGACCTCAGACTTGGCCAAAGGCAATGACCCTAAGCACACAGCTAAAACAACAAAGGAGTGGCTTCGGAACAACTCTGTGACCATTCTTGACTACCCCAGCCAGAGCCCTGACCTAAATCCAATTGAGCATCTCTGGAGAGACCTGCAAATGGCTGTCCACCAATGTTCACCATCCAACCTGACGGAACTGGAAACGATATGCAAGGAAGAATGGCAGAGGATTCCCAAATCCAAGTGTGAAAAACTTGTTGCATCATTCCCAAGAAGTCTCATGACTGTATTAGCTCAAAAGGGTGCTTATGCTCAATACTGAGCAAAGGGTCTGAATACTTATGACCAAGTGATATTTCAGTTTTTCTTTTTTAACACATTTGCAAAAATGTCTACATTTCTGTTTTTTTCAGTCAAGATGGGGTGCAGAGTGTATATTAATGAGAAAAAAATGAACTTTTTTGAATTTAACAAATGGCTGCAATGAAACAAAGAGTTAAAACTGTAAAGGGGTCTGACAACTTTCTGTTCCCACTGTATGTGCCAGCAAAGTGGTTACTGGTGTACCAGTAACACTAAGTTACAGAGAGAGTTTTAATTTAACTGTATTTGGGGCCCAGGTTTAGGGTGTGTGCACACGCTGCGGATTCTGCTGCGGTTCCGCAGCGGTTTTGGCTGCTGCGGGTCAGCAACAGTTTTTGCTGCGGTGTAGAATACCATTATTCCCTATGGGATAAAAAACCGCAGTGCAGACGGTGCAGATTTTTCCGCGGTTTTGAAACCGCAGAAAGAGTTGACATGTCAATTCTTTCTGCGGATTCCGCTGCGGTTTGCCATCTCCTCCATTGAGGAGATGAAAAACCGCAGGGCAAAACCGCAGAGCAATCCGCAGTTAAAACCGCAGGTCTTTTGACCTGCAGATTTACCTGCGGATTTTACAAAATCCGCGCGGCCAAATTCGCACTACAATCCGCAGCGTGTGCACTAGGGTGACCGCAAAAAATCGATATCGGAATTTTGTCCGTCTGGACCCCACAAAACGATTCCCCTTTCCAGATATTGAGAGAGCCAAAATTTGAGCTCGATCAAACGACGTTAACCCGTGCCGCTCGTCGCTCAAAGTTTGAAAAAATCCAAATTGAGGTATTTTAAGATTTAGGTATTTTGCATAGTCTGTTAGACTATAAAGAATGTGACAACAACATTGCAGAAATAGCCCTGACAAAATTTTCGAACCATTTGTGGTATTTGAATGCAGAGTTGGTGGGATTATCGTTTTTTGATCCCACCATTACAGACAATGAAAAGTTGTTAATGGCTAATAAATTGCTCAGTAGCACAGATGAACCATCAGAGCACGCTAGGGTTGTAAATCCAAAAGTTAGGAAAGAAAAATTAAAAGAGGTAGGAAGTAACCGACTTTAACGACCTTCTGACAAAAGATGAAGAACAAAAGCAATATGTCCTGCAAGTTGTAAGCAAATGCCGAGCATTATATTCTGACGTTTCAAAAACTACTTTAACAAAAGCTCTAGAATAGATTAGATAACTATGTAAAATTATCAACTCATGTAGGTTAGCGTGCGCTGATGGTTCATCTGTGCTACTGAGCAATTTATTAGCCATTAACAACTTTTCATTGTCTGTAATGGTGGGATCAAAAAACGATAATCCCACCAACTCTGCATTCAAATACCACAAATGGTTCGAAAATTTGGTCAGGGCTATTTCTGCAATGTTGTTGTCACATTCTTTATAGTCTAACAGACTATGCAAAATACCTAAATCTTAAAATACCTCAATTTGGATTTTTTCAAACTTTGAGCGACGAGCGGCACGGGTTAACGTCGTTTGATCGAGCTCAAATTTTGGCTCTCTCAATATCTGGAAAGGGGAATCGTTTTGTGGGGTCCAGACGAACAAGATTCTGACATTTTTTCCCCCCCATTTGAGATCCGGTCACCCTAGTGTGCACATACCCTTAAGGAGCAACCAAATTAGTGTGGGTGGGAAGGTGGTTCCATAGGCTTAAAGGCCTAATAACATCAGCTGGGTTAGCTCAGCAGAGTGGACTTTGGGCTGGAGCTGAGCAGACCTATTTTTGCTTGGTGAATACCTTTAGAAATGCTTGAGCAGATACTGTCTGGAATACATAGATTGGTGAAACTGCTATATTTACTTTGTTACATGGTGATCGAAGAAAGGACTGTTTTGTTATTTATTTGTACTGGAGAAAAGCTGTTTTAATTTTGGAGCTGTAAAGTTTATGATGGACAATAAATTTAATGCTGTTTTGATATGAAAAAGTTGTGATAATGTGCATCCAAGTGGCTACCAGAGAGCTGAAAACCTACATGGCCTTAAGACTCAGTTCACATGACTATAAAGAAAAAAAGAAAATCTATGTTTCATGCAGAAAACTTGCACAATTTTTTTTCTCATTTGTCAAACCGACTAACTCCGTAAATGTAGGAAGAAGTTTGAAAAAAAATAGAAAAATATTTAGGTCATGTGCACACGATGCAGATTTCCAGCGGATATTACTGCGCAGAAACGCTGCATATCCGCATTGTGATTTACAGTAGCATGTTAATCAATTGAAAAAAAAAAACGCTGTGCAGACGCTGCAGATTTTTCCACGTGGTTTTCTTGTGGTTCAAAAGATGCAGCATGTCACTTCTTTTGTGCGGTTTTCCACCTGCTCCATTCTCCAAATCTGCAGGGGGAAATATGTGGTGGAAAACTGCACAAAAACCACAAGAAAAAAGGAAGCAATCCGCAGGAAAAATGCAGGTCATTTGACCTGTGGATTTCTTCAAATCTGCGTGGAAAAATCCACAGGGCAAAAAAGTACGTGTGCACTCAGCCTTAGAATTGAGAGTCCTCAGTGGTTGATACCTTTTAATAGCTAACTGAAAGATGTTAACAAATTGCAAGCTTTCGAGACTACTCAAGTCTCTTCATCAGGCATATAGACTAATACAAAATGTGAAGAATCACATTTATACACAACACAGCACAGAAAGCAATAATGCAATAGATAAGACAAGTAACGTGAAGCTGAACTATCATTACGGTAGAGGGATAAATGGTTGTGGCCATAAATATTAGAACAGTTCGTAGATAAGGAGTGTGAAAGATTTATTGTACTCTGATTGGGGTCTGGTTCTTTGTTGTGATGCCCCAACAAGGTCTAAGGAGCAAATTGCTGAAATGATGTAAAACGACAAAAATCCATGCGAAACATTAATCCCTGCACTGAGTGTGTCAAAGGTTGTCATAAGTCTATACTCCCAAACTGCACCACTGAAGGTGCTCAAAACCACATTCAAGAAGTTTATTAACCTTTCAGGTGCTTCACAGGAATTATTGGAATGTTTTTTTAAAAATTAACATTATACTTTTTTTCCACCAAAAAATTACTTCAGGTACAGTTTTTTTTTATTTTACCAAGGGTAACAGGAGAAGTTGGACCCCAAAAGATGTTGTACAATTTGTCCTGCGTACCGCTGATACCCTATATGTGGAGGTAAACCACTGTTTGGGCGCATGGCAGAGCTAGGAAAGGAAGGAACGCAGTTTGACTTTTCAATGCAAAATGGGTTGGAATAGAGATTGGACGCCATGTTGCGCTTGGAGAGCCCCTGATGTGCCTAAAAAGTGGAAATCCCCCCACAAGTGACACCATTTTGGAAACTAGACCCACTAAGGAACTTATCTAGACGTGTGGTGAGCATTTTGAGACCCCAAATGCTTCACAGAAGTTTATAACGTAGTCGTAAAAATAAAAAATCATATTTTTTTCAAAAGTGATTTTTTTTCGCCACCAATTTTTTATTTTTACAAGGGTGAAATTGGACCCCAAAACTTGGTGTTCAATTTGTCCTGAGTATGCGGATACCCTAAATGTGGGGGTAAATCACTGTTTGGGAGCACAGCAGAGCTCGGAAGGGAAGGGCACCATTTGACTTTTTAACGCAGAATTAGCTGGAATTGAGACCAGACGCCATGTCGCGGTTAGAGAGCCCCTGATGTGCCAAAACAGTGGAAACCCCAATTCTAACTCCAACCCTAAACCAAACACACCCTAACCCTAATCCCAGCCCTAACCCTAATCCCAACCCTAATCCAAGCCCTAACCCTATCTTTAGCCCAACCCTAATCCTAACTTTAGCCCTAACCCTAACTTTAGCCCCAACCCTAACCCTATCTTTAGCCCCAACCCCAACGGGAAAATGGAAATAAATATTTTATTTTATTATTTTTCCCTAACTAAGGGGGTGATAAAGGGGGTTTGATTTACTATTTACAGCGGGATTTTATAGCGGGTTTTTATGTTTGGCAGCTGTCACACGCTAAAAGACGCTTTTTATTGCAAAAAATTGTTTTTGTATCACATTTTGAGAGCTATAATTTTTCCATATTTTGGCCCACAGAGTCATGCGAGTTCTTGTTTTCTGCGGGACGAGCTGACGTTTTTATTGGTACCATTTTCGGGCACATGACACTTTTTGATCACTTTTTATTACGATTTTTGGAAGGCAGAATGAACAAAAACCAGCAATTCAAGAATTTCTTTTGGGGGGGGTGTTTATACCGTTCCACATCTGTTAAAATTGATAAAGCAGTTTTATTCTTCATGTTAGTACAATTACAGCGATACCTCATTTATATTTTTTTTAGGTTTTGGCGTTTTTATACAATAAAAAATAGTTTACATAAAAATAATTGTTTTTGCATCGCTTTATTCTGAGAGCTAAAACTTTTTTATTTTTTCGCTGATGACACTGTATGGCGGCTCGTTTTTTGCGGGACAAGATGATGTTTTCAGCGGTACCATATTTATTTATATCGTTCTTTTTGATTGCGTGTTTTGCACTTTTTGTTCAGCGGTATGATGATAAAGCATTGTTTTTTTACATTGTCCCAGGGTGGGACATTACTATACAAAGTCAGATCGCACAGCACTGTGTCAGATCAGCAATCTGAAAGGCAGTGGGGGAGGCTTGAAGTGCCTGCTCTCACATCGCATTGTTCTGAGGGTCTCAGGGAAGCACGCAGGGAGCCCCTCCATGCGCAATGCATCCCTATGCCACCGGAACACTGATCTTGTTTGGTCACAGTGTACCAGGGGTTAAAGTGCCGGGAGCGGTCCGTGACACCCGGCCACGATTGTCCGCGGCCGATCGCGATGACATACTATCTCGTCCATGGTCAGAATGTCAGGGTTTCATGGATGGGATAGTACATCTAAAGTCAGAAGGGGGTTAATTTTGCCTTGCAAAGAGTATAATAGGAGTGATCAAAAAGTTGCATGTATTACAAAACAGCACCAATGAAAACAAACAGCTTGCCATTAACACAAAGAAGAAGCCATCTTTAATCATGCAACCAGTCTCTGATTGATGCTGCCTATGACGTAGGCAGAATGAATCAGATGGCAGGTTCCCATTAAAAAGATAAAGACTTCAAAAAGTTCTATTTTCTCAAGTAACAACTGTACCACGTCACACTAGAGAGGCTGGATAAGCTTAGGCTACTTTCACACATCCATCTTTTTGAATCCGGCACGATGCGGCGAAAAGTGTGAAAACCGGATCCGGTTTTGTCACTTAGAAAGTAATGATCGCCGCATCGTGCCGGATGTACATGCGGCAGCCCCAGTTCTTTCCGGATACGGCAAAAATGCGCCATCCGGCGTCTGCAAAAAACGTTCCCTGCAACATTTTTTGGCAGCGCCGGAACGGCTTTTTAAAGTGCGCATGCCCGGACACTGTGTGATTTAACCCCACAGGTGCCCGGCAAGCCCAAGACACTCTCTCTCTCTCCATACCTTTCTTTGTCTGACTCACTCGTCCCCCCACTCTCTCCAGATGGCTCTCATCGCTGCGGCTCCGGTCTCTACAGCTGGCTCTCGTCGCCCGGTGCTGCGGCTCCTTTAAATTTTATCCAGGCTGCATCCGGCGACGTATCCACATACGGTGTCACCGCTACAGGCTGGTTCCAGCGGAACGGCTTTTCGCCGCACGCCGCCGGAACGCTAAAACCAAATGTGTGAAAGAGGCCTTAAGGCGGAAATGGAGTAGGAAGGAAGGGTTTAGGTTCCTGAAGAAGTGAGCCGCCTTTTAATTTCTCAAATTCCATGGTAGGCTAGGGCTGCACCTTAATGTGGAGGGTGCAGCTGTGCTGGTGAAAGAACGGCTAGATGATTTCAGACGTGCTTACTTTTTGTAAGCTAAAAACATTTCCCTGCCTGTTTTTAAACAATGTTTTACCCCAAATAAAAAATCAGCTGTGACCCCCTGCTGTAATGTCTGTATGGTCTTTTGCTTCCTTCCCTGCTCAGGAGATATGGTATGACCAGACCATGTTCCTGCATGGTAAGACACAGCCATTACACAGTACACAGCAGGGGCACATTTATAAGATTATCTCAGCACAGGAACATTTTATTTAAACACATCCAATTGTGAAAGTTATTATTATTCCAAGATCCATTGATTAAAAACAACTTTTGTTCATGGGAAAACCTCTTTAATGACCTGTACACTTCTTATTGTTGGGCTTTCAAGGTTTTTTTCAATTTTTTTTTACCCATCCTTCTCCCTTGTTCCAAGAACCATCACTTTATTACTTTATTTCTCTGTCAACAAAACAGTACGAGGTTGCTTTTTTTGAATGAGCCTGTGAGGGACGAGGGAGAATCCATTTTGGATTATAAGTTCAGGACATCTCCGTCCGCTCCTGGAATGTGCCCCCACCCTTGCATCCCCCAGGCCATAAAAGGCAATGCAATGTTTTGCTTTAATTAAAACGCCAGGAAAAACCTCTTTGAAGCTCTTAACACAAGGGTGCAAACTTTTTTTGCAGCTGCAGCCAGCTTTGCTCCCTTTGTTTGACTGAAGCACATGGAGACAGCGCATACTGTCACAGCAAGCTCTGAGGTATCGAATCTGGAAAATGACCTATAATAACAGAATGCAACAACTCTGAGACTAGCCGAGCACATAATCTGAATCGGCATTCCTTTCCCCATGCGCACATATTATTTAGCCACCTCCAGAACCCTGCATTATGGAGTTATGAAGCATAGCTAACAGGAATTACATACGGTAGGCATATTTGGTCTCTATGCGCAGACAGAATCCAGCAGAATCCAGTGGCATTGCTGCCATTTCATTCAGAGCTTCGGGCGGAAGGTTATGAACCTCCACAGTTCTAAGCAGAAAATCATACTCTCCGATGTGGGAGGGGAGAGGCTGCACATGTCCAGGGGTGGGAGCAGAGTGTGGGAGGGAACAGCCTGGGAGATATAAGGCAGTTGTTATGATCCAGCGTGGATCTGACAGATTAAATGGATAAGTGAATTTTTTTTCCTTTGGCTAGGTGTCAAAGTGATGTGATTGCCCCCGGTGGCCATTAGAATTATTACATGTGGTGTCGTTCATTCTAAGTTGCCCCGATGGTGGTGAGTGGTAGTGCACTTTAGTTTCTTTGGTTTAGTGCACGTAATTATAAATCAGGTGTGAGGCTCTATAAAAGAGTTCAGGTGTGTTTGATGACTGTTGGTGATATTGTGTGTTAGTCATTCACAAGGAAGCCTGGGTGAAAGAAGGAGCTGAACATGAGTCCTGCGCAGCCCAGCCAGAGGGGACGAGTGGCAGCTATGTGGTCTGCAGGAAGGGCTGGCATGGCGTGGTGGAGTCGCAGTTTACGGTGTCAGCAGGAGGTGCTTGCATGGCTTGGTGGAGTGGCGACGATGGTGAGAGTTGCACTCAGCATGCTGGACTTGGTTGCTGAAAACTGGACTCAAGCATGCTGGACTTTTTGGCAGAAGCTGGACTCATCTTTGGGACTGTTTACTGGGCAGCTGCAACTGGTGGTGGACTCTGCTCCAAGGCTGCACTATGGTGAAGGATCCAGTTATGGTGATGGATCCGGGTGGAGGAGAAGATGCACACAGGTGGTGGGCTCTGTTGCTAGGAGCGTACACAACAGAGCAAAGCTAAGTGGTGTTTCCCCCATATTATCATTTTCCCTCATGTGTGTTTAGTGCAGTGGTGGGATTAGTTTCCACACCGACCAATTCCCTAGTGAGGGTTTAGGTTCAGGGCGAGCTAGGGTTTTTAGGTTCCTGTGTGTCGCCCGGTGCGGAACCGGCATAGGGAACGTTAGAAGTGCAGGGACACTGGCTCAGGGGAGTACAGATCTCCACTTCCCTATTCCCTATTGCAGGACCCACCATTGTTAATGTTACCCAGGTTCCCCTTTATTATTTAAATTCGCCTTACTGGAGGCGGGGTTTCCAGACTACTTTATATATACGTGTAATACCTAAATTCGCCAGTTGGAGGCAGTGTATCCAGCTGCACGTCTTATTATTTAAATTCGCCCCACTGGAGACGGTGTTTCCAGGGTCACGTGTGTCATATGGGTTCGCCTTGCGGTACTCGCTGCGTCCAGACACACATGACCGTGACAGCAGTCCCTCATTTTGGACTGAGTTTTCTAATGGCAGGAGGATCCGTTAGCTGACGCAGCCAGGAAAGCCTGTAACTAAGATTTGGACCTGTGATCCATCAGCGCCTTCCTGTGGTCACATGCTACATAACAAGGTAATTGCAACCTATCCATACCCTATCCTTGTACTACACTCTTGACTGTATAACTGTACATTGTTCTTGTAAATATATACCTAATAATAATCTTTATTTTTATATAGCGCTAACATATTCCGCAGCGCTTTACAGTTTGCACACATTATCATCACTGTCCCTGATGGGGCTCACAATCTAAATTCCCTATCAGTAAGTCTGTATATTTCTAGTGCACCTTTTTGGTGATTAAATATAAAACTAATCTTGGGCTGCTCTTTTATCTCGATACATGAATCCCCACGTCCGTACGCTCCGTTGGTTAATATACGCTACCCGGGTTGGTTTCTGACCTGATATAAGCCTGTTGTCGGACAGGGCTTAATTCGAACAAGGAACTGGTGGCAGTGAAAGGTACTGTGTTAGTGAGGAGCCCTGACAGTGATGGCCGGGAGGTTTACATATATATATATATCCCCAGCCTGGACTGGTGATGTATATCCTCCTTCACTGGGAGTGCTTCAGTAACTCGTACCTATAAGGGAAGCCTTTCCGCCGACTATTTGCCCTCGGTGCAGTTCCCTAACTGACCGGGGCAAGTGATGGCGCCAGAGAGCCGATCCCTGCTGGGTGCTTTTCTTCCCTCCCCCAAGGTGGGCAAATTCGACACCCCCTTCTCCTGTGTGATTCATCACAGGCGGTGCTGCTGGATTTTATCTGTGCATAGAGACTAAATATGCCTACTGCATGTAATCCTGGTAGCTATGCTTTGTAACTCCATAATTCAGAGTGCTACAGGTGGCTGCCGAGCACAGGCGTGTGGAGGAACGAATGCCGGTTCTGATTATGTGCTCGGCTAGTCTCAGAAATATTGCATTCTGTTATTATAGGTAGTTTTCCAGATTCAATATCTCAGAGCCTTGCTGTGACAAGTAATCTAGTTTGGCTGTGCCTGCAATAGAACTCACACCCTTGTGCTAACTGGTAGTCATCCAACTTCAAAGAACTTGTTACTGGAGTTTTTTAATTAAACCAAAACATTACATTGCTTTTTATGGCCTTGGGGAATGCATGCCAAAGGAGGGAGGCTGAGTGGTCTGAAGCAAGTATTTTTGGGCAAAACTTTATCTTGATGGGGAATTCCATCAGAAATCAAAATGATATAATTTTCCCACAGCGCCCCTGTGCCAACGTATGTTAAATGATGCTCCCCTATACTCACAATTGTTAGAAGCAGATCTTGGTTCTACCAAACAGCCCTCACCCCGTGAGCCCACTCTATTCACCCACTCCTGACTTGTGCCATACATATCAATAAGGAGTTAAATGCTGATGTTAGACACTGAAAGATGCATATGAAGAGTAATTGTCATTTAAATGTTTTCATTCATAAATCAGAACACATTAAAAATTGCAACTTTGTAATATATATCAGAAAAATCAGCTTCTTTCTTCTCATGGATAGATTTTTCAATTTTAATTGATGGGTAAAAGCTGCTGTATTCAGTGACGACAGACTTACATATTACGAAGATGACAGATTGTGCTTTCAAGGTTCTATGGAGAGGGGACAGTAAGAGGGAAGAGCTGTAGCCATGCAGGCAGAGCAAGTGTCGTTTCAGTGCTCGTTCACACTTCCTTGTTTTTGGTCCAAGTGATGTCCATAACAAAACGGACCGCATTCGAACCAATGTTATTCATCGGGACAGTGCAGATGACAGATTTATTTCATGGACCTAATCTGTGAGTAGGGGGAAAAAATTAAAATTGGATGCCAAACAAAGCCACAGTAGAATCCATTGTTGCAATTCTGTAACATTGAAAGTGAAAATAATATTGTAAATTATTAATAGCTGCTGCAAAAAAAAACAAAACAAAAACAGACTGCACACAGAGTAGGTCATCTTCTTTGTCAGTACTGAAAAACTGTGTTTTCACTGGACATAGAATTTACAGCTTTAACCCCCTTCACTGCAGACCAGGCCAAATTTTACAATTCTGACAATTGTCACTTTATAAGGTAACTAGCTGAAGAGCCCGGCGCTGCCCGGGCATAGTAACTAACTGTGGATAGTTATAACAAATTATAATTATCCTCCATCCCATAGTCCCGTGCCCGTATACCCAACATACAGTACATATCCACCATCCCATAATCGAGTGCTCATATACCAATCACACATCCTCCATGCCATAGTCCCATGCCCATATACCCATCATACATATTCTCCAGGGGAAGAGTCTTGAGGAGATCATTTTGGCGCGCGAATTTTGGCTCATCTTTCATCGTTTTTAAGAAATCTCAAGATGGAAGAGGCCAGGAGCCATTTGGTGAGCTGCATTTCTTGCTATATGTTCACAGATTTACCAGTGGAAAAGCCAAACTTCACATGCCACAAATGCAAGCTTGTGTCCCTGTTGGAGGAAAAGTTGCAAAATCTCGAAGAGAGGTTAGCTACGTTGAAGATCATTAAGGAAGGTGAAGAGTTCTTGGACAGAGCAGAATTATCTCTTCATGTTACAGAAAGAGAAGAAATTCGAAGTGCACCTGAAGAAACAGAGGAATGGAGACATGTGACCCAGAGAAGCAGGAGGATCAGGAGGCAGTCAGCACCCATACTGCTCAGAAACCAGTACCAGGCTCTCACGCAGGAAAACAATGAAGAAATACATCAGGATAAGACTTTGCCAACAAACAGCAACCTTGTACGCCTTCAGAGTCCTCCTGGATGGAGAAAGAAAAATGTTGTGAAGAAGAAGCGGAGAGTGGTGGTCATGGGGGATTCCCTGTTGAGAGGAACAGAGGCCGCTATCTGCAGACCGGATATAACTTCAAGAGAAATGTGCTGTCTTCCAGGTGCAAAAACTAAAGATGTGTCTGACAGGATATCAGGACTCTTCAGACCTACAGATGACTACCCATTCCTGCTACTACATGTGGGGACAAATGACACCACAAGAAACGACCTGGAAACCATCTGCAGAGACTTTGAAGACTTAGGCAAGAAAGTGAAAGAACTGGGAGCGCAGGTGGTCTTCTCTTCCATCCTCCCAGTGGATGGCCATGGAACAAGGAGGTGGAATAAGATTCTGCAGGTGAACAACTGGCTACGTCGATGGTGCCGTCAGCAACGATTTGGATTTCTGGATCACGGAGTGAACTACTTATATGATGGACTACTTGCTAGAGATGGGGTGCACCTTACGAAGACTGGAAAGCATGTATTTGGAAGTCGCCTTGCTACACTTGTAAGGAGAGCTTTAAACTAGAACAACATGGGAAGGGAAGCAAAAGACCAGAAAAAGCCATACACCTGACAAATGCTATTGAGAACTCTGCTATTAGAAGTGGAAAGGAAGAACAAAGACGAAAGAATCTAATCAATAAAAATATTGGAGAAAGAGAAACCAATCACCAACTAAAATGTTTCTATACTAATGCACAAAGCATGGGCAACAAACAAGGAGAATTGGAACTACTAACACAGGAAAAGAAATATGATGTCATTGGAATCACTGAAACTTGGTGGGACGATACACATGATTGGAATACAAGACTAGAAGGATACAACTTATTTGCAAGAAACAGACTTGATAAACGAGGAGGGGGTGTCGCATTGTATTTTAGAAACGCGTATATCTGCACAGAGATTGAAGCTTCAGAGACGGGGAGTCCTGTGGAAACTGTTTGGGTAAGAATACAAGGACAGAACAATGGAAAGGACACCATTGTAGGCATTTACTACAGGCCGCCTGTGCAAGCTGAAGATATGGATGAACTCTTTATGCATCAAATGGCCAAGTTCTCCAAAAAATATGACATAGTTGTCATGGGAGATTTCAACTATCCAGAAATTTGTTGGGAATCTCTCTCAGGCAAAACTAACAGGTCAAGGAAATTCTTATCCTCTCTTGCTGACAACTTTATCTTCCAAAAGGTAAGGGAGAAAACAAGGGGAACTGCTACCTTGGATCTAATCCTTATAAACAGGGAGGAAATGGTTGAGGAGGTAAAAGTGGCTGGGACCCTAGGAGGTAGCGACCATTCTATTTTAGAATTTTGGATAACTAGAGGCGGAAGACCTGTTGTCACGTTTCCGCCAGACTTAGGGCCTGCTGTTCCAGTCGCGGCCTCCAGGAGGCGCCGGACCGCCACTTTATCGTCAGACTCAGGGACGGCTGTTCCTGCCTCGGCCACTGGACAGGGCCGTGGTTCTGTCACGTCAGGCTCAGAGCCTACTGTCCCGGCTTTAGCCTCTAGGAGGCGCCGGTCTGTCACGTCGCCATTAAATTCTGGGTCTGCTGCTCCTGTCGCGGTCACTAGGAGGCGCCATGGCTCGCCCGGGAGTTATGGTGCTGACAGAGTAAGGGCACCTGCGCAGGCATCTGGTGGACGCAGGCTCCCCCCCTCTGTCAGTCATCAAGAGGTTACTGCATCTCCATCTGGCCTGGTCCTGGGGACGGTACTGATGACATCATCAGTCCAGGAACCTATGAGGGGTGACCTGATCCCTGAAATACCTTGGGACTGGTCTTGCAAGCCGCCGGATATATTCTTGGTTCCCCTGTGTGTTACTGTGTGAATTGCTTTCTGACTGACTGACTTTGGCCTGGACTTCTGACTCTCCTTCTGCCTAACGATTCTGTACCTCTGCGACTCTCCTGGTTTATGACTTTCGGCCTGAATCTGACTCTGCTTCTGCCTAACGATTCTGTACCTCTGCTACTCTCCTGGTTTATGACTCTCGGCCTGAATCTGACTCTGCTTCTGTCTACCGTTTTTGTACCATTGCTGCCCGACTGGTTTAGACTCGCATATCTCCACGTTTGTGTCCTGTATTGGAACACCTTTCTGGCGACCGTCCTGCTCTGGTCACTGCTCCTATTCAGACAGCGCCTCCTGGGCTCTGCTATAAATCCAGATCCCTGTATAGGGGTAAAGGGTATCAGTGTTTCTCGGGGTGTTGCCTGGCTGCAGCCCAGACCCGCAGGCGGAAGTCACATTATATCCGGCCATATAAAAAAAAACTGCTTCTTGTGTATATATCCAGCATATACAAAAGCAGTCTCCCTGAACTTTTTTTTTTCTCTCCCTTCTTCTGACTGAGCTGATTTCTGGCCTAAACACCTGGTTCAGTGCACAGCCTGAAGGAGCACTTTCATCTTCCTGCACCAGTATGCTGCAGTCTGGAGCCTTCAGAGAGAGAGCTGAGCATCAGAGATCCATACAATCTAGTCCGCATAAGAGACGGGGATGAGTGGAAAACAGCCTTTAATACCCCTCTTGGCCACTTTGAGTACCTGGTAATGCCCTTCGGACTCAGTAACGCACCTGCCGTGTTCCAGCACTTTGTAAATGACATTTTCAGGGACATTTGTGGGGTGTATGTCGTCGTGTATTTAGATGACATTTTGATTTATTCTGCTGACCCTGTGACACATGCTCAGCACGTTCGCTCTGTACTGCAGAGACTGCGAGAACACTCCCTGTTTGCTAAACTGGAGAAATGTGTTTTTTTTGCGGAGGAGGTACAATTTTTAGGATATGTGGTTTCAAGCACAGGCTTCCGTATGGATCCTGCCAAGATCCAACCTATTAAAACTTGGGTGCAACCCAAGTCGCTAAAAGCGCTGCAGCGATTTTTAGGGTTTGCAAATTATTACCGAAAATTCATCAGGGGTTTCTCCGAAATTGCTAAACCACTCACGGATTTGACCCGAAAAGGGGCAGACGTGACCAATTGGAACCCTGAGGCAATTCAGGCTTTTGCTACGTTAAAAGAGTGCTTTGTAGCCAACCCAGTTTTGGTTCAGCCTGATCTGAACCGCCCGTTTATTGTAGAGGTGGACGCCTCTGAGGTCGGAGTTGGAGCAGTGCTGTCGCAAGGCACTGCATCACTCACTCAGCTTCGCCCATGTGCCTTTTTCTCCCGCAAATTCTCTGCCACTGAGAAGAATTACGATATAGGTAATCGGGAGTTATTGGCGATCAAATGGGCCTTCGAGGAATGGCGCCACTTCCTCGAAGGCGCCAAACATAAGATCACTGTGATTACAGATCACAAGAATCTGACTTACCTGGAGTCAGCTAAAAGATTAAATCCTAGACAAGCGAGGTGGGCCTTGTTCTTCTCTAGGTTTGATTTCTTAATAACCTTTCGTCCCGGTACCAAAAATGTGAGGGCTGATGCTCTCTCTCGAAGTTTCTGCCCCTCACAGGCTGAGGACTCGGAGCCAGTTCCAATACTGGCCAATGGTATTGTTGTGTCGGCTGTGTCTCTGGACCTTCTGGAGGAGATCCGTAGGTCCCCAGAACCAGCCCCTGACTCGACGCCCCCCCAGAAATTGTTTGTTCCAGCGCCGTTTCGCCTACAAGTTCTGAAGGAGTCGCACGACTCCGTCCTGGCAGGCCATCCTGGGGTCAATAATACCGCCAGGCTTGTGACTAGGAGTTTTTGGTGGCCAACGGTAGTTAAGGACTGCAAGGATTATGTACTAGCTTGTGAAATCTGTGCTCGCGCCAAGTCCCCTCACAATCGGCCTGCCGGCTGGCTCCAGTCCTTGCCCGCTCCAGAGAGTCCATGGACCCACATCTCCATGGACTTCATTACTGACCTACCACCCTCAGAGGGGAAGACATGTATCTGGGTGGTGGTGGACAGGTTCAGTAAGCAATGTCATTTCGTTCCCCTCTCTGGATTACCTAATTCAGAAACTCTGAGTAAGTTGTTTATTGTTCATGTAATAAGGCTGCATGGCGCTCCAGAGAATATCGTGTCCGACCGAGGTACCCAGTTTGTTTCCAAATTCTGGAGAGCATTCTGCAAACGTATTGGTATTGAATTATCCTTCTCCTCCGCTTACCACCCTGAGACCAATGGTCAAACGGAGCGCACCAACCAGGCTCTAGAGCAATATCTTCGCTGCTATGTCTCGGAACATCAGTCTGATTGGGCGGAACATCTCCCATTAGCTGAGTTCGCTCTAAATAACCAGTACCAGGAATCTATCAAAACCACCCCGTTCTTCTGCAATCATGGTTTGCACCCACGTTTTGGTTCATTTTCGGCCAAGATGTCGGAGCTTCCGGGAGTAGAGAATTCCATACGTCACTTAAGGACAATCTGGTCGGAGGTGAACACAAACTTGAAAGGGTCCCAGGTCAGGCAGGCTTCGGCCGCAAATAAACGGAGGTCCACGGGGCCGCACCTAGGAGTTGGGGACAAAGTTTGGCTGTCTACCAGAAACATTAAGCTTAAGGTGCCATCTGCCAAACTGGGGCCCAGGTTTATTGGTCCCTACGAGATATTAGAAGTAATTAACCCGGTAGCCTTTCGTTTAAGGCTCCCTCAGTCTTTTAAAATTCCTAATGTTTTCCACAAATCCCTTCTCAAGGTGTACCGCTCCCCCAATTCATCCCGTCCAGTCCCCTCCTCCTCCAGTTTTGGTCAAGGGTGCCTTGGAGTACGAAGTCCAGGGCATCCTTGATTCCCGTTTAGTGAGAAAGTCTGTGCAATATTTAGTTCATTGGAAAGGCTATGGCCCAGAGGAGAGGTCCTGGGTCCCCGCTAGTGACATTCATGCCAAGGGGTTGATTAGAAGGTTTCACCTCCTTCACCCTGATAAACCGGGTTTTGAGGGTCCGGAGGCCCCTCTTGGAGGGGGGGTACTGTCACGTTTCCGCCAGACTTAGGGCCTGCTGTTCCGGTCGCGGCCTCTAGGAGGCGCCGGACCGCCACTTTATCGTCAGACTCAGGGACGGCTGTTCCTGCCTCGGCCACTGGACAGGGCCGTGGTTCTGTCACGTCAGGCTCAGAGCCTACTGTCCCGGCTTTAGCCTCTAGGAGGCGCCGGTCTGTCACGTCGCCATTAAATTCTGGGTCTGCTGCTCCTGTCGCGGTCACTAGGAGGCGCCATGGCTCGCCCGGGAGTTATGGTGCTGACAGAGTAAGGGCACCTGCGCAGGCATCTGGTGGACGCAGGCTCCCCCCCTCTGTCAGTCATCAAGAGGTTACTGCATCTCCATCTGGCCTGGTCCTGGGGGCGGTACTGATGACATCATCAGTCCAGGAACCTATGAGGGGTGACCTGATCCCTGAAATACCTTGGGACTGGTCTTGCAAGCCGCCGGATATATTCTTAGTTCCCCTGTGTGTTACTGTGTGAATTGCTTTCTGACTGACTGACTTTGGCCTGGACTTCTGACTCTCCTTCTGCCTAACGATTCTGTACCTCTGCGACTCTCCTGGTTTATGACTTTCGGCCTGAATCTGACTCTGCTTCTGCCTAACGATTCTGTACCTCTGCTACTCTCCTGGTTTATGACTCTCGGCCTGAATCTGACTCTGCTTCTGCCTAACGATTCTGTACCTCTGCTACTCTCCTGGTTTATGACTCTCGGCCTGAATCTGACTCTGCTTCTGTCTACCGTTTTTGTACCATTGCTGCCCGACTGGTTTAGACTCGCATATCTCCACGTTTGTGTCCTGTATTGGAACACCATTCTGGCGACCGTCCTGCTCTGGTCACTGCTCCTATTCAGACAGCGCCTCCTGGGCTCTGCTATAAATCCAGATCCCTGTATAGGGGTAAAGGGTATCAGTGTTTCTCGGGGTGTTGCCTGGCTGCAGCCCAGACCCGCAGGCGGACGTCACACCTGTGAAGACTCAGACATCAAGGTTAGATTTCAGAAAGGCAGATTTTAAGGGATTCAGAAAGAGAATTGGAGGGATCCAATGGCTGGATATCCTTAAAGACAAAAATGTCCAGGAAGGATGGGAAATCTTGAAAATGAAATTCTCAAAGCACAGTTGTTAATAATTCCGAAAAGAGGGAAGAATAGGAAGCATTTGAGGAAACCAGGATGGATGAACACAGAACTTAAGCACATGCTAAAAAGGAAGAAAAAATGTTTATAAAATGGAAGGAGGGAAGCATATCTAAAGAAGAATATAATGCGGTCTGCAGAACCTGCAGAGCACAAATCAGATTAGCTAAAGCTGAAAATGAATTGAGGCTTGCAAGAGATGTCAAAAGCAATAATAAAGGATTTTGGGGATATGTCAAAAGTAAAAGAAAAGTCAAAGATGCTATAGGATTTTTACAGGATGAAAATGATGAAATGGTAAGACAGGATGTTGAGAAGGCTGAACTTTTAAATTCCTATTTTGCATCTGTTTTCTCTCAGAAAGGAAATGTAACATCAACTGTTATTCACTGTCCTATTAAGGGAATAGAAGAATCCAGGATATCTATAAACAGAAAGATAGTGAGGAAACACTTAGCTAACCTAAATGAATTCAAGTCTCCAGGTCCAGATGAATTACACCCCAGAGTACTGAAGGAGATAGCAGAAGAACTTTTTGAACCCCTCTCCATAATCTTTGAAAATTCTTGGAGAACAGGAGAAGTGCCAGAAGACTGGAGAAGAGCAAATGTTGTTCCTATCTTCAAAAAGGCGAAGAAGGTGGACCCAAGCAACTATAGGCCGGTGAGTCTGACTTCTATACCAGGAAAGATCTTTGAACAAATTATTAAACAACATGTATGTCAATACCTGGATAAGAATGAAGTGATTAAACAGAGTCAGCATGGGTTTGTAACTAATAAGTCATGTCAGACTAACTTAATTTCCTTCTATGACGGTATCACTGATTGGGTGGATCAAGGAAATGCTGTAGATATAGTATATCTTGACTTCAGCAAAGCATTTGACAAAGTCTCTCATACAATCCTTATTGAAAAAATGACTAAGTATGGAATGGACAAGGCAACTGTTAGGTGGATTCAAAACTGGCTTAGTGATCGGACCCAAAGAGTGGTCGTAAATGGCTGCACATCCAGTTGGAAGAATGTCTCAAGTGGGGTACCACAGGGCTCTATCCTGGGCCCTGTATTGTTCAACATCTTTATCAACGATTTAGATGAAGGAATTGAGGGTAAACTGATTAAATTTGCTGATGACACAAAGCTAGGAGGGATAGCTAATACTAGAGAAGAGAGAGAGAGGATTCAAAAAGATTTAAATAAACTGGAGAAGAGGGCAGCGACTAACACAATGGTTTTTAACAGGGAGAAATGCAAAGTACTACATCTGGGCAATAAAAATGAAAAAAGCATATATAGAATGGGAGGAATAGGGCTAAGTGACAGCACATGTGAAAAAGACTTGGGTATACTAATAGATCACAGACTAAATATGAGTCAACAGTGTGATGCAGCAGCAAAAAAGGCAAATGCAATTCTAGGATGTATTAACAGAAGCATACAGTCTAGATCACGTGAAGTCATTATTTCCCTCTACTCCTCTTTGGTCAGACCTCATCTGGAATATTGTGTCCAGTTTTGGGCACCACATTTTAAAAAAGACATCAACAAACTGGAGCAAGTTCAGAAAAGAGCGACCAGAATGGTGACCGGTCTGCAAACCCTGTCTTATGAGGAAAGGTTGCAGGATTTGGGAATGTTTAGTTTGCAAAAGAGAAGACTGAGAGGAGACTTAATAGCTGTCTACAAATATCTAAAGGGCTGTCACATTGTAGAAGGATCAACTTTATTCTCATTTGCACAAGGAAAGACTAGAAGCAATGGGATGAAACTGAATGGGAGGAGACACAGATTAGATATTAGAAAAAACTTTTTGACAGTTAGAGTGATCAATGAGTGGAACAGGCTGCCACGAGAAGTGGTGAGTTCTCCTTCAATGGAAGTCTTCAAACAGAGGCTGGACAGACATCTGACTGGGATGATTTAGCGAATCCTGCTTTGAGCAGGGGGTTGGACCAGATGGCCCAGGAGGTCCCTTTCAACTCTACGATTCTATGATTCTATGATTCTATGATTCCATCCCATAGTCCCATGCCCATATACCCATCATACATATCCGCCATCCCATAGTCCCGTGCCCATATACCCATCATACATATCCGCCATCCCATAGTCGAGTGCCCATATACCCGTCATACATATCCTCCATCCCATAGTGCCATGCCCATATACCCATCATACATATCCGCCATCCCATAGTCCCGTGCCCATATACCCGTCATACATATCCTCCATCCCATAGTCCCGTGCCCATACACCCATCACACATCCTCCATCCCATAGTCAACCATTATGACATCATAATGAGCGGCGGAGCTTGCAACCTATGATGACATCAGCATCGCCATGGCAACCATTATGACATCATAATGAGGGGCGGGGCTTGATACACACACACTTTTTCCCCATTATGTAGATAGGGGTAAAATTGTTTGGTGAATTGGAACGCGCGGGGTTAATCTTTCGCCTCACATCATATCCTAGGACGCTCTCGGGGTCCAGATGTGTGACTGTGCCAAATTTTGTGGCTGTAGCTGCGACGGTGCGGATGCCAATCCCGGACATACATACATACACACACTTGAGCTTTATATATTAGAGTAGCTGAAGAGCCCGGCGTTGCCCGGGCATAGTAATTAACTTTGGTTAGTTATAACAAATTATAATTATCCTCCATCCCATAGTCCAGTGCCCATATACCCATGGAGGATATGTATGTTGGGTATATGGGCATGGGACTATGGGATGGCGGATATGTATGATGGGTATATGGGCAAGGGACTATGGGATGGCGGATATGTATGATGGGTTTGTATGATGGGTATATGGGCACTGGACTGTGGGATGGCGGATATGTATGATGGGTATATGGGCACGGGACTATGGGATGGCGGATATGTATGATGGGTATATGGGCACGGGGCTATGGGATGGAGGATATGTATGATGGGTATATGGGCACGGGGCTATGGGATGGAGGATAATCATTATAATTTGTTATAACTAACCACAGTTAGTTACTATTGTTACACCTGGTTCTGGCGCTGGTTCCAGTTCTGGTCCCTCACTTGCTACTGCTCCCGACGCTGCCCCTGTACCTCTGTGAGGTCCCTGCCAGGATCCTCGCTCTCTGTCCCTCGGAGTCCTGCTGCTGACTCTTACTCCTCTACTTCCTTGCACGCTGCCAGCAGGCCTCCAGGGAGAATGATTAGGACGCACGCGCTTACCCCGATCTCTTAAAGAGAAAGCACGCATTTTTTGAGAATATCAATTAACCAATGGCAGCGCACTGATTACTATTTCTGGCCCTCCCGTCATAGGGAGAGTGCCGGAGCAACGAGTATCTACTCTTGATAATCCCGGTTCTGTCTCTGTTCTGCCTCTATAGCATTCCGTTTTTGCACTCTGCTTATACTCTTTGTCTCCGCAGAATATCAGTGACCAGTGCTATTCCAGACGACATCTGTACCATAACTCTCAAGTTCCATCCCGCTCCGCCACTCTGCCATCTGTACCCGTTGACAACACTAAAATCGCCAGAGCCAGCTTCACTCCATATACCCGGTGTCCGCCGGTCAGCTCCACTATATCTGTAATATCTGTTTACCCGTTTGTCCCACTGGGACAGCTGCTACGTGTGTCCTCCAGGTATCCCACTCTGGTCCTGTTCGAGGGATCTTACTACGGGTACCTGGGGCTCACTAGTCTCGCACCCATCGGAGCCACTGTGGACCGTGGTCCCGAGGTTCCACTCAAAAGATAAAAGACGAATGTGAACTTCACCACCTGTGCCTCCGCTTCCATTCGTTACAACTATGCCCGGTGTCTAAAATGTATGGCTGGGGGGCCCCAGGGAAGAAGCATTGCAGTAAGTGCTGTTGCCCTGCGCCAGCTGATGAACACGGTTCTCGTCAATCTGAATGATGAGAGTTACATTTAACCCCTTATCGACCGTCGATACGCCTTTTAACAGCGGCAGTTAAGGGTACTTAAGCCACAGCGCCGCTTTTTAACGACGCTCAGGTTTAAGGTTACAGCACCCTCCAGCGTTGGAATGTCTTTGGGGTCTCGGTTGCCAGGGGTAGCCAAAACCCCAGAGAACTTCATTCGGGTTGGTTCTTACTGACCCTGGTGTTGCAAAAAAAAAGCCCAATTTTCCATTTAATTTCTCTCTCCTCTGATATATGAGGGTCCTCCAGTCACCCCCCGGTACCTCCGCTGTCCCTGCAGGCCCCGCCCGAAGTTCACCAGGCCGCCGGCTTCTTCTTCTGGGAGGAAATGTAGGGCGTATGCGCAGTGCGTCCGCTGAAATCTGCCGGCCGCCACCCAGCAACAACAGATTTTTTCCTATTGGTTAATTTTGATCACTGTGATAGGGTCTATCACAGGGATCAAAATAACAAAAATAGTAAAGCAAAGTTAGGGTTAGAGTTGGAGGTAAAGTTAGGGATAGGGTTAGGGCTAAAGTCAGGGTTAGGGATGGGGCTAAACTTAGGGTTAGGGTTTTGATTAGGGTTGGGGTTAGGGTTGTGGTTATTGCTTTCATACTACTCTGTTATAAGTAAAGTAATTTTATATTTAATTAATTCATAGGACTGAATATAATGGGTATATGGGCACGGAACTAATAGATGGAGGATGTGTGATGGGTATATGAGCACGGGACTATGGGATGGAGGATATGTATGATGGGTATATGGGCACGGGACTATGGGATGGTGGATATATATGATGGGTATATGTGTGTGTGTGTATATCAAGCCCCGCATTATGATGTCAAAATGGTTGCCATGGCGATGCTGATGTCATAATGGGTTGCAATGGTGACGGTTATGTCATAAAGGTTGCCATGGTGACGATGATGTCATAATAGGTTGCCATGGCGAAGATGATATCATAATGGGTATATGGGCACTGGACTGTGGGATGGAGGATATGTATGATGGGTATATGGGCACTGGACTGTGGGATGGAGGATATGTATGATGGGTATATGGGCACTGTACTGTGGAATGGAGGATATGTATGATGGGAATATGGGCACGGGACTATGGGATGGAAGATATGCATGATGGGTATATGGGCTCGGGACTATGGGATGGAGGATATGTATGAAGGGTATATGGGTACTGAACTATGGGATGAAGGATAATCATTATAATTTGTTATAACTAACCAGTTAGTTACTATGGCCAGGCAACGCCAGGCTCTTCAGCTAGTAACATCATAATGTGGGGCGGGGCTTAAGAGTATGTGTGTGTGTATGAGTATGTGTGTGCGTGTATAAGCTCCACCCTGTATTTTGATGTCATAATGGTTGCCATGGCGACGCTGATGTCATAATGGGTTGCAATGGTGACGGTTATGTCATAACGGTTGCCATGGTGATGATGATGTCATAATAGGTTGCCATGGCGAAGATGTCATATAGGGTACATGGGCACGGAACTGTGGGATGGAGTATTTGTATGATGGGTATATGGGAACTGGACTATGGGATATCTGATATGTATGATGGGTATATGGGCACGGGACTATGGGATGGCGGATATGTATGATGGGTATATGGGCACTGGACTATGGGATATCTGATATGATGGGTATATGGGCATAGGACTATGGGATGGCAGATATGTATTATGGGTATATGGGCACGGGACTATGGGATGGAGGATATGAATGATGGGTATATGGGCACGGGACTATTGGATGGAGGATATGTATGATGAGAATATGGGCATGGGACTATGGGATGGAGGATATGTATGACCACCTGAAGAGCCCCGTGTTGCCTGGGCATTGTAACTAACTGTGCTTAGTTATAACAAATTTTAATGGATTATCCTCCATCCCATAGTCCAGTGACCATATACCCATCATACATATCCTCCTCCATCCAATAATCCAGTGCCCATATCCCCATTATACATATCATCCATCCCATAGTCTCATGCCCATATACCCATCATACATATCCACCATCCCGTAGTCCTGTGCCCATATACTCATCATAGATATCCTCCATGGGTATATGGGCACTGGACTATGGGATGGCGGATATGTATGATGGGTATATGGGCACGGGACTATGGGATGTAGGATATGTGTGATGGGTATGGGCATAGTTACTGATTAGTCTTAACAAATTATAATGATTATCCTCCATCCCATAGTCCAGTCCCCATATACCCATCATACATATTGTTAGGTGTCGAGTTTCCTCTACTGCACAGGGGGAATCTCAAGCCATGTCCTCTGCAGAGATTCCTGCTCAGCAGAAGCGTCGGACCAGGCGGCTTGCCCAGGCTAATGCTAGGCGTCTGATCGCTCCTTCAGGCTCTGCTGTAAGAAAATGCTTGAGTCAGCAGCAAGCAGACGCTCCAGGGACTAAGTCCTGTATTTTGCCTACTGAGCATGCCCCGTGGGATGACCTCTCATTGGAGGTCGAAGGTCACATGCGCAGGTCCCGCTCCTGCTCTAATTAGTCCACTACTGGGAAGGACGCCGCTATAAAAGAGTCGCATGGCCGTTCGGCCATGCGCTAGTATAGACTCTTATGCTGATTTGTGTGTATGATGATGGACGCGTGCATCTGGTGACTGACTCATTAAAACTCCCCCTCCTTTGATACGCATGTTGGTTAGGGCTTCTTAGTTAGAGTCAGCGCCAATGGGTGGCTATGCTCACGCCACTGTGCTCCTGATATCCAGCACACACTAGTGTCCGATTGTGTCGCCCTCAGCAGGGCACTATCATACCACGGCAGGTGGCGGTTACCGTCTGTGCACACCTGCACGCCTTTCTGGGGTTATTACCCCGTGCTGGCACCGCGGCAGCGGCACCGAGCGCTAGTGGACTAGAAGGACTTTAATCCCGTGTCCTTGGGACAGAGCCCTGTGTACATACTCTAGCGCTCATCTGGCCAAGTCCGGTGAACTAAACATGCTTCGGCATTTACTTTGTGCGGCACCACGGTTCTGTGAAGTAACAGAACTCGCGTCTGTACACACCGGGTGATGCTAACCAGCGTGTGTTTATTTATTGTATGCTGTATAACCTTCGCCATTACCTAGCAGCAGCTTACCACCTCTGCACCGTGCACGGTGGACCCCGGGCTGCGAACGCACCTTACCATCATCTTTATTACTTGGTGCGTTCCGCCAGCCCTAACACATAGCCTCCATCCCATAGTCCCGTGCCCATATACCTATCATACATATCCGCCATCCCATAGTCCCACGCCCATATACCCATCATACATATCCGATATTCCATAGTCCCGTACCCATATTCCCATCATACGTATCCTCCATCCCATAGTCCCGTGCCCATAAACCCATCACACATCCTCCATCCCATAGTTTCGTGCCCATGTACCCTATATGACATCATCTTCGCCATGGCAAACTATTATGACATCGTCACCATGGCAACCGTTATGACATCATAATGCGGAGTGGGGCTTGATACACATTTTCGTGACACATTGTGCCAGTGGTAAATTTAGTCAGATATTTTTTGCATTTATGGAAAATATCGGAATATTGGCAAAAATTTGAAAACAATTTTTATGCTCATAAAAGTACTAATGTATTGCAGTGCAAGAGACGTGTTAGTTCTGCCTTGACACGGCCTGTTAGATCGTGCTTATTGCAGTGCCTAAAAGGCCTCCGTTCCCTGAGCTCATCAGATGACCTTGGGGTGCAATGATGACAATCACAGGGGAACGATAGTGTAAAAGAGGAGTATTCTCCCTCTTATGTAATTACTTACATGACGCTGTTGCGACTGACAGCAGCATATACGGGGTTAATCATGACAGGTGACATACACTGCAGGATTTTCACCCGTTACACACTTACCTCTCAGCGCCGTGAAAAAGTGACGCTGCGGAATTAGGCCTCTTAACGGCCACAATGAAAAGGTGTATACTCAGCAGTTAAAGAAAAAAGAAAAAAATGAAAAGTTTTGGAATGGCCAAGTCAAAGTCCTGACCACATAACAATTCATACAGATGTGGAAGTATCTCACGTGAGCAGAACATGGGAGAAAAACTTCAACAATACAGACTTACAGTCGTTTTGTAAGAAATGGGCAATGTTCCTTCAGGCCAATGTGCAGGACAAACCAACAATTACCAGAAATGTTTAGCTGTAGTTATTCCTGCACAAGGGGAGGGGGGGGGTCACATCAGATACTGAAGGCAAAGGTTCACATACTTCTGACAATCTGAGGCTAGTTTCACACTAGCGTTTTTTAGTGCTGCGCTTTGTGCGCAATAGAAACACATGCAAAAACGCATCATGCGTTTGGCACACGTTTGCTAATTTTAGGCGCATGCGTTTTAACCAGTTTCAAGCCATGTTAACTCTTAAAACGCATGTGATTTTAAACGAAGGCGTGCGCATGTCCATGTGCACGCCTGCGTTCCCATAGACTGTAAAGTGATTTTTTGGCACATTCCGTGCGCATGCGTTTTTTTGACACAGGTTGGACAGACCAAAAATACAACAGGTTGCGTCTGGCGCGCCTACACGCACACTACAAAAAAACGCATGCGCACGAAAACGCATGCAAACGCTAGACCATACGCCCCCATGTTAAATATAGGGGCGCAAGGCGCATGGACGCGCACGATGCGCTGCGCTAAAAACGCTAGTGTGAAACCAGCCTTAGACATGCAATATTACATTATCATCTTAAAAAAACTAAATGTTTTTACTCATCTGTTTGAGTCAGATCATTTTATCTACAGTCTGGACTTGTGTTAAAATTTGATGTAGTTTTAGGTCAAATTTATACAGAAACACGAAAAAATTTCAAAATGTGCACAATAAAATATTGCCCACTGAAAGTGGTCTTTAGCACACCTGCCATGTGCGTGCGGGCATCTGCCCCTCACTAGACAACCTGCAACCGCATAACAGAAATATAAAGACGTCAACATCTTATGTCTCAGCGTAACACCATAACAGGATATACAGCACAATGAAAAGGTTACCCGTTGTGAGGACAAACCCGAAAGAAAGGCAAATGGAGCCTGGGCTTGCTCTGTGGAGCAGCACCTGCACTGGAGAGGTCTGACACAGGGGAGCAGCACCTGCACTGGAGAGGTCTGACACAGGGGAGCAGCACCTGCACTGGAGAGGTCTGACACAAGGGAGCAGCACCTGCACTGGAGAGGTATGACACAGGGGAGCAGCACCTGCACTGGAGAGGTCTGACACAGGAGAGCAGCACCTGCACTGGAGAGGTCTGACACAGGGGAGCAGCACAGGCACTCGAGAGGTCTGACACAGGGGGGCAGCACCTGCACTGGAGAGGTCTGACACAGGGGGGCAGCACCTGCACTGGAGAGGTCTGACACAGGGGGGCAGCACCTGCACTGGAGAGGTCTGACACAGGGGGGCAGCACCGGCACTGGAGAGGTCTCACACAGGGGGGCAGCACCGGCACTGGAGAGGTCTCACACAGGGGGGCAGCACCGGAGAGGTCTCACACAGGGGGGCAGCACCGGAGAGGTCTCACACAGGGGGGCAGCACCGGAGAGGTCTCACACAGGGGGGCAGCACCGGAGAGGTCTCACACAGGGGGGCAGCACCGGAGAGGTCTCACACAGGGGGGCAGCACCGGAGAGGTCTCACACAGGGGGGCAGCACTGGAGAGGTCTCACACAGGGAGGGCAGCACCGGCACTGGAGAGGTCTGACACAGGGGGGCAGCACCGGCACTGGAGAGGTCTGACACAGGGGGGCAGCACCGGCACTGGAGAGGTCTGACACAGGGGGGCAGCACCGGCACTGGAGAGGTCTGACACAGGGGGGGCAGCACCGGCACTGGAGAGGTCTGACACAGGGGGGGCAGCACCGGCACTGGAGAGGTCTAGCAAAGGGTCAGCACCGGAACTGGGGAGGTCTGACACAGGGGGGGCAGCACCGGCACTGGATAGGTCTGGCAAAGGGTCAGCACCGGAACAGGGGAGGTCTGACACAGGGGGGCAGCACCGGCACTGGAGAGGTCTGACACAGGGGGGCAGCACCGGCACTGGAGAGGTCTGACACAGGGGGGCAGCACCGGCACTGGAGAGGTCTGACACAGGGGGGCAGCACCGGCACTGGAGAGGTCTGACACAGGGGGGCAGCACCGGCACTGGAGAGGTCTGACACAGGGGGGGCAGCACCGGCACTGGAGAGGTCTGACACAGGAGAGCAGCACCGGCACTGGAGAGGTCTGACACAGGGGGGCAGCATCAGCACGTCGGCAGTTATAGGTTTATTGCATAATTAAAATGACAAGCTGCAGGAGGCGTCTAGAAAGAGGCTTATAAGGAGCTATGATGGCAGGAACTGATGTCTGCTATACTGACTAGTAAAGAGACCTTCACTGAGGCTGGGCCAAGGAATCTTCAGGTAAAGGAGAGAAGCAACAGCTGGGAAACAGGGGCCACACGTCACCCACCATCACTGACAGTACCCAAGCAGGAAATGACTGGAGCAGCTCCTTACCGGCTCGCAGAGCGGCACCATGGATACAAGGACAGCTGCCACTACTGCAGGGAAGACGCAGGGCGGGCACCGCTGGGAGACTAGCGATGCCACAAAACCGCTGGCACAGAATCAGCCAGTGTTTCCACTCATGTGACGGGCGCAGGACCGGAAGTGCTGTGACGCAGAGCGGAGAGAGGCAGAGGAAACGTCGTGCGGGCAGGGCAGCCACTAATGTCCGGCAGACTCTGCGGAGAGAAGCGATATCCGGGTCTTTCTTCATGTCCTCTGTTCTAACGGAGGCGCTTCTGTGAGGGAAAGCAGCCATGGCTTCCCTGCGTATAGCTATGGGCTGCGTGACGGCGGGAGGCTCTGGCGCGTCTCAAAATGGTCGGTTCAGAAAAGCTGAGAGGACACTGTGGCGCACTGGGCACAGCTGCTAGCACCCTATGCCTCCCTGTGTCACCCTATATGCCCCACTGTATCCCCCTATGCTCTACTATATTCTACTATGCCCCACTGTATCCCCCTATGCTCTACTATATTCCACTATGCCCCACTAGCCCCTTGGCACCCTACATCCCCCACGAGGCTGAAGTTGGTTTCTTAGTTGTCAGTTTCTTATTCAGCAGTTATTTTCTGTTTTCTATAGGTTTAACAAAAAATAACTCACAATAATAAAAAAAACAATGCAGCGAGGTGCCCTGGTGTGAATACACTTAACATCAGCATCAAAACTTATAAAACTGGCACAAAAGGGCGTTAATGAAAGGGTTAAATGACTTTGGGCCACTGATATCACACTGCAAATATATAGAACAGGGAGCCCCACATCAAAAACAGGTCTCTCCAGCCTGACCCAAATGGGTTATTGGCACCAGAACTGGCATCAAAGTGGGCACACAGTCGATTTTCACAGGTTTGAATAAGTAACTGATGTTTTTAAGGGGTTAAATGACTTTGGGCCACTGATGTCACACTAAGAATACACAGATAGTGATGCCCCGCATCAACCCCAGGTCCATCCAGCCTGACCCAAATGGGTTCTGGGCATCAGAATTGGCATCAAAGTGGGGAAACAACCAATTTTCACAGATTTGAATAAGTAACTGATGTTTTTAAGGGGTTAGATGACCTTGGACCTCTGATCTCACACCACCATTACATACACAGGCTCTAGACACACTAGCGATTTAAAAATTGATTCGCTTTTGATGCAGGAGAGTTGGACAAGTGTAATGCAATTGTCATGTGAGAGTCATGCGTTTTTTTTATGCGAGTACAATCCGATTTTTCACACCTAGCATCTGATTTACATCCAAATGCAGTGCAATTGCGCTCAGACTGCAATGCGATTTTAACATCAGATTTTACATAGAGAAATGTTCTAAATCATTTACACATTTTTAAAACAAAATATTCTTCAAAACATATATATTCTAGATGATGGATTTAAAGCCGGCAAGTGATCTGCGGCATACATTTTAATCACAAGAGTGACACGTTAGCTTACAATAGAGTAGAGATATACACATAGAATACATGTGTGTGTATATATTGTGGTAGGGCTGAGGGTCGTGTAATCGATGGGAGATTACACTGTGAGAATAATGTTCTTCCATTTCTCTAGTGCTTTTAACACCATACAGCCAGGTCTACTGAGAGACAAGCTGGGCCTTGTTGGTGTGGACCTCCAACTCTCCACCTGGATCCTTAACTACCTCACAAACCGACCTCAGTTTGTAAGGTTCGGGACAGTGTGTCAGACACGGTGATCTGCAATACAGGGGCACCTCAAGGTACAGTTCTTGCCCCTTTTCTCTTCACACTGTACACTGCGGATTTTAGGCGCAACTCATCTAGCTGCTACTTGCAGAAGTATTCTGATGACTGCAATAGTAGGCCTCATCACAGGAGGTGATGAAAGAGAGTACAGAGACACTAACCAAGCTTTTGTGGAGTGGTGTCAGAGGAACCACCTTAGGATTAATTCCGGGAAGACCAAGGAATTGGTGGTGGACTTTCGCAAGGGCAAAAATCCACCAGTAGTGGTGAACATTCAGGGAAATGACATTGAAATAGTCGACACCTATAAGTACCTTGGTGTTATCCTCAATAATAAGCTTGACTGGGCCCATCACTTGGATGCAGTGTACAGGAAGAGCCAAAGCAGGCTTTATCTGCTCAGAAGGCTGAGAGCCTTCGGAGTTAGAGGGGCTCTCTTTGCATCCTTCTTCAACTCTGTTGTGGCATCAGTCATCTTCTTTGGTGTGGCGTGCTGGGGTAGTGGCATATCAACCAGGGATAGGAATAGGCTGGACAAACTGATTAGAAGGGCCAGCTCTGTCCTGGGATGCCCCCTTGATCCAGTTCAGGAAGTAGGCGACAGGAGGATACTGGCCAAGGTGAGCTACATGGTGCAGAATGATTCCCATCCCATGCATGAGACCGTGATAAAGATGTGCAGTACTGTCAGTGACCGGCCACTTCATCCTAAATGTGAGAGGGAGCGCTATCGAAAGTCCTTCCTTCCTACTGCAGTTAGGCTGTATAACCAGCACTGTCCAAAACGGAGAACGACCCAAACAGAGAACTGATAGATCCAAAGTTGTGACAGTCTGGTTACATTTTTTTTTTTTCCCCCGTATATGTACCTACCTACTGTCAATGTAATGCCTTTATGCATCTGTATCTGTACTTGTTCCTGCCTTGTTACTGTAATGCTCTGAATTTCCCCATGGTGGGACGATTAAAGGATTATCTTATCTTATTACACTCAAATGGCTTGTCTCCATAATGTAAGGCATAACAAATATTGCTGTATTATTATTGTTTGAAGGACCTGTGGTGAGGTCACAGTCATGTGACCAGTCAGCTGCTGGGTTCGTGGGTGTGGCTACACCCTTATAATGTGGCCTGCGCTTGAACCAGGCAGCTGTATGTGAAGGGGTATACACCTCCTGTGTGCGCTGAGGCTCGCAGACTGAGCCTGAAGTAAAGGCCATATGATGTTATTTTGTCTCCTGAACTGATGGCTGTTTATTTTGGTGACATGCTGTTTGGTTTATGACGTAATAAACCGCATGAACTTTAAGGGAACCTGCCTCCTGACTGTCTCCCATCTCACCTAAGCGAGTAGAATCCCTACAATTGGTGCTAGACGTACGGGCAGAGTTCCCAGCAGAGACTTGAGACCATTGCTGCATGTTCTGGGTAAAGTTTTCAGCAAGGCAGCAAGCTCTACCCGGAATAATGGAGGACCTGCTGAAACACCTGGTCCAGGACCAGACACAGCAACAGGAGGCCACCAGGCTGTTCTTACAGCAGAGCCAGCAGGAGCAACTGCAGCTGATGCAGCTTCTGGCAACTGCCATCCAGGAGGGCAGGACGAGCTCCCCAACCCCAGGTCCGGCTGATGCCACCCACGTCACGAAGGCGGTAAGACGCGCATTGCAAAAAATGACCCCTGAGGATGATGTGGAGGCCTTCCTGACGGTGTTTGAGAGGGATAAACTTCAGCCAGAGCGCTGGGCAGAGGTACTGGCCCCATACCTAACGGGGGAGCCCCAGAAGGCGTACTTTGACCTGACTGTACAATACGCCAGAGAGTATCCCAAATTAAAAGCGGAAATTCTCACGCTTGGGGGTAACAATGACTACCAGGGCACAGCGAGTTCATCGCTGGGCCTATCACCGGGAAAAACCACCGCGCTCCCAAATGTTTGACCTGTTGCACCTGGTCCAAAAATGGCTGCAGCCAGAGTCGGCTTCCCCTGCACAGGTAGTAGAGCGAGTCGTGATGGATCGGTTTGTGCATTCTCTGCCGAGACCTCTACAGACTTGGGTTGCCCAGGGTGATCCCCAGAATGCCGATGAACTGGTAGGACTGGTCGAGAGATACCAGGGGATGGAAGGCTCCTTGGGGAAGCAGCCTATTCTGTATTGGGGGTCCCAACAAGGGGCGGAGTCCCAAAAAGGGGTGGGTCGTCCAAGGTCAAAAGGGGCGGGGAAGGCGGTGCCCAAGGTCCCCACGGGTGATATTGTTTGCAGGAAGTGCCATGGGCCTGGACATATAGCTGCCCATTGTTCACAGACCACTGAGCAGATGGACTGCAGCATGGGACGCCGTAGTTCATACTACGCATATCCAGCTTGCAGTGTGAATTCGCCACCTAACGAGGGGCCACAAGCGTGTCCCGTGAAGGTGAACAGGCGAGCCGCAATGGCGCTTCTAGACTCCGGGAGCTTGGTGACTCTTGTGAGGGCCAGTTTTCCTCTTGACCTACTCCCGGGTAAAAAGATTGGCGTTCGGTGCATACATGGCGATGCAAAGGACTACCCTATGGCCAGGGTGAACATTGAAACGGCGCATAGCACCGAGTCGCATGAAGTTGGCGTTCGAGATTTGTTACATCCCTTAATTATTGGCCGGGATTTCTGTCTGTTTTGGGGTCTGTGGGGGAAGGGTTCTGAGTGTGCTAGCAAGAGCATGGAGCCATTCCACCCCAATGAGGTATCGCCACCACCAGAGGCAGACGAGTTTCCTTTATGTGTCCTTGTTGGGGATGAAGAGGAAGGGTCCCCTGTACCTGACATCCCGAAGTTAGGGGTGGCCGGGGAGAATTTGGGGACTGTACAACATAGGGACCCCACGCTGAGGGAAGCCTTTAACAATGTCACCATCATTAATGGGGTTACACAAAAGCTGGGAGCAGACACAACGTTTCCCTATTTTATGTTGAGTGGGGAATTGTACCGGGTCACGAAAATAAAGGAGGAGGTGGTAGAGCAGTTAATAGTACCAGGCCCCTATAGAAGGAAGGTGTTGGACATGGCCCATTCACACATCTTGGGGGGACACCTGGGGGTGGGAAAAAACGCAGGAACGGATTGTACAGAGGTTCTATTGGCCTGGGTGTCACCGGGAAATAGCAAACTATTGCAGGTCCTGCCCGACATGTCAGTTAACTGCCCCCACATCTCATTTTCGGAACCCTCTTGTGCCACTGCCCATTATTGAGGTGCCATTTGAGAGAATTGCCATGCACTTGGTCGGTCCCTTAGTTAAATCAGCTCGGGGCCATCAGTATATATTAGTCATCCTGGACTATGCCACATGCTATCCTAAGGCCATTCCCCTGAGAAACTCCGCGAAGAGTATAGCCCGCGAGCTGGTCCATGTGTTTTCCCGTACGGGTTTGCCGAAGGAGATCCTGACCGACCAGGGGACACCTTTTATGAGCAAGGTGATGAGGGAATTGTGCAGAGTCTTGCAAATCTCCCAGTTGAAGACTTCAGTGTACCATCCGCAGTCAGATGGCCTTGTTGAAAGGTTTAACAAGGCACTGAAGAGCATGCTGAGAAAAGTCATAGAGAAAGATGGTAGAGACTGGGATTGACTCTTACCGTATTTACTGTTTTCTATCCGTGAAGTTCCCCAGGCCTCCACGGGGTTCTGGCCCTTCGAGCTTGTGTACGGCCGGCATCCGCGAGGTCTCCTAGATATAACCAAGGAAACCTGGGAAGCCGAAGTCACGCCCCACAGAAGCGTCATTGAGCATGTGGCACTGATGCAGCAGAGGGTTGCGAAGGTGATGCCCATTGTTAAAGAACATCTCCGCCAGGCAGAAGAGGCTTAGGCCAGGGTCTACAACCGGTCAGCCAGAGTGAGGCAGTTCAATCCGGGAGACCGAGTTCTCGTGCTAATCCTGACGGTGGAGAGTAAGTTCTTAGCCAAGTGGCAAGGGCCATATGAGGTGGTGGAGAAGCTGGGAGACGTAAACTACAAGATCCACCAACCCGGAAGACAGAAGCCATACCCGGTTTACCATGTCAACCTCATCAAGCCGTGGCAAGATAGCCAGTGGTAACTCCGTGCTTGCTGGGCAACCTAGAAGGGGAGGTTGGAGCGGTTACCATAGCGGAGACGCTATCAAAGGCCCAGAAACAGCAGTGCCGGGAGTTACTCCAGAAAAACAGGGACCTGTTCTCAGAGCTTCCGGGGTGCACGAAGGTGGTGGAGCATGAAGTTCTGACCGAGCCATATGTGCGGGTGAACGTGAAACCGTATCATATTCCTGAGAGGTAATCTCCAAGGAGGTTCAGCGTATGTTGGAACTCGGGGTCATTGAGGAATCCAAGAGCGGCTGGTCGAGTCCGATTGTCCTGGTCCCAAAACCTGATGGTGAATGGAGGTTCTGCAACGATTACCGGAAGCTGAATGAGGTCTCCAAGTTCGACGCTTATCCCATGCCACGCGTTGATGAGCTCATCGAGAGACTTGGACCTGCCAGGTACATAACCACTTTGGATCTGACAAAGGGATACTGGCAGATCCCCATGGCACAGGAAGCCAAGGAGAAGACAGCATTCTCCACACCAGACGGGTGCTTCCAGTATGTCCGGATACCATTTGGCCTGCAGGGAGCTTCGGCAACCTTCCAGAGGGCTATGGATAGAATCATTGCACCTCATAAGCTATACGCTGCCGCGTACCTAGATGATATCGTCATCTTTACCCCGGACTGGGAGTCTCACCTGGAAAAGGTCCAAGCAGTGTTTGACGCTCTAAGGGAGGCGGGGTTTACAATAAACTCGAAAAAGTGTGCCTTCAGTAAGGAGGAAGCCAAGTACCTCGGATATGTAGTGGGGCGTGGCGAGATCAAACCAAATCAATAAAAGTGGAGGCAATTTAAACATGGCCGAGACCTCTGTCAAAAAAGCAAGATAAAGCCTTCCTGGGGATTGTGGGATATTACAGGAGGTTCATCCCAAACTTCGCCACAATGGCTGCACCTCTAACTGATCTGCTTAAGGGGACAGCTGGTCCGAAGAAGCAGAGTCAGCCTTCCAAGAAATGAATGGAGCTCTTTGTAAGCAACCGTTTTGGTGGCCCCAGACTTTAAACGTGAATTTGTCCTCCAGACAGATGCCTCAGATGTCGGGGTAGGAGCAGTCCTTTCCCAAGAGATATGTGGGGAGGAGCATACTGTTCTCTACTTGAGTAGGAAGTTGACTTCTTGTGAGAGAAATTACTCAGTTGTAGAGAAGGAGTGTTTGGCCATAAAATGGGCAGTGGATACATTACGGTACTACCTGGTGGGACGGAAGTTTAGATTAATCTCTGACCATGCCCCACTCAGGTGGATGAGGGAAACAAAAGGTAAGAATGCTAGGGTCACCCACTGGTTCTTAGGCCTGTTTCACACATCCGTTTGTCACCATCAGTCAAAATCCGCCGTGTTGGCAAAAAACGGATCCGCCATTTTTCTTGGCCGATACGTTTTTTTTTTTCCCCATTGACTTGCATTATCGGCGGATTTTGACTGATGGTGATCCGATGCATCCGTTTGTCAGCAGATCCGCCAAGATTTTGGCGTCCGCTGACGTGTCCGGACGGACCCTGCAACGTTTTTTCGCTGCCCGGATCCGCCATTTGGTATTTGTAAACATATTTAACCCCCAATTCTGTCTGGCTGCTGGATCTCTCGCTCCGTCCCCCGACCTTTCAGCGACATCAGCGGTGCTCCCGCGAGATCCCGCCGTGCCCGTGACATCAGCGGTGCTCCCGCGAGATCCCGCCGTGCCCGCGACATCAGCGGTGCTCCCGCGACATCCTGATGACAGCTCCCACGTAATCAGCATGCCCGCTCCCGCTACATGTAGATGCCCGCTCCCGGAGCACGCTACAGCGCCGATATTTTTTTTTTCTTTTTTCCCAGGCGCGGTTCCTTTAAATTTTAACCATCGGCGGATCCGTACATCCGCTGATCCGGTGGCACCCGTTCCTGTCAGTCCGCCTGCGGATCCGTTTTCCGCTATTTTGGTGGATTTTGACTGACAAGAAAAACTGAAGTGTGAAACAGGCCTTAGCCCTACAAGACTTCAGCTTCCATGCAGAGCATAGGGCCGGGAAGCTACATGGGAATGCCGATGCCCTCTCCAGAATCCCTTGCCTGGTAGGTGAAAGTGCCAAGCCCCACGGCTTTAGGCAGAGGTGGGAGGTATGTGGCAGGGCTGAGGGTCGTGTAATCGATGGGAGATATGTGTCTCATAAATGGCATGTCTCCATAATGTAAGGCATAACAAATATTGCTGTATTATTATTGTTTGAAGGACCTGTGGTGAGGTCACAGTCGCTGGGTTCGTGTGTGTGGCTACACCCTTATAATGTGGCCTGCTTTTGAACCAGGCAGCTGTATGTGAAGGGATATACACCTCCTGTGTGCGCTGAGGCTCGCTGACTGAGCCTGAAAGAAAGTACTTGATGTTTTTTTGTCTCATGAACTGATGGCTGTTTATTTTGGTGATGTGCTGTTTGGTTTATGACGTAATAAACCACATGAACTTTAAGGGAACCTGCCACCTGACTGTCTCATGTCGCACCTAAGTGAGTTAAATCCCTACAATATATATATATAGCTAATATATAATTGCCAATTGGCTCTGTCAAAGTTTCCAGCGATTGTGTCTCTATCCCACAATTCACAGCGGCCGGAAGCTGTGATTAAAAACGGCACCGCTATTCCGTCTGGAGATCAGTGGCGCTAGCTGCTGATCTCCCGATGGTAGCCGCGGGTCATTTCCCGCTGCAGGGAGGTCAGCGGCGGCGCCAGTCGATCGGAACTACGCTGACCGCCACATTGGAACAGTCAAGTTATGGGTATTCCGATATGGCATCCGGGATTCATATACCCCGCTAAGCCATGTGGCACCAGGGGCGATCAGCCAATGAGCGGCGCGGGATTCAAATCCCTTGCCCTGCCGGCTGAGCCAATGAGCGTTACCGCGCGGGATTTGAATCCCCCGCCAAGCCGAGCGGCACCAAACATACCTCTCCAGGAGGAGCATTGCCATGACGCTTCTCTTCTGGAGACCAGGGCAGGAGTGCGCATGAGAATCGTGCATGTGCATAGCGCTATCCGGTGCCATTTTACTGAAGACACATTTGCAGTGTGTCTTCAGCAATATGGCGCCGGACAGCGCGGTATGGACATGCGCGTTCTCCGGCGCCACACTCCTCCCCTGGCCTCCAACATAACGGGACAGTGCTGGAATACAGGAAAGAAGGGTGAGTATAAATGTGTGTTTTTTTTGTTTGTTTTTTTTTGTATGTGTGCAGGGGGTGAGGGGGACCATAAATACCGGGATAGGAGGGTGAGAGGTAACATGTATGCCAGGAAAGGGGGAGGAGGGGGACGATGTATGCCAGGATTGGGGGGTGAGAGGACCATGCATACCAGGAAAGGGGGGGTAAGAGGACCATGCATACCAGGATTAGGGGGTGAGGGGACCATGCATACCAGAAAAGGGGGGTGAGAGCACCATGCATACCAGGATAGGGGGGTGAGGGGACCATGCATACCAGGATAGAGGGGTGAGGGGATCATGTATACCAGAATAAGTGGTGAGGAGACCATGCATAACAGGATAAGGGGGTGAGGGGACCATGCATACCAGGAAAGGGGGGTGAGAGCACCATGCATACCAGGATTGGGGGGTGAGAGGACCATGCATACCAGGATTGGGGGGTGAGAGGACCATGCATATCAGAATTGGGGGGTGAGGGGACCATGCATACCAGGAAAGGAGGGTGAGAGGCCCATGCATACCAGGATAGGGGGGTGAGGGGTAGCTTGCATACCAGGATTGGGGGGTGAGGGGACCATGCATACCAGGAAAGGGATATAAGAGGCCCAGGCATACCAGGATAGGGGGGTGAGGGGACCATGCATACCAAGATAAGGGGGTTAGAGGACCATGCATACCAGGATAGGGGGGTGAGAGGGCCATGCATACCAGGATAGGGGGGTGAGAGGGCCATGCATACCAGCATAGGGGGGTGAGAGGGCCATGCATACCAGGATAGGGGGGGTGAGTGGACCATGCATACCAGGATAGGGGGGTGAGAGGACCATGCATACCAGGATAGGGGGGTGAGAGGACCATGCATACCAGGATAGGGGGGTGAGGGGACCATGCATACCAGGATAGGGGGGTGAGGGGACCATGCATATGTAACAAAGTGCAGGTGTTGGGTATGCCACCACGGAACAGACGGACCAACAATTAAAGGGAGGTTTATTTACAGGGATTAACACTGGCAATATAACAATGCAAGTATTAGTAATGTGAAACAAGTTCTCAGACAGGCAAACAGTATAAACAGAAATAAATCGTATTTCCAGAAATGAACTTAACAGTCTGAAGGGGACTTGCTTGCAGGGTAGACCTTTTCCCACGTAAGCGCCGAACAACAGCGGCACTTGTCGTCTATAGTCTCTGTGAACTCTGTGGTCTTTAACAATCCGCAGCCGGGGTCTCAGGGGTTACTGTAAGAGTCAGAAGGGACACGAGGCAAACGGGGTCCCCTCCGCTCTGGGTCCTTCGCTCCAACACTACAGTCTCTCCTGGAGAGGCGAAGCTCCATCTACAATTGAGCCCCTCCACTGGAATCAGGGGCTCTGCACTAACACCGCAGATACCGGGGCTTCGCGCGGGGTGTAACAGTCTCTGTATGGGCTACAGTCTCTGCACGGGCCACAGTCTCTGCACCGGGGTCAGGATGCACCTCTCCTGTCACTGCAGACTCCGGATTCACATACTCACAAGATGCAGTCTTCCTGTGCAGTCCACCCGTATGTGTCCTCTGGACGAGAGTTCTCTTTCCTCTCCCGAGCGCAGCTGCGTCCTGCCCTGTCCGCTGCCCAAGCTGCTCTGAGGATGGCGCGCGCGGCTTCCCCGCTCTCTGCCTGGCTTCCTTCCTGTACCAGTCTCCTTTTGTGTCCCCCGGGGAACCTGCTGTGCCGCTCAATGGTTCCAGGCACGGAGCAGAGGAGGCAAACCCCCCCGACTCTTCCTGCGTTTCACCCCCTTACACATACCAGCATTGGGGGGTGAGAGGGCCATGCATACCAAGATTGGGGGGTGAGGGGGCCATGCATACCAAGATTGGGAAATGAGGGGTACCATGCATATCAGGATTGGGGGGATGAGGGAACCATACATACCTGAATAGGGATGAGAGGACCATGCATACCATTATAGGGATGACGGGGCCAAGCCAGGGGCGCTCAGTCAATAAGCGGTGCCATGCGGCTTTGGCGGGGCATTCAAATCCCGCACGGCACCGCTCATTGGCTCAGCCGGTGGGGCGGGGGATTTGAATCCCATGACGATCTTTGGCTGAGCACCAGGGGTGCTCAGCCAATGAGCGGTGTCGCATGGCTTTGGTGGGGATTTGAATCCCGCGCTGCTCAAAGCCGCGTGGCACAGCTCATTGACTGAGCTGATGCTGGCTGAGCCAATGAGTGGCGCGGGATTCAAATCCCCCGCCAAAGCCGCACGGCACCGCTCATTGGCTGAGCCGCCCGCCAGCTGAGCCAATGAGCGGCACAGGATTCAAATCCCCCGCTGGCTGAGCCAATGAGTGGTGCCACGCGGGATTTGAATCGCCCGCCACTAAGGATACACAGATGTTCATTTCACCGCACTCCCGATGCAATAGCATCGGGCCTATTTCTAGTATATATATTAATACAGTGTATATATGTCAGTGACACACACATATATCTATATATCTTTATTAGTGATGAGCGAACGTGCTCGCCACTACTCGTTACTCGCCGGAGTATCACGGTACTTTGTGTACTTGGCGAGCACCGAGCATTTCCGTGATTACTCGGCAGGAACACGGGTCTCCACCCAGCTTTTTTGGCGGACTTTAGAGACCCAATCATTATGCAGGGATTGTCTGCCAGGCAATAAAACGCCTCAGCCATCTTTGTTGTGGTCATGCAGTGATTGGCTGGCTGCACAGCATCATCAGGGGTATAAGAGACCGGACGCCGCCCTGCTCGGCGCATTCAGCTTTGGATTTAGATGGTGTAGGGAGTGCTGCTGCCGAGATAGGGACAGATTTGGGGATTTATTAGTCTGTGGGTTCTACCATCGTAAACTACTCAAATCCAGCTAAACCAACAGTCCTAATGACTAATACCGGAGTATATAGGTTCCAGTGTTAGGCTGGTTTCACATTAGTGTTTTTTTTGCACAGCGCATCCATGCGCATGCGTCAGGCGCACCTATGTTTAACATAGTGGGCGCATGGTCTAGCGTTTGCACGCGTTCATATGCGTTTTCGTGTGCATGCGTTTTTTTAAGGTGTGCGCCCAGGCGCGCCAGACGCAACCTGCTGCATTTTTGGGTCCGTCCAACGATGCCTAAAAAACGCATGCGCACAATTTCGCACGGAATGCGACAAAATAATGCATTACAGTCTATGTCGGATGTTGATCTCCATGAGTTCATTCATCCTCCTCTTCATAGTCTTTTTACTAGGCATTGCTCCTACCAGCCAGTTTCCTACTCCACACTGATGAGGGGCAATACCCCGAAACAGCTGTATGTGGATGGATACCATGTTTTGGCATAGGTGGTTTCCTTCATTGGAGACTGCCCTTCCCGTGGTTGTTCCTTCCCGGGCAAAGACCTGGCTGGTCATTGCTTGCGTTGAGAAACATGTGATGGTGTCTCCGCGGCTTATGTTTTGCATGTTTTACATATTTCCCATAAGGGATGGGGGCAGTGCTCTAGAATCACTGCGTTGAGAAACACGTGATGGTGTCTCCGCAGTGTCGGATGTTGATCTCCATGAGTTCATTCATCCTCCTCTTTACAGTCTATGGGAACGCAGGCGTGCGCATGGACATGCACACGCCTGCGTTAAAAAACGCATGTGTTTTAAGAGTTAACATGGCTTGAAACTGGTTAAAACGCGCCAAAAAACGCAAACACATGATGCGTTTTTTGCATGTGTTTCTATTGCGCACGAAGCGCTGCGCTAAAAAACGCTAATGTGAAAGTAGCCTTAGGTAGGCAGGGTACTGTATATCACTCTATACACATCAGTGCAAGGCCTGTATGTGTGTACATAGCTCATTGCATACATCAAGAGGGTCCATTCCCTTCCTGTGTTCTGGTGCTGCTGCTGCTGCTGCTGCTGCTACCTGTAGGATATATTGATCGTATATACCTAGCCCCAGGTGTAATTGGCTTTGAAAAAATTTTTGGCCAGGGTTACTAGAGCTTTTTTATTGCAAAGCAATCCAGAGCCCTTTTTTTTCTCAATTTGCTTTTTGATAATACAGCCTGATCCTTTTCCTAGCACGGCGTGAAAATCCAGCAATTTTAAAGGGGTCCCAAAAATCCCTTTGAGTGCGCTGAGAAATATTTAATTTTTATGTGGTACGAATGAGTAGATTTTTTTTTGATTGTCTTAGGCCGGTTTCACATTAGCGCTTTTTAAGCGCACGCACGGCCGGGGGTAGCTCCGCCCCCGAGCCGGCTCTCTGCCCGGCGTGCCCGCCCCTTGCTTGTAGCGCCGCCTACTAGCGGACAGCGGCGCCTGCGATCGGCGCACCCTATCTTTAGCATAGGGTGCGCAGATCGTGCGCAGGCCGTGCGCTAGTTGCGCTTTGACCTGCGCTGCGCACTTTTGACGGTGCGCCGTGCGCGCCAAAATCAAACTTTTCGGATTTTGGCGCGCACGGCGCACCGTCAAAAGTGCGCAGCGCAGGTCAAAGCGCAACTAGCGCACGGCCTGCACACGATCTGCGCACCCTATGCTAAAGATAGGGTGCGCCGATCGCAGGCGCCGCTGTCCGCTAGTAGGCGGCGCTACAAGCAAGGGGCGGGCACGCCGGGCAGAGAGCCGGCTCGGGGGCGGAGCTACCCCCGGCCGTGCGTGCGCTTAAAAAGCGCTAATGTGAAACCGGCCTTACCCAATTTCTTGACACTTTTTTGCTGAACCCCCCCCCAAAAAAAAAGGCCACATATTTTACAGTGCGGTATATCTGAGACACACCTCATCTGTCCGTCTGCTAAAAATTTTGGTCTTTTTAGGCCTAAATTCAATTTTTTCTGTCTGTCACTGTACTACTATACCGCACTATTTAGCCAAAAAAGCAAGAAATACAGGCCATACATTTGTCGTTCTGGTATCTCCATGCCAGCTTATATCTGTGCGTGCTCAGAGTTGAGCCAGTTTAGGCCGGTTTTCCTTTTTTGTCCTGTGTGTCACTGTACTTATATACAGCACTATTTAGCCAAAAAAGCCAAAAATACAGGCCACACATTTGTCAGTGTAGTATCTCCCTAGCAGGCCTCATTTATCAGTGCCAAAAATGTGGCCATTTTTGGCCTACATATTGTAATTTTTTTCTGTCTGTTAACGTACTTATTGACACAAATCTGATAAGGCAAAATACATTTTTACCTACAGTCCAGATAGGTAAAAGTGTGGTGTTCCAGCACACGTATCACATACAAGTTCCCTCCCAAATCAGCCATTTGTAGTGAACGTGTATAATATTATAGTCCATTTACAATGGGCAAGGGGCGTGGTAAGGGACCGGGAAATGGATGTGTTGGTAATGGTGAAGGACAAGGCCGTGGGCAAGCTGAAATTAGGCAACCAAAAACACCAACATCTTCTCGCTGGACTTTAGTGTCTGAAGTCCTAGGGGACCGCGGCAAGACAGCACTATTGAAGCCCGAGCAGTGTGAAAAGGTTGGTCCCCAGCCACCACTATTTCTCCCGCTGTGCTGTCCCGACATTACACAAGCATGTGTCACATAACATTACCTGTGCCCTCAACAATGCCGTTACTGGGAAAGTACACCTAACCGTGGACAAGTGCTTGTGGCCAGGGACAGTACATGTCGCTGACACGACAGTGGGTTAACAGTGGAAGCCGGGACCCAGTCACACCTTGAGATGGAACACGTCCTCCCGACACCAAGGATTGCGGGCCCTATGTCAATCAGGGTTGCCCCCACTGTGTACAGCTCCTGCACCTCCTTCTCTTCAGCCTCCATCTCCGAAATTAGCACAAGTCACAAGCTTGAAGCACTGCAGCACAATGCTGAAGAGTTGGTGACAGCTCTGAAAGAGCAGGCAGATGTGTGGCTGACACCGCTGAATCTCCAGCCAGGTCGAGTGTAACAATGGCAGGAACCTGGTGGCGGCTCTGAGGCGAGGCGAACTGACACACGTACCATGCCTTGCCCATGTGCTTAACCTCGTTGTTCAATGTTTTCTAAAAAGAAACCTGGAGCTGCCAGATCTGCTGGTGAAAGTATGCCACCTGAGTGCCCATTTTAGAAAGTCAGCTACAGCTTCAACCGCCCTTGCCGTGCTTTCAGCAGTGACTGTAGATTCCGGCTCACGGACTGGTGTGTGATGTCCCCACGCATTGGAACTCTACACTGCATATGTTGGAAAGGATTTGTTAGCAGAAGCAGGCAGTTGTTGAATACCAGCATCAACAAGGCCGTCGTTTTTCAGGTTTGACTCCACACATAAGACCTCAGGAGTGGACATGGATGTCAGACATATGTAACATCTTCCAAAACTTTGAGGAGTCCACCAAGATAGTGAGCGGCGATGACGCCATAATTAGCATCACCATCCCGCTCATCTGCATTCTGAAAAGCTCTCTGCTCACAATGAAAGAGGATGCATTGCAGGCGGAGCATGAGGACATGGATCAAGGAACCATACAGGGTGATTACACACAGCCCAGCCTCATGTCATCCCAACATGGATTGGTTGACAATGAGGAAGAGGAGAAGGAGGAAGAACAGGAGCTACTTTCATGCGCTATAGACGTGACTACATCCACAGCTTTAGCATGGATGGCCTGAGGACAGGGAGGAGGAGGACGCCTTGGTCAGTCATCCTGTTGGTGAGGACACGGAAGGCTTGCCTGTTACCAGTCTGGCACGCATGGCTGACTTTTTGTTGCGCTGCCTTTCTCGTAACCAAGGAGGACAGGCGAGAGAGATGCAACTCCTATCCAGCAGAGGCAGGGGAACACTGGCAAAGTTCTGGGACATTTTTCTAAGACCCTCCCATTGCCCTGGCACTGAGGCGCGGGGTAATCTCACAAGGAATGCAATGTTTTCTAAGACGCTGAGGGAGTACCTTGTTGACCATACCTACGTCCTCCGTGATTCCTCTGTGCCTTTTAATTATTGGGTATCCAAGCTGGACACGTGGCATGAACTGGCTCTCTATGCCTTTGAGGTCCTAGCCTGCCCTGCCGCTAACGTTTTGTCAGAGCGGGTTTTTAGTGCCGCTGGTGGAATTATCACAGATAAGCGCATTCGCCTTTCAGTGGAAAATGCAGATAGGCTGACTCTTATAAAAATGAACAAGGGATGGATTGGGCCTGACTTCTTGACACCACCAATTGATGACAGCGAAACATAAACTCCAATGTAGTGTTTCTTTGGGAGGTGTATTCCCAAGCACCTCTTCACACCCACACATGGGTATACGCCTCCTGATTTTGGCTATTTGGTGTCCTCATCCTCCTTCTCCTCATCCTCACTGTCCACCACCACTCGAACACCAGGGTGAATGTGTTCCAGCATGCTCCAGCCACTCTATTTTTGGGCAAGGGTGTTATGATACCCGTAACCAAAATGCAAAAAATATGTACACCCCATAGGGGAAATGTTTGACAGCCCATACACTAAGCGTATGGGCATTCCAAGTCTTTGAGACCCACTGTGAGGAGTCAGCTTTAGCTGAGTCGACTTTTCTTTAGCGTGGACCCTCTGGGTCGTGGCACCCACCCCCCCGAGGACGAGCTGACCTTGTGAGGAACCACTCCCTATACAGGGAGCATCAGGGGCAAAACCAAGGGGGTGAGCCACCACGACTGCTGGAACCAGACGGCCAGCTCAAGAAAGACACAATGTGAGTGTCTGACGACCAGGGACGGGCAGGAAACAAGACAAGACGTAAGTTCAAGGTATCTTCATTAAGGAAAACTTCAGGGTAACATCAGGTACAGGACGTGAAAACACAGCAAGGTGCATGCAGGGGCACACCAAGGTCCATGGCATGATACGTGCTAGATGGTATGCCTGGGTACAGGCAAAGGCACGATGATGTCGGACTCCGGACAGCAGGCAACGATTGACAGGATCAGGGCATCAGGCTGCGGACATCAGCTCCAGACATCAGGCCGCAGTCATCAGGTTTAGGATCTCTAGCAGCGATCGGCAGGTTTCGGGCATCGGGCCGGCAAGCCAAGGTTCAGGCAAGGAGACACGACAAGGTTCAAGACATGATGTGTGTTAAGGAACACGCCAGGGTCCAAGGCAAAGTTCAAGGCAGGGTGCATGTGTAGGGGACACGCCAGGGTTCAAAGCACAAGACAGGGTGTGTGTGTAGGGACACGCCAGGGTTCAAGGTCCTCGGCGCGCTAAGGAAGCCACCAGGATTCAAGATTCAAGGTCCTGCGTGTGCTAGGGCACGCCAGGAGCATGGTACAAAGAATGGTCCTGGCCGTGCTAGGGGGCACTCTAGGGTACAAGGTTAGCAGCGGTTCCCACACGTGCTAGAGAACACGTTGGGCTTTGAAGGTCAGGACTGGTGTCCTGCACATGCAGAGGGGCACGCCAAGGTCAGGGTTCAAGGCAAAGAGCAAAGCACAGAGCAAGGTACTAGCAAGACAAGGATACAAGACAGGTCATAGAACTCAGAACACGACAGAGAGACAAGGTTCAGGACAGAGCAAGGAAAGCGAAAGACTTGTGCAAGAGTAGCACGAAAGCGCACAGTGCGAGAAACAGCGTGAGTGCAAGGGAGCACAGAAACCACGACTGGGACACTGGCAGGCAGTACCGGCTGGAGGCACAGGCAGGCGGGCACGACTAGAGGCGGCACGGCTGTGGCACAGACAGGCGAAAACCACAATAGCACTGGACGGCGAGCACGGCTTAGGCACACAGGCGGGCACGACTAGGGGCGGCACGGCTGAGGCACAACAGGCGGGCACGGAGCGACCAGGCGCATGCAAGAGGGCACGCAGTCACAAGGCAGGGCTAGGCAAAGGTACAGGACAGAGACGCGTGCGATACAGCATGGCAAAGCCTAGTACGAGAGGTGCAAGGACGCACGAAAAGCGGAGGCAAGACACAGAGTTCAAGACAAGGTCCTGCACGTGCAGAGGGCACGCCAGGGTCAGGGTTCAGGACAGAGAGCGGAACTAGCAGCGGAGCGTAGGCCGAAGCCCAGAGCCGGGTCAAGGCAGAGCCTTGAGACTAGTCCGGTACAGAGACATAGAACTAGCAGCGGAGCGTAGGCCGAAGCCCAGAGCTGGGTCAAGGCAGAGCCTTGAGACTAGTCAGGGAGTGTGCTAGAGAGCACCATAGAACAGAGTCTAGCAGTGGAGCGTAGGCCAAAGCCGGGTCAAGGCAGAGCCTTGAGACTAGACACAGAACACAGGACGAACAACAAGGCAAGGAAGAGCTTAGGCAAGACCTAGCGAAACAGGCAAAGGCAGAGAACAGAGGAAGTACTGCAAAGCATAGCAAAAGCAAACACAGCACGAGAGACAACACAAGACATGGCACGAGACAAGAGACAGAGTACAAGCACAGAGCGTGTGCAGAGACGCACTACAGAGCATAGTGCAGGGGCACAGAATACAGGGAGCGACTGAGTAGACCAAGCAGCCATGCAGAGAAGCAACACGATACTCATGCCCCGACCATAGGAAGGGGCGGTCTGATATAGCACCATAGCACCTGGACTTCCAGGTCAGGACCAGGGAAGGACTTCCGGTTCAGATCCTCCTGGGTCATAGAGAGCGTTGCTAGATCAGACTGGCTGGACCATAGAGAAGGTCACATGCTCAGGGGTTCCAGGAACACAGAGGATTGCAGAATCAGACAGTGCTGGAACATAGGAAAGGTCACATGATCAGGGGTTCCAGGAATACAGAGGATTGCTGAATCAGAGCAGAGACGGATGGCTACCTAGCAACAGCCTGCAGCCATGAGGTAAGGCGTGCGTGCACACTGCTCCAGGCGTCTTGCGGCATAACAGTCATGAGGTGCACCTGTACACACAGGCGAGACCTGCGGGGCGCCCTCAGGGATCCGGACCTGGGGACAATGAGGCATGACAGGCATGACAATGGGGATCATGCAGCGCAAGCAGCATGGCCGGCATGACGGGCATGACACCCGCTCATAGAAATCGGGCCTATTTTTTAATCAGGCCTTCCACCAAGTCTCATCATTCACCTCCACTAGATCAAAAGGATTTACGTGTACGGTGTAGCTACAGCCAGTGTCGAATTCCGAACAAGGGTGTGTGGTTTTGCTGGGCATAAAATACTTGTTATGGAAAAGGATGAGGTGTATCCCACAGGGGAAATGTTTGCCAGCCCATACACTAAGTGTATGGGCATTACAAGTCTAGGAGATGCGCTCCTTTTTAATGGGACATTTTTGGTTAAGAGGCCCTCCTCCATGTTTCTTCCAAGGGTGATTGGGGTTATTGGGGTGCAGAATGAATAATGTGAAGTGGATTTTCCTGTGCCCATCCAGTACCTGGGTTCAAAGGCATATTGGGGTGCATATGACTTGGTAGCAGAGCAAGCCTTGCAGACAATGCATAAGAAAAGAGTTTGGGATTACGAAATTAATAATGTGAAGTGGATTTTCCAGTGGACATCCAGTACATGGCTTGAAAATCTTTCTTGGGGTGCATGTAACTTTGGGGCAGGCCAGGCCTTGCATTCAATGCAATATTTTTTCTGGAAGCCCTCCTGGACCTCTTGTGAAAGGGGTATTGGGTGCGTCATAATTCTTGGCAGCGATCCACTCACTGCATAGGCAATAACAGTTTAGGAGACCCACTGTTTAATAATGGCACTTTAAGAAGATTACTGCCGCCTGATGCCCCGGTAAAAATAGGCTCTGTGACTTTGAGTCCCTCATTCATAAATGAAACAAGATGTGTCTGCTTATGTGTCACACACCACATGGACAGCTAGGGTTGTTAAATGTTACAATGACATTCCCAGTGAATGCCTTTGTATTGGTTGAAAGCAATGTTAAAGTTAAAATAACGCTTCAAAAACGCTGCGTTTGAAAATAGCCCAAGTGGGGGAGGAACATTTTGGTCTGGGATTAATTATTTTGCCTTATATACAAGTCATTAACCTGGAAAGGATGTAACTTAATATATTTCCCAGCAAAATCCATTTTGGTCTCGTTTTAGTATGTATTTTGGTGCACCAGTAAAAATGGCATGAAACTCTGTCAACATTGTTTAAAGCTGTGAACTAGGAGTCAGAAATGCTTACAGGGGTGATTCCCATGATGTCCCCTTGTCATTTGAGCAGTTTTTCCACCATTTTCAGATGTTTTTAGACCTTAAAAGGACCGCTGTAAAAATTTTCGGGTCTCCCATAGACTTACATTGGGCTCGTTGTTCTGTCAGAGTACCCGAGTATTCCAATTTTCTCGACCCGAGCAACGAGCACCCGAGCACTTTAGTACTCGCTCATCACTAATCTTTATATTGCAGAGAGAGATAGAAGAATAGCAGTTAGTTCATTTGTCGGCTTATGTAAAATCACTGCAGGAGCTGACAGGATAGAAGACATGGTTTACATACACTAAATAGATGCAGAATAGTTAGATATATAAATGTCAGTGACCAATACAATTAGTAGTGTGTGTGTGCAAATTAGGTGACATGTATGTAATTAATAAAAGATTCTTATTGGGGGAAAAAATGGCGTGGGCTCCCGTGCAATTTTCCAATCCAGAGAGGGAAAGCTATCGACTGGGGGCCAATGTTTATAGCCTAGGAAGAAGTAAATACCTATGGATCTCCCAGGCTATGAATATCAGCCCGCAGCTGTATACAGTGTGTCCGTAAAGTCATGGTGCACTTTTGTCGCCCTTTCTCTGGCCAAATCATATCAGACCTGTTCATGAGGAGAGATAACAAGAACCAATCAAACAACACAAACTCATTTAAGCTTTTTCTGAGCCCCCAGTCAGATTAACTCCTGATAAACTGAACTCTGATTAATACACTGCCAGGTCTGTGACATCATGCAACCACAAGTTATAGTTTGGATGTGTGTATGGCAGCAAATGGAGCCCACATCAAACTGAACTGAATAGGTATGAAACTGAGAGAGTTTTTCTTTTATTGGGAGCAGATTTCACATTTCTATCGACTTTTGTTGCTTTCCAGTGACTGGTCAAAAGTGCACCATGACTTTACAGACACACTATATTTAGCGTTTACTGGCTATTAAAATAGGGGGGCCCCCAAAAAAATGACATAGGGTCCCCTTATAATTAATAGCCAGAAAAGGCTATGCAGACAGCTGCTGGCTGATATTCATAGCCTAGGAAGGTGCCATGGATATTGACCACCCCCCCCGGCTACAAACACCAGCTCTCAGCTAGCCCAGAAATGGTGCATCTGTAAAATAAGCCAATTCCGGCACTTAGCCTTTCTCTTCCCACTGCCCTGTAGCGGTGTCATATGGGGTAATAGTTTGGGAGTTGATGTGACCTTTGTATTGTAAGGTCACATCAAGCCCAATTTACTAATGGAGAGGTGTCATTAAGACACGTATCCATTACTAATCATATAGTCATTACAGGTTCTATAGAGACACAGCCAGAATAAAGTATTTTAATGAAATAAAACACTAAACACAGTTTTTCATCTTTATTATCCAGCTAATCCATGTGACGCCCTCGTTCTCCTGTAATAAATAGAAAAGAAAAAATATATATACCATACCTGTCCATCGTTCTGTCCCATGCCAGTAATCCATAAACAATAATTTGAAAGGTAACTCACCAAACCCTGACTAATGCACTAAGTAAGTACTTATGCCTTATGCAAGCCTCATCTGTGTGCAGTTTTTCCACTGGGCAGCCGGACCACAATTGGTTACTGGCTGTCCTTATCAGTGGAATGCACCTGTGCTGCCCCAACCTTTATCAATGGGGTTCTGCTGCATCCTGCCAGTGCATTAGTCAGGGTTTGGTGAGTTACCTTTCAAATGATTTTTCATGCCAGTAATCCATAACGGGAAAATACAGCTTGCAACCAGGAGCGGTGCTAAGACGCGACCGCCCCGGATGCAAACTACTGGTGAACGAATGAGATGATGCCAGCGCAGCTACAGAGACTAGCAGTGACATGACCGAGTCTGCCCTCCCTGCCGGCCTGAACTGCGATGAACTCTGCAGCGTGGGAAAATGAACAAGCATTAGGCTGTTTGCCCACTTTGATGCCAGTTCTGATACCCATAATCCATTTGGGACAGACTGGAGGAACCTGGTTTTGATGCAGGGCATCACTAGCTGTGTATTCTTAGTGTGACATCAGTGGCCCAAAGTCATTTAACCCCTTAAAAACATCAGTTACTTATTCAAATCTGTGAAAATTGTCTGTTTGCCCACTTTGATGCCAATTCTGATGCCCGGAACCCATATGGGCCAGGCTGGAGGGACCTGGGTTTGATGCGGGGCATCACTTTATGTGTACTCATAGTGTGAGATCAGTGGCCCAAAGTCATTTAACCCCATTTGGGCCAGGCTGGAGGGACCTGGGTTTGATGTGTGCCATCACTATCTATGTATTCTTAATGTGACATCAGTGGCCCAAAGTCATTTAACCCCTTAAAAACATCAGTTACTTATTCAAATCTGTGAAAATTGGCTGTTTGCCCACTTTGATGCCAATTCTGATGCCCAGAACCCATTTGGGCCAGGCTGGAGGGACCTGGGTTTGATTCGGGGCATCACTTTATGTGTACTCAGAGTGTGAGATCAGTGGCCCAAAGTCATTTAACCCCTATAAAACATCAGTTACTTATTCAAATCTGTAAAAATTGGCTGTTTGCCCACTTTTATGCCAATTCTGATGCCCAAAACCCATTTGGGCCAGGATGGAGGGACCTGGGTTTGATGCAGGGCATCACTATCTGAGTATTCTTAGTGTGAGATCAGTGGCCCAAAGTCATTTAACCCCTTAAAATCATCAGTTACTTATTCAAACCTGTGAAAATCGACTGTGTGCCCACTTTGATGCCAGTTCTGGTGCCCATAACCCATTCGGGCCAGGCTGGCGAGACCTGATTTTGATGTGGGGCTTCCTGTTCTATATGTCAGCAGTGTGATATCAGTGGCCCAAAGTCATTTAACCCTTTCATTAACTCCCTTTGTTGCCCACTACGATGCCCATTTTTGTGCCATTTTATTTTAAGTGTATTCACATCAGGGCACCTCGCTGCATTTTTTATTATTGTGATGCTTATTTTTTGTTAAAGCTATGAAAAACAGAAAAGAAAAAATTACCGAATAAGAAACTGACGAATAAGAAACCAACTTCAGCTCCGAATAAGAAACTGGACGAATAAAAAAACAACTTCATGGATGAATAAGAAGCCAACTTCAGCTTTGTACATCCCCCTAAGATCTACTATATCCCTCTGGCACCCTACATCCCCCTATGAGCTACTATATTCCCCTGTCACCCTACATCCCCCTATGCCCCACTATATCCCCCTGGCACACTACATCCCCTATGCTCTACTGTATTCCCCAGGCACCCTACATCCCCCTATGCCCAACTATATCCCCATGGCACCCTACATCCCCTATGCTCTACTATATCCCCGTGGCACAGTACATCCCCCTATGCTCTACTATATCCCCCTGGCACACTACAACCCCCTATGCTCTACTATATTCCCCTGGCACCCAACATCCTCCTATGCTCTACTATATCTCCCTGTCATCCTACATTCCCCTATGCCCCACTATATCCCCTGTCACCCTTTAGCTCCTGTGTAGAGTCAGTGGGCCATAGGCTGTGTGCATATGTCGTCCGCTCAGTTTTCCTTGGCGGTTTTGGCTTCATTCCCTCTGCCACTGGCATCTGTCTCGTACAGAAAGCAGGCAACTACACGGCAGAAGCTACAGGAAGAAAATGAGTTTCTAATCAACCTGTAGGAGGGTATGTGTCCACGATCCGAGTTGGACGCTGTGTACTTATGCAGAATCAAACCTGCAGCTGCGACAGCGTAGAGGATGGGATTTCAAGAAATTTTGTGCCCACTATGCGTCCACAGATGCCCACAGATCACCCGTGGACACTGACTTGCCACGTCTTTCCAGACTGCAGCATATCAAATTCTCTTATGGAGACGCGAGTCTCCGCAAGAGAAATTTCACCCATAGGATGTATTGGATATGGTGATTCCGCATGGCTCAGTGAACACATGCGGATTCACCTGCGTTCAGTAGACGGCAACGCTTTGGACATAGCGAACATGCGCTGTATCCAAATTGCTGGTTCTTCCTTATCGTGAGCACCCTGCCTAAGATGGAATATTTACACAGCAACATCGATTTGACATTGATGTGCTGTGTGCCCATTATTTGGGGCGCTTTTGCGACCATTATTCAGGCAGGATCAGCCTGAAAAATAACAATATTATAGCTAGTTGTATTGGACAATGCTGAAGTTGGTTTCTTATTTGTTCAGTTTCTTATTCAGGGCTGAGGTTCGTTTCTATTCGGCAGTTTCTCATTTTGCAGTTTTTTTACAGTCTTTTACGGGTTTAACAACAAAAATCAGAATAATAAACAACAAAGCAGCGAGGTGCCCTGATGTGAATACACTTTAAAATCAGCGACAAAAATTATAAAACTGGCACAAAAATGGGCATCAAGGTAGCCACCAAAGTGCGTTATTGAAGGGGTTAACTGATTTTGGGCCACTGATCTTAAAATGCGGACACCCAGTTAGTGATGCCTTACATTAAAATTTAGGTCACTTCGGCCTGGCCCAAATGTGTTCTTGGCTGGCATCAAATTAGGCAAATAGCCAAATTTCATATTTTAATAAGTGATGCCTTACATTAAAATTCAGGTCACTTTGGCCTGGCCCAGATGTGTTCTTGGCTGGCATCAAATTAGGCAAATAGCCAATTTTCATATTTGAATAAGTGACTGGTGTTTTAAGGGGTTAAATGACTGGCCCACTGAACTCACCAGACTTGGACAAATGGGTTCTGGCATCAAACTGGGCAAAGGCTGCTGTGGCTCACAGTTAGCATGGGGATGTGGAAACCACAAAAATTACGACCAATAGATCCAAGTAAAAAAACATATATACTTTATTAAGGAAAATACACAGAACAGGAAAAATGGGGAACATGTGCAAAGAGAGCAAAGTGCTGCAGTGTTAGAGGACACTGTTGTGAGTTCATTTTCCCCTTCGTCACTGGGGTCTGGTGAACTCCCTATTCTGGTGAAGGAAGGTAATGAGCCTGATTATCAGGCACCTGAGTCTAATGAGGATGACTGGCTGAGTGGAGTCATGGACTGGATATAAGGCTGCCGACGCCCTTCTGCCCTGCGGGTGATTTCTCTGTGGACTTCTAGGACACCAGTCTGATTCCTGCTCCTCTAAAGCTAAGTTTTCTGTTTTGCCTGTTAGCTTTTTTGTTTTGTTTTTTGTTTTCCTTGCTTTTCAGTATTCTGCCATTCCCTGCTGGGGTGAGCTGAATCTCCTTTTGCCTGTAGCTCTGTCTTCAGTATATTCCTGAGTACTGACATAGCTTTTTTGAAGCCTAGCGTCTTCAGGGCCTTTTTCACTGTCAGTCTGTTGGCTCTTATTTTCATAGGGTTTTTCACGGATTGCAGACAGCAGCCTTCCTGTCCTTTTCTATCTAGTTAGCTTGGGCCCCTCTTTGCTCAGTCTGTCTTTCTGTCTGTGTTAGTGTTTTCATCTTGCTTCACCGTCATTATATGTTGGGGGCTGCCTATTGCTTTGGGGTCTGCCCTGGGGCAGTTTAGATTTCCCCTTTCTTTCTTTAGGCCTATTTAATTCTCCGGCTGTGATCGAGGGGTCTAGGGCATCGTAGGAACCCCCCACGGCTAATGCTAGTTGTGTTGATAGGTTCAGGGGTCTGCAATCCGATAGCTGCCAACTTCTCTGGTTTTCTGGACTTAGCTAGCATTTCTGTTTTTGCCTCCTACGGTGACTCAATCATAACAGAATCACCCGCCATACCGCAGATCCTAGGGTACTCAATAGCAGGAAAGAATTGTGTTTAAAAAAAAAAAAAAAAAAAGTGTGTGTATATTCTTTCCTCTATATCTCTGAGGCCGTAGGGGGAATTTTTTTTCTCTCTCAATGGAGATAAAGCAATTGTCTGATCATGTGGAGCAGCTCGCTGCGGAAGTACGGGGAATTTCCGCCTACCTTGCTCGTTCGCATGCTGTTGAACCAAAGATCCCTACACCTGATGTATTTTTTGGGGATCGATCTAAATTTTTGAGTTTCAAAAATAATTGTAAATTATTTTTTGCCTTGAAGCCTAACTCGTTAGGGAGCTCCGCACAGCAGGTTAAAATTGTCATCTCTTTGCTGCGTGGCGATCCCCAGGATTGGGCGTTTTCTTTGAAACCAGATGATCCTATTCTGACTAATGTGAACGCATTCTTTCAAGCTTTGGGGTTGTTGTATGACGAACCTAATGCTATTGATCAGGCTGAAAAGACCCTGTTGGCATTGAACCAGGGTCGAGATTCTGCAGAGTTGTACTGTCAAAAGTTCCAAAAGTGGGCGGTCCTTACTACCTGGAATGATAATGCCTTGGCTGCTCTCTTTCGGAAGGGTTTGTCAGAAGCCGTAAAAGATACTATGGTGGGATTTCCTGTTCCCTCTGGTCTGGACGATTCTATGTCATTAGCCATTCAGGTTGATCGGCGTTTACGTGAACGCAGGATTGCATGAGAGGTGTTGCCACTGGTTGAACAGACGTCTGAACCTATGCAATGTGATAGAGTTTTGTCTAAGGCGCAACGTCAGGAGTTCAGAAGGCGTAATAAGCTGTGTTTTTCCTGTGGAGATGCCTCGCATATTATTTCTGTTTGTCCTAAACGAGAGAAACGCTTTGCACACACGTTTTCTGTTGGTGGTGTTCAACCTAAGTTTCTTCTGGCAATTACTCTGATCTGCTCCCTGTCCACATTTTCCACTAAGGCTTTTGTGGATTCGGGAGCAGCGCTAAACCTAATGGACTTGGATTTTGCTAAACGTTGTGGATTTCCGATGACACCTCTGCAGACGCCTATCCCTTTGAGGGGGATTGATGCTACTCCTTTGGCTAAAAATAAACCCCAGTTTTAGACCCAGGTGGTCATGCGGGTCGCCCCAGACCATCAAGAAAATTGCAGATTTTTGGTATTGCATGGTCTGCATGATGCCGTTGTTCTGGGGTTTCCCTGGTTGCAAATTCATAATCCAGTTTTGGATTGGAAATCTGTGTCTGTGGTGAGTTGGGGTTGTCGGTGTGCCTTTAGTGAGGCTCCAGTTTTTTCCACCTCTCCTCAGTCGCATGATGTTCCTGACTATTTGGCGGACTTTTATGATGTATTTAGTGAGAATGAGTCTGCGTCCTTGCCTCCTCATAGGAGTTATGACTGTGCAATTGAACTAAGCCCGGGGTGTAAATTTCCCAAGGGTCGGCTCTTCAATTTATCTGTACCCGAACACGAGGCTATGCGGTCCTATATTAAGGAGGTGTTGGAGAAGGGTCATATTAGACCATCCTCTTCACCCTTAGGTGCCGGGTTTTTTTTGTGGCCAAAAAGGATGGTTCTTTAAGGCCTTGTATTGATTATCGTGCCCTCAATAAAATTACTATTAAATATCAGTATCCGTTACCCCTGATTTCGGATCTATTCTCTAGAGTTAGAGGTGCTTGCTGGTTTACCAAGCTTGACCTCAGGGGGGCGTATAATCTTATCCGCATTAAGCAGGGGGATGAATGGAAGACGGCGTTTAATACTCCGGAGGGACATTTTGAGTACCTGGTGATGCCTTTTGGGCTCACTAATGCCCCTTCTGTCTTCCAGTGCTTCATGAACGATATTTTCCGAGACTTTGTCGATAAATTTTTGATTATCTATCTGGATGAAATTTTGATCTTCTCCAAGGATTGGGATTCTCATGTGGAACATATTCGGACTGTGTTCCGGATCTTGAGGGAGAATTCCCTGTATGTCAAAGGATCAAAATGCCTTTTTGGAGTACAGAGGATTTCATTTTTGGGATTTATTTTGTCTCCGTCAACTATTGAAATGGACCCGGCCAAGGTACAGGCCATTTATGATTGGGTTCAGCCCACTTCTTTGAAGGCCCTCCAGAAGTTTTTGGGTTTTGCTAATTTTTATCGGAAATTTATAGCAAAATTTTCTAGTATTGCCAAGCCATTGACTGATCTGACTAAGAAGGGTGCTGATGTGTTGAATTGGTCTCCTGAGGCTGTTGCTTCCTTTCAGGAGCTGAAGCGAAGATTTACCTCCGCCCCGGTTTTGCGGCAACCTGATGTCTCACTCCCGTTCCAGGTAGAGGTGGATGCTTCTGAGATTGGTGCAGGAGCTGTTTTGTCCCAAAAGGATCCTGTAACATCTAAAATGAATCCCTGTGCTTTCTTTTCCCGAAAGTTCTCTCCATCTGAACGTAACTATGATGTGGGGAATCGGGAACTGTTGGCCATGAAATGGGCATTTGAGGAGTGGAGACATTGGTTGGAGGGAGCTAAACATCAAGTTGTGGTCCTCACTGACCACAAGAATTTGATTTACCTAGAGTCGGCTAAACGCTTGAACCCTAGACAGGCTAGGTGGGCCTTGTTTTTTACACGTTTTGATTTTGTGGTCTCTTTTCTTCCTGGAACTAAGAATGTCAAGGCAGACGCCCTCTCTAGGAGTTTCTTTGCTGATTCTCCTGTGGTGACCAAGCCTGCTACCATCTTAGGCGAAGGGGTAGTTCTTTCTGCCATCTCGCCCGATTTGAGACTTGCTCTGCAAGAGTTTCAGGAGGACAAACCTGAGCGTTGTCCCAGTGGAAAGTTGTATGTTCCTGACCAGTGGAAGAAGAGAGTGATGTCTGAAGTTCATTGCTCTGCATTGGCTGGTCATCCAGGTATTTTTGGTACTAGAGATCTGGTGAGTCGCTCTTTTTGGTGGCCCACCTTGTCTCATGATGTCAGGAATTTTGTGCAGTCCTGTGGGACTTGCTCCCGGTCTAAATCTTGTTCTCGCTCTAGTGGGTTGTTGATGCCTTTGCCGGTTCCCAGGAGGCCATGGACCCATATTTCAATGCATTTCATCTCTGATATGCCGGTCTCTCAAAGAATGACTGTTATTTGGGTGATTTGTGATAGGTTCTCTAAGATGGTTCATCTTGTACCACTCCCTAAGTTGCCATCTTCCTCTGAGTTGGTGCCCCTGTTTTTGCAACAGGTGGTTCGCTTACACGGGATTCCTGAGAATATTGTATCTGACAGAGGAGTTCAGTTTGTGTCTAGATTTTGGAGGACTTTCTGTTCCAAGCTGGGAATTCAGTTGTCCCTCTCCTCTGCTTTTCACCCTCAGACCAATGGGCAGACAGAGAGAACAAACCAGACCTTGGAGTCGTATTTGAGATGTTTTATTTCCGCTGATCAGAATGATTGGGTTTCATTTTTGCCCTTGGCCGAATTTGCTTTAAATAATAGAGCTAGTTCTGTCACTTTGATGTCACCTTTTTTTTGTAACTTTGGGTTTCATCCTCGATTTTCTTCAGGGCAGGTGGAGCCTTCTGCCTGCCCAGGTGTTGACACTGTGGTGGAGAGAATGCACCAGATCTGGGACCAATTGGTGGATAAGTTATCTCTCTCCCAGGAAAAGGCCCAGCGGTTTTCCAATCGACATAGGACCATTGGTCCCCAGTTTAAGATTGGTGATATGGTGTGGTTATCATCAAAAAATATTGCTATGAAGGTGGCTTCTCCTAAGTTTAAGCCTAGATTTATTGGACCTTACAAGATTTTGGAGATTATTAATCCGGTCTCTTTTCGTTTGGCTCTTCCTGTCACATTTAAAATCCATAATGTGTTCCATAAGTCCTTGTTGAAGAGGTTTGTTGAACCAGTTGTTCCTGGGGTGGCACCTCCAGACCCTGTATTGGTTGAAGGTAACATGGAATATGAGGTAGAGAAAATACTGGATTCCCATCTGGCTAGACGGAGACTCCAGTATTTGGTTAAGTGGAAGGGTTATGGTCAGGAGGATAATTCCTGGGTCTCTGCCTCTGATATTCATGCCAAAAGATTGGTGCGTGCATTTCATCAGGCTCACCCTGATCGCCCTGGTGGCGTGGTTGAGGGCTCGGTGACCCCTCCTCAAGGGGGAGGTACTGTTGTGAGTTCATTTTCCCCTTCGTCACTGGGGTCTGGGGAACTCCCTATTCTGGTGAAGGAAGGTAATGAGCCTGATTATCAGGCACCTGAGTCTAATGAGGATGACTGGCTGAGTGGAGTCACGGACTGGATATAAGGCTGCCGACGCCCTTCTGCCCTGTGGGTGATTTCTCTGTGGACTTCTAGGACACCAGTCTGATTCCTGCTCCTCTAAAGCTAAGTTTTCTGTTTTGCCTGTTAGCTTTTTTGTTTTGTTTTTTGTTTTCTTTGCTTTTCAGTATTCTGCCATTCCCTGCCGGGGTGAGCTGAATCTCCTTTTGCCTGTAGCTCTGTCTTCAGTATATTCCTGAGTACTGACATAGCTTTTTTGAAGCCTAGCGTCTTCAGGGCCTTTTTCACTGTCAGTCTGTTGGCTCTTATTTTCATAGGGATTTTCACGGATTGCAGACAGCAGCCTTCCTGTCCTTTTCTATCTAGTTAGCTTGGACCCCTCTTTGCTCAGTCTGTCTTTCTGTCTGTGTTAGTGTTTTCATCTTGCTTCACCGTCATTATATGTTGGGGGCTGCCTATTGCTTTGGGGTCTGCTCTGGGGCAGTTTAGATTTCCCCTTTCTTTCTTTAGGCCTATTTAATTCTCCGGCTGTGATCGAGGGGTCTAGGGCATCGTAGGAACCCCCCACGGCTACTGCTAGTTGTGTTGATAGGTTCAGGGGTCTGCAATCCGATAGCTGCCAACTTCTCTGGTTTTCTGGACTTAGCTAGCATTTCTGTTTTTGCCTCCTACGGTGACTCAATCATAACAGGACACGTGACCTACCCTGACCATATTTACATATACATAAGTATGCAATTAAATTAAGGTAAGTACCACCTTCACTGAGGACCAACTTAGCCTTACAGCCCTTGGATCTGCAAAGGAGTCTGAAAGACCCCCCCTTTTTTTTTTTTCGGCTATCAATACACATCCGTGCCAGTTTACAATGTGACTAAATCACAGATAGATATAAATATAAATACACAGGCAATGTGATATCCTGACGAAGGAGATTCTCTCCGAAACGCGCGTCGGGGTGACGCGTTGACTAGCCGGCCTTCTATAGTCCTTCTTCTGAGGTAATGTTCCGCTCTGGTACCGTCCACCCCTATGTGGGAGGGCGGATTATGGGCCATGTTTAGGGGTGGATAATATGCCCTGGCCTCTCGGGATATCACATTGCCTGTGTATTTATATTTATATCTATCTGTAATTTAGTCACATTGTAAAAATTGTAGATTGGCACGGGTGTGTATTGGTAGCCGAAAAAAAAAAGGGGGGGGTCTTTCAGACTCCTTTGCAGATCCAAGGGCTGTAAGGCTAAGTTGGTCCTCAGTGAAGGTGGTACTTACCTTAATTTAATTGCATACTTATGTATATGTAAATATGGTCAGGGTAAGTCACATGTCCTCTAGCACTGCAGCACTTTGCTCTCTTTGCACATGTTCTGTGTATTTTCCTTAATAAAGTATATATTTTTTTACTTAGATCTATTGGTTGTAATTTTTGTGGTTTCCACATCCCCATGCTATATGTCGTGAGCGACTGATCCTCCGTTTATCCAATACTATCGGCATCTGATATTGGTAGTTCACATGATGCTGTTTTATACCTTTGCTTGTTTGCTATGTGGCTCACAGTTGTATAAAGGGTCGTAACCTGCAGCTTACAAATAAAGTATCCCAAAATGTCCTAAAGTAAATAGCGGCACTTGTATATAACAACAGACATGTATGGAGAAAGTAAAACGCTCAATTCAAAATGTAAATCTTTATTATTCCATAAAAAAGATAAAATACAAATATTTTAAAGGGCGTCAATGCAGAGTTACTGTGTCATTCAGGCAATAGTAAAGATCTTTAAAAAGTATAGTATCCGTCAGGTGCCATGGTATAGTATATACCAAAAAACTATGTTCAATAAGTGATCAGGTAAACCAATAAATTGCTATGTGTAAGAAAAAAATTCAGTTTAATATAGAAAATGTAATACACCCAAATGACCAAGTGGTTATAACTAGGAAGTGCAGTCAATAGCAAATGGCTAATCGTTGCTCAAAACCTAACTAGACATAATGGCCATACATATAAAATGCAGTGCAAAAGATCACTTGTCACTAGAGATACCCTAACAGTAGGGTTTGGGGTCTTTACCGAACACCTGACCGGTTGTAAAAAGGTTACTTCTGGTCACAGGCGACAGCTGATGAGGAAGTACTACTCCCATCAGCCTATTCATCAACCGGCACCTATGCAATAAAAAAATGACGTGGGGCAGCATCTCAAGGAGATGGGAGGCGCTGGACCTGCGACACCCATCAGACCGGACCGCCCCCCCGGGTGAGTATAATAAAACTTATTTTTCTTATTTTGCAGGTCGGATCGGGGGCTTATCTACAGCATTATAAAATGCTGTAGATAAGCCCTGAAAGGCAGCAACCGCATCTTATAGTGGCCAAAACAGCTGACAGGTTCCTTTTAAGCACATTGGCGCGTGTGCAGTTCATCTAAAGTGTTCCATTCAGACATTTGGCACGCATGCACGTCACGTGCTGATTTGTATTGGAGGACGTGGACACGCGCAGTCTTACTGAGTATCACTAGTGCAAGCGTAAATGAATACAAAGGACCCTCTAGTGACTATACCTTCAGAGTAAATGACGTGTATAAATACTACTGACATGCGCCGTTAACCTGCAGTAGACAGGCTTCAGCTGTGTTACACATGGAGACCTCTCCCCTTACCTCTAACTGACATCTTGGGGCAGAGGTGATTAATGTGAGGGGTATTTATATAGTGTAGCATTGCTGCTCACTTAGGAGTGTTCTGACGTATTACAGGAACCATTTCTATTTAAAGTCCCGCTGGTTTATTGCAGTCCTCACAGGAAACTGAAATAAAGACCTTGTCTGGCTCAAAGTATAACATAAAGTCCATACAATAGGGCCGGTTAGCCTGCCTGACTTGGGAGTTCAGCTTCTTAGTCCTTTAGCAAAGGTAGTCTCCAGCAGATTTGCACACTTCTGTCCACATAGCCATCTATGAGACAAACAGGTCCTCAATCTACAAATGAACCACACCCAGGGGTAGAGCTATGATGAGCAGCCTCTCCCAACTCATCAACTGCTCTCAATCTGTCATGGCCGGACAACCCCTTCTAGTCCTATATGTACTAAAGCATTACTTCAAGTTTACGTCCCAACTATTAGGTGTCCGATAGCCACCTTACGATGGGTTAAGTCACACATCATGAGACCTGCAATCAAGCCACAGAATCTACTCAACATAATTTCCTGATGCCATGCTCACCTTTAACCCCCCAAGGGTGGTTTGCAAGTTAATGGCCAGGCCAATTTTTACAATTATGACCACTGTCCCTTTATGAGGTAATAACTCTGCAACGCTTCCATGGATCCCGGGGATTCTGACATTGTTTTCTCGTGACATATTGTACTTCGTGATAGTGGTAAAATTTCTTTGCTATTACTTGCGTTTATTTGTGACAAAAATGGAAATCTGGTGAAAATTTTGAAAATTTCGCAATTTTCTAACTGTGAATTTTCATGCCCTTAAATCACAGAGATATGTCACTTGTTAGAAAGTTATAAGGGTTAAAAGTTAAACAGCGATTTCTCATTTTTACAAAACATTTTTTTTAGGGACCACATCGCATTTGAAGTCAGTTTGAGGGGTCTATATGATAGAAAATACCCAAAACTGACACAATTCTAAAAACTGCACCCCTAAAGGTGCTCAAAACCACATTCAAGAAGTTTATTAACCCTCCAGGTGCTTCACAGGAATTTTTGGAATGGTTTTTTTAAAAAAAAAGAACGTTTACCTTTTTTTCACAAAAATTTTCTTTAGATTGAATTCTTTGCTTTTACCAAGGGTAAAAGTTGTTGTGCAATTTGTCCTGAGTACGCTAATACCACATATGTGCAGATAAACCACTGTTTGGGCACATGGCAGAGCTCGGAAGGGAATGAGCGCCGTTTGACTTTTCAATGCAAAATTGGCTGGAGTTAAGATCAGACGCAATGTCACGTTTGGAGAGCCCCTGATGTGCCTAAACAGTGGAAACCCCCCACAATTGACACCATTTTGGAAACTAGACCCCATAAGGAACTTATCTAGATGTGTGGTGAGCACTTTGAACCCCCCAAATGCTTCACAGAAGTTTATAACGTAGAGCCATAAAAATAAAAAATCATTTTTTTTCACAAAATCTTTTCGCCCCCAATTTTTTATTTTCCCAAGGGTAACAAAAGAAATTGGACGCCAAAAGTTGTGCAAATTGTCCTGAGTACGCTGATAACCCTTATGTGGGGGTAAACCGTTGTTTGGGTGCATGGCAGAGCTCAGAAAGGAAGGAGCACCAAATTTTACTGTTCGCAGGTGTCATGACCCACTGGGAGAGCCCGTGAGGTGCCAAAACAGCAGACCCCCCATAAGTGACCCCATTTTACGAACTACACCTCACAATAAATTCATTTAGGTGTGTAGTGATCATATTGGCATCATGGGTGCGTCACAGAATTTTATACCATTGGGCAGTGAGGACAAAATAACTACATTTTTACCACTAAAATTTAATTTTAGCCAAAGATTTTACATTTTTACACAAGAAGTGAGTAAAAATGGCAACAAAATTTGTCCCACTATTTTTACTGAACGTGGCAATACCCCATATGTGGCTGTACAAGTGCTACTTAGCCATGCGGAGAGACTCGGGAGGAATGGAGCGCTATTTGCCTATTCAAGTGAATGGGTCTGTGCACATGTCAGTGTGTTTCCAAGGACCGTGTGCCCGTGGGCAAAACACATGGACATGTCTGTTTTTTAACTTTAGCACGGGCCATAAAATGTCCTCCACACATGCATACACATAAAACACATTGATTTCATCCATGTGACACGCATTGGCGCCGGGGAAGTGTTACAGTAAGCGCTGTTCCCCTGCTTTGGGTGCTGTACGTGGCTCTCATCATTCTCCCCTGCTCTGCCGGCGATCGGCGCGAGCAGGGGAGAATGATGAAAGTTACATTAAAGTAATAAAAGAAACAGCAGGCAGTAGCTGATGGGACTATTACTCCCATCAGCCTACCCCTGCCGCTGCTAATAACAGTGACACGTCACCAAACCGCAAAACTTCACACAAGGCAAAATAAAATTAAAATAAATCTTTATTGAAAAATATCACAAGATAAAAGGCCAAACAGGTACCACAGGTTCAGAAAAAGAAGGTGGGTAACCCAAGGAGTGTCACGTCGCAGCCAGACTCAGGGCCTGCTGTTCCGGCGTCGGCCACTAGGAGGCGCCGGACGTCACTGCCAGACTCAGGGCCTGCAGTTCCGGTCTCGGCCACTCGGGGGCGCCGGACCGTCACGTCGCCGTCGGACTCAGGGCCTGCTGTTCCGGCGTCGGCCACTAGGAGGCGCCGGACGTCACTGCCAGACTCAGGGCCTGCAGTTCCGGTCTCGGCCACTCGGGGGCGCCGGACCGTCACATCGCCGTCGGACTCAGGGACGGCTATTCCTGCCTCAGCCACTGGGAGGTGCCGTGGTTCGCTCCAGGGTGAGGGTGGTGGCAGAGAGGGGGCTCCTGCACAGGCATCTGGTGGGCGCAGGCTCCGCCCCTCTGTCAGTCATGTAGGGCTTACTGCATGTCCATCTGGCCTGGTCCGGGGGCGGTCCTGGTTACATCATCGGGCCGGGAACCTGTGAGGGAGGACCTGATCCCTCAAATACCTGGGGACTGGTCTTGCAAGCCGCCGGATATATTCTTGGTTCCCCTGCATGTTACTGTGTGAATTTCTATAGTGTATACTCTGACCTCAGCCTGGATTCTTGACCATTCTATTGCCTGCCGTTTTTGTACCTCCGCCTCTCTTCCGACTTTTTGACGCTGACCTTTGCTTGGATTCCTGACTCTCCTTCTGCCTGCTGATTCTGTACCTCGCTGCCCTCCTGGTTTTACTGACCCTGGCCTGGACTTTTGACTCTCCCTCTGTCTGCTGATTTTGTGCCTCTGCGGCGCCCTGGTCTCAGACTCCTGCATCCTGACCTTGATTACGGGTTTTAGTTTTGACCCCTTGGTGGCCGTCCTGCTCTGGTCCACTGCTAATCTAGACAGCTACCTCCTGGACCTTGCTACAATTCCAGATCCCTGTATAGGGGTTAAGGGTCTCGGGGTTACTCGGGGTGCTGTCCCCACTGCAGCCCAGATTCGCAGACGGCCGTCACATTATATCCGGCCCATTAAGAACTGCTTTTTGTGTATATTTCCATCATATATAAAAGCAGTCTCCTGATTTTTTTTTTTTTCCCTGAGCTGATTACCTGGCCTACACCTGCTCCAGTGCACAGTCTGAAGGAATACTCCCATCTTCCTATACCATCATGCTGGAGGCTTCAAGGGAAATGCTGAGCGTCAGAAATCCACATTCCTGGGACGTCTGCCTCTGGGCAGCTCTGGTCGTGCTGTCCCAGAGGCTCAGGTATTGCCCGCAAATGCGGCTAAACTTTTGTTACCCATTTCTCTCTTATTTTCAAAGAAATCTTTGTGTGTGAAGGCCTATGTGGATTGTGGTTCCGCAGGCAACTTCATAGATTTTTTGCTTGCAAGGAAACTCGGTGTACCTCTTTTAAGGCTTAATGCCCCTATTCAAACCACGGAGATTAATGGTACATCCATTATCCAGGGTGGAGTGGAATTTGTTACTACAGAGATTGTCAGTGGGGGCATTACACACAGAACATATGTCATTTTTTGTTATTTCCAATTTATCACATGCAGTTGTGTTAGGTATGCCATGGTTGCGCCAGCATAATCCTATTATTGACTGGCACCAAGGGGATATCGTGCGCTGGAGTCCACAGTGTCAGAATCACTGTATGTCGCTGTCAGTGAACCAAATTAAAATTAAAACACCCTTTATACCTTACGCATTAAGGGACTATGAGGACGTCTTTTCCATAGTGGAGTCTGAGAAATTACCGCCTCATAGAGAGTATGACTGTCCTATAGACTTGGTTCCAAGTGCTCGTCTCCCTAAGGGGAGAATATTTAACCTCTCTGGTCCTGAGCGTGTAGCCATGAAGGACTACATAGCGGACAGCTTGCAAAAAGGTTTTATTAGACCCTCCACTTCACCTGTAGGGGCTGGGTTTTTCTTTGTAGAAAAACAAGATGGTGGACTCAGACCGTGTATTGATTATCGTGAGCTGAACGCGATTACTGTGAAAAATCAGTATCCGCTTCCACTCATCCCTGATCTGTTTAATCAGCTACTAGGAGCCTGTTGGTTCACTAAGCTTGATCTCCGGGGGGCTTACAATCTGGTTCGCATAAGAAATGGGGATGAGTGGAAAACAGCCTTTAACACACCTCTTGGTCATTTTGAGTACCTTGTGATGCCGTTTGGATTGAGTAACGCGCCCGCCGTGTTCCAACACTTTGTGAATGATATATTCAGGGATATTTGTGGGGTATATGTAGTGGTTTATTTGGATGACATCCTGATTTACTCCGCTGATGTTCTTACACACGTGTAACATGTCCGTTCTGTACTCCAGAGACTTAGAGAACATTCTCTATACGCCAAGTTGGAGAAATGTGTTTTTATGGCTGAGGAGGTACAATTTTTGGGGTACATGATTTCTGCTAAGGGGTTTCGCATGGATCCTGCCAAGATCCGACCCATTAGAGAATGGGTACAACCTAAAACTCTAAAAGCGCTGCAGCGATTCTTGGGATTTACTAATTACTACCGTAAATTCATCAAAGGCTTCTCTGAGATCGCCAAACCGCTCACGGATCTGACCCGGAAGGGGGCTGATGTGGTTAATTGGAAGCCAGAGGCACTTCAGGCATTTTCTGTTTTAAAGGAGTGTTTTTCTGCCAACCCAATATTAATTCAGCCTGATCTAGATCGCCCCTTTGTGGTAGAGGTTGGGGTAGGTGCAGTGCTTTCCCAAGGCACTGCCTCTCTCACTCAACTCCGCCCATGTGCCTTCTTTTCCCGAAAATTGTCCCCTTCTGAGAAAAATTATGATATAGGGAATCGGGAATTGTTGGCCATAAAGTGGGCCTTCGAAGAATGGCGCCACTTTCTCGAAGGTGCTAAACACAAGGTTACCGTGATCACAGATCACAAGAACCTGACCTACTTGGAGTCAGCTAAAAGACTGAATCCTAGGCAGGCCAGGTGGGCCTTATTTTTCTCAAGGTTTAACTTTGTGATCACGTTTCGTCCAGGGACGAAAAATGTAAGGGCTGATGCCCTCTCTCGAAGTTTCTGCCCCTCACAGGCTGAGGACTCGGAACCAGTCCCAATACTGGCCAATGGGATCGTCGTGTCGGCCGTGTCTCTGGACCTTCTGGAGGAGATCCATAGATCCTCAGAACAAGTCCCGGACACGACGCCCCCCCAGAAATTGTTCGTTCCGGCCCCGTTGCGTCTACAAGTTATGAAAGAGTCGCATGACTCTGTCCTGGCAGGCCATCCTGGTGTTAATAATACAGCCAGACTTGTGACCAGGAATTTTTGGTGGCCGACGGTGGTTAAGGACTGCAAGGATTACGTACTGGCTTGCGAAACTTGTGCTCATGCTAAGTCCCCCCATAATCGGCCTGCCGGCTGGCTCCAGTCCTTGCCTGCCCCAGAGAGTCCATGGACCCACATCTCCATGGACTTCATTACTGACCTGCCACCCTCAGAAGGGAAGACATGTATCTGGGTGGTGGTAGACAGGTTCAGTAAGCAGTGCCATTTTGTTCCCCTGTCTGGACTAACTAATGCAGAAACGCTGAGTAAATTGTTCGTTATTCATGTAATACGACTGCATGGCGCCCCGGTGAATATCGTGTCCGACCGAGGAACCCAGTTCGTTTCTAAATTCTGGAGGGCGTTCTGCAAACGGATTGGCGTTGAATTATCCTTCTCCTCCGCTTACCACCCTGAGACCAATGGTCAAACTGAGCGCACTAACCAGGGCCTAGAGCAGTATCTCCGCTGTTATGTTTCGGAACATCAATCTGATTGGGTGGAACATCTCCCGTTAGCCGAATTCGCCCTAAATAACCAATACCAAGAATCCATCAAAACCACCCCGTTCTTCTGTGATCTTGGTTTACACCCACGTTTTGGTTCATTTTCGGCTAAGATGTCGGACCTCCCGGGGGTAGAGAAATCCATACATCACTTAAGGACCATCTGGTCAGAGGTGAACTCAAACTTGAAAGGCTCCCAAGTCAGACAGGCTTCGGCGGCAAATAAACGGCAGTCCAAGGGGCCGCACCTGGGAGTTGGGGACAAAGTTTGGCTGTCTACCAAGAACATTAAACTTAAGGTACCGTCTGCCAAACTGGGCCCCAGATTTATTGGTCCCTATGAGATTTTGGAGGTAATTAACCCGGTAGCCTTTCGCTTAAAGCTCCCTCAGTCCTTCAAAATACCCAACGTTTTCCACAAATCCCTCCTAAAAACGTACCACTCCCCAATTCAACCTGTCCAGTCCCCTCCTCCTCCAGTTTTGGTCAAGGGTACCTTGGAGTACGAAGTCCATGGTATCCTTGATTCCCGATTAGTGAGAGGGTCCGTGCAATACTTAGTGCATTGGAAGGGCTACGGCCCAGAGGAGAGGTCCTGGGTCCCCGCTGGTGACATCCATGCCAAGGGGTTAATTAGAAGATTTCACCTCCTTCACCCGGACAAACCGGGTTTTGAGGGTCCGGAGGCCCCTCTTAGAAGGGGGGGGTACTGTCACGTCGCAGCCAGACTCAGGGCCTGCTGTTCCGGCGTCGGCCACTAGGAGGCGCCGGACGTCACTGCCAGACTCAGGGCCTGCAGTTCCGGTCTCGGCCACTCGGGGGCGCCGGACCGTCACGTCGCCGTCGGACTCAGGGCCTGCTGTTCCGGCGTCGGCCACTAGGAGGCGCCGGACGTCACTGCCAGACTCAGGGCCTGCAGTTCCGGTCTCGGCCACTCGGGGGCGCCGGACCGTCACATCGCCGTCGGACTCAAGGACGGCTATTCCTGCCTCAGCCACTGGGAGGCGCCGTGGTTCGCTCCAGGGTGAGGGTGGTGGCAGAGAGGGGGCTCCTGCACAGGCATCTGGTGGGCTCAGGCTCCGCCCCTCTGTCAGTCATGTAGGGCTTACTGCATGTCCATCTGGCCTGGTCCGGGGGCGGTCCTGGTTACATCATCGGGCCGGGAACCTGTGAGGGAGGACCTGATCCCTCAAATACCTGGGGACTGGTCTTGCAAGCCGCCGGATATATTCTTGGTTCCCCTGCGTGTTACTGTGTGAATTTCTATAGTGTATACTCTGACCTCAGCCTGGATTCTTGACCATTCTATTGCCTGCCGTTTTTGTACCTCCGTCTCTCTTCCGACTTTTTGACGCTGACCTTTGCTTGGATTCCGGACTCTCCTTCTGCCTGCTGATTCTGTACCTCGCTGCCCTCCTGGTTTTACTGACCCTGGCCTGGACTTTTGACTCTCCCTCTGTCTGCTGATTTTGTGCCTCTGCGGCGCCCTGATCTCAGACTCCTGCATCCTGACCTTGATTACGGGTTTTAGTTTTGACCCTTGGTGGCCGTCCTGCTCTGGTCCACTGCTAATCTAGACAGCTACCTCCTGGGCCTTGCTACAATTCCAGATCCCTTTATAGGGGTTAAGGGTCTCGGGGTTACTCGGGGTGCTGTCCCCACTGCAGCCCAGATTCGCAGACGGCCGTCACAAGGAGTGACCAAGAACACTATAGTATATAACACTATATATTTTTTTTGCCTTGTGTGAAGTTTTGCGGTTTGGTGATGTGCTTATGTGTACTTCATGGCTTTGTTACAGGGATATAGTTAGGTGTTGTAATAACAGTGACAGCAAGAGCAACAGATGGGTTTATTCAGTCCGGTCCGGCGCCTCCCATCTTCTAGAGATGACGTCCTCCTTCCTAACTTCTGCCACGGCTCCTACGCAGGCGTACTTTATCTGCCCTGTTGAGGGCAGAGTAAAGTACTGCAGTACTGCTTGCACAGGAGAGCAGAAAGAACCAAAGAGGAGGACATCATCTCTAGAAGATGGGAAGGACTGGACCGCGACACCCACTGCACCTGACCCCGCCCCCGGTGAGTATAATTTAACTTGTTTTTCTTATCTTTCAGGATACATCGGGGGGTTTATCTACAGCATTACAGAATGATGTAGATAAGCCCTTGATGGCCGGGGCCGCAGCTTATAGGCTGAAAATGGCGTGACAGATTCCTTTAAATAGATGAATAAAGTGATGTTTTAATATACAGTCAGTGGTACAAAATCCAGACGTTTCGGGCTTAATTGACCTTCATCAGTGTACTGAAAAAAAAACAAGTATACAGAAAATAATGACTATAAAGATCAACAAGGCCTAATATGCCATGTAAAATGTAAATCCTTGTGAAGCACATTAAAATAAAAAACTAGATACAAGTGATCTAATAACACATGTGACCCAAGATAATGAGCAAAAGCAAAAACTGGTAAAAGGGATTTTAGGATTGAGGTGACCTACCCAACTGCTATGGTTGGTATGTAGATAATAAGGGAGAACAGAGCAGGTCATCCCTAAGAGCCTATGTGAGAAAGGGAATAATATAAATAGTGTATACTAGAGGTGGAAATAGTGGATTAAATAGTATCACCTGCTTAGTATTCCATGTTTGGTAAAACAGGTCTCATAAGAAAAGGGTATCTGTAAGTCAGAGCAGTGATAGTGAGTGGAAATATTAATGATAATAATTTAAAGTGAGGTAAGGTGAGGTAAAAAAATCCATACCTTCTAGTAATAATGGTGCTACAGTATTCATGCACCAGAGTATGTCTTGCGAGATGCAGTCTAGAAAATATATAGTAGTAAACACTACAACACTACAAGCAATAGGTGAGGCCAGTCCCTTAACAAATGTAATGAAGGGTTAACATACCGTTAGCAAGTGAAGTGACTGCTCATGTCTAACGCGGTGTCCACCGCTAGTTGCCGACCTATGTGACATAACGTTGGTGTGATATATCAGGAAGGGGTGGGACAATAAACAGGTCTGACCAATTGCATATCTTAGTGCAATGCTGGAATTGACGTGGTATGCTGGCATCTGTGCGCTCCAGAGATAGGAAGTGTACTGTGCGTTCCAAGAGACTGAGTAGTTGCTGATAGGTTCAGTAAATAGGCGCATTTTGTACCTTTGGCGGGCCTCCCTAATGCTGAGATTCTATCAAAACTATTCATTGAGCATGTGGTCTGAGGTCATGGTGTGCCTGTGAGTGTGGTGTCTGATAGAGGGGTGCAATTTGTGGCAAAATTCTGGAGGGCCTCTTGTAGAAGGCTGGGTATCAGTCTGAACTTTTCATCGGCCTACCAACCCGAGACCAACAGTCAGACTGAAAGGACGAAACAGTCTTTTGAGCAGATATTGCAGTGTCTTGCCATGTCTAGACAGGATGATTGGTGCTCTGCGGTACCCATGGAATTTGCTTTCAATTATCGTGTCAATCAGTCCAATGGTACTTCCCCATTCTTCTGCAACTATGGGTTTCACACTCACTTTGGTGAGTTTTCCTGACTAGATTTGTTAAGAGTAGAAAGAGTGGACCCTCTGGGTCACGGTACCAGGATCCCTGGGGTGAGCTGGCCAGGTGGTGCTGACCCCTATACAGGGACCGTTAGGAGCAGACCTGAAAGAGTTGAATACCGTGACAGCTGATACTGTTATGAATGAGTCACCGTAGGAGGCAAAAACAGAAATACTAGCTAAGTCCAGAAAACCAGAGAAGTTGGCAGCTATCGGATTGCAGACCCCTGAACCTATCAACAACAACTAGCAGTAGCCGTGGGGGGTTCCTACGGTGCCCTAGACCCCTCGATCACAGCTGGAGAACTAAATAGCCTAAAGACAGAAAGGGAAATGTAAACTGCCCCAGAGCAGACCCAAAGCAATAGGCAGCCCCCAACATATAATGACGGTGAAGCAAGATGAAAAAACACTCACACAGATAGAAAGATAGGCTGAGCAAATGATGGGGCCCAAGCTAACTAAATAGGACAGGATAGAAAAGCTGCTGTCTGCAATCCGCCAAAAACCCTATCAAAACAAGCCAACAGACTGATAGGGAAAAAAGCCCTGAAGACGCTAGGCTTCAAAAAGACTATATCAGTACTCAGGTATTTTCTGAAGACCGAGCAAAAAGGAATTCAGCTCACCCCAGCAGGGAATGGCAGAAATCCAGAAAAACAAGGCAAAACAAAACCAAAACACAAATGCAAAAAGCAGTGCAGAAAACTTAGCTTTTGAGGAGCAGGAATCAGACTGGTCTCCTAGAATCCCTCAGAGAAATCACCCGCAAGGCAGAAGGGCGTCGGCTGCCTTATATCCAGTCAGCAATTCCAGTCACCCAGTCATCATCATTCTGCTCAGGTGCTTGGTAATCAGCCTCACTACCTTCCTTCACCAGAAGAGGGAGTTCATCAGACCTCAATGGTGAAGGGGAAAATTAACTCACAACATGATACCAAGAGGGGCGGCTCAGATGCGGGTGAGAGAGACAAGGCAGAGCGACCGGGGTCAGGAGCGACCGGGGTCAGGAGCGACCGGGGTCAGGAGCGACTGGAGACTGGATTTACCAGACGGGGCCAGAGTACTGTACGGAAGGCACACGATAATCAGGCGCCTCCATGAGGGAGGAGCCGCCTGATATACCCAGTGTTGGAGCTTGATTGGTGATCACTCCACAGGGGTGGTGCAGAAGGGGTTAAGTGAGGAGAAGGGCGCGCGCCCGCAGCCCAAGGCGCATACCTGGAGCAGGACAGGAAGAGGAACCCTCGTGCTGAATCCCACGGGCTGCAGGACGGGAGGATGAGGGTGTCGTGTGGCGGCCAGAGCGGTAAGCGGGGATCCGAGGGGGAACCCTGGGAACAGCAGCAGGAAGAGCGGGACCCGGTGAGATAGGTGATGCCGGCCCCGACCTGACAGGCGGTGGCGGTACAGTCATGACAGTACCCCCCCTTTACATCTCCTCCTTCTGAGATTGGCCAAGAATCTGTCCATGATGTGAGGAGCATCAACATTCTCTCGCGGTTCCCAAGACCTCTCCTCAGGCCCGAACCCTCTTCAATCGATGAGAAAAAAGGTCTTTCCCCTAACCCTTTTCATGGTCAAAATATCCCTCACTTCGAAGACGTCATTGGCCCCTACTGGCTGAGGAACAATGGGAGGCGCAGGACAGAACTGATTGAGGATGACTGGTTTCAGGAGCGAGACATGGAAGGCGTTATGGACCCGGAGTGAAGCAGGCCGCCTCAATCTGTAGGCCGTATTGTTGATGCGTCCAAGAATCTCGAAGGGACCGATGTACCGGGGGACCCAATTTATACGAAGGGATTTTCAAGCGGATGTGCTTTGTCGACAGCCAGACTTTGTCTCCTGGATGGTATGGTGGGAGATGTCGGCATGTTTTTTCGTCTGGGCCGCAGCTTGTATAAGAGCCTCTTTTGGTCTTCCTCCAGACCTGGGAAAACTCTTGGGAGAGGGCATTGGCGGTGGGTACGCCGGAGGATGAAGATACTGGAAGAGGCACACCTGGATTCTGACTGGAGACCACAAAAAACAGAGACTTGGTGGTGGATTCATTGGAGTGATTATTATGGGCGAACTCTGCCCATGGAAGAATATCGACCCAATTGTCATGATGGGCGTTAGAGAAGTTCCGCAGGTAGGAGGTCAAGACTTGGTTGACCCGTTCGACATGCCCGTTGGTCTGTGGATGATAAGCGGAAGAGAAAGCCAGGGATATGCCCAAGAGTTTACAGAGTGTTCTCCAGAAGCGGCAGGTAAACTGTACCCCGCGGTCAGACACGATTCGCTGAGGGAGTCCGTGTTATCTGAAAATCTGATGAATGAAGATTTTAGCCAATTCGGAGGCCATGGACAAGCCGGGTAACGGGACAAAATGGGCCATTTTGGAAAACCGATCGACTACCACCAGAACTGTCGTGCATCCAGAAGAGTGGGGTAAGTTGGTAATAAAATCCATGGCGATATGTTGCCAAGGAGCTTCGGGAACCGGCAACGGCAGAAGGAGGCCGGAGGACAAGCTTCTAGGTACCTTGTTCCTGGCACAAATTGAGCAGGAGGCCACGAAGTCTGACACATCTTGGCGTAGAGAAGGCCACCAGTAATAACGGGAAACCAGCGCAAGGGTCCTCATGATGTCGACATGTCCAGCGATCTTGGAGGAGTCGCCCCAGTGTAGTACTTCTGCCCTTTTGTCTTGTGGGACGAGGGTCTTGCCAGGCAGCACGGAATGAAGATTCACAGGAGCTACCGTGATAACTCGGGCAGGATCGATAACATGCGACGGAGCCTCCTCCACTTCGGGTGACTGCAGGGACCGGGAGAGAGCATCTGCTTTGGTATTTTTGTCACGGGTCGGAAATGGAGCTCAAAGTCGAAGCGAGAGAAAAACAATGACCACCTGGCTTGTCTGGAGTTAAGTCTTTGAGCCGACTGGAGGTAGGCCGAGTTTTTGTGGTCAGTGAATATGGTGAAGGGATGGACCGCCCCTTCCAGGAGATAACGCCACTCCTCCAGCGCCATCTTTAGGGCCAGCAACTCTCGATCCCCAATCTGCGGGTGAAAATGACTTGGAGAAGAACCCACACGGAGCCAAGCGCCCAGTGGATGTCTTTTGGGAAAGAATCGCCCCAGCCCCAGTAGAAGATGCGTCTACCTCCAAGACGAAGGTCTTGCCGACCTCAGGCCGATGCAAAACCGGAGCCGTAGCAAAGGCCCGCTTCAGGGCGAGAAATACGTCTTCAGCTTCCGAGGGTCAGATGTTCGGTCTTGCTCCCTTCCGGGTGAGGGCAACAATAGGCTTGGTTAAAGCAGAGACGTGCGGGACGAATTGCCTATAGTAATTTGCGAAGCCCAAGAACCGTTGAATGGCCTTCACTCCGGTAGGTCGTGGCCATTTAAGCACCGCGGACAATTTCTCTGGGTCCATTCGCAACCCTGAGTCCGTGATGATATACCCCAAGAAGGGTAGGGAAGTCTGCTCAAACAGACATTTCTCCAACTTGGCATAAAGTTGATTCTCCCACAGGCGTTGCAAGACCAGGCGAACACTCCTCCTGTGAGAGGACAGGTCTGGTGAAAAGATGAGGATGTCATCTAAATACACCACAAGGCACGAGTATAGAAGATCCCGGAAGACATCGTTAACAAATTCTTGGAAGACCGCTGGGGTGTTACAAATTCCAAAGGGCATGACCAAATGTTCATAATGGCTATCCCGTGTGTTGAAGGCGGTCTTCCACTCTCCGGCACGTATTCGGACCAAATTGTAGGCCCCCCGTAGATCCAGTTTGGTAAAGATCCGGGCACCACGCAGGCGGTCAAACAGTTCGGGGATAAGTGGTAGAGGATACCTATTTGTGACCGTGATGTTATTTAAGCCTCGGTAGTCAATGCAAGGTCGAAGGGATCCATCCTTCGTACGAACAAAGAAAAACCCTGCCCCTGCTGGAGAAGACGACTTCCAGATAAAGCCCCTTGCCAAATTTCCCTGGATGTAGTCCGACATGGCTGAGGTTTCTGCAGGCGACAATGGGTATATTCTTCTCCTGGGAGGAGTAGCTGCAGGAACTAGCTTGATTGGGCAATCGTAGGCCCAATGCGGAGGAAGGGTCTCAGCTTCCTTCTTGTTGAAGACATCCGCAAATGAATGGTAGGCCACGGGAAGCCCCGGAAGGTCCACGGGCATTTGGTGCAGACTGGTACGGGTAACAGGCAGCAGACAACATTCTTGGCAAGAGTGACTCCAGCGGAGGACTTCCCTGGAGTGCCAAGCAAGGACTGGCTCATGCGACCTGAGCCAGGGCAGGCCAAGGAGCAGAGCGTGAGACAAATTAGGCAAAACATAAAAAGCAATTCTCTCCCGGTGGAGAGCTCCAATCTGCATTTCCAGCTTGAGAGTGACCGTGGTGACGGGGACAGGTAACGGCTTGCCATCCACCGAGGTGATCACACGTGGCTCTTTAAGGGTGATGACAGGAATCCGGAACTTGTCCACCTCTTCCATCTGAATGAAGTTGCCCGCCGCACCCGAGTCCACATAAGCCTCCACAGATCTACGATCCCGACCTTGGAGAATTAAAGCTGTGATGTAAGGGGTAGAGCGGGAACAGAGTCACCTAGGAAGGCCTCTCTTACCTGGCCTAGGCGGAGGAGTTTCCCGGCCTCTCAGAACAGGAATGCAGGAAGTGGTTGGTTCCACCACAATAGAGGCATAAACCTTGCTCTAACCTTTCCCTGCGCCGCAGCTCTGATAGCTTAACGCGATCCAACTGCACGGGCTCCGGGCCAGAACTACTGGCAGGCTTGAACGGACGAGGACTGGGGGCAGGATTGAACCTAGACGGGCCTCTCTCCCTGACTGTCTTGCGGGAGTGTTCCTGGAACCGCAAGTCAATACGAGTAGCCAGGGATATAAGGTCCTCTAAAGAGGTGGGGGTATCCCTACCAGCAAGCTCGTCCTTGATATTCCCCGAAAGCCCCCTCCAAAAGGCCCCTACCAATGCCTCATTATTCCACCCGAGCTCTGAGTCCAGGGTCCAGAAGCAGATAGCGTACTGTCCCACGGTAAGAGTTCCCTGTCTGAGATTGAAAAGGGACTCCATGGTGGAGTACAGACGCCCGGGCTCGTCAAAGACCCGGTGGAAAGTATCCAGGAAGCCATGTAGGCTGGACACCACCGGATCATCCCGCTCCCACAGGGGGTTCACCCATGCCAAGGCCTCCCCCTTGAGATGGGACACAATAAATGCCACCTTAGCCCTATCAGATGGGTATTGCTGGGGCAGCAGCTCGAAATGTAGGTGGCACTGGTTAAGAAACCCCTGGCATAATTTGGGATCCCCGCTGTACCAAGGAGGCTTCCCCAAACATGACGGTGGGTGAGGTGTAGGGTCGCGGGGCGGGACAGAGGCTGCTGCGGACGACTGCAGGAACTGCAAACGGTCATCAACAGACGCTATGCAATTTAGAATATGGGACTGAGTATCATGCTGCTGCGCGAGCTCCTGCTGGAGTCCCGCCAGCAGGGGGGCGCTCCCTGGATCGGAGGTTTGAATAGCAGATAACCGAGTGTCCATGGACTTCATAAAAGCCATAATCCAGGTTTGGTTCTCCCACAAAAAGAGTAGTTCCTTTTGGGTGGCTGCCGAGGCAACAGCGGGGTCCATGGCCTGATTATACTGTTAAGAGTAGCAAGAGTGGACCCTCTGAGTCACGGTACCGGGATCCCTGGGGCGAGCTGGCCAAGTGGTGCCGACCCCTATACAGGGACCTTTAGGAGCAGGCCTGAAGGAGTCGAATACCGTAACAGCTGAATCCAAGAGGGGCGGCTCAGGTGCGGGTGAGACAGACAAGGCAGAGCGACCGGAGTCAGGAGCGACCGGAGTCAGGAGCGACCGGAGACAGGAGTGACCAGACGGGGCCAGAGTACCGTACGGAAGGCACACGATAATCAGGCACCTTCATGAGGGAGGAGCCGCCTGATATACCCTGTGCTGGAGCTTGATTGGTGATCGCTCCACAGGGGTGGTGCAGAAGGGGTTAAGTGAGGAGGGCGTGCACCCGCGGCCTAAGGCGCATACCTGGAGCAGGAGCAGGACAGGAAGAGGAACCCTCGTGCTGAATCCCCCGGGCTGCAGGACAGGAGGCTGAGGGTGTCGCGCGGCGGCCAGAGCGGTAAGCGGGGATCCGAGGGAGAACCCTGGGAACAGCAGCAGGAAGAGCGGGACTCGGTGAGATAGGTGACGCCGGCCCCGCCCTGACAGGTGGCGCCGGTACCGGCGGCGCAGACATGACGGGATTCGGGGTGTCCAGGGGCTGATTCAGCCTTTCTGCGGTTGGGGGAGATCTGGAGGGAGGTTCAGAGAAACATTGGGCAGGCTCAGGACAAGTATACATTTTTTTGCGGATAAACGACGTTCTGTGGGGCCAGCTTACCAGGTGGGGGATAAGGTATGGTTGTCCACCAAAAATATTAGATTGAGGATTCCCTCTACTAAGTTGGGTCCCAAGTTTATTGGCCATTATGAAATTTTAGAAGTGATTAATCCTGTGACCTTTCGCCTGCGCTTGCCTCCGTCATAGCGAATCCCCAATGTTTTCCATAAGCCGTCGTTGTGGTGGATGGCCAGACCAAGTATGAGGTGGAATGAGTGGTGGATTATCGTATGCTCTGCCGTCAACTTTAGTATTTGGTTCATTGGAAAGGTTATGGTCCTGAGGACTGGTCCTGGGTGCTGGCGCGTTCAGTCCATGCTGATCGGTAGGTCCGGGCCTTTCATGCTCATTGTCCAGGGAAGCCTGGGGGTCCTGTGGCCCCCCATTGAGAGGGGAGTACTTTCATGATCCAGTCCGGGTTTGTTTTCTTCTGTCTTCTCTCTGGACTGGTCATGCGGGGGTTAATCCCCTCTGCCTCGTGTTGGAGCTGGCTGGGCTATTTCAGTCCTCTGCAGCCTGCTGGCCAGCATCAGCTATAGTTCATGTTTCCAGGCTAGAGCCGCTGACCCTTGTACCCTAGTGATCCTTCTGCCTCTGACTTACCGTATTTGTGTGTGACCCGTCCCCTATCCCTGACTTAGTGTGTGTCTGTGGTTTCCTTACAGTGTATGACTCGGCCTGATCTCTGAACTCCACCTCTTGTTTCTCGTCCCTGATACTGCATTCCCCGACTAGCTTTGAATCAATGGCTTGAACCCCAACTACGTCTTACATCTCAAGTTCCCATTAGGCTGACTTCTGGCTTGCCTCTGGCTACGTATATTGCGGTAACTGTTGGTACTTCTGCCCTTGACAGTGTATGACTCGGCTTGTCTGACCAATCTTTCGTTACCTGTGACACCTGTGCTGCTGCTCAGTGTTGCTACGCTGTGTGTGCAGCCTCTCTTCCCTCATCAGCACCCCCTGATGGCGGTTGCGCTATACTGTACTGCAGCAGCAATACAGTAACATTTCCCACATGTCTACTTTACATCAGCACAATTTTGGAATTTTTTTTTTAGGGACCACATCACATTTGAAGTCACTTTGAGGGGTCTATATGATAGAAAATACCCAAAAGTGACACCATTCTAAAAACTGCACCTCTGAAGGTGCTCAAAACCACATTCAAGAAGTTTATTAACCCTTCAGGTGCTTCACAGGAATTTTTGGAATGTTTAAAAAAATGAACATTTAACTTTTTTTCACAAAATTTTTTATTTCAGATCCAATTTGTTTTATTTTCCCAAGGGTAACAAGAGAAATTAGACCCCAAAAGTTGTTGTACAATGTGTCCTGAGTACGCTGATACCACATATATGCAGGTAAACCACTATTTGGGTGCATGGCAGAGCTCGGAAGGGAAGGAGTACCGTTTGACTTTTCAATGCAAAATTGGCTGGAATTGAGATCGGACACCATGTCACGTTTGGAGAGCCCCTGATGTGCCTAAACAGTGCAAACCCCCCAATTCTAACTCCAACCCTAACACCAACACACCCCTAACCCTAATCCCAACCATAACCCTAACCACAAACCTAACCCTAACACATCCCTAATCCTAATCCCAACCCTAACCCTAATCCTAACTCTAAGCCTAATACCAACCCTAACCTTAATACCAACCCTAATCCAAACCCTAACACCAACCCTAGCCCCAGCCCTAACTTTAGCCCCAACCCTAACCCTAACTTTAGCCCCAACCCTAACCCCAAGGGTATGTGCACACACTGCGGATTCTGCTGCGGATTCGCAGCGAATTTGGCCCTGCGGATCCACAGCAGTTCCGCAGACAGTGTACAGTGTACAATGTTAGTCAATGGGATTTCAAATCCGCAGTGCACATGCTGCGGATTTTTCCGTGCGGATTTGCTGCAGTTTTAAATCCACAGCATGTCAAATCTTTCTGCGGATTCCACAGCGGTTTGCCACCTGTTCCATTGTCCAGGTCAAACCACAGGGGAAAACTGCTGGCAAATCCGCGGGAAAACTGCAGGTCACTTCACCTGCGGTTTTACCTGCAGATCCGTGCGGAAAAATCCGCAGGTGAATCCGCAGCGTGTGCACGCAGCCCAACTTTAGCTCTAACCCTGACCCTAATGGGAAAAATGAAATAAATAATTTTTTTTTATTTTTCCCTAACTAAGGGGTGATAAAGCGGGGTTTGATTTACTATTTATAGCGGGTTTTTATAGTGAGTTTTTATATTTGGCAGCTGTCACACACTAAAAGACGCTTTTTATTGCAAAAAATTGCTTTTGCATCACCACATTTTGAGAGCTATAATTTTTCCATATTTTGGACGAGTTGTTGTTTTTATTGGTACCATTTTATGGTACATGACATTTTTTGATCGCTTTTTATTCCGATTTTTGTGAGGCAGAATGAGCAAAAACCAGCAATTCATGAATTTCTTTTGGGGGGTGCGCTTACACCGTTCCGCGTGTGGTAATATTGATAAGGCAGGTTTATTCTTCGTGTCAGTACGATTACAGCGATACCTCATTTATATCTTTTTTTAATGTTTTGGCGCTTTTATATATTAAAAGCTATTTTATAGAAAAAATAATTGTTTTTGCATCGCTTTATTCTGACAGCTATAACTTTTTAGTTTTTCGCTGATGACACTGTATGGCAGCTTGTTTTTTGTGGGACAAGATGACGTTTTCAGCGGTACCATGTTTATTTATAATCGTCTTTTTGATCGCGTGTTATTCCACTTTTTGTCCGGCGGTATGATGATAAAGCATTGTTTTTTGCCTTGATTTTTTTTTTTATGGGGTTCACTAAAGGGGTTAACTGGTGGGACAGTTTTATAGGTCTGGTCATTACGGACACAGCGATACCAAATATGTGTACTATTATTTTTTAGATTTTTTTTTCATTCAAATATTTATTTAGCGATCAGATAAATAATGATTTTTTTATTATTTTTTCTTAAATATTTTTACAATTAAACATTTTTTTTTTTTCAATCTAAGTTTTACACTTTGTCCCACTATGGGACACTCATTTTTTGCAGGCTGATCGCTTCTAGATCATGCAGATCTGCATGCTATGGAAGCTGTTAGCGTTGCAGGTTACACTGACCTGAGAGACTTCCTGGTCATCACTGAGCACTGGCATTGAGTTTGTGATAGTCCACACAAAAACGCAAAGTACCATCTTTCTTTTGCACCAGCACGATGGGAGCAGCCTACAGGCTCTGACTCTCTCGAATAGCAACATTCTGTAGCATCTGGGTCAGCACCTCTTGGTACAATTGTGGTGGAATTTGTCGGTACCGTTCTCTTATGAGTGCGGTATTTCCAGTCGGAATCTCGTGTGTGATTGCTGTAGTGCAGCTGAAGTCGTCCTCATGACGTGCAAACACATCTTGATATCACCCTAAGAGAGGTTCAACCTGCTGGATCTGGTGCCATGTAAGTTCTGTCAATTTGTTCTAGTATATGGCGCCCTTCCCGCAGGTGCTGAGGTTCTGGTGTATCTATAGCCACGGTCCAAGGATCTCCCTGTATCACTGTCAATTGCACGGCCTGTGGTGGTATCAGTTCTTCCGGCATGCCCAGGATTTGCGCTACTTCACTCCTGGATGGGAGCGTGATATTATTTTCTCCTAAATTAACACATCGTACTGGGACCGTCCCGTCATGTACAGTGGCTAGTGTCCGCGCAACAAGGAGCCCTGGAGGTAGTTGCTCCATAATAGATGGCTCTATCTGAATCTCGACTCATTCCAGATGGATACAAGGCCGGACAGGCAGGGTAAGCAAGGTTTGTCCCGGTGGCAAAACGAGATTGGCAGAGGCTGGAACGATCACTTTCCCCAACATCTTCCCACCACAAGAGGTCTCTTGGGCTTGAGCCGCATGGATTAGCTGTTGAAACACTCTCCTTTGGGGAGTGCAAGGGCTCCACTGTTTCAGGAACACATCTGGGGAGTCGTCGATGAGAAGAATCCCGAATTCTTTCAGCATGCTCATCCCTAGAGTGACAGCGTGTCCATTACCTGCATCCCCAGCGGTCAGCACCACTCCCTTCCGACCTAGGTCTTTACCACAGACAGTTATTTGCATCCAGACCACCCCTGCGACCGGGACGGGCAAGTGATTGGCAGCCGTCAACTTTATCACTGGGCCCCATTCAGGCCACATTGCCTCTGGAAAATGTCGTTGGAAGTTTGTTTCAGGCATCGTGGTCACCTCTGAGCCAGTGTCTACCAGACAACATACAGCCCAACCATCTATTTCAGCCCGGATGATAGGACACATGGAAACTAGATTTGTGGAACTTCTGTTACTCCTTCTTGACTGTTCAGGCTCCGGGCGGCGTCCCCAAGGCTCGGAGCCTCCTAGTTTAACGGACGTAATTGAAGGGGCCTTGTTGTGAGTTCATTTTTCCCTTCACTATTGAGGTCTGAGGAACTCCCTCCTCTGGTGAAGGAAGGTAGTGAGGCTGATTATCAGACACCTGGGCAGCTAGATGATGACTGGGTGGCTGGAATTGAGGACTGGATATAAGGCTGCCGACGCCCTTCTTCCTGGCTGGTGATTTTCCTGCTGGATTCTTGGAGACCAGTCTGATTCCTGCATCTCAAAGCTAAGTTTTTCTGCTCTGCTTTGTACTCTTCTGTTTTGTTTTTGTTTTGCCTTGTTTTTTGGGAGTTCTGCCATCCCCGGCCGGGGGTGAGCTGAATTCCATTTTTGTCTCTGATCTGTTGATCTTTTGCTCTGTCTTCAGAATATACCTGAGTGCTGATATAGTCTTTTGAAGCCTAGCAACTTCAGGGCCTGTTTTTCCTATCAGTCGGTTGGCTCATTTTCATAGGGTTTTTGCAGATGGCAGACAGCAGCTTTCCTATCCTGTCCTATGTAGTTAGCTTGGGCCCCATCATTTGCTCAACTTATCTTTCTATCTGTGTTAGTGTTTTCATCTTGCTTCACCGTCATTATATGTTGGGGGCTGCCTATTGCTTTGGGGTCTGCTCTGGGGCAGTTTAGTTTTTCCCCTTTCTGTCTTTAGGCTATATAGTTCTCCGGCTGTGATCGAGGGGTCTAGGGCACCGTAGGAACCCCCCACGGCTACTGCTAGTTGTTGTGGATAGGTTCAGGGGTCTGCAATCCGATAGCTGCCAACCTCTCTGGTTTTTCTGGACTTAGCTGGTATTTTGTTTCTTCCTCCTTCGGTGACTCATCATAACAGGGCCTATTCTCTTGTGCGCACCCCTGAGCCAAATGTCCAGTTTCACAATTATAACGTGGGGAATCCCTCTCGGCCTGGCGTTCTCGTTTCGCGACGAGGTTCAGGACCATTTCTGCCCCCAGACAGATTTAATGAAACTGCAAGTTCTTTTTTGAATCAGCCAATTTTTCTCGTATATCATGAATTTCCTTCTGCAACTCTTCCACCCATCTAGGTTTGGGGACCATTGTAACAGATACTTCTCCACTCCGGACCTGTCACCCCCTGCTCTTACTCGAGCGTGCGCGCTTCGCTACCCACCTCGGAAAAGGTCAAGCGTGGATTTACCCGCAAGCGCTCTGTAACGTCCGTCTGCGGTTCTGGGCTGCAGCCAGGCAACACCCCGAGAAACACTGATACCCTTTACCCCTATACAGGGATCTGAATTTACAACAGAGCCCAGGAGGTACTGTCTGAATAGGAGCAGCGGCCAGAGCAGGACGGTCGTCAAAGTGAAGTACAAAAACGGCAGGCAATAGCAGAGTCAATTTCAGGCCAAGGTCAGAGTCAAAAACCAGGAGGGCAGCAGAGGTACAGAATCGTTAGGAAGTAGCAGAGTCAGAATATCCAGGCCAAGGTCACAAACCAGGAGAGTAGCAGAAGTACAGAATCGTCAGGCAAAAGAGGGGTCAGAAATCCAGGCTGAGGTCAGAGTCAAACAGAAATCAATCACTAAGTAACACACAGGGGAACCAAGAATATATCCGGCGGCTTGCAAGACCAGTCCCAAGGTATTTGAGGGATCAGGTCATCCCTCACAGGTTCCTGGACTGGTGATGTCATTAGGGCCGCCCCCAGGACCAGGCCAGATGGAGTTGCAGTAACCCCCTCATGACTGACAGAGGGGCGGAGCCTGCGCCCACCAGATGCCTGCGCAGGAGCCACTTCTCTGTCACCACCATAACTCACGGGCGGACCACGGCGCCTCCCAGTGGCCGAGGCAGGAACAGCCGTCCCCGAGTCTGACAGTGAAGTGGCGGTCTGGCGCCTCCTAGTGGCCGTGACCGGAACAGCAGGCCTCGAATCCAACGGTGACGTGACAGACCGGCGCCTCCTAGTGGCTAAAGCTGGGACCATAGGCCCTGAGTCTGACGGCGATGTAATAGAACCACGGCGCCTCCCAGTGGCCGAGGCAGGAACAGCCGTCCCCGAGTCTGACGGCGAAGTGGCGGCCCGGCGCCTCCTAGTGGCTGCGACCGGAACAGCAGGCCCCAAATCTGACGGAGACGTGACAGTACCCCCCTTCCAAGAGGGGCCTCCGGACCCTCAAAACCTGGTTTGTCAGGGTGAAGGAGGTGAAACCTTCTAATTAGTGCTTTTGCATGGATGTCCCGCGCAGGGACCCAGGACCTCTCCTCCGGGCCGTAGCCCCTCCAGTGTACCAGATACTGTACGGACCCTCTTACAAGGCGGGAGTCAAGGACACCCTGGACTTCATACTCCAAGGACCCTCCGACCGAAACGGGAGGAGGAGGGGACGGGACAGGGTGAATTGGGGAGCGATACAACTTGAGGAGAGACTTGTGGAAGACATTGGGTAATTTGAAAGACTGAGGGAGTTTTAAACGGAAGGCCACCGGGTTAATCACCTCAATAATCTCGTATGGACCAATAAATCTGGGACCCAGTTTGGCAGACGGTACTTTAAGCTTGATGTTTTTGGTGGAGAGCCAAACCTTGTCTCCAACTCCCAGGTGCGGTCCTTTGGATCGCCGTTTGTTCGCTGCCGAGGTCTGTCTAACCCGGGCCCCTTTCAAGTTAGAGTTTACCTCAGACCAAATGGTTTTTAAACGATGAATATTTTTCTCTACCCCAGGAAGCTCCGACATTCTGGCCGAGAATGAGCCAAAGCGCGGATGCAGCCCGTGGTTGCAGAAAAAGGGGGTAGACTTAATGGAGTCCTGATACTGATTGTTTAGGGCAAACTCGGCTAGTGGCAGATGTTCTGCCCAATCGGACTGGTGTTCTGAGATGTAGCAACGAAGGTATTGCTCCAGAGCCTGGTTGACACTTTTGGTTTGCCCATTGGTTTCAGGGTGGTAAGCCGAGGAAAAAGATAGCTCAATACCAATGCGTTTACAGAACACCCTCCAGAACTTTGACACGAATTGGGTACCCCTGTCAGACACAATATTGACCGGGGCACCGTGTAAACGTACCACATGTACAATAAACAGTTTACTCAACGTTTCCAAGTTAGGTAACCCCGACAGGGGGACAAAATGACATTGTTTACTGAACCTGTCCACCACCACCCAGATACACGTCTTTCCATCTGAGGACGGAAGGTCCGTAATGAAGTCCATGGAGATGTGGGTCCATGGACTCTCGGGGGTGGGCAAGGACTGGAGCCAGCCGGCAGGGCGAGTATGGGAGGACTTGGCGCGGGCACAGACCTCACATGCTAAGACATATTCTTTGCAGTCCTTAACCACCGTCGGCCACCAAAAATTCCTAGTTATCAATCTGGCAGTATTATTAAGACCGGGATGGCCTGCCAAAACAGAGTCATGTGATTCTCTAAGCACTTGTAGGCGAAATGCAGGCGGAACGAACAATTTGTTGGGTGGCGTAGTGTCAGGGGCTTGTTCTGGGGATTTACGGATCTCCTCCAGAAGGTCCAATGACACTGCGGACACAATAATCCCAGTGGCCAATATCGGAACTGGTTCACAGTCCTCGGCTTGTGAGGGGCAGAAACTGCGAGAGAGGGCATCGGCCCTCACATTTTTTGTACCAGGGCGGAAGGTGATTATAAAATTAAACCTAGAGAAAAACAATGCCCACCTTGCTTGTCTAGGATTTAACCTTTTTGCTGATTCTAGGTATGTCAGGTTCTTATGATCGGTAATTACCGTGATCTTGTGTTTGGCGCCCTCGAGGAAGTGACGCCATTCCTCGAAGGCCCATTTAATTGCCAATAGTTCCCGATTCCCAATATCATAGTTTTTCTCCGTGGGAGAGAATTTGCGGGAAAAAAACGCACATGGACGAAGCTGAGTGAGGGATGTAGTGCCTTGTGATAGCACTGCTCCCACTCCGACTTCAGAGGCATCCACCTCCACAATAAATGGACAGTCCAGATCCGGCTGAACCAAAACTGGGTTGGCCACAAAACTCTCTTTTAACGTAGAAAACGCCTGAATTGCCTCAGGATTCCAGTTGGCCACGTCCGCCCCTTTCCGGGTCAGATCCGTGAGTGGCTTGGCAATCTCTGAGAAACCTCTAATAAACTTGCGGTAATAATTAGCGAACCCCAAAAATCGCTGCAGCGCTTTCAGCGATTTTGGTTGCACCCAAGCCTTAATAGGCTGGACCTTGGCAGGATCCATGCGGAAGCCTTTACCTGAAACCATGTATCCTAAAAACTGTACCTCCTCAGCAAAAAAGACACATTTCTCCAGTTTAGCAAACAAGGAGTGTTCACGTAGTCTTTGTAGCACGGAACAGACGTGTTGAGAGTGTGTCACAGGGTCAGCAGAGTAAATCAGAATGTCATCTAAATACACCACGACATACACCCCACAAATGTCTCTAAAAATATTATTAACAAAGTGCTGAAATACGGCAGGTGCGTTGCTGAGTCCGAACGGCATAACCAGGTACTCAAAATGGCCAAGGGGTGTATTGAAGGCCGTTTTCCACTCATCTCCCTTTCTTATGCGGACCAGATTATATGCCCCCCGGAGGTCAAGTTTAGTAAACCAACGGGCTCCTGTTAGCTGATTAAAAAGATCAGGGATGAGTGGAAGCGGATACTGGTTTTTTATAGTGATTGCATTCAACTCCCGATAATCAATGCAGGGTCTGAGACCACCATCTTTCTTCTCCACAAAGAAGAACCCGGCCCCAACTGGAGAAATGGACGGTCTGATAAACCCTTTTCTTAAGCTGTCTGCAATATAGTCATTCATGGCCTGACGCTCTGGACCAGAGAGATTAAATATTCTTCCCTTAGGGAGACGGGCATCCGGAATCAGATCAATAGGGCAATCATACTCTCTGTGAGGGGGTAGCTTTTCAGATTCTACAATAGAAAAGACATCCTCAAAATCTCTGAAAGCAAACGGTATGCGGGGGGTTTTAACCTTAACTTGGTTTACTGCCAAGGATATGCAATTTTTCTGACACTGTGGGCTCCAGCATACAACGTCACCCAAGTGCCAGTCGATGACAGGATTGTGCTGGCGTAGCCATGGCATACCCAGAATAACTGCAGAGGTTAAATTGTCCATCACAAAAAATGACACCAGCTCAGTGTGTTAAGCTCCCACAGACATAGCAACCATGGCAGTAACAAACTTAACCCCCTCCTGAATAATGGACGTGCCATTAATAGCCGTGGTTTTAATAGGGGCATTAAGTTTTAGTAGAGTTACACCCAGATTCCTAGCAGTCAAGGAATCCATAAAATTTCCTTCAGAGCCACTATCCACATACGCGTTTAAACACAGCGATTTCTGACCACATGAAACTGAAATGGGTAATAAAACTTTAGCCGCATCTGCGGGCAATACCTGAGCCCCTGGGCAACCATAGCCAGAGTAGTTGCCCAGAGGTCGACGTGCCAGGAGCATGGATCTCTGAGGTGCAGCTCTCTCCCTGAAGACTCCAGACTGCCGCATAGTTGACCAAGAAAATGAGAGAGATCTTCCAGGCTGTGCACTGCAACAGGTGTTCAGGCTAAAAATCAGCTCAGTCAGAAGAGGAAAAAAAAAGTTCAGGGAGACTGCTTTTGTATATGTTGGGTATATACACAAGAAGCAGTTAATTTTATGGCCGGATATAATGTAACGTCCGTCTGCGGTTCTGGGCTGCAGCCAGGCAACACCCCGAGAAACACTGATACCCTTTACCCCTATACAGGGATCTGGATTTACAACAGAGCCCAGGAGGTACTGTCTGAATAGGAGCAGCGGCCAGAGCAGGACGGTCGTCAAAGTGAAGTACAAAAACGGCAGGCAATAGCAGAGTCAATTTCAGGCCAAGGTCAGAGTCAAAAACCAGGAGGGCAGCAGAGGTACAGAATCGTTAGGAAGTAGCAGAGTCAGAATATCCAGGCCAAGGTCACAAACCAGGAGAGTAGCAGAAGTACAGAATCGTCAGGCAAAAGAGGGGTCAGAAATCCAGGCTGAGGTCAGAGTCAAACAGAAATCAATCACTAAGTAACACACAGGGGAACCAAGAATATATCCGGCGGCTTGCAAGACCAGTCCCAAGGTATTTGAGGGATCAGGTCATCCCTCACAGGTTCCTGGACTGGTGATGTCATTAGGGCCGCCCCCAGGACCAGGCCAGATGGAGTTGCAGTAACCCCCTGATGACTGACAGAGGGGCGGAGCCTGCGCCCACCAGATGCCTGCGCAGGAGCCACTTCTCTGTCACCACCATAACTCACGGGCGGACCACGGCGCCTCCCAGTGGCCGAGGCAGGAACAGCCGTCCCCGAGTCTGACAGTGAAGTGGCGGTCTGGCGCCTCCTAGTGGCCGTGACCGGAACAGCAGGCCTCGAATCCAACGGTGACGTGACAGACCGGCGCCTCCTAGTGGCTAAAGCTGGGACCATAGGCCCTGAGTCTGACGGCGATGTAATAGAACCACGGCGCCTCCCAGTGGCCGAGGCAGGAACAGCCGTCCCCGAGTCTGACGGCGAAGTGGCGGCCCGGCGCCTCCTAGTGGCTGCGACCGGAACAGCAGGCCCCAAATCTGACGGAGACGTGACACACTCCCGCAGAGCCTGTTTCAGCAGCACGTCTCGCAAGCCTGTCACCAACTGATCCTGCAGCACTAGGTCACTGGACCCTATGCCTATGCCATCTTTTCTAGTAATGGCAGTATGGATCTCCTGTAGTGCTTTCATGTACAGGGTCACCATCTCCCCCTCCCTTTGAATCCGGCAAAATAAGCGCATGCATAACTCCCCTATGTCAGTGGGTTCTCTTTGTGTTTCCTCCAGTATTTGTAACACTTTGTTAAGTGTCTCATTCCTGAGGGGTTGTAGCATGACAGAATCCCTCACCTCTCCATCTAAAGACATCATGGCAACTTCCGCTTCTAAAGCAGGGGTCATGGGGGTCATCATCCCCCTGTTTCACTCAGTCCAGCTCCATAGCATCGTATTGTTCCCAGTAAACTTTGGTAGGTTGCTCAACATCACCTCCAGGATATACTGGACCTAGGGCCCAAACCAACTGCTTGGTCTGCTGCCTCCATGCTGTTGGACTGCATCCTGCTGACTATGCCAAGTGTAAGCAGGTAGCGGGATGCAGTGACGGACAGGAGGTAGAGCAAGGGTTAACAGATTTATTAACAAAGGTATACTCCACACAGGGAGATAATGGATTAAGCAGGGGGGTAAGGGAGGTGATATTAGCACGGTATGGGTATCAGTCTGCCAGCTTCCTGGCTGCAGAGCTGTAGGTTCCAACGATGGCGCCCACGCAAGTGGCACGTGATGTCTCCGGTGTCATCCTGAAGAAGCTGGGGGTCCGGTTCCCAGTGATGGCGGTGAGTTCTCGTTGTCCTAAGCGGGGTCCTTGATCCACGGCTCATCGTACGGGATGCAGAGCAGTCTGTGTTACTGCTCAAGAGTGACTCAGCTCGGTCGTAGAAAGCGGGTGAGGAATTACACAGTTCTAAGTGAGTCACCTGGTCTGTCTTAGGCGGCATGTGTGCAGCAACCACCGGCCCGGAACGTTTGCAACTTTCGGTCACGGGAAGCAACGGGCACATGGCAGATTGCTGTCCACAGTCAGTGTCTCTGGACATAGTGCAGGCCCGCGATGTAGATCCCCTATCACAATGCTCAAGGAACGGAGCACCAAACTTTCCTTGCTGCACGCTCTGTCTTCCCGCCAAGTTTCCTCTCCCTTTCCCGCACACAGCGCCTTTTATTAAAGACTCGCCCTCTGCTGTAGAATGCAAAGGTCGGTCCGGGTCAGAATACTTTCCCCTGGGCAACAATGGTTACAGCCCCCACACTTCTGGAACCGGCGCAAGAGAGGTACCCCCAGTCCAGTCCATCTTTTTACAATGTCACCTTTGTATTGTCCCATGACATCAAGCCCACATCTATAAGACACCTCTCCATTACTAACCCTATAGTTACAGTTGAAATTAGAATTTTACGTACCCGTAAATTTCGGATTATAAGACGCACAGGACTATAAGACACATCTAGGTTTTAGAGGAGGAAATTAGGGGAAAAAAGAAGCAAAAAATGTGGTCAATTCTGTACTTAATATCCCCTATCCTGGTATATATGGTCCCCTCATCCCTACCCTGGCATGCATGGCCCCCTTATGCCTATATTGGTATGCATGGCCCCTCATCCCTATCTTGGTATGCATGGATCCCTCATCCCTATCCTGGTGTGAATGGCCCCCTCATCCCTATCCTAGCAGGAATGATCGCCCTCATCCCTATCCTGGTATGCAGGGCACCCATCTCATCCTAGTATGCATGGCTCATCCCTATCCTAGTATGCATGGCCCCCCCATTCGTCCTAGTATTATACATGGCCCCCACCCTTATCCTGGTATGCATGGCCCCATCCTTATTCTGGCATGATTGGCCCCTAACCTGGTCCTGGTATGCATGGCTCCATCCTTATAATTGATCCCCACCCCCATCCTGGTATGCATGACCCCATCAGAAAACATTAAAAAAATTACACTTAACTTCCCGGCACTCCCTCGCAGCATCTTGTTCCGATTCCAGCAGCTGCTTTATGCTTGTAAGCAGCGCATGGCAGGGACGTCATGCGCTGCTCACAAGCAGAGCACACCTGCCGGAATACTCACTGCTCTGCACGCCGGGACTGTGTGCACAGAGAGCAGTGAGTATTCATTGCTCATCAGTAGCGTGCAGTGTCAGCCGCTGGCTTCCTCCTGCTGCCGGCAGTCACGTGTGCAGCTACTTGAGAGAGGTGAATATTCATTTCTCTTGTGACTGCTAGAAGCAGCAGGAAGCTGGCAGCTGACACTGTGCACACTACTGAAGAGCAATGAATACTCACTGCTCTCTGTGTGCACAGTCCTGGCATGCAGAGCAGTGAGTATTCTTGCAGCTGTGCTCTGCCTGTGAGCAGTGCATGACGTCCCTGCCATGTGCTGCTTACATGCATAAAGCAGCTGCTGGAACAAGATGCTGCAAGGAGTGCCGGGAAGGTAAGTGTAATTTTTTTTATGTTTTATGATTGGCGCCATGCAAACCAGGATGGGTGTTATGAATGGGTCACCGAGGAGGAGAGCAACCCTAAGCTAAGCCACAGAAAACCAGAGAGGTTGGTAACTAAGCAGATTGCAGACCCCTGATCCTATCCACACAACTAGCAGTAGCCGTGGAACGTACCTATGATGATCCTAGACGCCTCTGCACAGCCGGAGAGCTAACTAAGCCTAAAGCAAGAAAGGGTAAATCTAAACTGCCCCAGAGCAGACCCCAAAGGAATAGATAGCCCCAAACATATATTGTCGGTGAGACAAGGTGAAAACACAAACGCAGGCAGGAAAATAGACTGAGCAAATGATGGGGCCCACACTGACTAGACAGGACAGGAAAGGAAAGACGCTGTCTGCAATCATGCAAAAAACCCAACACATCTGATGCAAAAAAACACTGAAGTCGCACGACTTCGCCCACAATATCAGCATTCTGGTATATTCTGAAAGCAGAGCAAAAAGAGGCCAATCTAATAAGGGACAAAAACAAACTGGCACAAGCAGGAAGATATGGACGGTGATTCAGCACAGCCCCAGCCGGAGCTGGCTGACCCACACAAAACTGAGATAGACAAAACCAGATCAAATGCAAACAGAATAGCAAATGAACACTTAGCTGAAAATGCAGGGACTGAGCTGGAAACATAAGACCTCAGGAGGCAGAAGAAAATCACCAGCAGGGATAGAGTGAGTCGGCTGTTAGTAAATCCCAATCTGAAACCCCAGATCTCCTATCGTCGTCCTCATTATCAGTTGGCAAGCCTCTGTTAATCAGATCAGCTCCATTACCTCCAGTAACCACCAGAGGGAGCCCAGAAAGAGAACTCGCAACCCCTCTGTCAATGTGACCAGCTCTACTACCTTCAGTAATAACCAGAGGGAGGCCAGAAAGCGAATTCACAACAGATGGGATTGTGTGGGGGTCAATCATAAGAATGGGACCATGCATACCAGGACCAAGGTTGGGGGTCAATCATACCAAGACGCTATGAAAGAGAAATGAATATTCATTGCCCTCCACTCCCATGGGCATGGAATGCAGTGAATATTAATTTCTTTTTAGCAGCGGGCACAGGAGTTAGGCCTGTTTCACACTTCAGTTTTTTTAAATCAGTCAAAATCCGCCAAAAAGTGAAAATGGCAGATCCGCAAAAATTGTGTAAAAACGGATGCCAGCTGATGGTACGGATCCGTTTTTTTACGGATCCGTCCCATCCGCTGGCATCCGTTTTTTCCATCTGTTGGATCCGTTTTCTTGCGGATCCGTTTTTCCACACCTCCAAAATGGCATGCTCCCAAATATGTTTGGCTCTTGGAGAATGCTCCCAAATGTGATTGGATACTGGAAAGTAGGGAAAACTATATCTAGGGTGTTGTAATACAAAATCTTTGAAAGGTTTTAGAGCTAGTGGCAGCGATGGAAGGAGTTATTGCGAGTATTAACAGCTTCTGTGTGGACTTTGATCTTCACTGCAATCGGTTGGCAATTATTGCTCTCCAGAGGGAGAAAAGAAGACTGCGAATCCTGCTTCTGAGGAGACGACGGCAGTGGATTCATCCGATTAATGCGCAGAGGTTTACCCGTGGTGTGTTTTGTACACTATACCTGGAATTGAAGGATAATCCGGACAAGTTCAACTACGTGCGCATGAGGCTGGACTTGTTTGAGCTATTGGTGGAGCGTGTTGGAGAACAAATCTGGAGAAGGGACACCTACATGCGGTTTTCTATTTCACCGGAGGAGTGTTTGATGGTGACCCTTCGGTAAGTGATCTATTTTTTAATAGGCTTCAGATTCTGCAGACTTTTATTGTTATGTTATGGCTTGTAGTTTGTATTAATTTTACATTTTTCCCTTTTTTTACAAGTTTCCTGGCAACTGGAGAATCATTCACCTCCCTCCATTACCAGTTTCAGCTTGGTATTTCAAGTATATCTGGAATTGTACAACATACCTGTCGGGCATTGTGGGATTGTCTACACGAGGAGTACATCCCACAGCCAAAACAGGAGAGGTGGCTGGAGATTGCCGACAAGTTTCAACAAATCTGCCAGTTTCCAAATTGCATTGGTGCCGTGGATGGGAAGCATATCAGGATTGTGAAACCCATCGGATCTGGATCTGAATTTTACAACTATAAGAAATTCTTCTCCGTTGTACTTATGGCCATTGCAGATGCCAACTACAAATTTATTGCCGTGGACATTGGTGCGTATGGGCGTTCAAATGACTCTCAGGTCTTCAAGATGTCCGCAATTGGCCGTTGTTTGTATGGAGACAATTTTGACTTCCCACCTCCAAGACCACTCCCTGGAACAACAGGCCCACCAATGCCATTTGTGTGCGTTGCTGACGACGCATTTCAGCTTTCCAAACACCTACTCAAGCCATATGGTAGTCGTGGATTGACACACCGCAAAAAAATCTATAACTATCGATTGACCAGAGCGCGAAGAGTGGTGGAGTGCGCTTTTGGGATTTTAACTGCAAAATGGAGAGTCCTGTTAGCGGCCATAAAAATGAAAACAGAGACTGTGGATGAGGTGGTGAAGGCGTGTGTCATCCTGCACAAATTTGTACTTTCAAAGGAACCTGTTTCCATAGAAGAAAATCTTTCTGAAACCACATTGTGGGATTATCAGCAGCCAACTGTTCGGAGTACAGGGTCAGTGGCAAGAATGAGGGACACTTTTGCAGATTATTTTCTGACACCAGAGGGAAAACTTGACTGGCAAGATGACATGGTATAATTTTTTTTTATACCAATTGTGGGTAATAAGTGTTGTGTTTTTTTTACCTCTTACACCACCGGTGTACTGTGAAATGTTACCAAGTGTTGGGTTACCAAGCATTGTGTTACCAAGTGTTGTGTTAAACCAAGTGTTGTGTTTTTTTTTACCTTTTACACCACCGGTGTACTGTGAAATGTTACCAAGTGTTGTGTTTTGTTTACCTTTTACACCACCAGTGTACTTTGAACCTTTACCAAGTGTGATAAAACACTCCGGGATCGCCTTTGCTGGGGTCAAAGGTCACGTGCGTTCAGCATGAAACTCAGGCGCAGAGCTGGGATTCGGGTGTAACTGACCCTGAGTCAGGTTTATGAACGGTGAAAGCAATGCATAAAGGAAATAAAACATAAAACAAATCCTTGCCTGTCCAGCACTAACTAAACAATGGACAACCTAACTACCAACTGGCGGGCTTCTCCCATCCAGCCAAACCACAGTTGCAGTGGGCACTGCTTCCACTCACGTGTGTCTCTCACACAGACAGGCTCTCTGTGTTCCCAGGCTGAGACACTCCCACAACCACCTGGCATCCTTTTATATCCACCCCCCATTATTCATTAGCAAGCAGGTGCGATACTGACCAGACTAGGCCACATAGGAAAGGAATCTGGGCGAGATATACCTGCCCTCATCCACTATTCCCACATGATTCTCACATATCCCCCCCCTCTGCTCAGACCACTCCGGTCGAGCAATGACACCCGCCAAACAGTGCACTCGGGACAGGGCATCTGCATTTCCCATCTGTACGCCTGGGCGGTGCTCCACCGTAAAAGTGTAGGCCTGCAGGGCAAGGAACCACCGGGTCACCCGGCTATTCCGTTCCTTGTTCAAGTGCATCCACTTGAGAGGGGCATGGTCAGTGATCAGCCTGAACTTTCGGCCCACCAGGTAATATTTGAGGGCCTCTAGAGCCCACTTAATGGCGAGGCACTCTTTTTCTATGACTGCATACCTTTGCTCGTGTTTATTCAGCTTCCTGCTGAGAGAGGACTGGGTGTTCCGCTCCGTCCCTCACTTGTGAGAGTACGGCCCCGATACCGGTATCAGAGGCATCCGTTTGTACCACAAACTCGCTGCGGAAGTCCGGAGTCACCAGTACGGGCTGAGAGCAAAGTGCCCGTTTTAGGCTATGGAAGGCTTCTTCAGCCGCTAAACTCCATTTAATCATGACGGAGTCTTTCCCTTTTGTAAGATCCGTCAGGGGGGTAGCGATGGCTGCATAATTGGGTATGAACCGGCGATAATAGCCGGCGATCCCCAGGAAGGCTTGTACCTGCTTCTTGTTGACAGGTTGCGGCCAGTCCTGAACTGCCTGAATCTTATCAACCTGGGGTTTAACAACACCCCTCCCAATTACATACCCCAAATACCGGGCTTCTTCTAGCCCGATGTGACATTTCTTGGGGTTCGCGGTTAGACCTGCCTCCCACAGGTCGTCAATCACAGCTTGTACTTTCTGGAGATGAGTCTCCCAGTCCAAGCTGTAAATGACAATGTCGTCCAAATAGGCCGAAGCGTACCGCCTATGTGGCATCAGGACTCGATCCATCAGTCTCTGGAAGGTCGCCGGTGCTCCGTGCAGTCCAAACGGCATATACACATACTGAAATAGACCTTCTGGGGTAGCAAATGCCGTCTTTTCTCTGGCAGCCTCCGCCAGAGGGATCTGCCAATACCCCTTTGTTAGGTCTAGGGTCGTAATATACCGGGCTTTTCCTAACCGATCTATTAACTCGTCGACCCGGGGCATAGGGTAGGCATCAAATTTTGAGACCGCATTCAGTTTCCTGAAGTCATTGCAGAACCGGATGGTGCCGTTCGGTTTAGGAATTAGCACAATTGGGCTGGACCAAGCACTGTGCGATTCCTCAATGACACCTAACTCTAACATTGCCTTCACTTCTCGGGGAAACGGCTTCACGGCGCGCTTCCGGGATTCGGTAGGGCTTTACGTGAACTGTGACACCAGGTTCCGTTACAATGTCATGTTTCATTAGCGTAGTCTGCCCGGGTTTTTCTGAAAAAAACTTTTGGTTGTAAAGTAGAAACTGCCTGACCTCAGTCTTTTGCCGCTCCGAGAGAGTCTCTGCAACCCGTACCTCCGGTACGGTATGTGAGCAGACGGGACGGGCCAGCTCCGCTGACAAGGCAGACCGATCTTTCCAGGGTTTTATCAGATTTACATGATAAATCTGTTCAGGTTTCCGTTTACCTGCCTTGTATACTTTGTTGTTTACTTCACCAACTCTTTCCTTAATCTCAAAGGGGCCCTGCCACTTTGCCAGGAACTTACTGTCCACCGTGGGGACCAGGATCAACACCCTATCTCCGGGTGCAAACGTATGGATCTTGGCGCCCCTATCATAGATTCTTTTTTGGGCTCCTTGAGCCTGTATCATGTGTTCTTTGACGATAGGCATAACAGCCGCAATACGGTCCTGCATTTGTGTGACGTGATCTATCACTGTTTTAAACGGAGTGACCTGACCCTCCCAGGTTTCTTTTGCAACGTCTAACAGTCCGCGAGGACGTCGGGCGTACAATAACTCGAAAGGCGAGAATCCTGTGGAAGACTGGGGTACTTCCCTGATGGCAAAAAGCAAATACGGAAGTAAATAGTCCCAGTTCTTCCCATCCTTGTCTATCACCTCTCTCAGCATCTGCTTCAGAGTTTTATTGTACCGTTCGACCAACCCGTCTGTTTGAGGGTGATACACGGATGTGCGTAACGGTTCGATTTGTAACAATCGGCAGAGCTCCTTCATTACCCTGGACATAAAGGGGGTCCCCTGGTCGGTGAGTATCTGTTTTGGTATACCGACCCGACTAAACACATGCACCAGTTCCTTGGCAATCGTCTTGGTGGCCGCGTTACGCAAAGGGATGGCATAATCCAAGATGACCAGGATATGTTGGTGTCCACGTGCAGACCGTGGAAGGGGCCCAACTAAATCCATCCCAATCCTCTCAAACGGGACTTCAATAATAGGTAGGGGTACCAAAGGGCTACAGAACCGGGGCTTAGGTGCAGAGGCTTGGCAGTCAGGACAAGACTCACAATGTACACGAATATCGTGATGCATGCCTGGCCAAACAAAACAGTGTAATATCCTTTCGGTGGTTTTCTAGACTCCCAGGTGACCTCCCATCACATGTCCGTGGGCCAGGTCCAGCACCTGCCGCCGGTAGGGTTTTGGCACGACTAATAGTTGCACCGTATCTTCCCCCTTTTTCTCTATCTGATAGAGTAAATCATTCTCCAGAACCATGTAAGGATATGCCAGCCTAGAGCCAGGTTCTACGGGTACCCCATTTATCACTTTTACATTTGTCCTAGCCTGAGAAAGGGTAGGATCCTTTATTTGCTCGCTTTGGAAGTCATCTTTCTGAACTTCTAAATCCGGCAAACGGGGAGGTGGACGGCTGTCGGCCTCCTCCTCTTCCCCGGTCTCCTCCGTATCACCCGCCATGACTGAAAACGGGAACTGCAGGTCATTTCCCGCAGACTCTTCCCCCGAGTCTTCCGGGGAGACATCTTCCAGGGGTTCGAGACCCCCACGCGCCCTGGGAGAAGAATCTTGTACACTATTACCCGAGGGCATCAACTGATTCTCCCACAATTGCCAGAAGTGGGGAAAATCCGGTCCCAGGATAACATCATGCAATAACGCCGGGACGAGTCCCACTTTATGTTGCACAGACCCATAGGAAGTAGTAATGCATATGACCGTGGTGAGGTACGAACAGGTGTCTCCATGCACAAACGTTACAGAAAATTTGTCTGATGGTCCAGTCGGGGCTGACACCAGACTGGCCTTCACCAGAGTCACCACACTTCCCGAGTCTAACAATGCCACCACATTTTTGCCATCAACAGTTAAATCACACAAGTGTTTTTCCACATCCTTTTGACCGGCATTCACACTCACTACCCGTGCAACCATAGACATGCGGTTTTTAGAGTCTGTGACGTCGCACTGCATGGGTTCAGTAGTGACCGGACAGTTCGCAGCAATATGTCCCATCTCTTGGCAGCGGAAACACCTAACGGGCCCCTTGCTTAGACCATAGTTCGTTACTCTCGGCCTCGCAGTGCGGGCAGTCCCGTTTTCCTCCCCCACTGTCTTAGGAATTTTTCCATCTCCCCTACTCCCTGGAACAGTCTTACCGGTTCCACGTGGAGATGATGAAGAACGAGGTGGGGTAGCGTCGTCTCGGAGTCCTTCCGCCACGGAGTAACGTTCAACCAGATCCACCAGTTGATCTGCCGTCGTAGGATTTCCATGGCTTACCCACTTCCTCAGGGCAGGCGGTAGAGCTCTCAAGTACTTGTCCATGACGACTCTCTGGATTATCTCTGGCGCTGTCAACACCTCGGGTTGTAGCCACTTCTTCGTCACGTGGATCAGGTCAAACATCTGTGACCACGGTGGTTTATCCGGCTGATAAGTCCATTGATACACTCTCTGTGCACGGACAGCGGTCGTCACTCCCAGCCGGGCCAAGATCTCGGCTTTCAGTTTGTCAAAGTCCTGCGCGGCTTCAGGCTCTAAGTCATAATAAGCCTTTTGGGCCTCACCGGAAAGAAACGGGGCAATCAGGCCGGCCCATCGTGCCTTCGGCCATTTTTCTCGCACCGCCGTCCGTTCAAACGTGGTCAGGTATGCCTCGACGTCCTCTTCGGTCGTCATCTTCTGCCAGTACCGACTCACGTGAATCACTCTCGACTCGGCTTCCAGGTTAACCTCATGTAGGCTTGCCAGGCACTGCGCCACCTGCTGGAGAAGCGAACGATCGGTAGCTGTCATGTCCACCAACTCCTTCAGCTGGGCCATCATCACCCGATTAGCTTCTTGCTGGACGGCGGTGGACTGTACCAGCGCTTTCACCACGTCCTCCATGCTCATGCTTGCAATGTGATGCCCGCGTTCTCCACCACAATGTGATAAAACACTCCGGGATCGCCTTTGCTGGGGTCAAAGGTCACGTGCGTTCAGCATGAAACTCAGGCGTAGAGCTGGGATTCGGGTGTAACTGACCCGGAGTCAGGTTTATTAACGGTGAAAGCAATGCATAAAGGAAATAAAACATAAAACAAATCCTTGCCTGTCCGGCACTAACTAAACAATGGACAACCTAACTACCAACTGGCGGGCTTCTCCCGTCCAGCCAAACCACAGTTGCAGTGGGCACTGCTTCCACTCACGTTTGTCTCTCACACAGACAGGCTCTCTGTGTTCCCAGGCTGAGACACTCACACAACCACCTGGCATCCTTTTATATCCACCTCCCATTATTCATTAGCAAGCAGGTGCGATACTGACCAGACTAGGCCACATAGGAAAGGAATCTGGGCGAGATATACCTGCCCTCATCCACTATTCCCACATGATTCTCACATATCCCCCCCCTCTGCTCAGACCACTCCGGTCGAGCAATGACACCCGCCAAACAGTGCACTCGGGACAGGGCATCTGCATTTCCCATCTGTACGCCTGGGCGGTGCTCCACCGTAAAAGTGTAGGCCTGCAGGGCAAGGAACCACCGGGTCACCCGGCTATTCCGTTCCTTGTTCAAGTGCATCCACTTGAGAGGGGCATGGTCAGTGATCAGCCTGAACTTTCGGCCCACCAGGTAATATTTGAGGGCCTCTAGAGCCCACTTAATGGCGAGGCACTCTTTTTCTACGACTGCATACCTTTGCTCGTGTTTATTCAGCTTCCTGCTGAGAGAGGACTGGGTGTTCCGCTCCGTCCCTCACTTGTGAGAGTACGGCCCCGATACCGGTATCAGAGGCATAAAGAACAAAAAAGAAACTACACAATAAAGTTCTTTGAAAAAAAAAAACTTGTTTATTCGTGGAATTTTTCAAAGTTATATATTTTAAAACTTTGGTTTTTTTTTATATATATTTTAAAACTTTTTTTTTTTAAATTTTTTTGTAGAAATTTTTTTTTGTAGAACAAACAAAAAATTCCAACATCACAAATGCTGGTACTGTTGGGTGGAGTTACTATCGGAGGGGTTAACAGGGTTGACCACATCGGGGGGGGGTGGAGGACTGGGAACGGAGTTGGTGAGGATCAGAAGTGGAAGGGGGTTGAAAACATGAGATTGGGACGGGAGTGGATGGACAGCCGAGGTTTGTGGGAACATTGAAGGGGTGTGTGGGGGTGAGTATGGTGAGGGCATTGGAGTATAATGCAATGGGGAAGGAAGGTACTGGGAAGAATGGAATGGGGAACTAGAGAAGGGAGAGGGAGTGGTAGGAGGAGGGATGGTTGTATGATGGATGGTGGTGGAAGGATAGACAGAGGGAGGATGGACAGGGGGAGGATGGACAGGGGGAGGATGGACAGGGGGAGGATGGACAGGGGGAGGTTGGGATGCTTCGGACAATACTTCCACTAGAGCATTGTGACAGGCTTGCATCACACGCATCTGTTGGTGAGTACTTAAACCTTCCATTTGCCGGACAACCGATTGAAAAAAAAAAAATGTCTCGGCGTCTGGTTTGATTCTAAATTCATCTGTTCCATTTATCTTCTGAGTTCCATGATACTTTGATTGATCATGGTCAACACAGAAGATAACTGTTGTCCATAAGTGTGGAAACCATGCTGGACAGATGAGTTCAGACTCAAACAGTCAGACAAGGTCATCCTTTCCTGACTCCTCAGACGCTGCCGGTCAGAACCAAAAGTTGGTCGAGATGTTGCGGCAGTGTCTGAGGGGTGGGGAACAGGGTACAAGTCGTCACCAGCAGCTACATGTGATGAAGTCTGCCCTGCTGCTCCAGTGCTGGTGGAGGGGATAGAGGGACGAGACAAGAGGGAAGGTAGAGAGGGGTCGGATACCTCGATGTGGTCACCGGGGCGGTCTCACAAGGGATCACTTCAGAGGGAGGCAACTCAGATGCAGGTTCCCGAGTGCTGCAGATGAGCTAAAAAAAAGAAAAAAAAATATATTAAAGATATTGATATTTTATTTAACTGTGCTTAAAAAAAATGGTTAAACATGTAAACATTTGTACTACAGAAATGGTTTGTGGAATATTTACCTTCTGGACACCATCGTCGACCGGAGGAACCCCAGGGCTCTGTAGTTTTTATACTGGGTTCCTCGACGTCCTCCCGATCCACACGGGGCCTGCATCTCCTTGTTGAAGTCCCTCTTGAAGCGATCCCTGAGCGACCACCACCGTGTGATAACCCTGTCACCTGTGAAGAAAAAAAACAAAGTGGTTAGTATTCAACACTTCACATGCTGGAATATAAGTTACTGAAATTGGAATACTTACGCACAAAATCCCTGGCCCTCGCATTGAGCTCCTCCCAGTTCTCTACAACCGCGGAACACACCTCATCCCAGAGCCATCGGGTGGTCGGTTGGTCGGCATGTAAACGGTTTCCCATGTTCCACAGCGGCTCCCGTGTTTCAACCTCAAGGATGAGGTCGTCAGTGTCTATTTGGAGACCCTCCTCAATTGGTCTCCGGGGAGCACGCTGTGAAACCTGTGAAGAAAAAAATAACAAAAAAAATTACATTCAATTCAAACACATGATGTTCATTAATCAATTATCCAAATAGGGTTACTTACCGTTTGCCGACCACCAGAGGCATCACCTCGACGACGCTGGGATGTCCTGGGAGTCGCTCTAGTGCGGGCACCAGATTGTGAAGACTGTGAAAAAAAAATTTGGGTTTGGATGGATGCGTAGTTATTGTGTGTGTGCTGTGATGAATGTTTGTGTTGGGTGTAGCATTATGTATGTCTGTATGTGCTAAACTTACACTCTGCGCGCCCCCTCCTTGCGTCTCTCCACCCTGCATGTCTCCTCCTGGAAGCTCCTCTGAATCAGCTTCCTGTGAAAGCATAATACATGGATATAGGGTTTAAAAAAAAAAATGTAAATAAGAGTTAAAAAAAAAAAAAAATTATTTACCTCAGTTCGCTGATGATGTGAGGGGGAGCTTTCAGAAGAAGACATTCCTGAGGTCTGGCTTGCGGGTCTCCTGCGGTGTGGCTGCTGCTGCTGCTCTTCTGCAGTAGTTCCTGAAGTGATCTGCAAGTATAAAGATACTTGTTAAGCTACTATACAAAGGATATCAAAAGCTTTCAGGCCTTTATACTTACTGAGCAAATTGCACTCTTTTTTGTGGGTCTGCTGCGGCTTGGTGGGTTTGCTGCAGCGTGCTGCGTCTGCTGCGTACTGATGAAAATAAAATTCTGTACACATGCAACAGAAAAACAATTAAAGTATGAAAAAAAACAATAATAATACACACACACACACACACACACAAACAGACATGCAACACTGGGAGGCCACGAACATACATGCAGGAAGGCCGACCACACACCCACACAATCACGCAGGCCACACACACACAGACAGACAAGCCACGGACACACACAGACATGCCCCACACAAATAGTTTTAATACTCACACAATTGCAGGCTTTGGTGGCATGGTAGCAGGCCTCTCTCTGTCCTGGCTTGTGGCTGGGCAGGTGCTGGCAGGCCTCTTGCAGCTGGGGTATGGCAGGCTGGCAGGCTCTCTCTCTTCTCAGCTGGGGGTCTTTATGCTGGGCAGGTCCTGGCTGGCTGGCTCTGGCTCCGTGTTGTCAGTCTGGCTGGTGCCGAATGTCTGGGCCCAATGATTAATTAGCCCACCTTATATAGTTTTGGGACTGTCTGGAAAAGTATCTTTTTTTCTGAGCATGCTCAGTGCGATTTAGCGGATTCCGCTGGCAGATTCCGCAAAATAGCGGATCCCGGCGGATCCGCCGCCCATAGGCGCCCATTCTACCGCTTGGCGGATGACGGCGGATCCGCCATTGTCCGCCACTTTGACGGCGCCAAAAAACGTTGCAAGCTCCGTCCACCTCAGACAGAATCCACCTGGAATATGGCGGACCCGCCGAATAGCGGACATAACAGACGACCATCTGCCACAATCCGCCACTAATGTATCTCAATGGGAAAAAATGGTGGATCCGCCACAAGAAAAGTGGATCCGACATTTTCCCTTTTTGGCGGATTTAAAAAAACTGAAGTGTGAAACAGGCCTTAGCCACAGTGCGTCTTATAGTCCAACAAATAAGGTACACTATATAAAAAGACTCATATGCAATGTTTTTTTCAATATTTGCCAAATTCGAGAATAAAGAGAGAATGTTTTAAGGCATTTTTATTACTTACTGCAAAGTCATAAGTTTACATACATTTCATTAGTATTTGGTACCATTGCCCTTAAACTGAATGACTTGGGTCAAACATTTGGGATATCCTTTTACAAGATTCTCACAATAGTTAGTCAGAATTTGGGCCCATTCTTTCTGACAAAACTGGTGTAACTGATCCAGGTGTAGGGGAAGTGGACTGACCTATGGACCTGTCTGCAGCAGGAGGGGTAACGTACAGTATGTTTGACGTGGACTGCTGTATATGGAGATGGAAAACAGCTGGAGATAGGAAAGAATGGTGATATACCGGGTTTTGGCCACTAGGGGGAGACCAAGGACAGCAGAAGGTGTAGTACTGCAGTTTGGACACAAGATGGGAGCAGGGAGCAGTGAGGACAGGGCTTAACAGCAGCTTAAGGCTACGAAACCGCAAAGTCATATGGGCGGGATTACAGGAGCTCTAGAGGGGGAATTCCCAGGAAGGGGATATATATAGTTGGAGAGAGTTCCAGAAGTCAGTCAGGCCAGGGAGAGGAGCTTAGGAGTGAAGAAGACTGGAGAGAGAGGTAGGACAAGAAGCTCCAGGAAGGACTGGTGAGAGAGATGGTCAGGGGGGTGGCCCTGACAGGAGAGCCGCAGGACAGAGAGCCCGGGAGGTACCAGAGACAGACGGATTCGGACTGGTGAAGCGCTGTGGTGTTAGGCCTAGGGCAGCCACAGTGAAAGAGCCACGAGGGATGTTATTCAGGAAGACAGTAGAAAGGGAAGGTACCCGGGCCTGTGTGCAGAGTTTATTGTGCAGCAGCTGTGTGGTGCTGCGGTCGTTGAGAGGACGGCCAATAAAGGAGGACCTGTTGGACGCACATCAGTCTCTGTCTCAGTCTGTTAACGACGAAGAAAGGGGCCACCCCCGGTCGGCACACTTACCTACACAGGTTTGTAGGTCGCCTTGCTCACACCTGCCTTTTCAACTTTGCCCATAAATTTTGAATAGGATTGAGATCAAGGCTTTGTGATGGTCACTCCAAAACATTGACTTTGTCATCCTTAAGCCACTTTGTTACCATTTTGACAGTATACTTCGGGTCATTGTCCATTTGGAAGACTCATTTCCGTCCAAGCTTTATCTTCTTGGCTGATGTCTTGAGATGCTGCTTGAGTTTTGCCACATAATCTTCTTTTCTCATGATGCCATCTATTTTGTGACGTGCACCAGTACCTCCTGCAGCAAAACAACCTCACAACATAATGCTGCCACCCCCATGTTTCACAGTTGGGATGGTGTTCTTAGGCTTTGAAGCTTCTCCTTTTTTCCTCCAAACATTATGATGATCATTATGCCCAAAAAGTTAAATTTTAGTTTAATCAGACCACAGAACATGTCTCCAAAAATTAAGGTCTTTGTTCCTGTGTGCATTTGCAAACATTAATTTGGTTTTTCACGTTTTTTTTTTTTTGAGTAATGGCTTATTCCTGGCTGAGTTGCTTTCAGCCCATGTTGATACAGTACTCAATTTAATGTGGATATTGACACAGTCTTATCAGCTTCTGCCATCATCTTTACAAGGTCTTTTGCTTTTGTGACTGGGTTGATATGCACATGTCAGACCAAAGCACGCTCATCTCTGGGACACAGAACCCGTCTCCTTCCTGAGTGGTACTGTATGATGGCTGGACATTCCCATCTTCTTTGTGCTGGCGTATAATTGTTTGAACAGAAGAACGAGGCACCTTCAGGTATCTTGAAATTGTACCCAAGACCCACAATTCTCTTCCTGCTCTCTTGGCTGATTTCTTTAGACTTTCCCATGATGCTACACAAAGAAGCTGTGTATTTCTGGTGTGCATTAAAATAAATCCACAGGCGTGTCTCTAATTAACACAGATGTTGCAAAAAAAACAGAAGCTTCCAAACACATGACATCATCATATGGGCAGTCCAGAATTGTTTAAGGGCATACTAATTTTATTGTATGTAAACTTTTGATTTAGCAGTAAGTAATTAAAATGCCTTAAAACATTCTCTCTCTCATTATTCTGGCATTTGGCAAATATTAATAATTATGGTAGTCTTAATTGACCTAAAACAGGAAAAGTTTATTCTGATTTCATGTCAGATATTGAGTAAAGCATGCATATCTGTCTTTTTATATAGTGTACTAGCTGAAGAGCCTGGCATTGCCTGGGCATAGTAACCAACTGTGGTTAGTTATAACTAGAGTTGAGCGATACCGTCCGATACTTCAAAGTATCGGATCGGAATGGATCGGCCGATCTTAAAAAAAAGTATCGGTATCGCCAATTCCGATACCGGAAGTCCCATTCAAGTCTATGGGACTTCCGGTATCGGAATAAGAAAAACCCTGTTTTTGCCTTGTACAGCCTCTCTGGGGTCTGTACGGGCCTTTCGGGGGGCTGTGCCGGCCTGCCAGGGGGTCTGTGCAGGCTCCGGTGGTCTGTGCCGGCCTGCCGGGGGGCTGTGCCGGCCTGCCGGGGGGGCTGTGCCGGCCTGCCGGGGGGCTGTGCAGGCTCCGGGGGGCTGTGCCGGCCTGCCGGGGGGCTGTGCAGGCTCCGGTGGGCTGTGCCGGCCTGCCGAGGGGCTGTGCCGGCCTGCCGGGGGGCTGTGCAGGCGCCGGGGGGCTGTGCAGGCATCGTCCGATGGGACTACAAGTCCCATCGGGCGATGCCTGCTACCATGACAGTGATTGACACATTAGCCAATGATGGGACAGTAGTAGTCCCATCATCCGGCTAATGTGTTGAATGTAAAAAAAAAAAAAAAAAAAAAATTACATGCTACATACATGCTACATTCATACTACATACTACATACATGCTACATTCATACTACATATATACTACATGCAACATACATACTACATATATACTACATGCATGCAACATGCATACTACATATATGCAACATGCATACTACATATATACTACATGCTACATACATACTACATATATGCTACATATATACTACATTCATGCTACATACATACTGCATGCTACATACATACTGCATGCTACATACATACTGCATGCTACATACATACTGCATGCTACATACATACTACATACTACATATATGCTACATACATACTACATATATACTACATGCATGCTACATACATACTGCATGCTACATACATACTACATGCTACATACATACCACATATACACTCACTGGCCACTTTATTAGGTACACCATGCTAGTAAGGGGTTGGACCCCCTTTTGCCTTCAGAACTGCCTCAATTCTTCGTGGCAGAGATTCAACAAGGTGCTGGAAGCATTCCTCAGAGATTTTGGACCATATTGACATGATGGCATCACACAGTTGGCGCAGATTTGTCGGCTGCACATCCCTGATGCGAATCTCCCGTTCCACCACATCCCAAAGATGCTCTATTGGATTGAGATCTGGTGACTGAGGAGGCCATTTGAGTACAGTAAACTCATTGTCATGTTCAAGAAACCAATCTGAGATGATTCGAGCTTTATGACATGGCGCATTATCCTGCTGAAAGTAGCCATCAGATGTTGGGTACATTGTGGTCATAAAGGGATGGACATGGTCAGCAACAATACTCAGGTAGGCTGTGGCGTTGCAACGATGCTCAATTGGTACCAAGGGGCCCAAAGAGTGCCCAGAAAAAATTCCCCACACCATGACACCACCACCACCAGCCTGAACCGTTGATACAAGGCAGGATGGATCCATGCTTTCATGTTGTTTACGCCAAATTCTGACCCTACCATCCGAATGTCGCAGCAGAAATCGAGACTCATCAGACCAGGCAATGTTTTTCCAATCTTCTACTGTCCAATTTCGATGAGCTTGTGCAAATTGTAGCCTCAGTTTCCTGTTCTTAGCTGAGAGGAGTGGTACCCAGTGTGGTCTTCTGCTGCTGTAGCCCATCTGCCTCAAAGTTCGACGCACTGTGCGTTCAGAGATGCTCTTCTGCCTACCTTGGTTGTAACGGGTGGCAATTTGAGTCACTGTTGCCTTTCTATCAGCTCGAACCAGTCTGCCCATTCTCCTCTGACCTCTGGCATCAACATGGCATTTCCGGCCACAGAACTGCCGCTCACTGGATTTTTTTTCTTTTTCGGACCATTCTCTGTAAACCCTAGAGATGGTTGTGCGTGAAAATCCCAGTAGATCAGCAGTTTCTGAAATACTCAGACCAGCCCTTCTGGCACCAACAATCATGCCACGTTCAAAGGCACTCAAATCACCTTTCTTCCCCATACTGATGCTCGGTTTGAACTGCAGGAGATTGTCTTGACCATGTCTACATGCCTAAATGCACTGAGTTGCCGCCATGTGATTGGCTGATTAGAAATTAAGTCTTAACACACAGTTGGACAGGTGTACCTAATAAAGTGGCCAGTGAGTGTATACTACATACATACTACATGCATGCTACATGCTACATACATACCACATACATACTACATACATACTACATGCATGCTACATACATACTACATGCTACATACATACTACATATATACTACATGCATGCTACATACATACTACATACATACTACATGCATGCTACATGCATGCTACATACATGCTACATACATACTACATGCTACATACATACCACATACATACTACATATATACTACATGCATGCTATATACATACTGCATGCTACATGCATGCTACATACATACTACATACATACTACATGCTACATACATACCACATATATACTACATACTTACTACATACAATACATTCATACAATACATACATAGACATACAGTACATATAACATAGAGTAACATACTTACCAATACTTGTCACATTGTTCCCCGAAGCCATTGTCTTTTACGGAATAAATATTAACATAACAAACCACAAAAATACTCACCCACGATCCGAAGCAGTCCACGAGTGTGTCCCACGACGATCTTGGGTAGAGAACTGCAGCATCAGCTGATGCTGCCGTTCTCTACGGGCTGCAGGAATCCAATGACGGAAGGTAGGTATCCTTCCGCACTGTATTCCTCCGCCACTTAAAAAAAAAAAGTCCCTAGTCTCACTTTATGCCATTGCTGTGTGGGAATTTCCCACGCAGCAATGGCATAAAGTGAGACTAGGGACTTTTTTTTTTAAGTGGCGGAGGAATACAGTGCGGAAGGATACCTACCTTCCGTCATTGGATTCCTGCAGCCCGTAGAGAACGGCAGCATCAGCTGATGCTGCAGTTCTCTACCCAAGATCGTCGTGGGACACACTCGTGGACTGCTTCGGATCGTGGGTGAGTATTTTTGTGGTTTGTTATGTTAATATTTATTCCGTAAAAGACAATGGCTTCGGGGAACAATGTGACAAGTATTGGTAAGTATGTTACTCTATGTTATATGTACTGTATGTCTATGTATGTATTGTATGAATGTATTGTATGTAGTATGTATGTAGTATATATGTGGTATGTATGTAGCATGTAGTATGTATGTAGTATGTATGTAGCATGCATGTAGCATGCAGTATGTATGTAGCATGCATGTAGTATATATGTAGTATGTATGTAGCATGTAGTATGTATGTAGCATGCATGTAGTATATATGTAGTATGTATGTAGCATGTAGTATGTATGTAGCATGTAGTATGTATGTAGCATGTAGTATGTATGTAGCATGTAGTATGTATGTAGCATGTAGTATGTATGTAGCATGTAGTATGTATGTAGCATGTAGTATGTATGTAGCATGCAGTATGTATGTAGCATGCATGTAGTATGTATGTAGCATGTAGTATGTATGTAGCATGCATGTAGTATATATGTAGTATGTAGCATGTAGTATGTATGTAGCATGTATGTAGTATGTATGTAGTATGTATGTAGTATGTATGTAGCATGCATGTAGTATATATGTGTTATGTATGTAGCATGCATGTAGTGTGTATGTAGTATGTATGTAGCATGCATGTAGTATGTATGTAGTATATATGTGGTATGCATGTAGTATGTATGTAGCATGCAGTATGTATGTAGCATGCATGTAGTATATATGTAGTATGTATGTAGCATGTAGTATGTATGTAGCATGCATGTAGTATATATGTAGTATGTATGTAGCATGTAGCATGCATGTAGTATGTAGTATGTATGTAGTATTTTTTTTTTTTTTTTTAACATTTAACACATCAGCCGGATGATGGGACTACTACTGTCCCATCATTGGCTAATGTGTCAATCACTGTCATGGTAGCAGGCATCGCCAGATGGGACTTATAGTCCCATCGGACGATGCTGGCACAGACCCCCGGACATCAGCACAGCCCCCCGGCAGGCCGGCACAGCCCCCCGGCAGGCCGGTACAGACCCCCACAGGGTGCACAGACCACCGGCAGGCCGGCACAGCCCCCCGGCAGGCCGGTACAGACCCCGGGCAGTCCACACAGCCCCCCGGCAGGCCGGTACAGACCCCGGGCAGTCCACACAGCCCCCCGGCAGGCCGGCAGAGACCCCCGGAAGGCCCGAAATGACGGCGCATCATGATGCGCACACACCGCGCATCATGATGACGTCAGGCTGTCAATCAACTTTGAACTTCCGATTCCGATGCCGACTTCCGATATTGAAAAAATATCGGAAGTCGGTATCGGAATTCCGATACAGCAAGTATCGGCCGATACCCGATACTTGCGGTATCGGAATGCTCAACACTAGTTATAACAAATTATAATGATTATTTTTGACATAAAAACATTTCACATCATATATTCAACACTACAGATTTGCAACACAAATTAACTAAACGATTACCCAAGTATTGAGGCTATGTGCCCACGTAGCATTTTTCATGCAGAATATTCCTGAGCAGAAATGCACACCCTCTTCCCAGGAAAACGCATGCGTTTTATGAAGCGCTTTTGTAAGAGTTTTTGACGCTTTTGTTAAGTGTTTTAGCATGCATTTTCCTATGCGTTTTTGCCATACAATTATTGAAAGTATGCGGAAACACGTGCATTTCCGCAAAATTAATGAATATGCTGCGCTTTTTCTGCTTAGCGTTTCCGCAGCGGAAAAAAACGCACCATTAGCAAAACATGTGCGGATTCCATTATGATTCCATTGGATGCTTTTCTTAAGAGTTTCCGCTGGAGAAACGCTTGTCTAAAAGCGACACAAACGCTTAAAAAATGCAACGTGGGCACACAGCCTGATAGTATTCTATTTTCAACTCATTCAAGAGCCTTTTGATAAACAACATGTGTATCTGTGTATCTAAAGCCTGTTTCACACTTCCGTTTGTTTCCATCAGTCAAAATCCGCTGTTTTGCAAAAAAACGGATCCACCATTTTTTTGGCGGATCCGTTTTTTTCCCATTGACTTGCATTAGCAGCGGATTTTGACGGTTGGATTCGTTTCTTGACGGATCCGCCAAAATTTTGGCATCCACTTACTTGAGTGGACGGACAATGAAACGTTTTTTCTCTGCACGGATCCGCTTTTTCACACTGAGCTTGCCCGGAAGAATTTCCTGTCCAGAAATTTAACCCCAAATCCCGTTCTGGCGGCAGGAAAAATTCTCTCCCTCTCCCTCTCTCTCCTTTTCCAGGCTGCGGTTCCTTTAAATTTCCGACTTTAGCGGATACGTCAAAGCAACAGTCCGGTGGCAAATGGAAACAGATCCGTCTTTTGCATTTTTTCACGGATTGCAACTGACCAAAAAAACGCAAGTGTGAGAGAGGCCTAACCCTATCCTGTGTGATAATGTCTGCTGAGCTGTGTACCTAATCCTCTCCTGTGTGATACTTTCTGCTGAGCTGTGTATCTAATCCTATCATGTGTTACTGACTGCTCAGCTGTGTGTCTAATCCTATCCTGTGTGATACTGACTGCTGAGCCGTGTATCTAATCCTATCCTTTGTGATACTGACTGCTGAGCCGTGTGTCTAATCCTCTCCTGTGTGATACTGACTGCTGATCCGTGTATCTAATCCAATCCTGTGTGATACTGTCTGCTGAGCCATGTATCTAATCCTATCCTGTGTGATACTGTCTGCTGAGCCATGTATCTAATCCTATCCTGTGTGATACTGACTACTGAGCCGTGTGTCTAATCCTCTCCTGTATGATACTGACTGCTGAGCTGTGTATCTAATCCTATCCTGTGTGATACTGACTGCTGAGCAGTGTATCCTGTGTGATACTGGGTTCCTCCTGCAGTCTGTGTCAGAGAGTGGTCTGTGTCAGAGAGTGGTCTGTGTCGGCACGGTAATAAATTGTGTTATTTCCAGCTTTACAGAAGGACGATAACACCATAGAAATGATAAGAATAATAGGCAAAATTGTTTGGTGAATTGGAATGCACAGGGTTAAAATTTCGCCTCACAACATAGCCTATGACGCTCTCGGGGTCCAGACGTGCGACTGTGCAAAATTTTGTGGCTGTAGCTGCGACGGTGCCGATGCCAATCCCGGACATACATACATACATACATACATACATACATACATACATACATACACTTTTTCCCCATTATGTACATAGGGGAAAAATTGTTTGGTGAATTGGAATGTGCGGGGCTAAAATTTCACCTCACAACATAGCCTATGACGCTCTCGGGCTCCTGACGTGTGACTGTGCAAAATTTTGTGGCTGTAGCTGCGACGGTGCAGATGCCAATCCCGGACATACACACATACATAGACACACTCATTGAGCTTTATATATTAGATGTAGACTTCTAGTTTAAATTGTATGTTAGGGACTGACGGAACGCATCTAATTATATTATTATATTATTATATATGTGGCGCCCCTGAGGCTCAGTCGCCACAGAGGTACTGCACCTTCTCCTAAGGTGTAGTGCCCCACCGCCTAGGTAAGTTGGGAGCTCCTTTCCACACTCAACACTCGCATCCCACTCAACAGGGTAGATCAGCACAACCACATGTAGGTCTCTCTCTTCTCCTAGACATTAGGAGTGCCTTTGGTGGTTCCCTGCTTGGAACAATGGATGTGCTGGGAGGTGGGTGGAGTTGAGATCCATATAAAAGATGGGGATGGTTTAGAATTACAGATGAGTCTAGGTTCAGTCTGGCGGGAGGTCAGGCGAGAGGACAGTCAGTCAGGAGAGTCTGAGGACGGGTCTGAAAGGAAGGAGATTCCCTAGAAGAGGGAGAGGAGAAAGAGTGTTGCAGCTGCCTCAGTGATCTGAGCCAGCTGGCACGGGAAAGGAACAAGCGAGAGAAAGATGTAGAACTGCAACCTAAGCTTCCATAGGAAAGAGAGACAAGTACGGAACGAAGGAGTAGGAGAACAGAGAGGAGTTGTGGGTCGGAAGAGGAACCCTGCCTATAGGTTCTCAGCGCAAGGCCAGGGCCCGGTCCCCGAGGCTGTATGGACACTTATGGTTCTGCAGCAGACACCGGTGGAGTAGTTGGCTGTAAATGCACTACTCCCATCTAAGACTTGGGGCACAACAGCAACTGAATAGAGAGCCAGGACTTCGGAGAAGGGAGAAGGGAGTCCCCGATAGAGGCTACAGCTGTCTGCCATACGAGTAGAGTTGTTAGGAACATCTGACAGGAGGAACTCCAGAGTACCACAGTATTGGAGAGCTTCACACTAAAAGGCGCATTGGCGGAGTCGTTCAGGAAAGGTACGTGTTGGTGGAGTGTTGGAGAGGAGAATCCTGACTTGCCCGGGAGGTTGATTGAGTCTCTGCCCCGGAGGACACGGCATGGAAACGGGCACCAGTGTGTACCACGAACTGTGAGTAAAGCGTTGAAACTGCAAGCCTTGGTGTCCGCCTTTCCTTCTTGCGTCCGCCAGCACTACTACATCCCCTGCGCCGCCGGACACTACACCATCAAAGTGTCCCCACATCTACACTGCCCTGGGACAACAACCCTGCCTGTGGAGGGCTATACCACCATTGCTGCATCACACCATCTGTCCCAGAGGATCTGTCTGCAGCGTCGGCTTAAAACCTCCCTTGCCGAACACCACAGGTGGCGTGACGAACTATTCCATTCCATTACACTACAAACCACCATTGATTTGGGCGCCCAGGGCCACGGACCGGGTCACCGCTGCTGTGACACATCCCACTGATACCGGCCCGGTATCGAGTACAACACGGCCCTGGGGGGGCGACCCAACTATCTATGGATATATGTGAAGAGCATGTACATATACAGTACATCTATCTATATATATATCTACAGTGCCTTTGCGAAGGTATTTGGGCCCCTTGAACTTTTCAGCCTTTTCCCACATATCATGCTTCAAACGGAAAGATGCCAAATGTAAATTTTTGGTGAAGAAACAACAAATGTGAAGTTGAACAAAATGTATTGGTTATTTTAAATTTTTGTGGAAATTCAAAAACTGAAAAGTGGGGCGTGCAATATTATTCGGCCCCTTTAACTTAATACTTTGTTGCGCCACCTTTTGCTGCGATTACAGCTGCAAGTCGCTTGGGGTATGTCTCCATCAGTTTTGTACATCGAGAGACTGAAATTCTTGCCCATTCTTCCTTGGCAAACAGCTTGAGCTCAGTGAGGTTGGATGGAGGTCGTTTGTGAACAGCAGTTTTCAGCTCTTTCCACAGATTCTCGATTGGATTCAGGTCTGGAGTTTGACTTGGCCATTCTAACACCTGGATACGTTTATTTGTGAACCATTCCATTGTAGATTTTGCTTTATGTTTGGGATCATTGTCTTGTTGGAAGACAAATCTCCATCCCAGTCTCAGGTCTTTTGCAGACTCCAACAGGTTTTCTTCAAGAATGGTCCTGTATTTGGCTCCATCCATCTTCCCATCAATTTTAACCATCTTCCCTGTCCCTGCTGAAGAAAAGCAGGCCCAAACCATGGCTTCGGGGATTAGCAGAATCTGGTGAGTATGAACTATATTTGTGTGCAAACACACACGCACACACAACCCCGCACAGACACCCACATACCCCCGCACAGCCCTGCAAAGACCCCTGCACAGCCCCGCACACCCCCGCACAGACCCGTATACTCCCGCACAGACCCCTGCTAATACCCGCACAGACCCCCGCACAGCCCCGCATACCGCCTGTGCATACCCCCGCACAGACCCGCCACACACCATACAGGCACAGTGTTGGCGCATGCGCAGTTAAAAAAAACGGAATCCGTCACCGGATTTCGCAATTTGTCGGACAGCGACGGATCCGTCGCCCATAGGCTTCTATTCTAGCAAAAATTGGACAGCGACAGATCCGTCGCTGTCCGATTTTTCGACGGAGACTAGAAACGTTCCTATGTCCGTTGTCTCTGGCCAACGAACAAAGAATTTCCAACGGATCCGTTGAATGACGGATGAAATGTGTGGCAATCCGTCGCTAATACAAGTCTATGAGAAAAGGACGGATCCAGAGAAATCAGTGACCAGACACTTTTTTTTTCAAAATTCGACGGATTGTGACTGATGGCAAAAATCTAATATGTGAAAGGGGCCTTAAAATAATAAAGAACAATATTCCTTACCTGTCCTACGAGAAGATGATAATCCATTTGTACCGCAATGGGTCTAGCTCTGCTACATCTAGATGGCAGGCTGCATTGTTGCATGATGCGACTATACAGTCTACCATCCAGCAGAGACACTAAGTAGCATGTGCTACCACTGCTCAGTGTTTCGCAGTGCACTTCTGTGACCTGATTGATGTCAACGTCAGCATGAGAAAGTTCTCACTCTCGATGCCGTCACAAAGGTCGTAATATCAAAAGGAGGGGAATTTTAATGAGTCATTTACCAGGTACATGCATCCGTCATCATCCACACATATAGCAACTAGAGTCTATACTAGCGCATGGCCAAGCGGCCATGTGGACCTTTTATAGCTGTGCGCTTCCGGGACCTTCCTGATGCTCCAGATGGACCAATCGGAACAGGAGAAGGACCTGAGCATGTGGCTCCCGATCCCCAATGGGAGATCGTCTCATGAGCATGCTCAGTGGGATGAAGGAAAGACTTAGCCTCTGGAGTCTTTTGCTGCTGGCCAGGCTGCATTGCCATAACTGAACCAGAGGGGGGCAGTAGCAACTGAACCCACAATGCTGGTGTGGGCTGAGCAGGCTCCACTGCGGCCGTAGAGTAATGGGAGACCGAAGGTGGCAAGGCTTGGGAACCCCACTCTGCTGCGCCTGGAACCCGACACCTAACATTACGCCCTCCTAGGGCCCCCTCTCCTCTGAGCCTCGCTGCGCTCAAATGCCACAATAAGGAGCGGAGCGTGGATATTCTCCACTGGCTCCCAGGTCCGGGCCTCAGGACCATGACCCTTCCAGTCCACCAAATAAAATTTTTTGCCATGAACCACCCTGCAACCCACGATGGCATTGTCCTCAAACTCACCCGAAGATAGGTCAGATGTCCCGGCAGATGACTCGGAAAACCGGGACAAGTGGGCAAGCTTAAGGAGGGACATGTGAAAGGTGTCAGAAATGGCCAAGTGGGGAGGAAGAGCCAAACGATAGACCACAGGGTTGACCTGCTCCAGGACCTTGAAGGGACCAATGTATCACGGTACAAACTTGGTGGACTCAGCCGGCAGCCTGATATTTCGGGCAGAGAGCCACACCAAGTCTCCAGGGGCAAAAGTTGGAATGGGATGCCGATGCGTGTCGGCGGACGCCCTCATTCTCTCCTTAGAGGCTCGAATGGCATCCTGAGTGCAATCCCAAATGTTGCGAGCCTCCACTGCCCAGTCTGCCTCCCTGGAATCAGTGGAAGACACTGGCATCGGGACAGAGACACGCGGATGCTGGCCGTAATAAAGGAGGAACGGTGTCTGACCAGTGGAGTCCGCCACTGCATTATTCAGAGCAAATTCTGCCCACGGTAGTAAGGATGCCCAGTCATCCTGACTGGCCGAGACAAAATGTCGCAGGTATGTGACCAGAGTTTGGTTAGCTCTCTCAACCAACCTGTTCGTCTCGGGATGATAAGAGGAGGACAAATTTAGCTCAATACTGAGTAGACTGCAGAGTTCCCTCCAAAACCGAGACGCAAATTGGGGACCTCTTCAACAGAGATTTGTGAAATACGTTATGGATCTTAAACGTAACTGGAAGAGCCAATGGAAAAGAAACAGGATTAAGAATCTCCAAGATCTTATAGGGTCCAATAAATCTTGGCTTGAACTTTGGAGACGCAACCTTCATAGACATATTCTTTGACGACAACCAAACCATATCACCAACTTTAACCCGGGGACCAATGGTCCTATGCCGGATGGAAAACCGCTGGGCCTTTTCCTGAGAGAGTGACAACTTATCCACCACTTGGTCCCAAATCTGCTGCATTCTCTCTACCACAGTGTCCACACCTGGGCAGGCTGAAGATTCCACTTGCGCTGATGAAAATCGAGGATGAAACCCAAAGTTACAGAAAAAGGGCAACATCAAAGTGGCAGACTAGCTCTATTGTTTAGCGCAAATTCAGCCAAGGGCAAAAATGAGACACAGTCATCCTGATCAGCAGATATAAAACATCTCAAATAGGACTCCAAAGTCTGGTTTGTTCTCTCAGTCTGCCCATTGGTCTGAGGATGAAACGCAGAGGAGAAAGATAACTGAATTCCCAGATTGGAACAAAAGGCTTTCCATAATCTGGAAACAAACTGGACTCCTCTGTCCGACACAATGTTCTCAGGAATCCCATGCAACTGAACCACCTGTTGTAAAAACAAGGGCACCAACTCTGAGGAAGATGTCAACTTTGGGAGTGGTACAAGATGACTCACCAAATCTCTGGTACCAAAAATACCTGGATGACCAGCCAATGCGGAGCAATGAACTTCAGACATCACTCTCTTCCTCCACTGGTCAGGAACATACAATTTTCCCATAGGACAACGCTCAGGTTTATCCTCCTGAAATTCCTCCAGGGCGCATCTCAAATCGGGCAAAATGGCAGAAAGAACTACCCCCTCACCTAGGATGGTAGTAGGCTCGGTCACAATAAGAAAATCAGCAAAGAAACTCCTAGAAAGGGCGTCTGCCTTAACATTCTTAGTGCCCGGAAGAAAAGAGACCACAAAATTAAAACGCGTGAAAAACAAGGCCCACCTAGCCTGTCTAGGATTCAAGCGTTTGGCCGACTCCAGATAAATCAAATTCTTGTGGTCGGTGAGGACCACAACTTGATGTCTAGCTCCCTCCAACCAATGTCTCCACTCCTCAGATGCCCATTTCATGGCCAACAATTCCCGATTCCCCACGTCATAGTTGCGTTCAGATGGGGAGAACTTTCGAGAAAAGAAGGCACAGGGATTCATTTTAGAAGTCACAGGATCTTTTTAGGACAAAACAGCTCTCGCACCAATCTCAGAAGCATCTACCTCCACCTGAAATGGAAGTGAGACATCAGGTTGCCGTAAAACCGGAGCAGAAGTGAATCTCCGCTTAAGCTCCTGAAATGCCGAGACAGCCTCTGGAGACCAATTCAGCACATCAGCACCCTTCTTGGTCAGATCAGTCAGTGGTTTGACAATACCAGAAAAATTACCTATAAATTTATGATAGAAATTAGCAAAACCCTAAAACTTCTGGAGAGCCTTCAAAGAAGTGGGCTGAACCCAATCATAAGTGGCCTGTACCTTGGCCGGGTCCATTTCAATAGTCGACAGAGACAAAATGAATCCCAAAAATGGAATCCTCTGAACACCAAAGAGGTATTTCTATCCCTTAATAAACAGGGAATTCTCCCTCAAAATCCGAAACACAGTTGTCCGGACATGTTCCACATGAGAATTCCAATCACTGGAAAAGATCAAAATATCATCCAGATAGATGATCAAAAACTTATCCACAAAGTCCCGGAAAATATCATTCATAAAGGATTGGAAGACAGAAGGGGCATTAGTGAGCCCAAAAGGCATCACCAGGTACTCAAAATGTCCCTCCGGAGTATTAAACACCGTCTTCCATTCATCCCCATGCTTGATGCGAATAAGATTATACACCCCCCTGAGGTCAAGCTTAGTAAACCAGCAGGCACTCTTAACTCTGGAGAATAAATCAGACATCAGGGGTAACGGGTACTGATATTTAACCGTCATCTTGTTAAGGGAACAATAGTCAATAGAAGGTCTTAATGAACCATCTTTCTTGGCCACAAAAAAAACCCAGCACCTAAGGGTGAAGAGGATGGTCTAATATGACCCTTCTCCAATGACTTCTTAATATAGGATCGCATAGCATCATGTTCGGGTACTGATAAGTTGAAAAGCCGACTCTTGGGAAATTTACACCCAGGCATCAACTCAATTGCACAGTCATAACTCCTATGAGGAGGTAAAGACGCAGACTTACTCTCACTAAATACATCAGAAAAATCAGCCAAATAATCAGGAATATCATGAGACTGAGAAGAGGTGGAGAAAACAGGAGTCTCCCTAAGCACACTGACAACCCCAACTCACCACAGACACAGATTTCCAATCCAAAACTGGATTATGAGTTTGCAACCAGGGAAAACCCAGAACAATGGTATCATGCAAATTGTGCAGCACCAAAAATTTACAATTTTCTTGGTGGTCTGGGGCAACTCTCATTATCACCTGGGTCCAAAACTGAGGTTTATTCTCCGCCAAAGGAGTAGCATCAATACCCCTCAAAGGAATAGGCGTCCGCAGAGGTATCATAGGAAAGCCACAACGTTTAGTAAAGTCCAAATCCATCAGATTCAAAGCTGCTCCTGAATCTACAAAAGCCTTAGCGGAAAATGTGGATAAGGAGCAGATCAGAGTAATTGCCAAAAGAAACTTAGGTTGTACACTGCCCACAGAAAATGTGTGTGCAAATCGTTTCTCTCATTTAGGGTAGACAGAAATAGTATGAGAGGCATCTCCACAGAAAAAACATAGCTTATTAAGTCTTCTAAACTCCTGATGTTGCGCCCTAGACAAAACCCTATCACATTGAATGGGTTCAGACGTTTGTTCAAAAGGTGGCAACGCCTCTCATGTAGTTTTACGTTCACGTAAACGCCAATCAACTTGAATGGCTAATGACATAGAATCATCAAGACCAGAGGGAACAGGAAATCCCACCATCATATATTTTATGGTCTCTGATTAACCCTTCCGAAAGAGAGCTGCCAATGCACCATCATTCCATGTAGTGAGGACCGCCCACTTTTGGAATTTTTGACAACTCTGCAGAATCCTGAACCTGGTTCAATGCCAATAGGGTTTTCTCAGCTTGATCAATAGCATTAGGTTCATCATACAACAACCCCAAGGCTTGAAAAAATGCATCCACATTAGTCAGAATAGCATTTTCAGGTGTCAGAGAAAAAGCCCAATCCTGAGGATCGCCGCGCAGCAAGGAGATGACAATTTTAACCTGCTGCACAGAGCTCCCCGATGAGTTAGGCTTCAAGGCAAGAAATAATTTACAATTATTCTTAAAATTCAAAAATTTAGACCGATCCCCAGAAAACACATCAGGAGTAGGGATTTTGGTTCAACAGCATGTGACTGAGCGAGATAGGCGGAAATTCCCCGCACTTCAGCAGTGAGCTGCTCCACACGTTCAGACAATTGCTTAGTCTCCATTAGAGAAAAAATCCTCCTACAGTCCCAGTGACAAAGAGGAAAAAATACATATAAAAATAAAATTCTGACACTTTTTTTTTTTTTCCTTTTAAAATTTTTTTCCTGCTTTTGAGTACCCTAGAATCTGCAGTTTAGGCTGGTGATTCTGTTATGAATGGGTCACCGAGGAGGAAAACAAGACAAGGCAAGTCACAGAAAACCAGAGAGGTTGGTATCTACGCGGATTGCAGACCCCTGATCCTAACCACACAACTAACAGCAGCCGTGGAGCGTACCTACGATGATTCTAGACGTCTCGTCACAGCCGGAGGACTAAATAAGCCTAAAGCAAGAAAAGGGGAAATCTAACTGCCCCAGAGCAGACCCCAAAGGAATAGACAGCCCCCACACATGTATTGATGATGAGACAAGATGAAAACACGAACACAGGTAGGAAAAAAGGCTGAGCAAACGATGAGGCCCACACTAGCTAGCAAGGACAGGAAAGGAAAGATACTGTCTGCATTTATGCCAAAAAACCCTGCAAAAATGTCCAACACTTCTGATAGCAAAAAATACCCTGAAGTCACTAGACTTCTCCCACTATATCAGCACTCTGGCATATTCTGAGAACAGAGCAAAAAGAGGCCAATCTAATAAGGGACAAAAAGCAAACTGGCACATACAGTGACATAAGAGTGGAAAATCAGCACAGCCCCAAACCAAATCAAATGTGAACATTAGCAAAGACAACTTAGCTTGAGAAGACAGGAGCTGAGCTGGAAACTAAGACCTCAGGAGGCAGGAAAAAAATCACCAGCATGGGAATAGGGAGTCGGCTGTCTTAAATCCAGTCTGAAACTCCAGATGTGCACTCCTCTTCCTCATTATCAGGTGGCAGGTCTCTGTTAATTAGATCAGCTTCACTACCTCCTGCCACCACTAGAGGGAGCCTGGAAAAAGAACTCACAACTCCTCTGTCAGCACAACCAGCTCCCTCACCAGAAACCAGAGGCAGACCAGAAAATGAGTTCACAACAGGTGCACCAGCAAAATGGGTCTTAAGAGACGAGAAGGCCGCGGAGACCTGTTCTGACCAAATCTTGGGATTGTCTCCCTTTTTGGTGAGGGCGACCAAAGGAGCAACCAGTGTGGAGAAGTGGGGAATGAACTGATGGTAGTAATTAACGAATCCCAAAAAGCTCTGCACCGCTTTAAGACAATGGGGATCCTGCCAGTCCATTACCGCCTGCAATTTGGCAGGATCCATAGCCAACCCCTAGGCCGAGATGATATAGTCCAGGAAAGGTAAAGACCCCTGCTCAAACTGACACTTCGCCAACTTGGCAAAGAGAGAATTCGCCCGCAAACGTTTGAAGACCTTGCAGACGTCTCTCAGGTGAGATGCCAAATCTGGAGAGAAGATGAGGATGTCATCAAGATAGACCATCAACAAGGTGGAGAGCATATCGCGAAAGACATAATTTACGAAGTCCTGGAAGACAGCTGGGGCGTTAGAGGCCGAAGGGCATGACTAGATACTCATAATGGCCATCCCTGGTATTAAAGGCTGTCTTCCACTCGTCCCCTTGGCGTATGCGGATCAGGTTGTAAGCCCCTCGTAGGTCTAGCTTAGTGAAGACCTGGGCCCCATACAACCTGATGAAAAACTCAGAGATCAGGGGAAGAGGATATTTGTTTTTGTCGGTTGTTGCATTGAGACCTCTGTAATCAATGCAAGGGCGCAGCTCTCCACTCTTCTTCTGTATGAAGAAGAATCCTGCCCCCGCTGGTGACACCGACTTCCTAATAAACCCCATGGCCAGGTTCTCACGGATGTACTGGGACATGGCCTCCGTTTCCGGAAGGGTCAGAGGATATACGCGACCTCGAAGAGGTTCCGCGCCTGGCAAGAGGTCTATAGGACAGTCGTAGGGGCGATGGGGCAGATGGGTCTTAGCGGACTTTTTCGAGAACACGTCCGCGTATTGCTGGTAGTGACTTGGGAGTGAGGAGAGATCCGCGAGCACCTCGGTGGAGGCTATCTGAATGCGGTCCTTCACACACTGTCACGCCGCCTGTCACGCCGCGCTCACCTGGGGGCGGGACTTCGGTCCCGATGTCATCTCTTCCGGAGCCGCGGCCACTCCGGGGGTCCCGTCGGGTGTGCACGCGCACCTCTCGTGCTTAGGTGCTTGTGTGCACTATGTTCTGTGTGTGCACGCGCGCTCTTCTCAGTTCTGTCTCCAGGCCTGTCCTCTCTATAGTATTGGAGGACTTGACCCGGAAGCCCTAGTGATCATGTGCTATGTCAGGCTACTTCTTCCTGTGGGAGGTGCCTGATTATTGTTGTACTTCCTGGCTTGGTCTGCCGTGTCCCTGCCTGGCTGTGCATCTGTTGTGCCTCTTGGCACACGCTCTGAACCTGTACTCTGCCTTGTACTCTATTGTGCCTCTTGGCACATGCTCTGAACCTGTACTCTGTCTTGTGCTCAGTTGTGCCTCCTGGCACACACTCTGATCCTGTGCTCTGTTTTATACTCAGTTGTGCCTCCTGGCACACACTCTGATCCTGTGCTCTGTCTTATAATCAGTTGTGCCTCCTGGCACATGCTCTGATCCTGTGCTCAGTCTTAAGCTCAGTTGTGCCTCCTGGCACACGCTCTGGTCTTGCACTCTGACTTGTGCTCAGTTGTGCCCCCTGGCACACGCTCTGATCCTGTACTCTGTCTTATGCTCAGTTGTGCCTCCTGACACAAACACTCTGTTCCTGTACTCTGTTACACCTCCTGGAAACCTACTGCCTAACTCAGTACTCTGACGTGCTCCTTTGCACGCGTCCTGCTTTGCTCACACCCGGACGTAGTAGTCGCGGCACGCCATACGTGCTCTCGTGTACCCGTCTTGCACTATCTTGTATCCAGCGCACTCCCGTGTACACGCCTTGTGTTCCCGAGTACACCCTGTACACCATGTGTCCCTGTGTCCACGCTTTACACGTTCCTGCAGACACACTCATTCGTGTCTCCTGTGAGCCGGCCACCTGGTGCCAGCAGTCGTGGTACCTTACCCCCTTGGGCTTGCCCCTGACACTCCCTGTATAGGGGGTGGTCCTCACTAGGTCAGCTCGCCCTGGAAGGGTTGGTGCCACGACCCAGAGGGTCCACTCCAGGAGTCGTCACAGTATAATCAGGCCACGGACTTCGCTGGTACCGCGGAGCCTGTCCAAAAGGAACTGGTGTCCCTCCGGGAGAGTCAGACTAGGATCGTGTCCTCTCTGAAATCTATGGAGTCCCGTTTGTTGACCATTCTGTCCTCTAATCAAACTAGGATTATGGCCTTTTTTAAATCTATGGAGTCCCGTTTGTCGGCCATTCAGTCCTCTGAACCTGGGAATGCTTACCAGTTGGCCAGCCTCCAGCAAGAACTCACACAGCAACGCGACACCCAGGTCCATATCCTCAACTATATGGCGTCGGTAGAGAATCGGCTCCTTTCCATACAATCCGTTTCTGCACTGTCCTCACCCCCGCACCCGCTGCTGCGCTCATGCAAGCCACCACATTATTGTGGTGATCCTAAGTTTTGTTGTGGATTTTTGAACCAATGCCAGTTACATTTTGAGCTTTTGCTGCCGCACTATCCAACCGAGCGAGCTAAGATAGCCTTTATTGTTTCCCACTTAGAGGGGGAGGCATACCTCCCAACTTTTGAAGAAGGGAAAGAGGGACAAAGGCTGCGGCGTGTGCAGCGTGGCAAATTTTAGGCCCCGCCCCCAACCACGCCCATTTCACAACTAGCCACACCCATGTCTATGGCCAAAACACACCCATTTAGCACTGCTGATCACACTGACTGGTACTGAGGGCACAGTGGCTGTTACTGTGGGCACACTGGTACTGAGGGAAAGAAAGAACAGAGAGAGAAAAAAGAAAACGGAGAGAGAGAGAGAGGAAAGAAATAAAGAACAGAGAGAAAGAAAGAGGGGAAAGAAAAAAAGAACAGGGAGAGATGGGAAAGAAAGAAAGATGGTAAAGAAAGAACAGAGAGAGAGAGAGAAAAAAGAGAACAGAGAGAGAAAGAACAGAGAGAAAGAAAGAACAGAGAGAGAGAAAGGAAGAACAGAGAGTGAAAGAAAGATTAGAGCAAGAAAGAGGGGAAAGAAAGAACAGAGAAAGAAAGAGCATAGCAAAAGAAAGAACAGAGAGAGAAAGGAAGAGGGGGAAAGAAAGAAAGAAGAAAGAGGAAAGAAAGAACAGAGAGAGAGAAAGGAAGAGGGGAAAGAAAGAACAGAGCGAAAGAAAGATAGAGAGGAAAGAAAGATGAGAGAGAACGAAAGATTCTATAAAGATTCTATAGCACCCCGGCTCCCATTGTAATGCCCACCTGAGCCTCCCGGTGCAGGACATATCATGATCCCTTCACATGGCCGGCATCCCCGAGTCCAAGGTGATCCCACTGTCCACGCTATCGGAGGAGGACATGGTGATGGATCTGAAGCATTCCCTGAAGTGCCTCCATGGTTCCGTCACAATCTCCTCCCGAAATTACCTCATTTCCGGTCAGCTTCTAGCACGTCGCTTCCGGTGGAATGTCACGTGTGAATTTTAAAGTTCTCTTTGGGGCTCCGCCATGTACTCCTGTGTCCGCGGGAAAAGTAAGCTCCCGGCTGGGGCAGACTATCAAAATTGGGACTGTCCCGCTGGATTCGGGACACCTCATACACACACGGTTCCGCTTTGTATGCCTCATACACACACGGTTCCGCTGCATACACCTCGCACACAAACGGCTCCACTCGGTAAACCTCGTACACATGCGGCTCTGCTCCGTACACCTTGTACACACGTGGCCATGCTCTGTAAACCTTGTACACACATGGCTTCACTCCGTAAACCTTGTACACATGCGGCTTTGCGCCATACACTTCGTACACACGCGGTTCTGCTCCATACACCTCGTACACATATGGCTCTGCTCCATAAACACACGGCTCAGCTCTGTACACTTTGTACACACAGGGCTCCATTCCGTACACTTCGTACAAACACGGCTTTGCTCCATACACCTTCTACACACGCGGCTCCCCTCCGTACACCTCAAATACACGCGGCTCCGCTCCGTGCACATATGGCTCCACTCCTTACACCTCGTACACGTGTGGCTCCGCTCCTTACACCTCGTACACGTGTGGCTCTGCTCCTTACACCTCGTACACGTGCGGCTCTGCTCCGTACACCTCGTACACGTGCGACTCTGCTCCGTACACCCCGTACACGTGCGGCTCTGCTCCGTACACCTCGTACACGTGCGACTCTGCTCCGTACACCCCGTACACGTGCGACTCTGCTCCGTACACCCCGTACACGTGCGACTCTGCTCCGTACACCCCGTACACGTGCGACTCTGCTCCGTACACCCCGTACACGTGCGACTCTGCTCCGTACACCCCGTACACGTGCGGCTCTGCTCCGTACACCCCGTACACGTGCGGCTCTGCTCCGTACACCCCGTACACGTGCGGCTCTGCTCCGTACACCCCGTACACGTGCGGCTCTTCTCCGTACACCCCGTACACGTGCGGCTCTGCTCCGTACACATCGTACACGTGCGACTCTGCTCCGTACACCCCGTACACGTGCGACTCTGCTCCGTACACCCCGTACACGTGCGACTCTGCTCCGTACACCCCGTACACGTGCGACTCTGCTCCGTACACCCCGTACACGTGCGACTCTGCTCCGTACACCCCGTACACGTGCGACTCTGCTCCGTACACCCCGTACACGTGCGACTCTGCTCCGTACACCCCGTACACGTGCGACTCTGCTCCGTACACCCCGTACACGTGCGACTCTGCTCCGTACACCCCGTACACGTGCGACTCTGCTCCGTACACCCCGTACACGTGCGACTCTGCTCCGTACACCCCGTACACGTGCGACTCTGCTCCGTACACCCCGTACACGTGCGACTCTGCTCCGTACACCCCGTACACGTGCGACTCTGCTCCGTACACCCCGTACACGTGCGACTCTGCTCCGTACACCCCGTACACGTGCGACTCTGCTCCGTACACCCCGTACACGTGCGGCTCTGCTCCGTACACCCCGTACACGTGCGGCTCTGCTCCGTACACCCCGTACACGTGCGGCTCTGCTCCGTACACCCCGTACACGTGCGGCTCTGCTCCGTACACCCCGTACACGTGCGGCTCTGCTCCGTACACCTCGTACACGTGCGGCTCTGCTCCGCACACCTCTTACACGTGCGGCTCTGCTCCGCACACCTCGTACATGTGCAAACCTTCTATATCATACACATGAGGCTCTGCTCCGTACACCTCGTACACACAGCTCCGCTCTGTACACCTCGTACACGTGCAACTCTGCTCCATACACCTCGTACACGTGCGACTCCGCTCCATACACCTCGTACACACGGCTCCTCTCCGTACACCTCGTACACGTGCGGCTCCGCTCCGTACACCTCGTACACGTGCGGCTCTGCTCCGTACACCTCGTACACGTGCGGCTCTGCTCCGTACACCTCGTACACGTGCGGCTCTGCTTCGTACACCTCGTACACGTGCGGCTCTGCTTCGTACACCTCGTACACGTGCGACTCTGCTCCGTACACCTCGTACACGTGCGACTCTGCTCCGTACACCTCGTACATGTGCGACTTTGCTCCGTACACCTCGTACACGTGTGACTCTGCTCCGTACACCTCGTACACGTGCGACTCTGCTCCGTACACCTCGTACACGTGCGATTCTGCTCCGTACACCTCGTACACATGCGACTCCGCTCCGTACACCTCGTACACGTGCGACTCTGCTCCGTACACCTTGTACATGCGCGGCTCTGCTACATCCACACTGAAAACCCCTCCTGACCCCACACTCAAACTTCATCTCATCCAGCACCATGACAACCAGCACAGCAGAGTCCTGCAGGCACTCTGGGGTCAGGGCTGTGCGCACAGGACCTGTGATGAGGTACACCTCGTACACGTGCAACTCTGCTCCATACACCTCGTACACGTGCGACTATGCTCCGTACACCTCGTACACACGGCTCCGCTCCATACACCTCGTACACGTGTGGCTCTGCTCCGTACACCTCGTACACGTGCGGCTCTGCTCCGTACACCTCGTACACGTGCGACTCTGCTCCGTACACCTCGTACACATGCGACTCTGCTCCGTTCACCTCGCGCACATGCGACTCTGCTCCGTACACCTCGTACACGTGCAACTTTGCTTCGTACACGTGCGACTCTGCTCCGTACACCTCGTACACACGCCGCTCTGCTCCGTACACCTCGTACACATGTGACTCTGCTCAGTACACCTCGTACACGTGCGATTCTGCTCCGTACACCTCGTACACATGCGACTCCGCTCCGTACACCTTGTACATGCGCGGCTCTGCTACATCCACACTGAAAACCCCTCCTGACCCCACACTCAAACTTCATCTCATCCAGCACCATGACAACCAGCACAGCAGAGTTCTGCAGGCACTCTGGGGTCAGGGCTGTGCGCACAGGACCTGTGATGAGGTCACAGGAGGGGAGGAGTCAGGTCACATGATCAGGGGCATCGGATGCCCCTGATCATGTGACCCCTGACTCCTCCCCTCCTGTGACCTCATCACAGGTCCTGTGCGCACTGAAGAACCCAGCGATCGGCGCTGGGATTCATCACTGTGGGGCTGTGGTGGCCAGTGGGTCTGTCTGGGGGGGCGTGGCGGCTCAGTGAAATGCTGGAAAAATAAGCTGCCGCCCGGGACAGCGAAACTTGCAATCAAAAACGGGACTGTCCCGCCAAATCCGGGACGCTTGGGAGCTATGGGGAGGCGTTAGCACGGGTGAATCCCCTCTGGGAGAGTAATGATCAACTCGCCTCTCAGCTTTCCACCTTTTTGGACACCTTCCGCAAGGTGTTCGGTGAACCGGGCCATCTGGATTCCACCACCAAGTCCCTCTTTAACCTCCATCAGGGTACCTTATCGGTGGGACAGTATGCCATCCGGTTTCATACTTTGTCCTCCGAACTCAGTTGGAACAACAAGGCCCTTGTAGGGGTCTTTTGGCGTGGTCTGTCCGGTCGGATCAAAGATGAACTGGCAGGTCAGGATATCCCCACCTCTTTAGAGGATCTGATCTCTCTGGCGACACGCATTGACCTGCGGTTCCAAGAGCGTGCCCGTGAATCAGCCAGAGAGAGAAGGTGTTCTCCTCTCCCTTGCTCCGGTCCCAAGAAGCCGAGAAACTTCTCCGCCTAGGATTGTTAAGTGAGGCCTCCCTAGGTGTACGTGATTTCTCTCCCTCCCTGGTCGTGTCCGTTTTACTGAATCTCGGTGCCAAGCGTTATTCAGAGGAGGCTTTTCTAGATTCTGGCACGGCTGGGAATTTTATCACACTCGAGGCTGTTAAAAAATACCAGATTCCTGTCAGATCCCTGGAGACTCCTCGGTCGATAGTTTCGGTCAATGGTACATCCTTGCAGGAGATCATTACCCAGGCCACCGAAGAGATCGAGCTGCAGGTCAGAGCCCTGCACCGGGAGAAGATCTCCTTCCACGTCATGTCTACCATGTCTCACATGCTTTTTCTAGGTCTCCCTTGGCTACGGACTCATGAGCCAACCCTGGACTGGCGGTCGGGTGATATACTCCGCTGGGGACTGTTCTGTCAGGAGAAATGCCTGTTGCCCGTCCATCCGAAGAAATCTGCCTGTCCGTCCTCGGCACCTACAGGTCTGCCGTTGGCTTACTGGTCCTTTGCAGACGTCTTCGACAAGAAGGAGGCCGAGACTCTGCCCCTCCATCGGCCATATGATTGTCCAATTGACCACGTTCCTGGTTCTACACCACCCAGGGGTAGAATATATCCGCTATCCCCTGCTGAAACCCAAGCGATGTCTGAGTATATCCAGGAGAACCTTGCTAGAGATTTTATCCGTAAGTCCTCCTCACTCGCAGGAGCGGGATTTTTCTTTGTCAAAAAGGACGGCTCCCTTCGTCCCTGCATAGACTACTGAGGGCTGAACGATTTCATGGTCAAGAACAAGTACCCACTGCCATTGATCCCGGAGCTCTTTGACCGGCTTAGAGGAGCTTGAATTTTCACCAAACTGGATCTTCGTGAGGCCTACAACTTGATCCGAATTTGTTCCGGTGATGAGTGGAAGACCGCCTTTAACACCCGAGATGGTCACTACGAGTACTTGGTCATGCCCTTCGGTCTCTGCAATGCCCCAGTGGTGATCCAGGAGTTTGTGAATGACGTCTTCTGGGATATGCTGTACTCCTGCGTGGTAGTCTATTTGGATGACATCCTTGTTTTTTCTCCAGACCTCTCTGCCCACAGAGAGAACGTGCGTCAAGTACTCCAGCGCCTGAGGGAGAACTGCCTTTATGCCAAGCTCGAGAAGTGTGCCTTCGAGCAAACGTCCTTGCCATTCTTGGGGTACATTATCTCAGACTCTGGTCTTCGCATGGATCCGGCAAAGGTGTCCGCCGTTCTCGATTGGCCACGGCCTCATGGGGTGAAGGCAATCCAACGCTTCTTTGGTTTTGCGAACTACTACCGACAGTTCGTTCCCCATTTCTCCTCGTTGGTTCGCCCCATCTTGTCCCTTATCCGCAAAGGAGCTAATCCAAAGGCTTGGCCTCCTGAGGCTGAAGATGCCTTCCAGTCGTTGAAACAAGCCTTCGCCTCTGCTCCGGCGCTTCATCGTCCAGAGGTTAGTAGACCTTTCACTCTCGAGGTAGACGCATCCACTACCGGGGCTGGCGCAGTCCTTCTGCAGAAATCTTCTTCTGGATGTTTTGGCACCTGTGGCTTCTTTTCTAAAGTATTTTCCTCCACTGAGCAGAATTACTCCATTGGCAACAAAGAGCTATTGGCCATTAAATTGGCCTTGGAGGAGTGGAGGTACTTTCTGGAGGGTGCCATACACCCGTTCAAGATCTTCACGGACCATAAGAACCTGGCGTACATCCAGTCCGCACAGAGGCTCAACCCTCGGCAAGCCAGGTGGTCCTTATTCTTCGCCCGCTTTGACTTTGAACTACATTTTCGGCCCGGCGATAAAAACGTTAGCGCGGATGTGTTGTCAAGATCATTCCTGTCATCTGATACAGAAGAAGAACCTTCTAATATCATTGACCCGTCCAAAGTAATTACTGTGGCTCCTATCAGGTTAACCATGTTACCTCCGGGAAGAACCTTTGTGGCTGAGAATAACCGAAAACGAGTGTTAAACTGGGGACATTTGTCCAAGATTGCTGGCCACATTGGTGTCAAAAAGACTTTCTGCTTAATCTCTCGCTACTATTGGTGGCATTCCCTTTCCCAGGACGTTAAAGACTTTGTGACATCTTGTCCTTCCTGTGCCCAGAACAAGATACCCAGACAACCGCCCTCCGGTCTTCTGCTCCCGCTTCCCGAAGATCTTTATTTCCCATATCTTCAGAATTCACGGCTTCCCTCTGCACATCGTGTCGGACAGAGGGGTCCAATTCACCTCCCGGTTCTGTAGAGCTCTATGCAGACTCATGAAAGTGTCATTGGATTTCTCCTCCGCCTATCACCCCCAAAGCAATGGGCAGGTGGAACGTACCAACCAGATCCTTACATCTTATCTTCGGCACTTTTCAAATACTCATCAGAATGACTGGGTCAGCCTACTCCCTTGGGCTGAGTTCGCCTACAATAACCACTCCAGTGAATCGTCCTCCAAGTCTTCTTTCTTCATCGTCTTTGGACAGCATCCCAGTGTGCCTCTACCGGTACTTCCTGTCTTGGGGGTACCTGCTGCCGATTCTCTGTGGAGTTCTCCAGGGTATGGCAGGAGACCAAAACCGCTCTCGAGAAAGCACAGGACAGAATGAAACTACACGCTGACAAGAGACGCCTGGGCGTTCCTCCATATCTCCCTGGTGACAAGGTGTGGCTTTCCTCCAAAGGTACCATCTTACAAACTGGGTCCCGGTTACATTGGTCCTTTTGAGGTCCTCAAGCGTATTAATGATGTTACATGCAAACTGAAGTTACCTCCTTCGCTCCGTATTCCCAATTCCTTCCATGTGTTGCTCCTTAAACCTGTGGTACTTAACCGTTTTCATCCTTCTCCAGGCCATACACCCCAGCCTGTTGGCATGGGGGATGAGTTTGAGGTGAATGACATTTTGGCCATGAAGAAGGTAAGAGGGGGAACCATGTTCTTGATTGATTGGAAGGGTTTTCGCCCTGAGGAAAGGTCATGGGAACCCAGGGAGAATATCCACGCACCCCAGATTTTGTCTAAATTCCTCTCCAGCTTTAGAAAGAGGGAGCGTAAAGGGGGGGTACTGTCACGCCGCGCTCACCTGGGGGCGGGACCTCGGTCCCGATGTTATCTCTTCCGGAGCCGCGGCCGCTCCGGGGGTCCCGTCGGGTGCGTGCTTAGGTGCTGTGTGCGCACGCGTGCTCTTCTCAGTTCTGTCTCCAGGCCTGTCCTCTCTATAGTATTGGAGGACTTGACCCGGAAGCCCTAGTGATCATGTGCTAAATCATGCTACCTCTTCCTATAGGAGGAGCCTGATTATTGTTGTACTTCCTGGCTTGGTCTGCCGTGTCCCTGCCTGGCTGTGTGCTATATTCGGGTCCTCTGCCTTGTACCCTGTTGTGCCTCTTGGCACACGCTCTGAACCCGTACTCTGCCTTGTACTCTATTGTGCCTCTTGGCACACACTCTGGACCTGTACTCTGCCTTGTGCTCTGCTGTGCCTCCTGGCACACACTCTGTTCCTGTGCTCTTTCTTATACTCAGTTGTGCCTCCTGGCACACACTCTGATCCTGTGCTCTGTCTTATACTCAGTTGTGCCTCCTAGCACACGCTCTGATCCTGTGCTCAGTCTTATGCTCAGTTGTGCCTCCTGGCACACAATCTGGTCTTGTACTCTGTCTTATGCTCAGTTGTGCCTCCTGGCACACACTCTGTCCCTGTACTCTGTTACACTTCCTGGCACACCTGCTGCCTAACTCAGTACTCTGACGTGCTCCTTTGCACGCGTCCTGCTTTGCTCACACCCGGATGTACTAGTCGCTGCATGCCATACGTGCTCTCGTGTATTCATCTTGCACTATCCTGTATCTAGCGAACTCCCGTGTACACGCCTTCTGTTCCCGAGTACATCCTGTACCGTCCTGTACACCATGTGTCCCTGTGTCGACGCTTTATACGTTCCTGCAGACACACTCATTCGTGTCTCTTGTGAGCCGGCCACCTGGTGCCAGGAGTCGTGGTACCTTACCCCCTTGGGCTTGCCCTTGACACTACCTGTATAGGGGGAGGTCCTCACTAGGTCAGCTCGCCCTGGAAGGGTTGGTGCCACGACCCAGAGGGTCCACTCCAGGAGTCGTCACACACACCTATCCTTGGACTTGCCCCAACCCAGTAGCAATGCAACCAGGGAACTCCTAGGAGGACCTGGTCGATGCCCTCGGGCATAATAAGGAGCGACACTGTCTCGTGATGGGACGGAGGCAGTGAGAGTTTTAATGGAGCAGTCTGATGGGTAATTTGCGAGGGTAATGTCGAACCGTTCACCACCCTGATGGTGACCGGCTGAGGTAGCATAACCAAGGGGACTGCGTGCTGGAGCGCCAAGGCTGAGGACATAAAATTACCCTCCGCTCCAGAATCTACGCAAACCTCCACCGCCAAAGGAGAGGAACCGTACTCCAACTCCCCCTGAAAGGTTAGCTTGGAGGAAAACGGTGTGGTGTCTTGTAACCCTCCTGCTGTTGCCACCAGACGCAGACGTTTCTCTGAACACTGTGGGCACCTATTGGCAAGGTGACCAGACTGTCGGCAGTGAGCTTGAGCTATGGAGGTTTGATCTGGGCGGAACTTAGAGCCCGTGTGAGGCACCTCCCTAACTGCCGACGACTCGACCGCTCGATCGGGAGACTCCAGAGGTTTGGAGAAAGTTGGAGCCAACCTAAACCTCTGTCTGGACTGGGAGTGCTCCAACCCTCGCTCTAAGAAGCGGAGATTAATATGGTTGGAGATAGTAATGAGCTCCTCCAGAGTGCCGGGAACCGCCCCGAGTGGCCAGAGCGTCCTTAACGTGGTCAGCCAAAGCCCTCCAAAAAAATTGGTATTAGAGTATTGTTTGACCACCCCACTCCAGAGCCCTGCCAGCCAGAAGGGACACGATGAATCCGACCTTAGCCTGCTCAGAGGGAAATCGCGCGGCCAGCAGCTCAAGCTGAATAGCACATTGGCTCACGAATCCCCTGCAGGAGGCACTATCGCCCGAGAACTTTTCGGGCAGCGGGAGGTGGGATAACATCGGTGCAGGGATGGATGTAGGAACACGGGAGACAGCCTCAGCGGCTGCCTGAGCAGCGGCCACAGTAACATTCACAGCTGAGGTTTAACGCTCAAGAGCCGCCAACCTGCCCCCCAGCTGCTGAATGTGCTGCAGTAGCTGCTGCTTATCCGCCATTACTAGCCAGACCCTGGCGCTAGTATAATGTTAGGGCTGGCAGAATGCACCAAATTATAAAATAGTAGGCGCGTTCGCCACCCGGAGTCCACCATGCAGAGTTGGTATGCTGCTAAGTAGGCTCAGGGCCGCACCTATAATGAGGCAATTTGCACCAGCTGCTCAAGCGGCAGGCACCAGGGGGCGGCATTATGCGTTCCTCTACCCGCAGCACCTACAATTTAGCCTCTGCACACTGGTGCTGCGGTCGTGCAAGAGGCTGTAATTGATGCGGTCTAGTGATGTGTCGTTCATGAACGATCCGATTCAAAGAGCCGGCTCCCTGCTGTGAACGAGACGTTTTTTTTTTTCCCTGGCGCCTCAGCAGCTTATCAGACTCAGCTTACTGAAGCCTGACTGACTCATCTGGGGGAGGAGCAGTCACGAGAGGACTGTGAATAAATACAGGGGAGTTAACCCTTCAGTCCAATATACACTGCCAGTTCCTCCATGGCATATATGGCATGGAGGGACTCAGCACATTGTCATAATCATCATCATCTGCAATGATCTGTGCGTTACCTTTAGTCCCGAATAAAGATCTACTTTCCTGGCCCCTCATCCATGGCGTATACATACAGTATATGGTATGTGCAGGAGGAAAGACTCAGCACATTGTTTGGTATATCATCTTCTCATAGTGTTAGGCCAGGTTCATATTGCGTTAATGGCCCTGCTTTCAATGGGATCCGTTACATAGCAAGCGGCACTAACGCTATGTAACGGACGTGTTAACGCACCCATTGGCCGCGATGCTACTAACACATCCAAATGGATGCCAAAATCGTCATGATGCGTTACTTCATGACGCACCCACGACTGCTGCAGACCGCGTTCAAGGGTACATCATGAAGTAACGCATCATGCCGATTTTGGATGCGTTAGTATCATTGCGGCCATAAGGTGCGTTAACGCATCTGCTACATAGCGTTAGTGCTGCTATGTAACGGATCCAATTGAACGCAGGGCCAGGAGGATTCAGGACAACACTACAGGGAGGGAGGATAGACGAGAGACTCGCGTGATTCTCGTGTGGGTGTCTCGCATGGAAACCTGGCACTGCCACTAGCATTTGGACAGGAGCGTGCGGTTACATGTACTTCTATGCAGTCACCCCCTCCGGTTCGAGTACCGGCGGCAGTGCCAGGTTTCCATGCGAGACACCCACACGAGAATCACGCGAGTCTCTCGCAAGTGAGTATGAGCCCTAAGGGTAGCATAAGTAATATAAAGTGATTTTAGGCAAAACCTGTGGAGAGATCTAGGTCCAGCTCCAAGCATTATATAGGGTTAAGCTGGTTTCACACTTGCATATTTTGGATGCACACGGATCCGTTTTCGTCTCCATTGACTTTCAGTGGTGACGGATGGGACTTGCATGTGCATCCAGATGTCACCGTTTTCCCACAGATCCGCATGTCTGCATATTTTATCAGTTGCACGAAAATGCAACTTGTTGCAGTTTTGTGTCATCTGGCAAGCACACAGGCACAGGGAGACGCACGGATCCGCGGCTACACGTCTGGAATTAAAATGGAGTTCTATGGAGCACAGATCCAGGACAACATGGATCCATGTGCTTCCGTGTGCAGGAATCCGTTTTGCGGCACTGAGCATGCTCGGAAGCGAGGGATGTGCTGTATGGGACCAGTATGCTGACATAATATAGATTATGTCCACATGCTGCTCTGTCATACAGTGATCTTTCCTGCCTCACTAGAAGGGCTTATGCCCTGTGCTATTGTGTGGTAATGATAATAAAATGTATTGGGAGCATGTATATAACATGGGGGCACCTGGTTAGGGGCTGCACGAGTGGGGATGCGTTCACACTAGCGTTGTGGTACGGTGCGTTATGATGCGTAGCAATCCTGATGCATATTACATCCCTATACTTAACATAGGGACGCACGGACCTGCGTTTGCATCAGGATCAGGATGCATCATGTGCACCGACACATATCACAGCATTTACTAATTCACAAAGCACATGAACAAAAAATGCCACAATACATGGTAAGACTACAACCGAGGAGCCGGGGCCTGATCACAAGAGCTGACAATCTGAGGACACAGCAATGCTGAATAACAGTCTACACTGCATCACTAGATCCTTATACAGGGGTATAATGAGGTCTCACTGTACAGGAGAGACCGGAGCGAGGAGCGGGGGGCCTGATCACAAGAGCTGACAATCTGAGGAGACAGCAATGCTGAATAACAGTCTACACTGCATCACTAGATCCTTATACAGAGGTATAATGAGGCCTCACTGTACAGGAGAGACCGGAGCAAGGAGCAGGGGCCTGATCACAAGAGCTGACAATCTGAGGACACAGCAATGCTGAATAACAGTCTACACTGCGTCACTAGATCCTTATACAGGTGGAGAATGAGGCCCTCACTGTACAGGCAAAGACCTAGAACGATGACTGTGGAAAACGGATTTCTATTTAAAAAAAGAGCAGTTTAAAGAGCCAAAAGAGCCGGCTATTTAAGGTGAGCGGAGCCGAATGAGCCGGATCACCAAAAAGAGCCGAACTTCCCATCACTAATGCGGTCACAGGAGGGAAGGTGTCAGGGCCCCCTGATCATGTGACCCATTACTCCTCCCCTCCTGTGACCTCATCACAGGTCCTGTGGCCATCAATCCTTGGTTTATGCAGAACTGCTGTCTGTCATCGTGAGTTAGCTACTTGTGTGTGTGAGCTGTGTGATACATGTGTGTGTGCGATACGTGTGAGCTGTGTGATACATGTGTGTGATACGTGTGAGCGTGAGCTGTGTGATACGTGTGTGTAAGTTACTTGCGTGAGCTGTGATACAGAGTGTGTGATACTTGTGAGCTGTGTACGAGTGCGAGTGAGCTGGGTGTGTGATACGTGTGAGCTGTGTGTGTGATACGTGTGAGCTGTGTGTGTGATACGTGTGAGCTGTGTGTGATACGTGTGAGCTGTGTGCGATACGTGTGAGCTGGGTGTGCGATACGTGTGAGCTGGGTGTGTGTGGTACGTGTGAGCTGGGTGTGTGTGGTACGTGTGAGCTGTGTGTGATACGTATGAGCTGGGTGTGTGTGCGATACGTGTGAGCTGTGTGTGTGCGCGATACGTGTGAGCTGTGTGTGTGCGCGATACGTGTGAGCTGTGTGTGTGTGTAATACGTGTGAGCTGGGTGTGTGATACGTCTGAGCTATGTGTGTGCGCGATACGTGTGAGGTGCGAGCTGTGTGTGTGATACCTGTGAGCTGCGTGTGATACGTGTGAGCTGTGTGTGTGAGATACGTGTGAGCGTGATACGTATGAGCTGGGTGTGTGATACGTGTGAGCTGGGTGTGTGATACGTATGAGCTGGGTGTGTAATACGTATGAGCTGGGTGTGTAATACGTATGAGCTGGGTGTGTGTGTGATACGTGTGAGCTGTGTGTGTGCGATACGTGTGAGCTGTGTGTGTGCGATACGTGTGAGCTGTGTGTGTGCGATACGTGTGAGCTGGGTGTGTGTAATACGTGTGAGCTGGGTGTGTGTGATACGTGTGAGCGATACGTGTGAGGTGTGAGCTGTGTGTGTGTGTGATACGTGTGAGCTGGGTGTGTGATACGTGTGTGTGTGATACGTTTGAGCTGTGTGTGCGATATGTGTGATACGTGTGAGCTGTGTGTGTGCGATACGTGTGAGCTGTGTGTGCGATACGTGTGAGCTGTGTGTGTGCGATACATGTGAGCTGTGTGTGATACTTGTGAGTTGTGTGTGAGCTACTTGTGTGAGCTGTGTGATACGTGTGTGTGTGTGTATGTGAGCTAAAGCAAAAGTTGGCACAACCTGCCAGTGTTCTACGATTTGGGTGAGGACATTCATTGTATGTGGGCTGGTGAATTTTTTTTTGTGTCAGGGCTGCTTTTTAGTCTCAGCCCGGCCCTGTGTAAGGAGCAGAGCCACGTCCAAGTGGACAATTATATGCGTAAAGTTAATGATGTCCCTGTGCCAAGCAGTGCAGAGGATCAGAATACTCGGAGACCAGAGCAGCAGGGTTTGGGGAGAAGAATTATATGGGGCCCATTATACTGTATGAATATATGGTGCCCATTATACTGTATGAAGTAATATATGGGGCCCATTATACTGTATGAAGTAATATATGGTGCCCATTATACTGTATGAAGTAATATATGGTGCCCATTATACTGTATGAAGTAATATATGGTGCCCATTATACTGTATGAAGTAATATATGGGGCCCATTATACTGTATGAAGTAATATATGGGGCCCATTATACTGTATGGAGCATTATATGGTGCCCATTATACAGTACAAAGTAATATATGGGGGACATTATACTGTATGGAGCATTATATGGGGACCATTATACTGTACGAAGTAAAATATGGGGCCCATTATGCTGCATGGAGCATTATATGGGGCCCATTATACTGTACAAAGTAATATATGGGGCACATAATACTGTATGGAGCATTATGTGGGGATAGGGGATGACTTTCTGTTTGTTGTGGATCTGACCACTGGGACCTCCATGATCCTAGGAAACATAGCTTTGAAGAGCACCATGTAGATGGATCTGTGGTCAATCATACACACTGTGGTGCAATTCACATGTGGCTCTTCAAATAACTTCTTAAAGAGAGTGATGAGGGGACAGCAAAGTATAGCAAAAATTCACTGATCGGGTGAGGAGTGTTTATAGTTTGTGGGCTGGTGGGATTTGTGTGGCAGGGCTGCTTTTTTGACCCAGTCTGGCCCTGTGCCAGGCCTACCATTGCCATTAATGACCCTTGTTCTGGATACTTCTGTGTTGTTCTTGTATGTGCGTGTGATGCCGCTGACATCCTTGTGTTTGGACACCTTTTTTTTTCTATTTATCTAAATCAAAATGTCCACTACTGTACTCAGTTTTACAGGATAGATATGAGAATTTACTTTGTGTGTGTGTGTGGGGGGGCGTCATTTTGCTGTTCGCCTCAGGCAGCAGAGAGGCTAGGTTCACCCCTGAATAGGCTGTTAACCTGGATGCTGTGCATTGCCATAGTGTGAACAGCGCCACATACAAGTCTTCAATGTTGGTTTATATACCAAGCAGCCCCCCCTCCATGGATTGGTAGGATGTGAGCGGTTGTCTCACACATCAGTTTTTCACCATCAGTCAAAATCCGCCAAAATTTGAAAATGGCGGATCCGCTTTTCTTGTGGCGGATCCGCCATTTTTTCCCATTGAGATACATTAGTGGCGGATTTTGGCAGATGGTCGTCCGTTACGTCCGCTATTCGGCGGATCCGCCAGATTCCTGGCGGATTCTGTCTGAGGTTAACGGACTTTGCAACATTTTTTGGTGCCGTCAAAATGGCGGATCACGGTGGTTCCGCCGTCGTCCGCCATGCGGTAGAATGGGTGCCTATGGGTGGCGGATCCGCCGGGATCTGCTATTTTGTGGAATCCGCCGGCGGAATCCACTAAATCGCACTGAGCATGCTCAGAAAAAAATATACTTTTCCAGACAGTCCAAAAACTATATAAGGTGGACTAATTAATCATTGGGCCCAGACATCCGGCACCAGCCAGACTGAAGAGACAGAGCCGGCACCAGCCAGACAGCACCTGCCCAGCAGCAAGACCCCCAGCTGCAAGTGAAGATCAAATTCCACACAGAAGCTGTTAATACTCGCAATAACTCCTTCCATCGCTGCCACTAGCTCTACAACCTTTCAAAGATATTGTTTTACAACACCATAGATATAGTTTTCCCCTAGTTTCCAGGATCCAATCACATTTGGGAGCGTTTTCCAAGAGCCTATCATATTTGGGAGCATCCCATTTTGGAGGTGTGGAAAAACGGATCCGTCAGAAAACGGAACCAACGGATGGGAAAAACGGATGCCAGCGGATGGAACGGATCCGGTTTTTGACGGATCCGTGCAAAAATCCATATAGCGGATCCGTCAAAAAACGGATCCGTAACATCCGCTTGCATCCGTTTTTACACATTTTTAGCGGATCCGCCATTTTCACTTTTTGGCGGATTTTGACTGATTTGAAAAAACTGATGTGTGAAATAGGCCTAAGCATCTCTGCCTTTTTTGCTATGTTTTTGAATTTTTGGAGGATTTTCAAGTCCTCTTTTTGTGTTACTTCTGTTTAGTGTTAGGGACTCGTAAACGTGAAGATCCGTGACGAGGATTAGGAGCTTACATATTTTGGCCAAAATATCAACTAATACCTCACATTTTTTAATGTGTTTTTGCACTTTTTTATTCGGGGTGCAGTTGGGCACATTTGGTCTTGTAAACTGTGGTGTCTGTTCACATGGGATGCATCTTGATAGCGCTGGGCAGCCCGCCTGATCTAATAGAAGGGCATAACTGATAGGCTGTTAACCTGGATGCTGTGCAGTGCCATAGTGTGAACAGTGCCACATACAAGTCTTCATTGTGCATTTATATACCAAGCAGCCGCCCCCTCCATGGATTGGTAGGATGTGAGCAGTTGTCTCATCGGTATTCTTGCACCTGTGTTGCCGCCATGTTAACTATATGGGTCCACTGCATCTTGACAGTGCATTTGTTTGGAGGCCTTGGCAGGTAAGCATCTCTGCCTTTTTTACTGTATTTTTCATTCTGTCTCCCAAAAATCGGAATAGAAAATGATCAAAAAATGTCATGAGCCTGAAAATGGTACTAATAAAAACGTCAGCTCGCCTCGCAAACAACAAGCCCTCACATGACTTTGTTGGTCGGAGTATGAAAAAATTATAGCTCTCAAAATATGGTGACGCAATAACTATTTTTCACAATAAAAAGCGTCTTTTAGTGTGTGACAGCTGTCAAACATAAAAACCTGACACAAATCTGGTATCGCTGTTATCACACCGACCCAAGAATAAAGTTGCCTAATCAAATAAAACCAATTCTTCACATTCTGTTGATTTTTTTCATTCTGCCTCCCAAAAATCGCAGTAAGGCCGGAGTCACACTGGTGAGGAATACGGCCGAGTGAGAGGCGCTAAAAGCACGCATTAGACACGGACAAATGATTCTCTATGGGGTCACTCGCACCAGCCGTATATTTCTCATCCGTATCCTACGCTCCGTGCCAATCGCAGCATGCTGCGATTGTCAGCGTACTACGCCCGTAGTACGCCAATGCAAGTCTATGGGTGCGCAAAAAATACGGATTACTCACGGACCACACGTGTGACCTGCGAGCAATACGCAGGTCTTTTGGCTGGTGTCAGGAAATGGGCCAATCCATCATCAGGAAGCCTAGACATGCAAATGAGCTCAAAAAGCGCTCCAGACATCCAGGAAGTACGCCTCCACGGAGTACAGCAGCAGCATGGCGTCCACGTACATAAATGTGGAGATGCTCATTGTCTTGGTGCAGGAGCGTCCCGAAATATGGGACCCACGCGATGCAAATTATGCTAACCGGACAAGAAAGGAGGCGTCATGGAGGCGCATCTGTCGCAAGATGTACCATGACTTTGGTGACCGACCACGTGATGAGCAGCATAAAATTCGTAAGTGCAACGCAAAACATCATTAACCTTAGCGCGCAAGAAAAAAGGAATCTAGAATCAGCACCCCCTTCCTGTGCATGTACTTTTAGCCTCATGAGGCCGTTACATTTGGATGTGACACATGGCTTCACACAGCCATAATTTGGGGTTAGGCCACAAGCTCCTCATCCTCCTAGCCAAACAAATTATTTTAAGTGTAGCTAATGAGACCCTGTGTATCTGCCCATTTACATATGCCACCATGGGTAGAAAGCACACCCCAGAAGGCCCCATGCCTAGACTACTGGTAGAAAATGTGACCTCTCAAATATGTGAATTTTACAATATTTCCTGTCACATTGCAGTGGAAGATGTGATGAAACGCTGGCGAAGCATCCGGGACCAGTTCCGCCGGGAACGCCAGCAGCGGTCCAGGAGTGGGGATGCTGGATATGTAAAAAGGAAGTACATATACTATGACCGGCTGTCCTTCCTCGCCCCAATTCTGGATCTGAGACCGCAAGTAGATACCTCACAGCACATTACATTACACAAATACTTTACAGGGACAAAAATATTGATGTATTTTTGGCTCTGTTCTATTTCATAACAGAACTCAATCCAACCTTACGGATCGAGGAACGGCCTCAGAGGCAGAGCCCATTATAGATCCTGTAGGGGATGAGGTGGCTGGCCCATCTTCTCCCCCTACAAGAAGGATGGCTGAAGATGAGGCATCACAGGGCAACACAATGGCTGGCCTACACACAACACCACCAGGACGGTCTGCTGCTGCCCCATCACCCATCCTGGAAGAGCCGGGCAACTTGAGCAGCAGCCCAACTGCCCAGATTAGGGCCTCCCCACAGGCTGCTCTTACATCACGGCGAACAAGAAGAAGGCGCCAGGTCACTATTCAAGAGAGCAGGACCAATGTGGACACAGGGGTGCTCAATTATTTATCTAGAGTAACTACAGATGATGGGGAGGAGGCCTATGCACGTAGCCTCACCCTTTATCTCCGTGCCCTTACCCGTGAGGTCAGGCTCTGTATTAGGGGATGTATTCAGATCCTGCTTGATGCAAGCACCCCCCCCCCCCAATACCCCATATGAGGTTTTTGAATTTCTGGAGAGGTGGCAGCTCTCACCACGAAATCTAATGCGCATGAGACCATCCACACAGATGCTTGCTCAAGCAGGGTCCGAACAGTCCCTAATACGTGGGCCAACACCTCAACCCCTTCCTCCCCCTACCCAACCTTCTATTCCGCAGCCCCAAATGTCAGCCTCAAGCCAACCCCACCAATATGGCCACTTGTACCCACCCAGTGTTGGAGGCTGGTCCCAACCTGGTTGGGGACGATCTGGCTATCTTGGTGGGTATGAGCCACGTGCCTACCAGAGCCAACAAGAAGCCCCTCACCATCATCATTACTCTGGCCAGTATCCCCAACAGTCCCAGGAGGCAGGACAATTCCAGCATTATGGGCAACAATATGGCCCCACACAGGGCGATGTTGGCCACAGTGTCCAGCAGCACCCACAGGCTGTTCTTCCACGTTCCCCTTCCCCAACCTATGAGGATTTATGATTCTGATGGTGGGAGATGTCCAGTGGGTTTTAACTGGTGCTCCAAATAGAAAGGAAAAAACAGGTGTTCTCCATCACCAACATTTTGTACAGAATTTAACATTCTCATTTTTAAACTATGTTTTCCAAACATATGAAACAATCCATCATGACAGGCAAGGCAACCTCACGCCTTTCAGACAGATATTACATGTGTGTACAAAAGAGAATATTTCAACGCGCTATACTGTAAAATGAAAGGATGAAAAGACACTACTCACTTGCTAATGCCTAGGAAAGGCGTGCTGGCCTTAGTGAAGTAGTCACCTTTTTTGGTAGCAATCTCTAGTAAAACTATTCAAGGCGACCAGCATTCAGAATATCACGCTCTCTCTATGTCTTAACAAGTGAGTTTTGTTTTTTCATCCTTTCAAGTATAGCTGTCATGGTTTGAACAGGGTTCTTGCCCTGCACTCACAGGGTTAAGTCTTCGTGGCCTCTTTTTGGATCTGGGAGGGGTATTTATACTCACTCTTTACCAGGGTTCTCTGTCAGCTATACTGTTGTTCTGGTGTGTCTGACCCCTGGTGTGCGTGTATTCTGCGTTGCTTGTTTGATTCCCGTGTATGACCTGGCCTGTTCCCTCACTCTGTGCTCCGTCTCTCGCTTTAGTACTACTGTCTTCTCCGGTTCTGACCTCCTGGCTTGGCTATCGTTACTCCGTTACAGTTTGTCTCTATTGTACCGTCTATTGCCCGTTCTGGTTTTCTGACCTATTGCTACGTCCTGACTATCCTTTCTGTCTAAACCCCATGGTACTGTATTGCTATCTGGTGCTTTGACCCTGGCTTCGTCTGGTTTCTGTCTCTGTCTATGCCCCTTGGTAACATTGCCCCGTAGTTACCTTTCTAGGAGTTTCCCTGCAGCTCCTAGATCTGTGGAGCTTAGGCCACGCCCCCAGCAGTCATGTGCTTCAGGTCCTGATACTCTGAAGCACGCATCGTCACCACTGCTGCCCTGCTCCACAGGTATCTGTGAGTACTGTCTTTGTACTCAGGACACCCGCACTGGCACAGTGAGCAAGTGCAGTGCGGTGTTCCTGACAATAGCATGGTTAAATATTCTCTGTTCTACAGACAGGTAATATCTGTCTGAAAGCCGTGAGGTAGCCTTGCCTGTCATGGTGGAATCTTTCTATGATTGGAAAACATTATGAGGAAATGTGAGTGTTATCTTTTAGCATTTATTTTGGTGATGGAGCTCACCTTTTTTTGGCAAATCTAGTTTAATCTTGTCATGCAGCAATGTTGTTATTGCCTAATATTTTTTTGTGTTTTGTTATGTAATGTTACTTTTCAAAAAAGTTAAAGAAGGCACAAAGGGTCATTTTGCCCATTGACAAAATGTTCTTATGGCAATATTATGTTTGCCTTTAAGCAAACCAAAAAAAAAAAAAGGCAAAACTAAAAATGTGTCTACTCTAGTTAACGTCTCTGTGTGATTTTTCACAATCCCTCACAACATACTAACATACACTAACCAATGCAATGAAACACTCATAGAATCATAAGGGGTGGAGTAATATATATTTAGACACAATTAAAGAAACAAATTATAACATAGACACAGCATTCTCTTGCCAAGAAGTTGCCCCCTCAGGTGAGATAAAGTAATTAGTGAAAATATCACGCACTTTGAGGCCAGAGAGCGGTCTACGTTGAGGGTTCATAGGTGGTCTCACCCTGCGCACATTGTCCGGCCTACGCACAACACCATCAGAGGAGGAACAATCATGTATCCTGGTGAAGTTATGCAGAACAACACAGGCTTTCACAACTTCATTCACATTTTGCTCACTCAACTGAATGGCAGACTGGAGTACCCACCATTTGGCACAAAGAATCCCAAAGGAACACTCCACCAGTCGCCTAGCACGTGATAGTCGCAAGTTAAAAATTCTGTGCCTGTGGTCAAGGTTGCGCCGGGGATATGGCCTCATGACATTGCGTGATAACTGAAAGGCCTCATCTGCCACAAGGACATAAGGGACTGATTCTTCAGGGGAGCCTGGTAGCTGGCGTGGTGGTGGTAAATCCAACTAGTTGGTGCGTAGCCGCCTAGCCATTATGGAAGTATTGAAGACTCTAGAGTCTCCCGTCCTTCCATAGGCCCCAATGTCAACAATTATAAACATGTATTGAGGGTCTACCAGAGCCAACAATACAACAGAAAAGTATTGTTTATAATTGAAGAATTGGGAGCCAGAGTTCGGCAGCTTACGCACCCTGATATGTTTGCCATCTAGGGCCCCAATACAATTTGGAAACTGGCAGTCCTCCTCAAAGTCCCTTGATATCCTCAACCAGTCTTCCATCCTGGGCTCGGGCATGACCACTTGATGGAGTCTTGTCCAGATTTCTGTACATGTAGACCTCACTATGCCTGAAATGGTTGATTTTCCTATGAGAAAGTCATGGTGGAGGGCGGCATAAGACAGGCCAGTGGACAGGAAGCTGTAGAACAACAGAAATTGTTACGTTTAGAATGCCTAAAGTCCAAAAAAATCAGTTACATGCCGACCAAACTTGGTAGGATTTGAGATAGAATAACACACACATATTTGGTGGCACAATGACTAAGTGATATGCAGGACATATTAGATCTAACATTCTGGTGTGTCAGTTGAAACATATTTGGAGTAAGATGAGGGCATTAAACTGTGTCCAAGAATGCCAAAAAACATAATTTAGCACACACATTATGAACATAGAGAATGTGGTTGTGTAGTACATACCGTATTGTGAGTAGAAGTCGCTCCTCTGCAGAAATCGCTTTGCGCATCATTGTGTCCTGAAAGGTTATCCCAGGGCGCACTGTCTCCAAGAGTCGATCAAATGTGGAAATGCTCATGCGACAGTACTGGTAAAATTTCTCCGGATGCTCCCGCAGAGAAGAATAGAGGCGGTGAAAATGACCTCTTGTGAGTCGTTGCCTCAAAAGTGGATGTACCCACATGCGTCTCCTCCTCCGCGGATCCACTATCACTGGGTATGGTTGCCCAAAGCGCCGTGACAAAAGCCAGGTAAAGAGAACCTGCTCAGTTGTATTGAATCTCAGACCCTCTGCCATGTTGCACAAAGAACACCAACACACCTTGTGAAAGCAAGGTCACAAATGGACAGAATAGAGGCAGCCACCTGTTTCAGAGTGTATAAATAGGGTGCAGGCTAATGATTTAAATTGTTTGCAGGCCTCAAAACCGTTAAATGTCCATTTTGCAAGGCTGCGTGAAAATCTCGCCATACGGATTGCATACGGATGCTACACGGATTACATACGGATGCAGACATGCGCAAAATACGCGACCTCACCTGGCTTACAGATGACCTACGGAGGACTATTTAGGGGTCATTCATCCGTATTACGCATGTAAACTACGGACCGTATTTTGCGCAGGTTACTGTGACTCCAGCCTAAGGCTTATCCTACGCTCCTGGCAGAAGATTCCCTATAATGAGGCAGATGGAGGCACTGTGGACCCCATAGGATCTTTGATCTGGCAGTGTCCATCTTTTTAGGATTGCATAAAAGTGCCGTCGGCCACAGTTTTGTGCACTTCTGAAAAACAAAGGAAACCACAGAACAGAGGCCAGAGTAACGCTGCCTCATTATAGTAAATGGATCCATCGGGGGTTTCTTCTGAATCACGTCACTCAGAGATTTAGATGGAAACCGCAAAGTGCTCAGCGTTGAGCGCCAGATAAATATGATCCCAAACGTTATGTGAAATGTTCCCAATAAAAACTTCCACTCAATCCACAAAAAAAGCAAGCCCTCACGCAAATCTGTCATCTGATAACGGAAATATAGGGGGCTTCCACGTTACTGGTAGTACAAAGGCTCTGGAAAAGTGAAATAGCACCTCATCCGACAAAAGAAATTCAGCAATTTCTCCGCTCCCAAATCCAAATGCTCCCCGCCCTTCTAAGCCCTAGTGTGCCTAAACAACATTTAGCACCCACATGTTTGGCATTTCTGTAGTGATGAGAGCCCACCTAATTTACAGGTCCGTGTTTCCAGAAGCTTGAGCTGGGCATAATGTACTGGTCTCTACAGTGTACTGGTCACTACAATGGCAGTTTGCAATTTTCACTCAGCAACGTCCACTGCTGCCTGTTTCTGGAAAACACCCATGGAGTCAAAATCGTCACTACATCTGTAGATAAATTCCCAAAGGGTTATAATTTCCAAAATGGAATCCCTTATGGGGGGTATATCTGCACTGTAATATGATGCTACTTCTCTTCTGAGCTTTGCACTGTGCCTCAAAAGTAGTTTATGACCACATATGGGGTATCGTTGAACTCAGGAGAAATGGCACAACAAACTTTGGGGTCCATTTTCTCCTTTTGCCCTTGTGAAAATACAAAATTTGTAGCTAAAAAAGATTTTTGTGGGCAAAATGTGATTTTTTTTTTTTTTTTTTTTTTAATTTTTACGGCTTAACGTTATAAACTTATGTGAAGCACCTGGGGGTTCAAAGTTCTCAATGCACATCTAGATAAGATCCCAAAGGGGTCTAGTTCCTAAAATGGTGTCACTTGTGGTGAGCTTTCCACTGTTTAGGCACATCAGGGGCTCTTCAAATGCGACATGGTGTCCGTTAATTATTCCATTAAATTTTACATGCAAAAAGTGAAATGGCGCTCCTTTCTTTTCAACCCCTGCCGTACGCCCAGACAGTGGTTTTCCCACACATATTGGGTATTGGCGTACTCAGGAGAAACTGCGCAACAAATTTTATGAAGCAATTTCTCCTGTTACTCTTATGAAAATGCAAAATATGGAGCTAAAAAAGATTTATTTGGGAAAAATGTGATTTTTTTTTTTTCTTTTATTTCCATGGTTCTACACTATAAACTTCTGTGAAGCACCTCTGCTCAATACACATCTAGATAAGTTCCCTAAGGGGTCTAGTTTCCAAAATGGTGTCACTTGTTGGAGGTTTCCACTGTTTAGTCACATCAAGGGCTCTCCGAATGCAACATGGCAACCGCACTAATTATTCCAGCATATTTAACATTCAAAAAATCAAATGGTGCTCCTTCCCTTCCGAGCACTGTCATGTGCCCAAACAGTAGATTTCCCCCACATATAGGGTATTGGCATGCTCAGGAGAAATTGCAAAACAAAATGCATAGTCCATTTTCTCTTGTAACCCTTGCAAAAGTAAAAAAATTAGGTCTAAAGAAAATGTTTGTTTTTTCCTTCCACATTCCAAAATTTCCTGTTAAGCACCTGAAGAGTTAATAAACTTCTTGAATGTGGTTTTGAGCACCTTGGGGGATGCAGTTCTTTGAATGGTGTCATTTTTGGGCATTTTCTGTCATATAGGCCCCTCAAAGTCACTTCAAGTATGAGGTGGTCCCTAAAAAAAAAAATGGTTTTGCAAATTTTGTTGTAAAAATAAGAAATCGCTGGTCAATTTTTAACCCTTATAACTTCCTAACAAAAAAATGATGTTAACAAAATTGTGCTGATGTAAAGCAGACTTGTGGGAAATGTTATTTGTTAACTATTTTGTGTGATATGGCTCTCTGATTTAAGGGCATAAAAATGAAAAGTTTGAAAAATGCGAAGTTTTAAAAATTTTCGTCAAATTTCTGGGTTTTTTTTCACAAATAAACGCAAATCATATTGAAGAAATCTTACCACTATCATGAAGTACAATATTCCATGAGAAAACAGTCTCAGAATCACCGGGATCCATTGAAGCATTCCAGAGTTATGACCTCATAACATGACAGTGGTCAGAATTGTTAAAATTGGCCTGGTCATTAAGGTGAAAACAGGCTTCATATCAAAGAGGTTAAAGCTAGCAGTATGCGATTATTACTATAGCTACAACTAGTAGTATGCAATTATTACTATAGGTATAACATGTAATGTGTGATTATTTCTATAGCTACAACTAGTAGTATGTAATTATTGCTATAGCTAACAAGTAGTAGTAGTATGTGAATATTACTACAGCTACAACTAGTAATTATTACTATAGCTACAACTAGTATTTAATTATCACTATAGCTATAACTAGTGATATGTGATTATTATAACTAGTAGTATGAGATAATTATAACTAGTAGTATGTGCTTATTATTATTATTTGTATGTGATTATTATTATAGCTGCAACACTACAACTAGTAGTAATTATTGTTGTCCGTTATAAAAAGTGAGGCAGTAGTTTCTTCCGTGAACTTCATTATTAGACAGTGCTGCGTATTATGATTATATACCATATCCAGCTTATAAGGCCATGTGCACACGTTGCAGATTCTGCTGCAGATCCGCAGTGCTTTTGGCTCTGCAGAACCGCAGCAGATTTAGCTGCGTTGTACAGTACCATTGTTTTCAATGGTAAAATGAAAAACGCTTTGCACACACTGCGGATTTTTCCGCGGGTTCAAATCCGCAGCATGTCAATTCTTTGTGCGGAATCCGCAGCGGTTTCACACCTCCATTGTAGAGGTGTGAAACCGCAGGCTAAACAGCAGGCTAATCCGCAGGTAAACCGCAGGTCTTTTGACCTGCGGATTTACCTGTGGATTTTCACAAATCCGCAGCACCTAAAACTACGTGTGCACATAGCCTTAGAGTATATGCACACAGTGCGGATTCTCCCGTGGATTTTTTGGCACAAAAACCGCAGCTCTTGGCAGAAAACGCAGGTGCATTTTTGCCACAGATTTGATGCTTTTTTGCCGTGGATTTGATGTGTTTTTTTCAGTGCAGTTTTGCCTGTGGATTTGTATGCGTTTTTGTAAGCTAAATAAAGATATGTTATTTAACAAAAAAAGATTTGTGATGTCATTTTTTTGTCCAACCTCCTTTTACATTTTTAATAATATAATAATAATCTTTATTTTTATATAGCGCTAACATATTCCGCAGCGCTTTACAGTTTGCACACATTTTTCATCACTGTCCCCGATGAGGCTCACAATCTAAATTCCCTATCAGTATGTCTTTGGAGTGTGGGAGGAAACCGGAGTACCCGGAGGAAACCCACGCAAACACGGGGAGAACATACAAAATGTGACGTCCGCCTGCGGGTCTGGGCTGCAGCCAGGCAACACCCCGAGAAACACTGATACCCTTTACCCCTATACAGGGATCTGGATTTATAGCAGAGCCCAGGAGGCGCTGTCTGAATAGGAGCAGTGACCAGAGCAGGACGGTCGCCAGAAAGGCGACAAATGTGGAGATATGCTAAACCAGTCGTGCAGCAATGGTACAAAAACGGTAGACAGAAGCAGAGTCAGATTCAGGCCGAGAGTCATAAACCAGGAGAGTAGCAGAGGTACAGAATCGTTAGGCAGAAGGAGAGTCAGAAGTCCAGGCCAAAGTCAGTCAGTAAGCAATTCACACAGTAACACACAGGGGAACCAAGAATATATCCGGCGGCTTGCAAGACCAGTCCCAAGGTATTTCAGGGATCAGGTCACCCCTCATAGGTTCCTGGACTGATGATGTCATCAGTACCGCCCCCAGGACCAGGCCAGATGGAGATGCAGTAACCTCTTGATGACTGACAGAGGGGTGGAGCCTGCGTCCACCAGATGCCTGCGCAGGTGCCCTTACTCTGTCAGCACCATAACTCCCGGGCGAGCCATGGCGCCTCCTAGTGACCGCGACAGGAGCAGCAGACCCAGAATTTAACGGCGACGTGACAGACCGGCGCCTCCTAGAGGCTAAAGCCGGGACAGTAGGCTCTGAGCCTGACGTGACAGAACCACGGCCCTGTCCAGTGGCCGAGGCAGGAACAGTCGTCCCTGAGTCTGACGATAAAGTGGCGGTCCGGCGCCTCCTAGAGGCCGCGACCGGAACAGCAGGCCCTAAGTCTGGCGGAAACGTGACACAAACTCCTTGCAGATGTTGTCCTTGGTGGGATTCGAACCCAGGACCCCAGCGCTGCAAGGCTGCAGCACTAACCACTGAGCCACGGTGCTGCCCCTACATTTTTCCAACCCACACTACATTACACACACAGATAGCCAGATGATAATAGATGATAGATATGGGATAGATAGATAGATAGATAGATAATAGATAGATAAATATGAGATAGATAATAGATAAATATAGGATAGATATATCTATCCATATATCTATCTATAGATACAGTTAGGTCTGTATATATTTGGACAGAGGCAACATTTTTCTAATTGTGGTTCTAGACATTACCACAATGAATTTTAAACAAAACAGTTCAGATGCAGTTGAAGTTCAGACTTTCAGCTTTCATTTGAGGGTATCCACATTAAAATTGGATGAAGGGTTTAGAAGTTTCAGCTCCTTAACATGTGCCACCCTGTTTTTAAAGGGACCAAAAGAAATTGGACAATTGACTCCAAGGCTATTTCATGGACAGGTGTGGGCAATCCCTTAGTTATGTCATTCTCAATTAAGCAGATAAAAGGCCTGGAGTTGATTTGAGGTGTGGTGCTTGCATTTGGAAGGTTTTGCTGTGAAGGAAACAAGCGGTCAAAGGAGCTCTCCATGCAGGTGAAACAAGCCACCCTTAAGCTGCAAAAACAGAAAAAACCCATCCGAAAAATTGCTACAACATTAGGAGTGGCAAAATCTACAGTTTGGTACATCCTGAGAAAGAAAGCAAGCACTGGTGAACTCATCAATGCAAAAAGACCTGGGCGCCCATGGAAGACAACAGTGGTGGATGATCGCAGAATAGTCTCCATGGTTAAGAGAAACCCCTTCACAACAGCCAATCAAGTGAACAACACTCTCCAGGAGGTAGGCGTATCAATATCCAAATCTACCATAAAGAGAAGACTGCATGAAAGTAAATACAGAGGGTTCACTGCACAGTGCAAGCCACTCATAAGCATCAAGAATCAAAAGGCTAGACTGGACTTTGCTAAAAAAACATTTAAAAAAGTCAGCACAGTTCAGGAAGAACATTCTTTGGACAGATGAAACCAAGATCAACCTCTACCAGAATGATGGAAAGAGAAAAGTATGGCGAAGGCGTGGTACAGCTCATGATCCAAAGAATACCACATCATCTGTAAAACACGGCAGAGGCAGTGTGATGGCTTGGGCAAGCATGGCTGCCAGTGGCACTGGGTCACTAGTGTTTATTGATGATGTGACACAGGACAGAAGCAGCCGAATTAATTCTGAGGTATTCAGAGCCATAATGTGTGTTCAGATCCAGCCAAATGCAGCCAAACTGATTGGTTGCCGTTTCATACTACAGATGGACAATGACCCAAAACATAAAGCCAAAGCAACCCAGGAGTTTATTAAACTGAAGAAGTGGAATATTCTTGAATGGCCAAGTCAGTCACCTGATCTCAACCCAATTGAGCATGCATTTCACTTGTTAAAGACTAAACTTCAGACAGAAAGGCCCACAAACAAACAGCAACTGAAAACCACCGCAGTGAAGGCCTGACTGAGCATCAAAAAGGAGGAAACACAGCGTCTGGTGATGTCCATGAGTTCAAAACTTCAGGCAGTCATTGCCAACAAAGGGTTTTCAACCAAGTACTAGAAATGAACATTTTATTTACAATTATTTAATCTGTCCAATTACTTTTGGTCCCTTTAAAAACAGGGTGGTGTATGTTAAGGAGCTGAAACTCCTAAACCCTTCATCCAATTTTAATGTGGATACCCTGAAATGAAAGCTGAAAGTCTGAACTTCAACTGCATCTGAATTGTTTTGTTTAAAATTCATTGTGGTAATGTCTAGAACCAAAATTAGAAAAATGTTGTCCAAATATATATGGACCTAACTGTATTTCCATAGATATATCCATAGATATTTCAATATATATATATATATATATATATCCATAGATATTTCAATAGATATATCCATATCCATGTTTATTAATGAACAATATGTTTCATTAATAAAAAAATGTAAAACAAAAATAGCGTGGACTCCCACGCAATTTTCTGCGCCAGAGGGGAAAAGCCGATGGCCAGGGGCCAATATTTGTAGCCTGGGAAGGGGGTTATAGCCATGGCCCCTTCCCAAGCCATGAATATCAGCCTGCAGCTGTCTGCATAGCCTTTGCTGGCTATTAAAATAGGGGTACCCCTCCAAAAATGACGTGGGGTCCCCCTATATTTTATAGCCAGAAAGGCTACACAGACAGTTGCGGGCTGAATTTCACAGCCTAGGAAGGGGCCATGTATATTGGCCCCCCTGGCTACAAATACTAGCCCACAGTCGCTCACATCTCTATGATGCGCCAATTCTGGCACTTAGCCCCTCTCTTCCCACTCCCTTGGGATATGGGGTAATAAGGGGATAATGTCACCTTGCTATTGTAAGGTGACATTAAGCCCGGTTAATAATGGAGACGTGTCAATAAGACGCCTATCCATTATTTTGAAAGGGTTAAAAAACACACACATAAGAATAAAGTCTTTTAATGAAATAAAGCACAACATGGATTTCATCTTTTTATTTAACTCCCAGATCCAAGCAACGCCCTTGTCTCCTAGAAAAAAACAAAAAATAATAAACCAACCGTATACTCCCTGTCCGACACAGTCCAATTAACAACGAGGGTCCCACGGCGATCTCCCCTATAGAACAGTGACATCAGGTGATGTCACTGCTCTATGGGGCCTCCCAGTGATGAACTGACAGGAGACAATGCCTCCTGCAGTTCATCACTGAGGTTACCTGAGTTTAAAGTCTCACTTTACAGCACTGCTGCATGAGAATTAGGGTTAGGATTACGGGACCTCTTTCCCAGCAGAGGGATACACAGCGGAGGTACCTGTCATTTCATTGCTGAAGCCCCTGGAGAGCAGTCACATCAGCTGATGTGGCAGCTCTCTACGGGAAATCTTCGTGGGACCCTCGTTATTAATTGGACTACGGCGGAAAGGTAAGTATAGGTTGGTTTATTATTTTATTTTCATTACAGGTGATCGAGGGCTTCGTGGAATTACATGTGTGCGGTGAGTATGTACCCTATGTTATGTGTTGTATGCTATATGTATGTTCCGTATGTTATATGTTGTATGTTCTGTATGTAATATGTTGTATGTTGTATGTTCTGTATGCTCTATGTTCTGTATGCTCTATGTTCTGTATGTTGTGTGCTCCGTATGTTCTGTATGTTGTATGTTCTGTATGTTGTATGTTCTGAATGTTCTGTATTCTGTATGTTGTATGTTCTGTATTCTGTATGTTGTATGTTCTGTATGTTGTATGTTCTGTATTCTCTAAAGTATGTTCTGTATGCTCTATGTTCTGTATGTTGTGTGTTCCGTATGTTCTGTATGTTGTATGTTCCATATGTTCTGTATGTTGTATGTTCTGTATATTATATGTTCTGTATGTTTTTTACATTCAACACATTAGCCGGATGATGGGACTACTACTGTCCCATCATTGGCTAATGTGTCAATCACTGTCAGTGTAGCAGGCATAGCCCGATGGGACTTGTAATCCGATCGGACGATGCCTGCATACACACACACCACCGCAGACTCCCTCTGCACAGGCCCGCAGACCCCCCTGCACAGGCCCCGCAGACCCCCCTGCACAGGCGATGACCCCCGGACAGGCCTGGCAGACCCCCCCACACAGCCGATGACCCCCGCACAGGCCCCGCAGAGCCTCCGCACAGCCAATGACCCCCGCACAGGCCCGCAACCCCCCCACACACACACCATACACGCACACTGTCACCGCCTACACACCATACACGCGCACAGTTACCACCCACACTCCGCCCACACTTCCCCCCCTCCCGATCTGCAGCGTTTCAGCCGCAGCAAAACCGCAGATCTTTTTTAGACCTGCGATTTTGCTGCGGATCAATGCAAGTCAATGGGTGCAGAAATGCTGCAGATCCGCCCAAAGAATTGACATGCTGCAGAATTTTAATTTCCATTGCCTAACATTGTACTGTACATGACTTGCGGATCTGCTGCGGATCTGCGGGACAATCCGCACTGTGTGCTCATACCCTTACATACTGCCGAGAGACACTAACAATAGATTTATAGTACTTATTATCCCTATTTTAACATAGGACATTAAAACTATTGATAATGGCCCCTCCACTTTACACCACCATGAAAGCTTTAACTAATAGGAAATATATTTTTCCTATTTTTTGTTGTCTTAACCTGATAAAGAGCTTGTTATACACACGTGGTCAAAATCGTTGGCACCCCTCGTTTAATGACAGAAAAACCCACAATGGTGTCAGAAATAACTTGAATCTGACAAAAGTAATAACAAATCAAAAATCTATGAAAATGAACAAATGAAAGTCAGACATTGCTTTTCAACCATGCTTCCACAGAATTTAAAAAAATAAAACTCATGAAATAGGCCTGAACAGAAATGATGGAAACCTTAACTTAATATTTTGTTGCACAAACCTTTTGAGGCAATCACTGCAATCAAATGATTCCTGTAACTGTCAATGAGACTTCTGCACCTCTCGACAGGTATTTTGGCCCACTCCTCAAGAGCAAACTGCTAGAGTTGTCTTGTGTTTTAAGGTTGCCTTTTCCAGACAGCATATTTCAGCTCTTTTCAAAGATGCTTGATAGGATTTAGGTCAGGGCTCATAGATGGCCACTTCAGAATAGTCCAATGTTTTCCTTTTAGCTATTCTTGGGAGTTTTTAGCTGAGTGTTTTGGGTCATTATCCTGTTACAAGACCCGAGACCTGCGACTGAGACCAAGCTTTCTGACACTGGGCAGCACATTTCTCTCTAGAATCCCTTGACAGTCTGGAGAGTTCATTGTACCCTGCACAGATTCTAGACACCCTGTGCCAGATGCAGCAAAGCAGCCCCAGAACATAGCAGAACCTCTTCCATGATTCACAGTAGGGTTAGTGTTCTTTTCTTGATATTCTTAATTTTTTCGTCTGTGTACATAGAGCTGGTCTGCCTTGCCAAAAAGTTCTATTTTTGTCTCATCTCTCCATAGGACATTCTCCCAGAAGCTTTGTGGCTTGTCAACATGTTAGTTTGGCAAATTCCAATCTGGCTTTTTTATGATTAAACAATGGTGTCCTCCTTGATTGTATCCCATGAAGTCCACTTTGGCTCATACAACGACGAATGGTGCGATCTGACACTGATGTTCCTTGAGTTTGAAGCTCACCTTTAATCTGTTTAGAAGTTTTTCTGGGCTCTTTTGTTATCATTCGTATTATCATCTCTTTGATTTTTCATGAATTTTCCACCTGCGGCCACGTCCAGGGAGGTTGGCTACAGTCCCATGGAGCTTAAATTTCTAAATATGTGCAACTGTAGTCACAGGTACATCAAGCTACTTGGAGATGGTCCTATAACTTTTACCTTTAGCATTTTTGTCTATAATTTTCTTTCTAATCTTCGAGACAACTCTTCTACGCTTCCTCTGGTCCATGTTGAGTGTGATAGACACCATGTCACCAAACAGCACAGTGAGTATCTGTAGCCTCTATACAGGCCCAGGCACTGATTCCTAGATTGCAGACACCTGTGAGGCTAATTAGTGGACACACCTTGATTTAACATGTCCCTTTTGTCACATTATTTTCAGGGGTACCATCATTTCTGTCCAGGCCTATTTTATGATTTTTATTTGTTTTTGTAATTCTTTGGAAGCATGGTTGAAAAGCAATGTCTGACTCATTTGTTCATTTTCATAGATTTTTTTTATTTATTATTACTTTTGGCAGATTCAAGTTATTTCTGTCACCATTGTGGGTTTTTCTGTCATTAAACAAGGGGTACCAACAATTTTGACCACATGTGTAGTCCTAAAAATACAGTACTACTATAGCTATGACTAGCAGTATGTGACGATTATTACTATAGCTATGACTAGTAGCATGTGATGATTATTACTATAGCTATAATGAGTAGCATGTGACGATTATTACTATAGCTATAACGAGTAGCATGTGACGATTATTACTATAGCTATAACGAGTAGTATGTGACGATTATTACTATAGCTATAATGAGTAGCATGTGACGATTATTACTATAGCTATAACAAGTAGTATGTGACGATTATTACTATAGCTATGACTAGTAGCATGTGACGATTATTACTATAGCTATAACAAGTAGTATGTGACGATTATTACTATAGCTATAATGAGTAGTATGTGACGATTATTACTATAGCTATAATGAGTAGCATGTGACGATTATTACTATAGCTATAACGAGTAGTATGTGACGATTATTACTATAGCTATGACTAGTAGAATGTGACGATTATTACTATAGCTATGACTAGTAGCATGTGACGATTATTACTATAGTTATAACGAGTAGTATGTGACGATTATTCCTATAGTTATGACTAGTACCATGTGACGATTATTACTATAGCTATAATGATTAGCATGTGACGATTATTACTATAGCTATGAGTAGTATGTGACGAATATTACTATAGCTATGACTAGTAGCATGTGACGATTATTACTATAGCTATAACGATTAGCATGTGACAATTATTACTATAGCTATAATGAGTAGTATGTGATTATTACTATAGCTATAACGAGTAGCATGTGACGATTATTACTATAGCTATAACGATTAGCATGTGACGATTATTACTATAGCTATAATGAGTAGTATGTGACGATTATTACTACAGCTATAACGAGTAGTATGTGACGATTACTATAGCTATGACTAGTAGCATGTTACAATTATTACTATAGCTATAACGAGTAGCATGTGATGATTATTACTATAGCTATAACGAGTAGTATGTGATGATTATTACTATAGCTATAACGAGTAGTATGTGACGATTATTACTATAGCTATAACGAGTAGCATGTGACGATTATTACTATAGCTATAACGAGTAGTATGTGACGATTATTACTATAGCTATAACGAGTAGTATGTGACGATTATTACTATAGCTATAACGAGTAGTATGTGACGATTATTACTATAGCTATGACTAGTATCATGTGATGATTATTACTATAGCTATATCGAGTAGCATGTGACGATTATTACTATAGCTATAACGAGTAGTATGTGACGATTATTACTATAGCTATAACGAGTAGTATGTGATGATTATTACTATAGCTATAACGAGTAGCAAGTGATGATTATTACTATAGCTATAACGAGTAGCATGTGACGATTATTACTATAGCTATAACGAGTAGTATGTGACGATTATTACTATAGCTATAACGAGTAGCAAGTGATGATTATTACTATAGCTATAACGAGTAGCATGTGACGATTATTACTATAGCTATAACGAGTAGCATGTGACGATTATTACTATAGCTATAACGAGTAGTATGTGACGATTATTACCATAGCTATAACGAGTAGTATGTGACGATTATTACTATAGCTATAACGAGTAGTATGTGACGATTATTACTATAGCTATAACGAGTAGTATGTGACGATTATTACTATAGCTATAACGAGTAGCAAGTGAGGATTATTACTATAGCTATAACGAGTAGCATGTGACGATTATTACTATAGCTATAACGAGTAGCATGTGACGATTATTACTATAGCTATAACGAGTAGTATGTGACGATTATTACCATAGCTATAACGAGTAGTATGTGACGATTATTACTATAGCTATATCGAGTAGTATGTGACGATTATTACTATAGCTATAACGAGTAGCATGTGACGATTATTACTATAGCTATAACGAGTAGTATGTGACGATTATTACTATAGCTATAACGAGTAGCATGTGATGATTATTACTATAGCTATAACGAGTAGCATGTGACGATTATTACTATAGCTATAACGAGTAGTATGTGACGATTATTACTATAGCTATAACGAGTAGCAAGTGATGATTATTACTATAGCTATAACGAGTAGCATGTGACGATTATTACTATAGCTATAACGAGTAGTATGTGACGATTATTACTATAGCTATAACGAGTAGCAAGTGATGATTATTACTATAGCTATAACTAGTAGCATGTGACGATTATTACTATAGCTATAACGAGTAGTATGTGACGATTATTACTATAGCTATAACGAGTAGTATGTGACGATTATTACTATAGCTATAACGAGTAGTATGTGACGATTATTACTATAGCTATAACGAGTAGTATGTGACGATTATTACCATAGCTATATCGAGTAGTATGTGACGATTATTACTATAGCTATATCGAGTAGTATGTGACGATTATTACTATAGCTATATCGAGTAGCATGTGACGATTATTACTATAGCTATAACGAGTAGTATGTGACGATTATTACTATAGCTATAACGAGTAGTATGTGACGATTATTACTATAACGAGTAGTATGTTATGATTATTACTATAGCTATAACTAGAAGTATGTGACAATTATTACTACAGCTATGACTAAGATTAACAAAATGAGCAAATACCCTGTGGCAAATAGATAAATAATAACAGTAAATGTAAATAACATAGGGTACTTAGTTGACACTGTTTTGATCAGAAAAGCATAAAACCATCCCACCTTGACAAGATGTACAGAATTGGAATGGTCCCATCTCTAGTATAAGGCTGGAGTCACACACAACGAATAAAAAATCGGTCCTATTTTAACGGTCCGAAATCGCACAAAAGTATCTTAACCAGTGATCCGTTTTCGATGCGAAATTTCTTCATTGATGCGATTTTAATCGCATGTAAGGATCCTTTTGACATCCTTCTTGTGAGATTTTCTCGCAGGATAGCTAAATGGACATATAATGGAGCCCAATGACAGGTTTCCGCACACAAACGAATTAATAGATCTAGACACATTAAATAAATATATATATATATATATATATATATATATATATATATATATATATATACAGTCATGGCCAAAAGTATTGACACCCCTGCAATTCTGTAAGATAATACTCAGTTTCTTCCTGAAAATGATTGCAAACACAAATTCTTTGGTATTATTATCTTCATTTGATTTGTCTTAAATGAAAAAACACAAAAAGATTTGTCCTAAAGCCAAATTGGATATAATTCCACACCAAACATAAGAGGGTGGACAAAAGTATTGGCACTGTTTGAAAAATCATGTGATGCTTCTCTAATTTATGTAATTAACAGCACCTGTAACTTCTGTGGCACCTAACAGGTGTTGGCAATAACTAAATCACACTTGCAGCCAGTTGACATGGACTAAAGTTGACTCAACCTCTGTCCTGTGTCCTTGTGTGTAGCCTCAGTGACGTCAGCGGGAGTCTCCGCAATTTAATACAACGAATTAACCCCTTAAATGAACCCCTACAACTCCAAAATTTTACCCACAAGCCCTCATATAATTAATAGTGATAGACATAAAAAAAACATGAAATGAAATGGTTAACTATATGTAAACCATGTGTCATTTCATGTCAGGCAGGTGAATGTTATACAAAAGCCGGCTAATGTTTCTGCGGCTATTCTGCAATTAAGAACTGTATGAATTAGAAATATATATATAAATTTGTCTCTATGACATGTATGAAAAATAAATAAATAAATAAATAAATATATATATATATATATATATATTTATTTAATGTGTCAAGATCTATTAATTCGTTTCTTTATTTAACCGGACACTGTAATTTTACTGTATTTTGGAAATAAAATTGCCGGCTTTTGGTGCGATTTTATCGCAACTCACACATCGAGTCCGTTTGCAATCCAATTTTTTCTCGCCCCCATAGACTTGCATTGTCGAATCCGATCCGAAAGTCAGTGACAATCGCAGCATGCTGCGATTGTCTCGGTCCGAGGATCGGATCCGATCAAAAATCGCATGATGTGAGCTGCCTCATAGAATAACATTGGGACAAATGCAATGCGATTTTTTTATCGCATTGCATTCGTCCGTTTTATTCGCCAGTGTGACCCCGGCCTAAAACTTCACCATGTGTCAGCAGACCTCAATTTAGATGGGGGCAGAGCAGGACCTAGACCCGACTGTTCAGACACATGCCCGTGGACAGCTATACAGTTGGTGAAATAAGTATTCAATACGTCACCAATTTTCTACATAAATATAGTTATTAATGTGCTATGGATATGAAATTCTCACTACATGTTTGTAACAACCCATCCAATCCACATAGGCAAAGAAATCAATCTATAGATGTCCATAAATCAAGTTATGTGTCATAATGAGACATGATAAAGGGGGAAAAAATATTGAACACACTTACTGAAACTTGATTAATACATTGTGCAGAAACCTTTGTTGGTGACGGCAGTATGCATACCACCGAGCCCACTCACATTGGGGATGAGATTGACAGAATGTAAAATTGGATATGTAATAGGAAGGGCAGTTGATGCAATAGCATAAAAAGGCCACAAGATGGTGATGTGAAGTCCATGGAGAGGCAATGAGGATGGCAAAATGCAAAATATGCACAAGTATAGATGTTCCAACGACATACTGATAGGGAATTTAGACTGTGAGCCCCATCGGGTACAGCGATGATAGTGTACCGTATGTAAAGCGCTGCGGCATATGTTGGTGCTATATAAATAAAGAGATTATGTATAGATGTAGTGCTAAAAACAGACCACCTGATGGTGACATAGTGCATCATAGAAAGAATAAATCACTGTATTAAGTGTTACATGAAAATCTATATTCATACAATGAGGAGCTAAAAAGAAGATTGTGATACACAAAACATAGATAAAATATTGATACAAAAATACAATGTCCAGTAGTTATACATTAGTCAATGGACAGAATTCATAAAATGAGAGATAAATGTCTCTTATTGCATTTTATTGCAGTGTTGTGATAGCCAAAAAACCCTAATTTTGGAGTTTTGATCTTCTTTCTTGTTATGTCATATACTGATCAGATTACTTTATTTTATATTTTGATAGACCAGACTTTTAGAAATACAGTGATAGAATACCCATAATCTTATTCATTCTAATGGATTCAGCCAATGGTTCCGTTATAAATGTAAAAAGGATCAGGGAAAGTGAACACCCTTGGTAATTCAGTCGAATGCCTTTTAGGCATCTACAGTGGGTACGGAAAGTATTCAGACCCCTTTAAATGTTTCACTCTTTGTTTCAATGCAGCCATTTAGTAAATTCAAAAAGTTCTTTTTTTCTCTCATGAATGTACATTCTGCACCCCATCTTGACTGAAAAAAACCCAGAAATGTAGAAATTTTTGCAAATTTATTTAAAAAAGAAAAACTAAAATATCACATGGTCATAAGCATTCAGACTCTTTGCTCAGTAGAAGCACCTTTTGAGCTAGTACAGCCATGAGTCAGCATGGGAATGATGCAACAAGTTTTTCACATCTGGATTTGGGGATCCTCTGCCATTCTTCCTTGCAGACCATCTTCAGTTCCGTCAGGTTGGATGATGAAAGTTGGTGGACAGCCATTTTCAGGTCTCTCCAGAGATGCTCAATTGGGTTCAGGTCAGGGCTCTGGCTGAGCCAGTCAAGAATGATCACAGAGTTGTTCAGAAGCCACTCCTTTGTTATTTTAGCTGTGTGCTTGGGGTCATTGTCTTGTTGGAAAGTGAACCTTCGGCCAAGTCTGAGGTCCAGGGCACTCTGGAAGAGGTTTTCATTCAGGATATCTCTGTACTTGGCTGCATTAATGTTTCATTCAATTCCAACCAGTCGTCCCGTCCCTGCAGCTGAAAAACACCTCCATAGCATGATGCTGCCACCACCATGTTTCATTGTTGGGATTGTATTGGGCAGATGATGAGCAGTGCCTGGCTTTCTCCACACATACCGCTTAGAATTATCATTAAAAATTTCTATCTTCGTCTTATCAGACCAGAAAATCATATTTCTCATAGTCTGGGAGTCCTTCATGTGTTTCTTTTAGCAAACTCTATGCGGGCTTTCATATGTCTTGCACTGAGGAGAGGCTTCTGTTGGGCCACTCTGCCATAAAAGCCCGACTGTTGGTGGGCAGCAGTGATAGGACAAAGTTCCACAAAGTCAACAATCTCCCTACTGCATGTCTGGAGCTCAGCCACAGTGATCTTGGGGTTCTTTTTTACCTCTCTCACCAAGGCTCTTCTCCCACGATTGCGCAGTATGCCGGACGGCCAGGTTTGGGAAAACTTCTGGTGGTCCCAAACTTCTTCCATTTAAGGATTATGGAGACCACTATGCTCTTAGGAACCTTGAGCACTGCAGAAATTCTTTTGTAACCTTGGCCAGATCTGTGCCTTGCCACAATTCTGTCTCTGAGCTCCTTGACCAGTTCCTTTGACCTCATGATTCTCATTTGGTCTGACATGCACTGTGAGCTGTGGGGCTTTATATAGACAGGTGTGTGCCTTTACAAATCAAGTCCTATCAGTTTAATTAAACATAGCTGGACTCCAATGAAGGAGTAGAGCCATCTCAAGGAGGATCACAAGGAAATGGACAGCATGTGACTTAAATGAGTGTCTGAGCAAAGTGTCTGAATACTTATGACCTTGTGATATTTCAATGTTTCTTTTTTAATAAATTTGCAAAAATTTCTACATTTCTGTTTTTTTTTCAGTCAAGATGGGGTGCAGAGTGTACATTAATGAGAAAAAAATGAACTAATTTGAATTTACCAAATGGCTGCAATGAAACTAAGAGTGAAAAATTTTAAGGGGTCTAAATACTTTCCGTACCAACTGTAGAAAGAATATTTGAAGGGCTTTTCCTATTTTTTATAATTGATAGTTGATATTAGATCTATAACCCTGCTAGTACTTTCTGTGGTTTGTCTATTTTTAACTAACCGTACTTGGTCCGTATGAATTAAATCTGTTAAAAATTCTGAAAGTCTATTAGCTATTTTCTTTGTAAATACTTTAAGATCGGTATTTAAAAGTGAAATAGACCTATAATTTGGGATTAAGGAAGGCTCGATCTGTTGTTTGTGAATCACTGTGATTGATGCTTGTAAATTTTCAGATGGAAAATTACTATCTTCAGTCGCTTGAATAAACTTGTTGGCTAAGGGAATTTATAGATGTTTAATCCGTTAACGACCACTCATATGCATTGAAATGGCGGTCGCTAAGAGTACTTATACCCTAATTGCCGTTTTAAAACAAATTGCTGTTTTAAACCAGCGATCAGGAATAAGGGAATAGTGCCACCTGGCGTTGGCGACTTCCATTGGTGTCAGCTGTACATGGCAGCTGACACTCTGAAGTATCGGACCTGACCGATTTTGCGACCGATTGGGGCTGATTAACCCCTTAAATACCACTGTCAATCGTGACAGAGATATTTAAGTGGTTAAATGGGGGTCACAAGACCCCCTTATTAACCATCGTTACGGTAGTCTGTGAGAGCCAGCACTATGCTGGCTCTCACAGGCTGTCTCGATGAGACACTGTCAGTCTCATAAACTGCTCTACATGAGTACAGAAGTGCATGAGACAAGTCATCAAAGTTAAAATTATACATGTCACACAGTAAAAAAAAGTGAAAAAAGTCAAATAAAACGTAAAAAAATACAAAAAAGTGCACATAAATCACGAAAATCTCTTTCGCCATTCAACACACAGCATTTCTGGTAAAGCAAAAATAAACAAACACACACAATTGGTATTGCTGCATCCAGAACGACTAGTTATTTATTATGTTTGGTAAAAAAAGAAAATGCCAAAAATGTCGCTTTTTCATCATACTGACTAAAAAAGTGAATAAAAACCGATCAAAAAGTCATATGTAAAAAAAATTGGTACAAATGAAAGCGCCAAACCATCTTGCAAAAAACCAAGCCCTAATAAGGCTCATTCGGCAAAAAAATAAAAAAAGTTACAGCTCTCAGAATATGATGATGCAAAAATAAATTCATGTTTCTAAAATATTTTTAGTCTGTAAAACTAGCAAAGCATAAAAAAATTTAAATCTGGTATCGCTATAATTGTACCAACCCAGAGAACAAATTGGTCTTATGACTTTTCCCGCTTGGTGAACAGCGCAAAAAAAAAGAATAAAAACAATAACTGAATTGTTGTCCATTTGTTCATTCTACCTCCTATAAATCGGAATAAGGTTCAGATCATATTTATCCTATGCTCTCAGAGCTTACGTTGGAATTACCATGTAAATTCCCCAAAACTGCCATTTAGATAAAACCCTGGAAAGAATCACTCGCTTATGAGGCAGATGGAGTCACTTTTGCAATCGTCTGTATTCCGACGATGTCCCATCATTGTTGGTATCTTTTTAGTGCACAAGTGTAGACGATCACAGATCTGTGCACGCCTAAAAAGATGGAGAACATCTGAACAAATGTCAAAATGGAGTACAACGTGTCTCTATCTGCCTCATTACGGTGGGTCTGAATCACATTTTTGTGGGATTTACACGGAAACCCCGATGTAAGTGCACAGTGTAGAACGCAAGAATGTGATCCCAGCCTTATTCTGGAATTAACAGAAAAATAATATGTACCCCAAAATGTTACTGATAAAAACCCTAATTTAGCCCGCACAAAATCAGACTTCACTCAGGTCCATCATCTGTCACTAGAACTTCCCACGTTATTGCTAGAACAAAGACTCTGGAAAAGTGACATGGCACCAGCACCCTCAAATAAAATCCATTAATTTTGTTCTCCCAAATTCAAATGCCCCCCTCCTTCTGAGCCCCACTGCACCTAAACCACAGTAAGCGGCGACATATTTGGCATTATCGTAATGGAGAGAAAGCACTTAATTTACGGGTGCCTATCGCTAGAAGCACAAGCTGGGCACAATGTATAGGGCGCTACAATACAGTGGGTACGGAAGGTATTCATACCTGCTTAAATTTGTCACTCTTAGTTTCATTGCAGCCATTTGGTAAATTCAAAAAAGTTCATTTTTTTTCTCATTAAATGTACACTCTGCACCCCATCTTGACGGAAAAAAACAGAAATGAAGAAATTTTTGCCAATTTATTCAAAAGAAGAAACGAAATATCACATGGTCATAAGTATTCAGACCCCTTTCTGAGACACTCATATTTAAGTCACGTGCTGTCCATTTCCTTGTGATCCTCCTTGAGATGGTTCTACTTCATTGACAGGGTTAAACTTCACCCAGGTGCGCAGAGCAATCTCAGTTAAGTCACAGAGATGCAAAACTAAACACAAACAAAGACTGAGCCTGTTGAGGTCACGGTACTCAGTAAAAATACACACACGGTATCCGGTCACAGGAGTAGCCCAAGATGGCAGCACTACGTCCGTCTACACCTACCTTGTGTGCGGCATCGCAGCTGCGGACGCTAAGGAGTGCTGCTTCTGCAGTGCGGCGTGGACACTGCCGCTAAACGACAATGCTATGACGCAAACGCAATGTAGGACGCTAGCAGCTGTGGATGTTGCAGCAGAGGAGCGCTGGCGCTGATTCTAACTCAGTCCCTGACCACATACATAATATCAGAGGGAAGGGGTTTCATAATGAGTCATTCACCATAATCATGCATCCATCCTCATACATGCAGCAGCAAGTAAGTCTATACTAGCGCATGGCGGAACAGCCATGCACGCCTTTTATAGCAGCCGGGATCTTCTGCAAGCCTCCAGATCTCAGAGATGGACCAATGAGATCTGGAGCGGGACCTGAGCACATGACTCGTCCCATGAGCATGCTCAGTAGGAGGACAGAAGGACTTAGCCTCAGGAGAGATTTGCTGCAAGGCAATCTCCTCTGCAGTAGATAAAGAGCAGGAGACTGCAGAATGTGAGGGTCTGGATCCCTGTGGAGTAAACGCAGAAATCCGACTCCTAACATTACCCTCCTCCTAGGGCCCCCTCCTCCCTGAGCCTTCTGACCTACCAACTTGTGTCCATCAGAGATATAGGCCTCAGACTTGTCCAAAGGCAAGTCTGATGTCCCGGTAGGTGACAGAGAGAGCCGAGACAAGTGGAAGGCGTCAGGGGCGACAAGATCGTCAGGTCTGAGAAGGGACCCGTGGGAGACAACGGGAGCAGAAGTTAAAGTGGAGCGCCACCGTGTGTCGGCAGACGTCTCCACTAGAGTTGAGCGAAACGGGTCGAAAAAATTCAAAAGTCGCCGACTTTTGGCAAAGTCGGGTTTCATGAAACGAAACCCAACCCTAGGATGAGGTCGGCCACGAGGTCGGCGACTTACGCGCCAAATTCGCGTTTCAAAAGTTTGTTTTGCGCTCTTTTTCAGCCAATCAGGATCCACGGACACTGTCGGCAACGTGATGACCTAGGCACGGGTCACCACCATCTTTCAGAAGGGCATGCAAGTGATTGGCTTGCTTTGGTGGGCGTCACAGGGGGTATAAAAGGGCGTGCACGCCGACCGCCATCTTACTTCTGCCGATCTTAGTATAGGGAGAGGTTGCTGCTGATTCTGTAGGGAGAGTGTTAGGCAGGGAAGAAGACAAAAAAACTGCTTCTGCTGCTAGCGATTTGGCCTGCACAACACACAAGTCACTGTGTGTGCAGTGCAAGGGGAGGCTATATAGTGGTGTTGGTTGTTGGGCTGCCTTTTAAGGCTTCCTGACACGCTGGCATTGCTGTTTACCCACTGCTCCGCAAACTGCTTTTTTAAAAGCAATCCAATCTCCCTTATCCTCTCGTCACTTTTGTCACAGGCAGCTGTGCCATCGAGCCTGTCACATAGCGCTCAGATATCAGTGGGCCTCACACAATCCACAAGTGTACAGTGTCCAAAAGTGTGCGCAGAGATTCAAAATCTCCATTATCCTCTCGTCACTTTTGTCACAGGCAGCTGTGCCATCGAGCCTGTCACATAGCGCTCAGATATCAGTGGGCCTCACACAATCCACAAGTGTCCAGTGTCCAAAAGTGTGCACAGAGATTCAAAATCTCCATTATCCTCTCGTCACTTTTGTCACAGGCAGCTGTGCCATCGAGCCTGTCACATAGCGCTCAGATATCAGTGGGCCTCACACAATCCACAAGTGTCCAGTGTCCAAAAGTGTGCGCAGAGATTCAAAATCTCCATTATCCTCTCGTCACTTTTGTCACAGGCAGCTGTGCCATCGAGCCTGTCACATAGCGCTCAGATATCAGTGGGCCTCACACAATCCACAAGTGTCCAGTGTCCAAAAGTGTGCGCAGAGATTCAAAATCTCCATTATCCTCTCGTCACTTTTGTCACAGGCAGCTGTGCCATCGAGCCTGTCACATAGCGCTCAGATATCAGTGGGCCTCACACAATCCACAAGTGTCCAGTGTCCAAAAGTGTGCGCAGAGATTCAAAATCTCCCTTATCCTCTCGTCACTTTGGTCACAGCTGTGCCATCGAGCCTGTCACATAGCGCTCAGATATCAGTGGGCCTCACACAATCCAAAAGTGTCCACTGTCCACAAGTGTGTGCAGAAATTCTAAATCTCCCCTGTCCTATAGACACCTTGTACCTTGTTTTACATTACTATATAGTTTGTTGGATTTTGTCTACATTTCTACCAAAAATGAGGAAGGCTGGTGGAAGAGGCCGTGGAATTGGGCGGGGGTTGGCAGCTGGTAATGATGGTGTTGGTGGTGGATCTGATGGTAGTGGCAAGAGCAAAATAGGACCGAATGCAGGAGGTGCTGACCCTGCGTCATCGTCTGGCTACATAAGGCCTCGAACGCTTAGTTTTCTAGGAGTTGGCAAACCGCCTTTAAAGCCAGAGCATCAGGAAAAAGTTTTGTCTTACATTGCTGACTCAGCCTCCAGCTCTATCGCCTCCTCTTCTTCAGTTGTAAAAAGTAAAAGCACTGAGTCGTCATTGGAGGCTCATGTTCATGAACCACACCTTTCCTTGTGTCCTTCACCCCAACCAAGATTGAAGGATGACGCAGGCCATACTACTGATTACTCCATGGAGCTGTTTTCACATACCATGCCTGGATTATCAAGTGAAATGGTGAATTACCCAGGCCAAATGAATCTGACATGGAGTGCACTGATGCACAGCCGCTGATGGATGATTCTGCTGGTACATTCACTCAGAGCACTACATTGTCCTCGCAGTGTACAGAGCCAGATTCTGACCCTGATGAGACTCAGGTGCCCCTTTCCGCACACTATACCACCATACACGGTGACACAGAGGAAGGTGCACATGACATAGAAGAGGAGGTGATGGATGACCCAGTTGTTGACCCAGATTGGCATCCATTGGGGGAAGAGGGTGCTGCTTCCAATAGCTCAGATGAGGAGCATCCACAGCAGACATCGCAACAGCTGTTATCTGGCAGGCCCGGAGCACTCCAAAGACAGGTTCCAAACATCAAAAGAGTTGCTGGACAGCTTGTCCAGAGGGTCAAAAGATCACAGCGTGCTAGGCCGCAAAATGTCTGCCAAAGTAGGAAGAGTGCAGTGTGGCACTTTTTTGAACAAAATCCTCATGATCAGGCCAAGGTTATCTGTAAGAAGTGCGCAAAGACCTTTAGCCGAGGGAAAAATCTGAAAAATTTGAATACCAGTTGCATGCTTAGACATTTAACCAGCATGCACTTGCAAGCGTGGACACAACACCAAACCTCAAGTGCCACATGTGCAACTGATCACAACGAAGGTAGTCAGCAACGCTACATTGTTTCCCCCACTGTAAGCCCACCGGTTAGCACAGCAGCAAATGTTGAGGTGTCGTTGCAAGACCACAGCAGTCAGGGAATCCCACTGTTATATCAACGAAAGACTGATTCTAGGCCATCAGAAAGAACACTAACTCCATCACCATCATCAACCCTCTCTCAGTCCGCCCTGTCCACCGCTACTTCCACCATATGCAGCTCTCAAGTCCAGCTCACCCTCCCAGACACTATGAGTAGGTCAAGAAAGTACTCAGTCTCTCATCCGCGTACACTGGGTTTGAACGCCCACATTGCCAAACTAATCTCGTTTGAGATGATGCCCTTTCGGTTGGTGGAAAGCACAGCTTTCCGCGAACTCATGGCCTATGCAGTACCACGCTATGACCTACCCAGTCGCCACTTCTTCTCTCGCAAAGCCATCCCAGCCCTCCACCATCATGTGAAAGACCGCATTGTCCATGCACTCAAGCAGTCAGTGAGCGGAAAGGTGCACCTCACAACTGATGCATAGTCCAGTCGGCATGGCCAGGGCCGTTACGTGTCCATCACTGCGCACTGGGTTAATGTGGTGGATGCAGGGTCCACAGGGGACAGCGGTGGTGGGACAGTGCTGCCTAGCCCACGGTATAGGAAACAGTTGGCTGTAGGCATTTGACCCTCCTCCTCCTCCTCCTCCTCCAGAAGCGAAAGCTCGTCCACAGAGCGCAGTCGTACGAGCACTCCATCTGCAGCTGCCACTGTTGCACACGATGTGTCCCCCTATCGAGCAGCTAGTGGAAAGCGTCAGCAGGCTGTGTTGCAGATGATGTGTTTGGGCGACAGACACACCGCCGAGGTGCTGGCCGAGTACTTGAAGCGACAAACTGAGTCATGGCTGGGCAGTGTACATCTTGAGGCAGGCAAGGTAGTTAGTGATAACGGCCGTAATTTTGTGGCAGCCATAGCCCTTTCAAAACTCAGCCACATACCTTGCTTGGCTCACACCTTGAACCTGGTGGTGCAGTGCTTCCTCAAAAATTATCCGGAGTTAACAGCCCTGCTCCAGAAGGTGCGAAGACTGTGCGCGCACATCCGCCGGTCGCCTGTACACTCCGTTCGTATGCAGAAGCTGCAGCGATTGCTCCACCTTCCCAACCACCGCCTCATTATCGACATTGCAACAAGGTGGAACTCCACCCTGCACATGGTGGAGCGGCTGTGCGAGCAGAGGCAGGCCATAATGCATTTGTGGGAGGATACACGGCCAGGCACTTTGAGAGCAGACATTGAGTTGACAGGCGTGCAGTGGTCGAAGCTGAAAGACCTTTGTAAAGTCCTTCAGTGTTTTGAGGAATGCACACGGCTGGTAAGCGCAGACGACGCCATCCTAAGCATGAGCATCCCACTTATGCGTCTGCTCATGCAAACTTTGACGCACCTTAAGGAGCAGGCGTCTGCAGCCAATGTTGATGAGGAGGAAGAGGAGGAGGGAATCCTTGATGACATTCAGCCATTGTCTGCTCAGGGACCTCTCCTGGACGAGGTGGAGGAAGAAGAGGAGGAGGAGGATGATGGGGATGATTACTTAGGGGAGGAGGATGCATCTCGTGGGGCAAGTGAAAATGTTGGCGTGGCAAGGTCTGGTACAGGGTAGGTGCGTGACTGGAGGGATGTGGATTTGCCAGAAAGTGCTCCTCCACCCAGCACTCGCAGTGCATCATTGACACCGGGAACATTGGCCCACATGTCAGATTATGCCTTGCGGATCCTAAAAAGGGACCCCCGCATTGCCAAAATGATGAACGATGACGACTACTGGTTGGCCAGCATCCTGGATCCACGCTATAAAGGCAAATTACAAAACATCATGCCACAGGAGAACCTTGACCTAATATTGGCTAATAAACAAGCAACTCTGGTAAATCGGTTGCTTGAGGCATTCCCAGCACACAGCAGCGGTGATGGTTCTCACACGAGCCGTACGGGCCGGGGGCAGCTTGGCAGAGGTGTTCGTGGTGCACACAGCAGAAGTGGCGTTGGAGACAGGGGTTTCATGACAATGTTGTGGACTGATTTTTCAAATACCGCTCACACAACTGGTAATACTGCATCGATGGAAAGTGACAGGAGACAGCAGTTGTCAACTATGGTTACAAACTACTTTTCCTCCCATATCGATGTTCTCCCACACAGGTCATTCCCCTTTGACTATTGGGCCGCTAAACTGGACACCTGGCCTGAATTGGCCCAATATGCCTTACAGGAGCTCGCTTGCCCAGCTGCAAGTGTGCTATCGGAAAGAGTCTTCAGTGCAGCTGGATCAATCCTGACAGAAAAAAGGACCCGTCTGTCAACCCAAAATGTGGATGATCTAACCTTCATTAAAATGAACCACGCATGGGTTTCCAAGGATTTTGTCCCACCTTCCCCTGATGACACATAGGGTGACAGAAAAATGGCTTGCTTTGGTCCACCTCTTCCTGGTACTTCACTTATTTCGCCTTTTGCATCAGCTGAATGTCCAACATCAACATATGCCACTTTCTAAAACTCCCTAACTGTGCTGCCTCCCCCCCCCATGGCCGGGGTCAACACCTAGCGCACGACACCGTGCGAGTGCCGTTGCCCTGGACAGGTGGGTAGGCCGACTCTTGGGCGCGGGCACTGGCACAGGGTCCCTCATAGTGCAATCAAGTGTCTCTGACGGCGGTGGTGCACACCCGCCGTCAGACACACCGCTGTACTATGAGGGGCCCAGTGCCAGTACCGATGCCCACGAGTGGGCCCCCCTTGCTTGGGCAGGGCCCCAGCATTTGCAATCTTTACCTCTCCCTGCTCCTCCGCTGTGTAATCTGGACCGTCAAATCCATACTGGGCCTAACACCGTCTGAGCCTGCCTCCTGAGACATATATTTTGAATGTGTACGCTATCCATACATGTTATCCAGGGATACGGTACCCTTTCTAACCTTTGTGCAATCACGTGCAATCCATACTGGGCCTAACACCGTCTGAGCCTGCCTCATGCTGTATAGACATATATTTTGAATGTGTACGCTATCCATACATGTTATCCAGGGATACGGTACCCTTTCTAACCTTTGTGCAATCACGTGCAATCCATACTGGGCCTAACACCGTCTGAGCCTGCCTCATGCTGTATAGACATATATTTTGAATGTGTACGCTATCCATACATGTTATCCAGGGATGCGGTACCCTTTCTAACCTTTGTGCAATCACGTGCAATCCATACTGGGCCTAACACCGTCTGAGCCTGCCTCATGCTGTATAGACATATATTTTGAATGTGTACGCTATCCATACATGTTATCCAGGGATACGGTACCCTTTCTAACCTTTGTGCAATCACGTGCAATCCATACTGGGCCTAACACCGTCTGAGCCTGCCTCATGCTGTATAGACATATATTTTGAATGTGTACGCTATCCATACATGTTATCCAGGGATACGGTACCCTTTCTAACCTTTGTGCAATCACGTGCAATCCATACTGGGCCTAACACCGTCTGAGCCTGCCTCATGCTGTATAGACATATATTTTGAATGTGTACGCTATCCATACATGTTATCCAGGGATACGGTACCCTTTCTAACCTTTGTGCAATCACGTGCAATCCATACTGGGCCTAACACCGTCTGAGCCTGCCTCATGCTGTATAGACATATATTTTGAATGTGTACGCTATCCATACATGTTATCCAGGGATACGGTACCCTTTCTAACCTTTGTGCAATCACGTGCAATCCATACTGGGCCTAACACCGTCTGAGCCTGCCTCATGCTGTATAGACATATATTTTGAATGTGTACGCTATCCATACATGTTATCCAGGGATACGGTACCCTTTCTAACCTTTGTGCAATCACGTGCAATCCATACTGGGCCTAACACCGTCTGAGCCTGCCTCCTGAGACATATATTTTGAATGTGTACGCTATCCATACATGTTATCCAGGGATACGGTACCCTTTCTAACCTTTGTGCAATCACGTGCAATCCATACTGGGCCTAACTCCGTCTGAGCCTGCCTCATGCTGTATAGACATATATTTTGAATGTGTACGCTATCCATACATGTTATCCAGGGATACGGTACCCTTTCTAACCTTTGTGCAATCACGTGCAATCCATACTGGGCCTAACACCGTCTGAGCCTGCCTCATGCTGTATAGAGATATATTTTCAATGTGTACGCTATCCATACATGTTATCCAGGGATACGGTACCCTTTCTAACCTTTGTGCAATCACGTGCAATCCATACTGGGCCTAACACCGTCTGAGCCTGCCTCCTGAGACATATATTTTGAATGTGTACGCTATCCATACATGTTATCCAGGGATACGGTACCCTTTCTAACCTTTGTGCAATCACGTGCAATCCATACTGGGCCTAAAACCGTCTGAGCCTGCCTCATGCTGTATAGACATATATTTTGAATGTGTACGCTATCCATACATGTTATCCAGGGATACGGTACCCTTTCTAACCTTTGTGCAATCACGTGCAATCCATACTGGGACTAACATCGTCTGAGCCTGCCTCATGCTGTATAGACATATATTTTGAATGTGTACGCTATCCATACATGTTATCCAGGGATACGGTACCCTTTCTAACCTTTGTGCAATCACGTGCAATCCATACTGGGCCTAACACCGTCTGAGCCTGCCTCATGCTGTATAGACATATATTTTGAATGTGTACGCTATCCATACATGTTATCCAGGGATACGGTACCCTTTCTAACCTTTGTGCAATCACGTGCAATCCATACTGGGCCTAACACCGTCTGAGCCTGCCTCATGCTGTATAGACATATATTTTGAATGTGTACGCTATCCATACATGTTATCCAGGGATACGGTACCCTTTCTAACCTTTGTGCAATCACGTGCAATCCATACTGGGCCTAACACCGTCTGAGCCTGCCTCCTGAGACATATATTTTGAATGTGTACGCTATCCATACATGTTATCCAGGGATATGGTACCATTTCTAACCTTTGTGCAATCACGTGCAATCCATACTGGGCCTAACACTGTCTGAGCCTGCCTCATGCTGTATAGACATATATTTTGAATGTGTACGCTATCCATACATGTTATCCAGGGATACGGTACCCTTTCTAACCTTTGTGCAATCACGTGCAATCCATACTGGGCCTAACACCGTCTGAGCCTGCCTCCTGAGACATATATTTTGAATGTGTACGCTATCCATACATGTTATCCAGGGATACGGTACCCTTTCTAACCTTTGTGCAATCACGTGCAATCCATACTGGGCGTGAGAACGGCTGGCAAGCTGTTAAGCAAGCTACAGCACCTGTCCAGACAAGTACAGGGATTCCCTAGCGAGGAGACTTATTTGATTGTTTTCAATGTTGGGACAGCAATTTTTGGGGAGCACTATACTCTGGAGAATGATAGATGGGGCCCACCATACACTGGAACATTCCAAAGGTGGACATCAGACACTGGAGCAGCATTTACAGGGCCCATTATACACTAGAGCATTAGAAATGGGGCCCATTATGTTTGGAGCATTATTTGGGCCCATAAGACAGTGGAGCTTCATCCATGGGGACCAACATATACTGTAGCATTATGTGGAGCTCATCATATACAGTTTCAAACATTATATGGGACCAATGATTCCGTATGGAGAAATAGATGGGCCTCGTCATGAGATGTAAAAAGTGAGGTATTTTTCATTGTACTATACCGCTATTTATCTGCCGTATCGGAGCATGATGAGTTGTGGTATTTGTTAAAGGGGCGCTCTTTCGCCCAGGGCACATGAAAACCTGCAGCCAGCCCTCCCCCCCCCACAACTTTAGCCAAATAACCCCCATTTTTCAGTGCGTAACTTGTATTATGAAGTTAATTAAGGTTGACAAGCTTAAGTAAGAAGAATTGATGCTTTTGGCATTCAAATGGGCACTGTAGGTGTGTTTCCTGTTCTCCTCTCACTGCCGACTTTTATTCCCCATTGACTTACATTGGGTTTCGTGTTTCGGGACGACCCCGACTTTTCCCTATAATCGGACGATCTTGCTCGACCCGACTTTTGGAAAAGTCGGGTTTCACGAAACGAAACGCGACCCTAAAAAACCAAAAGTCGCTCAACTCTAGTCTCCACCCTTCGTTTAGATAGGCTATTCTGAGCACAAAAGGCGCAGGCCCGAATATATTTTTTAACATCCCGAGCCCTGTGCGGGCACCAGTAAGACCCTGCCAGAAGCTTTGTGGTCTGCATATAGCCACAGTGACCACCCCTCCTGGACGCGTGTGCCCACGCGAGCACCTTCGGCTGAAGGCGGGGAGGAACAAAGGTCTCGCCCGGCGGCACAGAATTTGGCGATTGCGGGGCGCTGTTCTGAGACACAGCGTGTTGACGACAAGTATAACCGCAACTGAAGTCTTGTGCCGGACACGCCTGAAGAACAGCGCAAGACACCTCCACGGGCTCTAGGGGTGGAACCTCTGGCTCGGGTAGTTCCAGAAGATCAAAAAATTGGGAGCCGAGGTAACCTTCCGTTTGGATTGAGCACGCTCCATACCGCACTCCGAAAAACGGAGGTCAATGCGGGTGGAAATGGCAATCAGCTCTTCCAAACTTGCAAGAACCTCTCTGGCAGAGAGAGCATCTTTAACATGCTCCGCCAAACCTCTTCAAAACACAGGGATGAGGGCTTTATTGCACCACTCCAACTCTGAAGCCAGTGTCCGAAAACGGACGGCATACTGACTAACCGAGAGGGAACCCTGAGTCAAAGCAAGAAGCTGAAGAGAAGTGTCGTGCGTGACCCGTGGACCGAGGAAGACCTGCTTAATAGCTGTTAGAAAGTGAGCAGCAGTCCGAGCCTCTGGGTCACCACGCTCCCATAATGGCGTAGCCCACTCCAATGCCTTGCCCGACAGTAGGGAAACAATAAACCCCACCTTGGCTCGTTCTGTAGGGAATCGCGCAGCCAGTAGCTCCAGCTGAATAGAGCACTGACTGATGAAACCCCTACAGGAGGCGCCATCACCAGAAAATTTATCGGGCATCGGGAGGCGGGTAACTGTCGGCGCGAGGGAGGACATGGACATACGGGAAACCGCGTCTGTGATTGCCTTTACAGCAGCTTCGGTGGATTGTGCAGCTGAGAGAGCCCTCTCAAGAGTGGCCAGCCGGCCCTCAAGCTGCCGAATACACTGTAACAATTGCTGCTGTTCTGCCATCACTAGCCAGACCCTGGCGCTAGTATAATGTTAGGAATGGAGGAACACACTAAATAATAATAATAATAATAAAGTGCGTTCGCCGCTCGGGGTCCACCGTGCAGTAGGTGATATAACCGCTGCTAAGTGGTGGCAGGAGCAATATGGCGGTAATGCGCACATGGTTAAACTTCACCCAGGTGCACAGAGCAATCTCAGTTAAGTCACAGAGATGCAAAAATAAACACAAAGACAGCCTGTTGAGGTCACAGTACTCAGTAAAAATACACACACGGTATCTGGTCACAGGAGTAGCCCAAGACGGCGGCACTACGTCCGTCTAGACCTACCTTGTGTGCGGCGTCGCAGTGCGGACGCTAAGGCCTCTTTCACACTTCAGTTTTTTGTATCAGTTAAAATCCGCCAAAAAGGCGGACAAGGTGATCCGTTCTTTGACGGAACCGCAAAATGAGGAAATTTAAAGGAACCGCTGGCCGGGAAGGAGAGAGAGAGAGAGAGACACGGATGCAACGGACGGCAATCTGTCAAGTTCCGCCAATAATGAAAGTCAATGGGGAAAAAAACGGATCCGCAAAAAAAAATTGCGGATCCGTTTTTTCCAAAACCTGGCGGATTTTGACTGATGTAAAAAACGGAAGTGTGAAAGAGGCCTAAGTAGTGCTGCTACTGCAGTGTGGCATGGACACTGCCGCTAAACGACAATGCTATGACACAAGCGCAATGTCGGACGCTAGCAGCTGTGGATGTTGCAGCAGAGGAGCGCTGGCGCTGATTCTAACTCAGTCCCTGACCACATACGTAATATCAGAGGGAAGGGGTTTCATAATGAGTCATTAACCAGAATCATGCATTCATCCTCATACACACAGTAGCAAGTAAGTCTATACTAGCGCATGGTGGAACAGCCATGCGCGCCTTTTATAGTAGCCGGGACCTTCTGCAAGCCTCCATATCTCTGAGATGGACCAATGAGATCTGGAGCGGGACCTGAGCACATGACTCTCGATCTTCAATGGGAGATCGTCCCATGAGCATGCTCAGTAAGAGGACAGAAGGACTTAGCCTCAGGAGAGATTTGCTGCAAAGCAATCTCCTCTGCAGTAGATAAAGACAGAATGTGAGGGTCTGGATTCCTGCAGTGTAAACGCAGAAATCCGACTCCTAACACAAAGTGGCTTAAGGATAACAAAGTCAATGTTTTGGAGTGGCCATCACAAAGCCCTGATCTCAATCCTATTGAAAATTTATGGGCAAAGTTGAAAAGGCAGGGGCGAGCAAGGCGACCTACAAATCTGGATCAGTTACACCAGTTTCGTCAGGAGGAATGGGCTCAAATTCCGACCAACTATTGTGAGAAGCTTGTGGAGGGATATCCCAAACGTTTGACCCAAGTCATTCAGTTTAAGGACAATGGTACCAAATACTAATGAAATGTATGGAAACTTTTGACTTTGCAGTATGTAATAAAAATGCCTTAAAATATTCTCTCTCTCTCATTATTCTGGCATTTGGCAAATAATATTATGGTAATTCTAATTGACCTAAAACTGTAAAAGTTTATTCTGATTTCATGTAGATATTGAGAAAAACATCATATATGTCTTTTTATATAGTGTATGTGAACTTCTACTTTCAAACGTAAATAAACACATACTCAGAATAAAGTCTTTTAATTGAATGAATAAATGGTGTAAATTGGTGCACTGCTAATACCTCAATAAATACAGGGTGGAGGTGCAAACCAGTGGCCTATGACATGAGCACAAAACAAAAAAGAAAAAGCAGGCCACTAATAGGAATGCACACTACCAATATATCATAAAAAGAGATGACTTTATTGATAACAAATGATTAAAAACATTAAAAAAACACACACAGTGAAAACCGCATAAGTCCAGTGCACACCATAAGCATTATAAAGATGGTAAAAATAACAGCTTCATAGAAAAAAAGCCAAGTGAACATCAAGTACAATCATATAAATGGCAATTCATGTAACTATGCAGAAGATTCCAAACAGACATAAATGGTCACTAAATAAAGAGCTGCATAATAAATCCCCCATGGAAAAAGCGGACCACCACCCTCATGCTAGGCCTTGTGCCTTTTCTTGTGTGGATGCTTACATCTTAGCATTTTCTGTTGACCATTTGCATGTGCGTTTGCACTCTCACAGATTGATATATTTGGCTGTTATATCAGTGTAGGGTCGGTGGGCCGAGCTGGGGGGTGGTCCTCTCCTTACCGCGCAGAGATAAAACAGAGACAAGATGGAGGCAGATTCTGGGTGCAACAGGTCCAAGTTTATTTCAGTCGCTGTCCGCCTGATGGCCTCAGAGCACACAGCACTTTCTTCACCTCACGGCCCTCCGTTTCCAGGGCCGCTTCTCACACACTGTACTCTATACTTGGGACGTGTATGCATACACCGTCCCCTCTTCACTCGTCGACGCTCTTGACAGGTCCGTCACTGTGGCCGCCTTAGACCTGTAAACCAACAGCACTTCCACTGATCAGTCGTCGTGTCAACTACGGTGTCCTACACCCAGTGTCTTGTCTCTTCTGCGGTTCTTCCTGTCAGGACCACCCCCCTGACGTTCTCTCTCCTTCAGTCCCCCTGGTCTGGTTCTCCTCAGAGTGCACGAACTGTCGTAGTCCTCCTGTCACCTGAGCTCCCCCTGGGGACTGGAACTTTCTGGAACCCTCTCTCAGTATTTATACCTTTCCGGGTTCCCTGTAACTCCGCCCCCCATGACCAACGGTTTCCTAAGCCCTAAGCTGATGTCAAGTCCTTTGCTCACACTCCTCCCTGCCCTCTAATGGTCAACCCAGGTACTGCACGTCCACTACACTTTCCTAGCTGTTTCCCCACTGTAATAACTGACACCTACCTACACTGTGCAAACCTTTCCTTCACTCTGACTAGTCCGTCCGTACGTCAGGTCACCTTCCCTACATCAGCTTCATTGGCATATTTATTTCAGTATGCTATGGTGTGCATTCCTTTTTTCCAGGCTGATTCATGCCTTAACTGTTTTATGTGGTATAGTGGTCCGCTTTTTCCATGGGGGATTTATTATGCAGCTCTTTATTTAGTGACCAATTATGTCTGTTTGGAATCTTCTGCATAGTTACATGAATTGCCATTTATATGATTGTATTTGATCTTCACTTGGCTTTTTTTCTATGGAGCTGTTATTTTTGCCATCTTTATAATGCTTATGGTGTGCACAGGACCTATGCAGGTTTCACTGTGTGTGTTTTTTTTAATGTTTTTAATCATTTGTTATCAATAAAGTCATCTCTTTTTATGATATATTGGTAGTGTGCATTCCTATTAGTGGCCTGCTTTTTCTTTTTTGTTTTGTTTTAATTGAACGAATGACACAGACTTGAATCTAAATTAAACCATATGTCATACCCCTGTCCACAGATGCTAATGTCTCCAGTAACATAATTAAAATAATATAGAACAATATTTCTTGCCTGTCCTATAAGAATATAATAATCCATTTGTCCCGCAACAGGTCTGGCTGCTGTCTCACACTGAAAGGCGCTTTTTATTGCAAAAAACTAGTTTTTGCATTTCCATATTTGAGAGCTATAATTTTTTCATATTTTTGCCAACTGAGTCATTTGAGAGCTTTTTTTTTGCAGGACGAGTTGACATGATCGGCTTCTATTCAAATTTTTAAAAGGTAGAATGAACAAAAACCAGCAATTCAAAACTTTTTTTTATGTCATTCTGTGTGTGGTAAAAATGATAAGGCAGGGGGCGTGGATATGTAGTGAGAGAGAGAGGATGCTGGACGGGAGAGCTCCTCATAATCCTGACTAATCCTGGATGCTGGGCCCCTTTTTCAGCGATATATTTGGGGATGCCTAGACCCCCCTGGACATCGGGATCCCCTTGGACCCCCTGCAGGAGGACGGTGAGCGGCTTTTATGAGCGGGTGGCTGAGGTGACCGGAGCAGGCGGCTGATCCCCACGAGGCGGCGGCCATCTTGGATGCGCGGCTCTGCCACTGAGAGCCGTGGCGTCGGCTCATACCGCAGCACCGCTGCTCGGGCAGTGAAGAGATCGGCTGCCAGAATAGAGGGGACACGCGGTGAGTGCCCTGAAAGATTGGGCCCTGCTTGCTCTTCCCCCCTCCGTTAACTAATCACTGCACCGGCTGGCGCCTTTACTGTTGGGGCTATGAATACCTTCTCCCCCCCACTGCTGCTGTCTCTGTGGGGACTCCTCTCCCTCCCCTGGCCACAAGGAACTATATAGACATAATTCTGGTCGCCGTCCTCGCAATTTCATGTGACCTCCTTTCTGTGGCCTGAGCTACAATTATTTATTAATAACCCTGCTGTCTCTGCCATCTGTGGTGGGAAGTATCTGTAGTATATACCTCCAGCTGTCTTACTGCACCACACCGCAGTTAATCATGAGCCGATTCAAAGGGTCAGGAGCACAGAAAAATTAAAAAAAATATGCAAGACCCGATCCCTCTCAGGGTGCACGACCTCTTAGAAATACCTCCTCTCAAGTTCCAAGTAAAAATCATCCTTCTGGGGGTGAGGAGGAGACTGAACAGGAGGAATTGACCCTTAAACAGGCGTCTGAGCAATTGATGCAGGCTATCTCCCTAACCAGGACATCCCTGACTGAGAAAATTGAGGATGTTTTCGGAGGTGGGGACACTTCGTCAAGATATGCAGCGCATGAAGGGACGCATTACGGAGCTGGAGACTAGGGTGTCCCAAGTAGAGGATACCATTACACCTATGGAGGCCAAATTAACGAAAGTGGAGGGCTCCATGAATGCTTGGAAGCAGAAGGCGGATGACTTGGAGAACAGAATGCGTTGGAATAATATCTGCATCATTGGTCTGCCTGAGCGCTTGAAAGCTCAGCATCCTGAGCAGTTTCTGGAAAACTGGCTTAAGGCCTCCCTCGGAGATGAATTCTCTTCAGTGTTCGCTATTGAAAGAGCTCATAGGGTCCCTACAAAACTCCTGCCTCCGGGGGCCCCGCCTCGACCTTTCCTGGCACGCCTCCTCAGTTGTAAAGACAGAGATACCATTCTGCGTCTTGCACGACTAAAAAGTCCCATCAAGTTCAACAATGCTGTGATTTCCATCTTCCCGGACTTTTCCATGGAACTGCAGAAGCAGCAGGCACAATTCATCAAAGTCAAGAAACGGCTCAGGGAAAGAAACATTATATACTCCATGATATATCCAGCTCGACTTCGGATTGTTCACGAAGGTGCCTCCGTATTTTTCACGGATCCAGTAGAGGCGACTGAATGGCTGCGGTCCCATAGAGGATCCCCTGCAAAGGAATCCTAATGTGATGGCTGTTAATTTGGATCCTTCCAGTCAAGGTCTAATTGGAGCTCTCTCGGCGGGTATCCAGTTACCAACAATACTGGACACTGCGTTCAGTGATGGTATCCCTGTGTTTATTTTTCGATAGGGGCATGAGACTATGCTCCTATACTACTAGGTTCTTGTTATGTTTTTTCTTCTTCAAAGGTTTTAGTTTTTATAGTTACTTAGGTAAATGCCGCAGCCAATACCAATTTTGTTATCTAGGTGATGTCTCTACACTATGCAACATATCCAGATAAGCGGGAATGGGTTCTGAATTGATATGTATGACTTGGAATATAAGAGGCATAAGAAACCCCCGGAAGAAAATTAAGGTATTCTCGCAAATTAGACAATATCGTCCTCACATTGTGGCTCTGGCTGAGATGCACCTGACCAGAGATACAGTTCGATGTGTGCAAAAACCGTGGGTGCAATGGTTTATACATGCTTTTCACACCAGCTATTCAAGGGGGGTTTCACTGTTAATACATAAAGATGTTCGGTAGGAAGCCAGGGAGGCCCGGAAAGATCCTGAGGGACGGTTTGTGTTTGTACATGCGTTGATCAACTCTAAGAAATATGTTATTCTGTGTATCTATAACTGCCCCCCCAGCCAATATGTCAATTATCCAGAAGGCATTGAGTTTCGCCCTGAATTATCCAGATGAACACATCATTTGTATGGGAGATTTTAATCTGGTCATGAACAATCATCTTGATAAATTGAGATTAGGTGATGGAGTACGGAGTGGGATTTCCACCCCCCCCCCGGCTACATCCCAGCTCTCACAATTTATGGCAGGTAGCGGGTGGCTGGATCTATGGAGAATGCGCCATCCTGAGGCGAGGGAGTATACATGCCACGCCTCCACTAAACGTTCCCTGTCTCGCATAGATTACATTTTTGGATCCAGTAGCCTGGCGATATGGGTAGATGATGTTGAACACGGCAGCAGGGGGATTTCAGACCATAGTCCAGTTATTCTTAAACTTAAATACTGACCATTGAACAATAGGATAACATATAAAATATAACCCTTTTTGGTTGAAGTTGATAAAATCACCCGATAGAACGATAGATCAGTTACGCTGCCTTGTCTTGTCCCACCCTGAACCCCAAAATGTTAATTTATTTTGGGACACTCTTAAGGCCTATCTGAGGGGTTGTTTATCCTCTACGATCTCTTACATTAAATGAGTGACATCGGGGGAGGATGGCGAGATGGAGAAGCGTCTGAAGGATTCGGAGGCTGCCTACATATCTGATCAAACTAATAGTAATAGAGTGGAATGGTTGACTGCTCAAAGGTTATATACTCAACATGTTGATACTAAAACTAAACGTAAACTATTTTTTGCCCGGCAATCTTATTTTGAGATGGGAATCAGGCAAGCAAATTTTTGGCTTACTTAGTGCGTCAACATAATACAACTAATACAATCTTACAGATTCGCATCTCGGATGGTACTCTGGCTTCTTCAACCGAGGAAATACTGAAATGCTTTTATGATTATTATAGTACATTGTATAATTCTAGGACCGATGTTGATGGCCTGGGGTGTCTAAATTATTTGTCAGATATAGAGTTTCCCACATTAAGTCCTTCCCAGCGTGCCTTTATGGATGCTGAGTTTACTCTGGAGGAGATAGAGGATGCCATAAAAGATATGGCCTCTGGGAAGGCCCCTGGACCGGATGGATTTCCTGTTGAACTGTATAGGAAATACCAGGAGATATTGGCGCCCCTTTTGTTGACGGTGTTTTGGGAGATTTGGGAGGGGGGATCCATGCTGGAATCCTTCTATGAGGCTAATATAATAGTTCTTAAAAAGGAGGGGAAGGACCCTTTAGACTGTGGATCTTATCGGCCCATATCATTAGTAAATGTGGATTATAAAATCTTTACAAAAGTTTTGGCCAAGAGGTTGAATTCAGTCATATTAGGTCTCATACACCCTGACCAAACTGGCTTTATGCCTGGTAAGAGTACCTCCATTAATATTAGAAGAGTCCAGTCAGTGGTCCAGTATAGCTCCCTGGTGCCGGATAATGAATGGGCATTGGCATCGCTTGATGCGGCCAAGGCCTTTGACTCTCTTTAATGGCCTTTTCTCCAGGCATGTTTGCAGAGGTATGGATTCGGTGATAGATTCCAAAAATGGGTCAGTATATTATACATGAAGCCTAAGGCCCAGGTCATTGTAAATAGTTCCATATCTGAGCCCTTTTCATTATATAGGGGAACTCGTCAGGGGTGTCCCCTTTCCACGGCCCTTTTTGCTCTTGCAATTGAGGCACTGGCTATTCATATAAGATCTTCCCCCAATATTGCTGGTATAGAGATAGCGGGTCGGACGGACACCATAGGCCTATATGCTGACGATATGGTGATATTTATGGACAAAGCGGAGGAAACCTGACAAGAGTGATCACTATTATAAATAAATTCGGTAAATATTCTGGCCTATATATAAATTGGGAGAAATCTGCTTTGATGCCTCTTTCCCATGCTCCAATGCCACGACTGGAGACTCTCTCCTCACTACCCTCTGTAACCAGTTTCAAATATCTAGGTGTTCATATTTCTCAAGGCAGTAAGTTCGATCTGCAACTTAACATACATCCACTTTTGGAGATGGTCAAAGCCAAATTTGCGATCTGGGGTAAACTTCCATTGTCTGTAGCCGGACGTATTATTTTAATTAAAATGATATTACTCCCCAAACTTAGCTATTTTCTTCAACACAGTGCTGTAGTGGTGCCCAGATCCTTTTTCGCTAATCTGAATTCCCAGATCACATCTTTTATATGGGGAAAACCAGGCCCAAACTTAAACTATCCACTCTGCAGAGACCCAAAGGGGGAGGGGAGCAGCGTTACCCGATTTCTTTCTGTATTATCTGGCTGGACAGGCCAAAGCTATGAGTACATGGATGCCCGGTGGTCACCTCCCTAACTCTGAACATCATCTGCTTCATGCCGGGCAAACTAGTTGCCTGCTGGGTTTTTTGGAAATGGGGAAAATAAATGTCCCGCGGCTGTCACTCCTGCTTCGTCTGGCACGATCAGTATGGAAGCAGATTAAAAGCGTGGTTGGATTTGAGGATATTATATCTGAAATGCCCCTATGGAATAATGGTTACCTTCCAGCATTACTTGAACACCCATCCACTGAGTTTTGGGCCCAATACAATGTTGTTACGATAGGTGATCTATATGATCACGGAACTCTGATATCTTTTGAACAATTACAAGTTAACCGCAATGTTCCGAGATCCCAGTTCTTTCGTTATTTACAACTAAGGTCAGCTTTTCAATCCCACATGAGGTGTATAGGTATAGATAGGGCTATTTCATCTCTACCCTAGATAGGGATCCTTAAATCACAAGGCCCCCAAGGTCTCATCTCCTCTCTGTATACATATATGCTGTCAATAGGGACAGAATCTACCATAGATGCCGTTAGGAGGAGATGGGAGAGGCTTATCCCAGATGCACATGGAGAGGAGTGGGAAGAAATCCTGGAGTCATCAATCAGGTTATCTCCGTCTGTTAATAATAGGATGATACAATTATATATTATAAATCAATCATATTTGACTCCAGCCCGACTCTTTAAGATGGACCGATACCAATCATCAGAGTGTTTGAGATGCCATTCAATAGACGCAGACTTTATTCATATGATATGGTACTGTCCTATCGTTGCACAATATTGGAAGGAGGTGACATCATTATTAACATCTTTGGTACAAATTCCTGTTCCCCTTGAAACACTGGTCTGTCTGTTTGGAGTATGGGATGAGGAGACGTGGGGTCAATATGTTGGGATTTTCCTAAGGGAGACGCTGTTTATGGCACGGAAGGAACTGGCACTGCGGTGGATGCGGTGTATGGGAGGTTCATCTCCCTCTCTTGGGTTTTGGATCAATTTAGTGAATTCAGTTATCCCATATGAACGCACGTTGTATCAAAACAGAGGGTGCCCGGATAAATTTGAAAAGATTTGGGAGAGGTGGAATTCCTCTCCCCTCACTTTGTAGAATGGAGATGTCACATAATAAATAGTTAATTGTGTGGAAGTAGGCTGCGGAATAGTTTGTTTGTGTAGCTGTAGGTATGGTTTGGAAATTAGGCAGATCTCATCACCCGAGAAATAACACAAGACCATTGTGATTTAATTGACATTGTGTTTTGCTTTATTTTGTATACAACTGGTATGCACATTTTATTTTACAATGTTATGTGAAACATTGGTATATTTTGTATTATGCTTAACATTATATGTCAGCATATATACTGTACTGTAATGTTTGAGGTTTAATAAACGAATTTAAAAAAAAAATGATAAGGCAGCTTCCTTCTGGTCAGTACAATTACAGCAATACCACATATGTTTTTTTTTTTATGTTTTAGCGCTTTTACACAATAAAAACAATTTCATAGAAAAAATTATTATTTTTGCATCACTGTACTTTGAGAGGAGAGCTGTAGCTTTTTTCCACTAATGGAGCTGTGTGGCAGCTTGCTTTTTTTGTCTGTTTTTTTGCAGTGTTCACTGAAGGGGTTAACTAGTGTGATAGTTGTATAGGTCCCATTGCTTTGTATGCTTCGCTATCAAATATATACTTTTTTTGTTCATTTTTCTTTTTACATGAAAATACTTATTTACAATATATTCCTATTTTTTAAATTATTTAGTAAAAAATATTTGTACAATTTTTTTTTGCGGGATAAGATAACGTTTTTAGAGGTACCATTTTTCTTTACTTTTGTCTTTTTGATCATATTTTATTACAGTTATTGCTTGGAGGTATGATGAAAAAGCTCTGTTTATCATTTATTTTTTTACAGTATTCACTGACTGGTTTAACTAGTAGGGCAGTTTTATTGGGTCATTTCATGGCGATACCAGACGTGTACTTTTTTATATATACTATATATATATTTTTTTTAAATAAATTTTTTTTATGTATTTAATATATATATTTTTAATGATTTTTTAAAAATATTTTTACTTTTTTACTTAGTCCCTCTATGGGACTTAGCACTAGCAGTACAATACTCTATAACTGTCAGTGTTGCACAAACACAAATCTCTTAAGCCCCCGTCACACATAGCGACGCACCAGCGAACCCGACAACGATATGACCTGGTCAGGATCGCTGGTGTGTTGCTACATGATCGCTGGTGAGCTGTCAAATAGGCAGATCTCACCGGCGATCAGGACCAGCGACGACGCGGGTAACAAGCACACGCATCGCTTAGTTACCCGCTGTTTACCTTGGATACCAGCTACCAGCGTCTGCTTACAGCGCTGGGAGCTCACTGATCGATGGCGATGCTGGCCAGCGGGAGCACGATCAGCGATACCTGGCGGGGGGGCAGTCGCTGATACGTGTCACACATAGCGAGATCGCTGGTGAGATCGCTGTTGCGTCACAAAACTTTTGACTCAGCAGCGATCTCGCTAGCAATCTCGCTGTGTGTGACGTGGGGCTTTAGACCATGCTCTGAGTCTTTCCATAGGCTGGTGACCTTGGTGTCATCATGACGACCTTTGGTCACCATGACAACGATCGGGCCCTTACGATAATGTTGCAGGGCCTCTGATTGGAGAGAAGAGGGAGCCCCCTCCTTCCCCCTGTCTCTTAATGCTGCAATCAATATCAATCACAGCATTTAGGGGGTTAAACAGTGGGGAGCGCTGCCGGCACCGCTCCTGGCAGTGAGAGCAGGGTGTCAGCTATCCTGTTAGCTAAACAACCAGTGGTGGTCACGTGGCGCACAATAGTCAGGAGGACATTTTCAGACACCCCCATTAGTAACCCAGTAATAAAAAAAAAGGCAGCCATTAGTAAGTTTTCACAGCAGTGAAAACTTCAAGTCCAGTTTTAGGTATCAAATGCTGGTACAAAACTGGTTTACTTGCATTCCATTAGCAAGTATGAGGATGAGGAAGGGTTTGGCATTATAAAGAAGAATGTGTTTTACCGGTTTGTCGTGTTATTAATGTGTTAGGGTGCAAAATAACGACTGAAAATGAAAAAAGGAAGCTTTAAAGTAAAACAATCAGGTTATTGTTTTTTTTTAAATATTTTACAAACATTTTATGTGAATAATATTTTGTTAACCCCTTAAAGACATGACCATTTGGAGGCTTATGGACAAAGCAACTTTTTGTTTAGTTACAATGCAAGTGCCATGGTTTTGTTTTTCATCATGTGACATAGCGATCACTAGCGGGTTGGGGTACACTCACTTGGCAGCGATATTTGAATGCACAACAGCCATTTCTTCATTTAACACATGTCCAGTTCTGGTTTATTATACAGTCATGGCCAAAAGTATTGACACCCCTGCAATTCTGTCAGATAATATTCAGTTTCTTCCTGAAAATGATTGCAAACACAAATTCTTTGGTATTATTATCTTCATTTAATTTTTCTTAAATGAAAAAACACAAAAGAGAATGAAGCAAAAAGCAAAACATTGATAATTTCACACAAAACTCCAAAAATGGGCCGGACAAAAGTATTGGCACCCTCAGCCTAATACTTAGTTGCACAACCTTTAGCCAAAATAACTGCGACCAACCGGTTCCGGTAACCATCAATGAGTTTCTTACAATGCTCTGCTGGAATTTTAGACCATTCTTCTTTGGCAAACTACTCCAGGTCCCTGATATTTGAAGGGTGCCTTCTCCAAACTGCCATTTTTAGATCTCTGCACAGGTGTTCTATGGAATTCAGGTCTGGACTCATTGCTGGCCACCTTAGATGTCTCCAGTGCTTTCTCTCAAACCATTTTCTAGTGCTTTTTCAAGTGTGTTTTGGGTCATTGTCCTGCTGGAAGACCCATGACCTCTGAGGGAGACCCAGCTTTCTCACACTGGACCCTACATTATGCTGCAAAATTTGTTGGTAGTCTTCAGACTTCATAATGCCATGCACACGGTCAAGCAGTCCAGTGCCAGAGGCAGCAAAGCAACCCCAAAACATCAGGGAACCTCCGCCATGTTTGACTGTAGGGACCATGTACTTTTCTTTGAATGCCTCTTTTTTTCTCCTGTAAACTCTATGTTGATGCTTTTGCCCTAAAAGCTCTGTTAGCGTGGGTGGTCAGGAGCGGGAGCTCCGAGAGTGGACCCTCTGGACCGTGGCACCGAGGGACCCCGGGCGAGCTGCCAGGTGGAACCGACCCCTATACAGGGACCGTTAGGAGCAGGCCCAGGGGTTCGAGTACCACGGTAGCCGGTACCGAGAGGGGCGGCTCAGGATGGACCGGAGTAAGACTGAGACTGGAGTAGGACGGCAGGAACACAAGGCAGGACTGGAGTAGGACGACAGGAACACTGAAGGCAGGACTGGAGTAGGTAACCAGGAACACGGGTGGCAGGACTGAGAAGCTGCTATGAGGAGCAGCCGAGACAGGAACTGCAGGAGCAGAGTGTGCACGATGGAGCGAGGCCAGAGTGTCAGGAAACACAACGATCAGGCGCCTCCCTCAGGGGGAAGCGGCCTGATATGGCCCCGTCTGGTCAGCCATTGGTCCAAAGGTGCTTCCGGGTCAGGGCACAGCCGGAGCATAAGAAGCAGGAAGGAGGCGCGGCCGCGGCCTATGGCGCATGCGCATAGCATGCAGGGGAGGCATCGGTCGCGGGCCTGTCTCAGGTGACCGCCGCGGCCGTCGGGTGGAGAGAGGCTGCGGCCTGGGAGCGGAGGGCGACTGCGGCGTGGGAGCGGAGGCCGGGTGAGTATGGCGGAGCGGTGTAACAGTACCCCCTCCCCTAAGCCGCCCCCCCCGGAGATTAACAAGAAACCTCTTGAGGATACGGGGAGCATTAATATTCTCCCGAGGCTCCCAGGATCTCTCCTCAGGACCAAAGCCCTTCCAATCAACGAGAAAGAAAGTCCTACCTCTAACCCTTTTCACAGCGAGGATGTCCTGCACTTCAAAAACGTTGTCGGCACCCACCGGCTGAGGACCAAGATCAAGCGAGGAATGGAAACGATTCAGCACCACAGGCTTCAGGAGAGAGACGTGAAAGGTGTTCGGGATCCGGAGCGAAGCAGGCAACCTCAATTTGTAGGCAACTTCATTAATACGTCCCAGAATTTCAAACGGACCGATGTAGCATGGACCCAACTTGTAGGAGGGCAGTTTTAGTCGGACAAATTTGGAGGAGAGCCAGACCTTGTCGCCAACACGATACGGAGGAGAATCCAACCTCTTTTTGTCTGCATAGTTCTTCATCTGATCAGCGGATCTCTTGAGTGATGTGTTGGTCTCAGCCCAAATCTTAGAAAATTCCGAGGACAAGGCATTGGCCGCGGGTACCTCAGAGGCAGGGGTTATCGGAAGAGTGACACCAGGATGTCTGCCAAAAACAATGAAAAACGGAGACTTGGCCGAAGACTCACCAGCATGGTTGTTATAAGCGAACTCTGCCCAGGGGAGTAAGTTGACCCAATCGTTCTGGTGGGCGTTAGAGAAGTGGCGTAAGTATCCCGTAAGCGTCTGGTTGGTACGCTCTACTTGTCCGTTGGACTGTGGATGGTAGGCCGAGGAGAAGTCGAGGGAAACGTTCATAAGCTTACAAAGCGAACGCCAGAACTTGGAGGTAAACTGAACCCCTCGGTCAGACACAATGCGTCGAGGTAGTCCATGAAGCCTGAAGACTTGATGAATGAAGATCTCGGCCAGCTCTGGCGCTGAGGGAAGACCGGGCAGAGGGATGAAGTGAGCCATCTTGGAAAAACGATCCACCACCACCAGAATGACTGAGCAGCCCGCAGAGCAGGGTAGGTCGGTGATGAAATCCATGGCGATGTTCTCCCAAGGAACCATAGGGACAGGCAACGGAAGCAACAAGCCAGACGGAGATCTCCATGGCACCTTGTTCTTTGCACAGGATGGACAAGAAGCCACAAAGTCGAGTACATCTTGGCGAAGTGAGGGCCACCAGTAGTGACGTTTGATAAGGTCAAGGGTCTTCTTAGTTCCGGCATGGCCGGCCAGTTTGGAGGAGTGCCCCCATAGAAGAACCTTTTGCTTGAGATTCTCTGGCACAAGCGTCTTGCCAGGCGGAGGAGTAAGCCAGTTCACTGGAGCCACGGTGATGATCCTAGTGGGATCAATGATATGTGATGGTTCCTCCGTGGATTCGTGTGGTTGGAAGACCCTGGACAGGGCGTCGGCTTTGGAATTCTTGTTGCCGGGATGGAATCGGAGCTCGAAATCAAATCGGGCAAAAAATAAAGACCATCTGGCCTGGCGAGGGTTTAGTCTCTGGGCAGACTGGAGATAGACCAGATTCTTGTGGTCCGAGAAGATGACAAAAGGATGGACAGCTCCTTCCAGGAGGTGGCGCCATTCCTCCAAGGCCAACTTGATGGCCAAAAGTTCCCGGTCACCGATCGAGTAGTTACACTCGGATGGAGAAAAGGCCTTCGAGAAGAAGCCACAAGGGTGCAGGTGACCGGAGGCGGTTCTCTGGGACAGCACCGCCCCGGCACCAGTCGAGGAAGCGTCCACCTCGAGTACAAAAGGTCGATCGCTCTCAGGGCGATGCAGGACCGGAGCCGTGGAGAATGCCCGTTTTAGGGACAGAAAGGCCTCCTCTGCCTCAGGAGACCAATCCTTGGAAGTAGACCCTTTACGGGTGAGCACAGAAATGGGTCTAGTGATCGCGGAGAAGTGGGAGACAAATTGCCGGTAATAGTTGGCGAACCCGAGGAATCGTTGTATCGCCTTTAATCCGACGGGGCGAGGCCATTTGAGGATGGCAGACAACTTCTCGGGATCCATCCTTAGACCAGCGTCGGAGATAATGTATCCCAGAAACGGCAGAGAGATCTGTTCGAAGAGACATTTCTCGATCTTTGCATACAGACGGTTCTCCCGAAGACGCTGAAGCACCAGGCGGACACTCTTTCTGTGGGACGAGAGGTCCGGCGAGAAGACGAGGATGTCGTCTAAGTACACGACCACACAGGAGTACAAGAGATCCCGGAAGATCTCGTTGACGAACTCTTGAAAGACTGCAGGAGCATTGCAAAGACCGAAGGGCATGACCAGGTACTCGTAATGGCCATCTCGAGTGTTGAAAGCGGTCTTCCACTCATCACCTGCACGGATACGGACCAGATTGTAGGCTCCTCTGAGGTCCAGCTTGGTAAAGACCCGAGCCCCTCTGAGACGGTCAAACAGTTCCGGAATGAGTGGAAGAGGGTACCTGTTCTTGATGGTAATCTCATTCAAGCCCCTATAGTCAATGCATGGCCGTAGAGTCCCGTCCTTCTTTTTGACGAAGAAGAACCCGGCTCCCGTGGGCGAAGAGGATTTCCATATAAAGCCTTTGGCGAGGTTCTCTCGGACGTACTCGGACATGGCGGTGGTCTCCGCGGGAGACAGAGGGTAGATTCTGCCCCTTGGGGGGGTTGAACCAGAAACAAGTTCAATTGGGCAGTCAAACGGCCGGTGTGGAGGGAGGACCTCCGTTTCCTTCTTATCAAAAACATCGGCGTAGGAGCTGTAAGCTGGAGGAAGACCCGGAAGGTCTGGAGGTGACCGTGGAGCGGCCGCCAGGCGGACAGGAGTCAGACAGCGAGCTTGGCATGGGTGCCCCCAGCGGAGTATCTCCCCAGAAGACCAGTCGAGAACAGGCTGATGAGTTCTTAACCATGGAAGACCGAGTAGAATGGCGTGAGAGAGCTTAGGTAAAACGTAAAAGGCTATCTTCTCTCGATGTAAGGCTCCGATTTGCAATTCCACCTCTTCAGTGACCAAGGTGACGGTCACCTGTAGCGGGTTGCCATCCACGGTGGCAATCTGAATTGGGTTAGATAGAGTGACTACAGGAATTTGGTATTTGTCTACCTCTTCCGGCCGAATGAAGTTACCCGCTGAGCCCGAATCCACGTAGGCCACCTCGGAACCACGCCTCCCTCCTGAAACCAAAAGCACAGAAATCGTAAGGGGTTGAGAGGAATCATCATCATCACCTAGGAAGGCCTCTCTTACCTGACCTAGGTGGAGTCGTTTCCCTGTCTCTTAGGACAGGTGCGGATATAGTGTGACGAATGACCGCAATAGAGGCACAGACCTTGTGCCCGTCTCTCTCTCTGACGTAACTCGGCCAACCTGAGATGATCTATCTGCATGGGCTCACCCGAAGAGAGGGAAGAAGATCCGACTGAACGTGAGCTGGCCGACTGAGTGAAAGGAGAAACTGACCTGGAGGAGCGCCTGTCTCTCACTGACTCCCGAGCGTGCTCCAGGAAGCGCAGGTCAATGCGGGTAGCCAGCGAGATAAGGTCCTCTAAGGTGGACGGGGTATCTCGACCAGCGAGTTCATCCTTTATTTTACTAGAAAGACCGCGCCAGAATGCCCCCACCAAAGCTGCGTTATTCCAGCCGAGCTCAGAGGAAATAGTGCGAAAGCGAATAGCGTACTGTCCGACCGTGAGAGAGCCCTGGTGTAAGTTAAAGAGTGACTCAGTGAGAGAGGCTAACCGGCCCGGCTCATCGAAAACCTTACGAAAAGTATCCAGGAAAACCGGGAGACTCGAAACGACCGGGTCGTCACGTTCCCAGAGCGGGTTTACCCAAGAAAGGGCCTCTCCCTCCAGATGGGACATGATGAAGGCCACTTTGGCCCGGTCCGAGGGATATTGCTGCGGCAGCCATTCAAAGTGGAGACTACACTGATTTAAGAACCCCCTACAGAGCTTGGGATCCCCGGTGAAACGAGGCGGCTTGGCGAGGCGGGGCGTCGGAGGAGCAGCAGACGCAGGGGGAGGAGTCGGCACTGCAGCGGCAGCCTGGAGGGCCGACAAGCGACTATCAAAGGAGGCCATGTAGGACAAAATGTGGGTTTGAGTATCTTGCTGCTGACCCAGCTCCTGTTGGAGACTGGCCAGCTGAGTGGCATTTCCAGGATCGGCCACCTGTAAGGCCGACAAACGGGTGTCCATCGACTTCATGATTGACATAATGCGCCCCTGATTCTCCCGTAGGAATAGCAACTCTTTCTGGGTAGCAGCCGTAGTACCGGCGGAGTCCATGGCCTGATCGTACTGTTAGCGTGGGTGGTCAGGAGCGGGAGCTCCGAGAGTGGACCCTCTGGACCGTGGCACCGAGGGACCCCGGGCGAGCTGCCAGGTGGAACCGACCCCTATACAGGGACCGTTAGGAGCAGGCCCAGGGGTTCGAGTACCACGGTAGCCGGTACCGAGAGGGGCGGCTCAGGATGGACCGGAGTAAGACTGAGACTGGAGTAGGACGGCAGGAACACAAGGCAGGACTGGAGTAGGACGACAGGAACACTGAAGGCAGGACTGGAGTAGGTAACCAGGAACACGGGTGGCAGGACTGAGAAGCTGCTATGAGGAGCAGCCGAGACAGGAACTGCAGGAGCAGAGTGTGCACGATGGAGCGAGGCCAGAGTGTCAGGAAACACAACGATCAGGCGCCTCCCTCAGGGGGAAGCGGCCTGATATGGCCCCGTCTGGTCAGCCATTGGTCCAAAGGTGCTTCCGGGTCAGGGCACAGCCGGAGCATAAGAAGCAGGAAGGAGGCGCGGCCGCGGCCTATGGCGCATGCGCATAGCATGCAGGGGAGGCATCGGTCGCGGGCCTGTCTCAGGTGACCGCCGCGGCCGTCGGGTGGAGAGAGGCTGCGGCCTGGGAGCGGAGGGCGACTGCGGCGTGGGAGCGGAGGCCGGGTGAGTATGGCGGAGCGGTGTAACAAGCTCTACTTTTGTCTCATCTGACCAGAGAACATTCTTCCAAAATGTTTTAGGCTTTTTCAGGTAAGGTTTGGCAAACTCCAGCCTGGCTTTTTTATGTCTCGGGGTAAGAAGTGGAGTCTTCCTGGGTCTCCTACCATACAGTCCCTTTTCATTCAGACGCCAACGGATTGTACGGGTTGACACCGTTGTACCCTCGGACTGCAGGGCAGCTTGAACTTGTTTGGATGTTAGTGGAGGTTCTTTATCCAACATCCGCACAATCTTGCGTTGAAATCTCTTGTCAATTTTTCTTTTCCGGCCACATCTAGGGAGGTTAGCCACAGTGCCATGGGCTTTAAACTTCTTGATGACACTGTGCACGGTAGACACAGGAACATTCAGGTCTTTGGAGATGGACTTGTAGCCTTGAAATTGCTCATGCTTCCTCACAATTTGGTTTCTCAAGTCCTCAGACACTTCTTTGGTCTTCTTTCTTTTCTCCATGCTCAATGTGGTACACACAAGGACACAGGACAGAGGTTGAGTCAACTTTAATCCATGTTAACTGGCTGCAAGTGTGATTTAGTTATTGCCAACACCTGTTAGGTGCCACAGGTAAGTTACAGGTGCTGTTAATTACATAAATTAGAGAAGCATCACATGATTTTTCAAACAGTGCCAATACTTTTGTCCACCCTCTTTGTTATGTTTGGTGTGGAATTATATCCAATTTGGCTTTAGGACAATTCTTTTTGTGTTTTTTCATTTAAGACAAATTAAATGAAGATAATAATACCAAAGAATTTGTGTTTGCAATCATTTTCAGGAAGAAACTGAGTATTATCTGACAGAATTGCAGGGGTGTCAATACTTTTGGCCATGACTGTATAATCATAAAACACTATAGGGCAGTTGAACAACACAATGCCGACATACAGTCCATTTCAGGTGCAGTTATGTTTGCACAACTCAATACCTGATGCCCGTCAGGTCACAATTCCCCAGGCTCTGGGTTACCTGCTTAACAGAATCTCAGTTTTCCCAGCCTGGCTTCATATGGCTCCTGTCAGTAGTCCATATCCTTTAGTAGCTTCCTGGACCTTCAGGAGCTTCAGCCAGCTCCAGTCTCACACATGCCATCTCCTCCATGTGGTGCCAATAGAAAACACCTATAGGACCTTCCTGACATCACAGGAGCACCCCCCCCTGGGAGGTGTGTGGTTAACCAGTCCCATCCATCACTTTTGGTTAACCAACCCTTTCCAGTCCTCCACAGCTCTGTCATGCTGCATCTCTGGCCTGGTGTTCACTCTGCTTCTTGGCTGCTGTCTGGCTCGCCACGCCTCTGTTGTGGCATAATCTCAAAGCCTGGTCACAGCTGGAAGATTCGGCTAGAGTGAACAACGGGCCGGAGATGAAGGGCAACAAAGGCATGGAAGAATGAAAAGTGGGCAGGAAGAAGCGGAGCCATAATGTTAGCAATGAAGTGAATATGTTTATTTTTTTAACCATTTACTGGCACTCAACTGTTCAGCAAGATTGCGGTGTGGTGTAGTGACCACTGTGTCCGCTAGGGGGCACTGTGTGGATGTCCTAGGAGAGAGGATGAATGGCAGAATACTGAATGACCGTTGTGTATCTCAAGGTGGGTGGCCTTGAGATGGAGACTTATGTGTGTGTTGATCAGCAGTGATACTGCTGAGGTGCTGTTTCAATGTGTCTGGGAGAAGTCTCCAGGTAGCTGGGGAGAAGGGCGGAACTATTTACCTACAAATCCACCCAGGGGAGTGGTTGAGAACAATATTGTAAAGTGTATGTGAGAATGGTTCAAGGACCTGTGGTGAGGTCATAGCCATGTGACCCGGTGGGCGTGGCTACGGACCATATAAGGTGGCCAGGGTAGGTCACATGGAGTAAATGCAGGGACTTGGTTGGTCCGTTTTGGAAGGCCCCGTCTGGAAGAGGTGGGGGCTGTCTTGCTGACAGCAAGGAACGCTGTGTTGAATGGCTGCACGTGCCAGATGATTCCCTGGAGGGAATGAACGTCTGCAGGGTGATGAAGGAACTATGAGGAAACCCTGACGTGGGTGAGATAACTGAGGCTGAAGAGCCTGTGTATGCATAACCTGTGTGACCACAGGGGTTACAGAGCTGAACTCTGTCATGGACGCTATGCTGATTCTATGAACTGTATGTTACTACTGTGGGTTTATGATGCTGAATAAACCGCATGGACTATAATTGTTTTATGGAAAACCCATGCCGGATCTGGTTTTGTGGCGGCTAAGCGAGTATCCCTACTTGAATAACAGCGCTACCTTAAAGCGGTCAAAGCCGTTTTTTCTAAATGCGACTTTTTGTTAAATTCAATAGAATTCAATTTTACTCAAGTCAATTCATCCATCTCTAATCAATAAATTTCTTGTAGCAATAATAACCAGAAGTGGAATTTCTTGGAGAATGCAAATGTTTACTATTTTCACATGTATAGCTGTGTTGACACAGTTGTAATCATTTACTGAAGTAGATACTTATTATTGCATGGTGTAATAGTGGTATTAGTAGATGAGATGAGAGTGATGCAATGGCACTGGCACTACTATTCATTGCATTTTACTATTTGTGGGTGTCTTAGCCGTGCAGTGTCTGTGGTTATACATATAACAAAACACTGTATAGAACACTGCTTTTTTAAGTTGGTCTTCTCTACAGATCTGCTTCCTCATAGGCAGAATGTTCGTAAAGTCCTGCAACGACTCGCCTGTACACTAATTTTGAGAAATATGTGCGTGAACAATCTTCTTTGCCTTTTGTGGGTTATATCATCTTGGACATAGGACTGGATATGGATCTGGGAAGGTGTGTTCCATCCTCAAGTGGGGCGCCAAGCGATTTCTGGGGTTTGCCAACTACTATCGGCAATTCATTCCACATTTTACATACCAGACTTCTGTCATCTCCATTAGGATGCGTCCGGGTGCTGATCCGAACGTATGGACTCCAGAGGCTGAGAAAGGTTTTCTCTTCCTGAAACAGGCCTTTTCCTCTGCTCCTGTATTACATTTACAAGAAGTGAGCAAACAATTCTTTCTAAAGGTAGACGCTTCATCTTCTGGGGCTGGGACAGTTCTCACCCAAAAGTTTCCTTTAGGCCGTATGGTGACCTGTTGTTTCTTCTCCAAGGTCTTCTCTGCCCCAGATCACAAGTACTCGATTGGCATCTGAGAGTTCTTAGCAATTATGATGGCTCCATAGGGGTGGCGGTACCTTCTCAAGGGAGCTGTCCATCCAGTCGTCATTTATACAGACTATTAGAATCTTGCCTATCTGCAGTCCGCACAAAGACTGAACCCATGCTAGGCATCATTTTTTTTTTTCATTTTGCTTTAGTCCTGCATTTCTGGCCAGCTGACAAAAACATCAAAGCTGATGCACTGTCCCTCTTCTTCCTGCTCATCGACCAAGAGGAGGAACCTCAACTCATCATCGAGTGATCCAAAAGGGTTACTGTGGTTCCTGTAAACCTGTCCCAAATTCCACAAGGTAATACATTGGTGTCAGAATTAGACAAGAGGTTAGTTCTGCTATGGGATCTCTCCTCCAAGGTGGGTGGTTATTCCGGTCAGAGAAAGACATTGCAGCTCATATGACGCCACTACTTGTTCCAGTCGTATGGAAATCATGAAGTTTGCTTCCACCTGCCTTTCTTGTGCCTGCAACAAAACTCATAGGCAGCTCCTGTCTGGGTGAATCCTACCATTTCCTGTGCCTTCGGTGCTTTAGCAGCATATAGTCATAGACTTTATTACATACCTTCCTGTGTCCTCAGGTTCTTCTGTTGCGCCCCTGAGGCTCAGTCGCCACAGAGGTACTGCACCTTCCTCTCTCTTTTTAAATGTGTGGTACCCCACCATCCGGGTAAGTTGGGAGCTCCTTTCCATACTCCAACACTCCCACCCCACACAACAGGGTAGTTCTGCACAACCACATTGCGGCTCCTTGCTCAGAGGGTAGCAGAGCACCTTTGGTGGTTCCCTGCTTGGAACACTGGATGTGCTGGGAGGTGGGTGGAGTTAAGATACATAAAAGACTGGGAAAGTGTAGGATGACAGGTCAGTCTGACAGAAGGTCAGTCGGGTAGGAAGTCACTCAGACAGGAGTGAGGATCCCTGGAAGAAGGGATGGAGGATGGAGGAAGGAGTGCTGCAGCTGCCTCAGTGATCTGAGAAAGCTGGCACGGGAAATAAAAGAAGGAGAAAGACGTAGAATTGAAACCTAAGCTTCCATAAGAAAGAGAGACAAGTACGGAACGAAGGAGTAGAGAGAACGTGGGTTAGAAGAGGAACCCTGCCTATAGGTTCTCAGCGCAAGGCCGGTGCCCGATCCCCGAGGTTGTATGGACACTTATGGTTCTGCAGTAGACACCAGTGGAGTAGTTGGCTGTAAATGCACTACTCCCATCTAAGACTTGGGGCACAACAGCACTTGAATAGAGAGCCGGGACTCAGGAGAAGGGAGTCCCCGAAGCAGGCTACAGCTGTTTGCCGTACAAGTAGAGTTCTTGGGAACATCTGTCAGGAGGAACTCCAGCGTACCACGGTACTGGAGATCTTCACACTTAAAGGTGCTATAGAGGAGACATTCAGGAAAGGCACATAAGTTGGCGGAGTGTTGGAGGGGAGCTTTCCATCTTGCCTGGGGGCTGGCTGGGTCCCTCACCCGGAGGACACGGCACAGAAGCGGGCACTACTGACTGTTAGTAAAGTGTTGGAACTACATGCCCTGGTGTCCTCCATTCCTTCCTGCGTCTGTCTGCCTAACACTGCTACATCCCCTGCGCCGGACACTACATCACCTAAGTGTCTCCACATGTTAGGTGTCGGATTCCTGGGACTGCACAACAGGAATCCAGAGGCGTACATCCAGCGGTCTCCCATTCCCCTCCAACCGTTCAGGGACCTGCTCAGCAATCCCAGCGATCCAGGCGTCCTGCTCAGACTCGCTCTGTGAGTCTGGATGTTGCTGCCACCTCTGGTGCAGCAATGGTAGCGCAACCTGCTCTGCAGGGAACCGCTCCAGAGGCTAAGTCCTCTCACCGTGCTGCTGGGAATGCCCGCAAGATGACCTCAGTGGAGAGCAGGGGTCACATGCTCAGGTTCTGTGTCGGATCTGATTGGTCCTTCCCAGAGTACTGGAAGGTCCCGGAAGCGCATGGCTATAAAAAGCCCGCATGGCGACTCGGCCATGCGCTAGTGTAGACTATTATGCTGTGTGTGAAAAGTGATGGATGCATGTGTCTGGTGACTGACTTATTTGAAAACCCCTTCCCTCTGATATTACGAATGGTGACAGAGTGTTGGTTATAGTCAGTTCCAGGTAGTGGCAAGCTAGGCGTCACTGTGCTTACCGCACCTTACACTAGCATCCGTCAGTGTCCGGGTCCCCGGCACCGTCGCTTAGCGGCTACAGTTACTGCCGCGCTGCAGTAGCAGCATCTATTGGTGTTCGCGGCTGCGACGCCACACACCGGCTGGCCTGTGGAGTTAACAGATCCAGCGTTCCTTTCTCTTTTATATTAGGGCGTCTCTGTGTCCTAAACAGAGTCTGCCTTAACTACCTCGGGTGACGTTAACCCGAGTGCTCTACTTCGCCATCTAGCGAGTTTGCCATTATCCAGCAGCGGTCTTTACACCTACCGCACGGTGGACCCCGGGCGGCGAACGCACCTGCTATTATTCATATTTGGTGCGTTCCGCCGTCCCTAACACCACATCTACACTGCCCTAGGACAACAGCCCTGTCTGTCCCGGAGGATCTGTTTGCATCGTCGGCTTAACACCTCCCTTGCCGAACACCACAGGTGGTGTCACGAACTATTCCATTCCACTAAACTACATTACAAACTCCCTTTGATTACTTGGGCGCCCAGGGCCATGGACCCGGTCACCGCTGCTGTGACACATCCCCCTGACACCGGCCCTGTACCGAGTACCCCACAGCCCTGGGAGGGCATCCCAACTTGGCGTCACGAACAGGATGACGAGACCCGATGCCATCGGGTTCTGTGTGCCTGAGATTTGTTGGACTTTGAACTTTTGAAAATGTGCAGAAGACCCAATTTAATAGACTGTGACATGAATATTAAAAATGGCCGCTGGCGTGGAGAAGAAGGGCGTGAAGAGATAGGAGGTCCTAGGAAAAGAACACGAAGAGTCTTGGGCCTCCCCTGCCTGAATTTCTATGTAACAGCAACATGGCCCACCCCCCCGAGGGGTTCGTATACTGTCTTGGTATGGAGGCGCTGGAAGAAGACGCCGCCCCCGGAAGGAGGGGCAGAAGAGGCCAGTGGCGGGAAAGGGGCCGAGGCGGGGAGAAGAACGCCAGAACGCCATTTTGGAGAGTGAGGGAAGGAGGCCTGTAGAGCGCGCGGAGGTTGAGTTGGATCTCCCCGGCGCCATGGCTGAAGGCTCCGACCCCGTCTCTGAGATGAGCCGCCAGCAGCTAGAAGATGACATCGCCCAGCTGACGTGCCATCTGCGACTGAGGCAGGAGGCCTTATGGAGGCTGAGCAGGCCGCACGCCCAGGAGGGGCCTACACCACCGGCACCTCTGGACCTGGTACCTTCACCACTGGTACCTGCCACCGCTGCACCGGACAGTCCTCAGGCAGCGCCAGTGTACACCTCCATGCTGTCCATACAGCTAGTCGCGGCCTGCCTGGAGGAGTCACCGGAGGCCCTGGGAGCCAAGGCCGTTCTCTCGCCTGGACCTGACGCGGCTGCGCAGTTCCCACCGGAGGCCTCTGAGGACCAGGAGCCACCATCCGCTCCACCACCGCCGGCACCCAGACCAGCCATTCCGGTGGATATCCCTGCAGCAGCCCACCGTCTCAAGCCTGTACCGGAGCCGGAACACCGCCAGGAGGCCCCAGGTATGACTGCAGCCCCTGCACCTGGGAAGGCCCTGGGGTGTATGCCCGTGGTAGCGGGGGGACAGGTCGTGCTGGACCTTGTCTGGGACCGGGATGCTAGCCCCAGGGGGGAAATGTCTGAACCCCAAACGGTGGTGTCACGGGCCCCAGTGGGTAAAAGCAGGCCACGGGAGGAGGAAGAGAAGGCTGAGGCCTATTGTCAGTGGACCATCCGGCAACTGGCAGCTGAACACCGGGAGAGGGAGCAGCGCCAGCTTGCGGTACTGGGCCCAGATCTGGACAGGAAGGAGAAGGCCGGTACGGGTTGCTATGGTCCCCGGGACTCGGCTGGATGGGGACAGGTCCTCAACGTGAACCGTGAACGAGGGTTTGGGTTCATCGCCGACCCCCAGAGGATCTCTGATTTGCTTTTCAGCCGGAGGGATGTGGAGTCTCACCTTCGGAAGGGACACCCAGCGCGAGACCTGCAGCCAGGGGAATATGTCACCTATACCCGGCATGAGGGCCTACGCGGTTGGTACGCTTTAAACGTACGCCGCATACCGGAGGACTTGTTGTCCACGTATCTGAAAGAGAAAGTGCGTGTATCTCCACCGGTACCAGTCCCCACCTCTGCGGTACCCCAAGCAGCAGCATCTCGGCAGAAACCACCTACTGTTCCATTGGCCAGAGTGTACCAAAGGTACAGAAAATGACAAGCTTCACCCCAGTGGAGGAGGAATATTTGAGGACTGTAGATGCATTCTTTTCATCTGGTAGCAGTTCCCAATCAGTTTCCAGAACCCCAAGAGGGGACCAGCACTAATGACTTGCAGTAACTCTCGTTACCCAGGAGGATTTGTTTAGCACCGTTGTGCCTTTTTGTTTTGCTACATGGTTTTGTTTTCCCAGAGTTGCCCTGTTTGGATTGGCAGCGTTCTTTAAAGTGAACTAGCGATCATGAACTTGGAGTGATCCAAAAACTCTTACCTGTAAATAGTTGCACCTCATTAGGTGCCCTCTCTTGGTTTTACATAAGGACACTTTGTGAAGATGATGTCAAGGTTTTACATAAGGACACTTTTCGAAGATGATGTCTACCTCAAAGTACACTGCAAGAGATCCTGGCTGGGAGCGGTGTCCAGCACTTACAAGAATAATTGTTGAAAGTTTTAATGTGAAGTATTTCATAAAGTGTCTTATGTTAGCTTTTATATAGAATTAGAAATGTTTTTGATACAGAGATGAGAGATTGGAATAAAGAGTTGAGACTGTAAATGGTGAACCAGGTATCACGGATGTCACTTGAAAGAAAGTAGAAAATGTGCACTAGAAAGAGAAGAAGAAATGTGTACTAGAGGAGGAAAGATGAAGAATACTGAAGTGATAGTGAGTCACAGATGATAGCACTTAGAATTACGTAGAGTATGAAAAACTGCACTTTTGACTTGAAGTTTAGATAGTTAGATAAGAATTGTTTGCAACGTTCAAGAAACAATGCCTCCTATATTAGGAAGTTTTAGTATAAGAAATGTTTATGCAGCATTGCAAAAATTTTGTATGTTCCTGTACTGTCCAGTTTGTTTGCCTTGTAGCCCGCGGACGTGCTGTGTTTAACGGGGGGGTATGTGGCTCCCCTGAGGCTCAGTCGCCACAGAGGTACTGCACCTTCCTCTCTCTTTAAAGGTGTGGTACCCCTCCATCCGGGTAAGTTGGGAGCTCCTTTCCATACTCCAACACTCGCACCCCACACAACAGGGTAGTTCTGCACAACCACATTGCGGCTCCTTACTCAGAGGGTAGCAGAGCCCCTTTGGTGGTTCCCTGCTTGGAACACTGGATGTGCTGGGAGGTGGGTGGAGTTAAGATACATAAAAGAGTGGGAAAGTGTAGGATGACAGGTCAGTCTCACAGAAGGTCAGTCGGGTAGGAAGTCACTCAGACAGGAGTGAGGATCCCTGGAAGAAGGGATGGAGGAAGGAGTGCTGCAGCTGCCTCAGTGATCTGAGCCAGCTGGCACGGGAAAGGAAAAGAAGGCGAAAGACGTAGAACTGAAACCTAAGCTTCCATAAGAGAGAAAGACAAGTATGGAACAAAGGAGTAGGAGAACAGAGCGGACGTGGGTTAGAAGAGGAACCCTGCCTATAGGTTCTCAGCGCAAGGCCGGTGCCCGATCCCCGAGGTTGTATGGACACTTATGGTTCTGCAGCAGACACCAGTGGAGTAGTTGGCTGTAAATGCACTACTCCCATCTAAGACTTGGGGCACAACAGCACTTGAATAGAGAGCTGGGACTCAGGAGAAGGGAGTCCCCGAAGCATGCTACAGGTGTCTGCCGTATGAGTAGAGTTCTTGGGAACATCTGTCTGGAGGAACTCCAGCGTACCACGGTACTGGAGATTTTCACACTTAAATGCGCTATAGAGGAGACGTTCAGGTAAGGCACATAAGTTGGCGGAGTGTTGGAGGGGAGCTTTCCATCTTGCCTGGGGGCTGGCTGGGTCCCTCACCCGGAGGACACGGCACAGAAGCGGGCACTACTGACTGTGAGTAAAGCGTTGGAACTACATGCCCTGGTCTCCTCCATTCCTTCCTGCGTCCATCTGCCTAACACTGCTACATCCCCTGTGCTGGACACTACATCACCTAAGTGTCTCTACATCTACACTGCCCTGGGACAACTGCCCTGCCTGTGGAGGGCTATGCCATCCTTGCTGCACCACACCATCTCTCCCGGAGGATCTGTTTGCAGCGTCGGCTTAACACCTCCCTTGCCGAACACCACAGGTGGCGTCACAAACTATTCCATTCCACTAAACTACATTACAAACTCCCTTTAATTACTTGGGCGCCCAGGGCCACGGACCGGGTCACCGACGCTGTGACACATCCTCCTGACACTGGCCCGGTACCGAGTACCCCACAGCCCTGGGAGGGCAACCCACTTCCGTAATCTGGGTAGTGGTGATTGCTTCTCGGAGAGGGTACATTTCACCATATTGCTGGGCCTTCCGTCCGCTGTCTTCATGAATTCCCTTGCCACATCGTGTTTTTGGGCAACAGCTAGTAATCCCAATTCCGATGTCGCCCGTTTCTAGAGTACCAGTACTTACAAAAGATTTTGTGAACACATGGGAGGACACGAAAGCCATTCTAGAGAAATTGTCTGAGCGTATGAAGAGACATGCAGACAAGAGATGCTTGGATCCACCTTGTTATAGTCCAGGAGATAAGGTGTGGTTATCTTCTAAGTACATCCGTCTTAAGATCCTGTCCTACATGTTGGATCCTCGCTTCATCATTCCCTTTTTAAGTAATCAAGCAAATTAATGGCATAGCCTATAAGTTGAGATTACCAGCCTCCTTATGAATACTAGTTTCATCCATGTGTCCCTCCTGAAGCCAGTCATCTTGAGTTTTTACTTCAAGGATCCCGGTATCACGCCTGCTCTCATCAGTTCTGAAGATGTCTTTGAAGTAAAGAATATCCTAGCCTTGAAGAGGGTGAGAGGCAGAGGGGTAGCTAGGGTTTTGATTCAGGGCGGCAAAACTTCTGAGTGGGCTCCTAACCAGGTAACCTTGACTACAACTGGGTGACGCACCCTAGTAGAGCCACAGCAGATGACCGCGCTGTTTCTGAAAATAATCTCTATACAAAGACCAAGATTGATATTACCGCCATATGGGAAGTGGTAGATACCAGTCCTACAGAACATATAAGAGATTACTGCACAGTTATAGATAGTGACTTACAGAGGACATTTTTTCTGATGGAATTGTTTACTTTTCAAGTCTTTTCCATCTGGCCCAGACTGACATGACAACTTCTTCCAGCCATAACTCCCCTACAGAGATTACAACAAAGAAACATTTCACTTCTCATATTTTCATCACTGTTCCCAATGGGACTATTCCCAACCTGCACAAACTCCTCATCCTGCTGATACCCAATACTGAACCACTGCAGCCATATGTGACCCTATTACTGCGCCTGCTGTGTGGTTCTCTGTGCCCTCTAAATTCTAAAGCAACCCTCTAGAAAATAGTATAGTAAAAGAAGTATCCTCCTGTACAGCTCCCCTATACACAGTATGATGCTCTCTTATACACAGTATAATGCCCCCTCACTGTATATATATGGACCTCTTAGTATCCCCCAAACTGATGGCTCCAACACCGAATGATAGCCCCGTCACTGTAATCTTCACACTGTATGATGACTCCCTTGATAGACTCCATATAGTTTAATGCACCAGATAGTCCTCAATATAGTATAATGCACTGCCCATAGGCCTCCATATAGTATAATGCACTCCCCATAGGCCTGCATATTGTATACGTGAGTTGTATTGATTAAGATTATTGTATTTGTTTTAATTATGTATTCCCCTCCTCACATGTAAAGCACCATGGAACAAATGGTGCTATAATAATAAATAATAATAATGCATTCCCCATAGGTAGACTCTATATAGTATAATGCACCACCTATAGGCAGACACCGAGTGCCAACACATCTCCGGACAGCGGGCGCCGGGTAGTGACATAATCACGACCCCTGTCAGTGTCTGCTTCAGGAATGTCAGACGCTGAGAGGGGGATGATGGGAGAGGGAGCGTAAAACTCCTTCTTTCATCAAAGCGGTCAGTTGTATCGGCACCTAGCCGATACAGTTGAACCTGCAATGATGGGTGGGGGGTCCACTGCTGGCACAGGGCACCCTGCCTACTTAGGGGCCCCATAGCGGCGCACACTGATTTAGTTACAGTAGCATAGCTCTGGGTGGTCCCCCTCAGAGTGCGGGGACCAGGGTGCCCGCACCCTCTGCCCCCCTGGTAGCTACGCTACTGGTAAGAGGGAAATCCCTTTTGTTAGTTGATTTGGATGGGATTTGTCTCTAAGGAGAGGTCTTGGGAGCCCAAAGAAAATATTCATGCCCCACTCCTTCTACAGAAATTTCTCACAGGTGTGACCCTGAGTCACTTCTCACAGCCAAGCCATGAGATGAGATAGTCAAGGAGTCTGAGGTCAAAAGCCAGGAAAGTATGTCATAAACAGAAAGAAGAGACACAGGATTAGTCAGGTAAGGTTCCGAGGTCAGAATACCAGGAGGATAGCGGATCAGAGTAGAAGGAGTTAAACAGACAGGACAGGTCAGAATGAAGTCCAAAGTGAGGCAACTAAAGATCTACAAACAGAACTCAAGTCACAGAGAGACAAATCCACAGTAGCTAAATGTACATATGGCAGAGGTCTGGGAGTAACAGCCCAGTTAAATAGCATGGCAATCACCTGGGACATAGTAACATAGTAACATAGTTATTAAGGTTCAAAGAAAACTTTAAGTCCATCTAGTTCAACCCATATCCTATCCTAACCTGCCATAACATGTTGATCCAGAGGAAGGCAAAAAACCCCATGTGGCAATCAGTAAGCTTCACATTGGGGAAAAAAATTCCTTCCCGACTCCACATACGGCAATCAGACTAGCTCCCTGGATCAACGCAATAGTGTATATAACCTGTAATATTATACTTTTCAAGAACATCCAGTCCCTTCTTAAATTTTAGTAGGGAATCACTCATTACAACATCATATGGCAGAGAGTTCCATAGTCTCATTGCTCTTACAGTAAAGAATCCACGTCTGTGATTATGCTTAAACCTTCTTTCCTCCAGACATAGAGGATGCCTCCTTGTCCCCGTCACAGGTCTAAGAGTAAAAAGATCATTAGAAAGGTCTTTGTACTGTCCTCTCATATATTTATACATTGCAATAAGATCACCGATAAGCCTTCATTTTTCCAAACTAAATAACCCCAAGTGTAATAACCTGTCTTGGTATTGCAGACCCCCCAGTTCCCTAATAACCTTGGTCGCTCTTCTCTGCATTCTGTATTCTAAGTGTGGTCGCACTAGTGACTTGTATAGAGGTAAAATTATGTTCTCCGCATGAGCATCTATGCCTCTTTTAATGCATCCCATTATTTTATTTGCCTTTGCAGCAGCTGCCTGACACTGGCCACTAAATGTGAGTTTGTCGTCCACCCATACACCCAGGTCTTTTTCAGTGACAGTTTTGCACAGTGTTTTACAATTTAGCACATAATTATACATCTTGTTTGTTCTACCCAAGTGCATGACCTTACATTTATCCCCATTAAAGCTCATTTTCCAATTATCAGTCAAAGCTTCTAGTTTACATAAATCCTCCTGTAATATAAAATTGTCCTCCTCTGTATTGATTACCCTGCAATGTTTAGTGTCATCTGCAAATATTGAAATTCTACTCTCTATGCCCCCTACAAGGTCATTAATAAATATGTTAAAAAGAAGCTGACCCAATACTGACCCCTGTGGTACCTCACTGATAATCGTGACCCAGTCCGAGTGTGCTCCATTAATAACCACCCTTTGCTTCCTATCCAGTTCTTAACCCACTTACACATATTTTCCCCTATCCCCATTGTTCTCATGTTATGTATCAACCTTTTGTGTGGCACCGTATCGAAAGCTTTTTGAAAAGTCCATGTACACCACGTCCACTGCATTTCCTTGGACCAGACCGGAACTTACCTCTTCATAAAAGCTTATCAGATTAGTCTGACAGGAACGGTCCCTCGTAAACCCATGTTAATATTGGGTCATGAGGTTATTCTTCTTCAGATACTCCAGTATAGTATCTCTTAGAAAACCCTGCAGGATTTTACCCACAGATGACGTTAAGCTCACTGGCCTGTAATTTCCAAGTTCAGTTTTTGTCCCCTTTTTGAATGAACAATGAACGCCTGGAGATAGCCAGTGCCTCCCAGTCTCAGATTGGCCCGATGAGCTGTCAATCAACATACTGACAGCTCAACACACCCCTGTACCAGATTGGATGGCTGAGCTGTCAATAACTGCATCCCAGACACACCAAGGGGTGGAACCCTGACAGTGCCCCCTCTTTTAGGGGAGCCACAAGACCCCAGGCTTCTCCTGAAATTTTAGATGGAAGGCCTTAACTAACTGCTCGGCCTTCAAATCTCGAGCTAGGACCCAGGATCTCTCCTCTGGACCGTAACAGCGTCAGTGGATAAGGTACTGGAGAGAATTTCAGACCCTATGAGAATCCACAACCCTCTGAACCGCATATGCCAAGCCACCGTTGACTGAAACAGAAGGAGGTGGTGATGAGGGAGACAATGTAGAAGGGAGAAACTCCTTCAATAGGGATTCAGGGAACACGTTAGGGATGCGAAGGGATGAAGGAAGCTTTAATCTAAATGCCACAGGATTGACCACCTCTAGGATCTCATGTGGACCAATAAACTTTAGACCCAACTTCACCGATGGCACTTTAAGTTTAATGTCCCTAGATGACAACTAAACCTTATTCCCAAGTCTCAATGTAATTTGGAAACTTCCTCCAGACATTCCCAAATCTCTGTATGGCGACCTTCATCCCAGGACATTCAGAAATAATCCTAGAAAATTCACCAAAATGGGAATGAAAGCCATAACTACAGAAAAAGGGTGGCGTTCCAGTAGACTGATTTACTCGACTGTTAATACCAAACTTAGCGAGAGGTAAAAACAAAGACCACAGAGTGCCTTAAAATTTATTCCAATGATTATTATTATTATTGATTTGACCTCTCAGTCTGAAAGATGGCTTCAGGGTGGTAAGCAGATGAAAATGACAAGTCAATCTGAGTTTACTACAAAAAGCTCTCTAGAATTTAGAGACAAATTGTACTCCCCTTTCAGGCACAATGTTAAAAGGGATCTCATGTAATCTTACAATATGAGAAATAAACAACCCAGAGAGTGTCTCTGCATTAAGTAATCCTGACAAAGGAACAAAACAAGCTTGTTTGCTGAATCTGTCAATTGCCAACCAGATAGCAGTTTTCCTACCAGACAGAGGGAGATCCATGCTGAAATCCAAGGACAAATGAGTCCATGGTCTTTTTGGAATTGGCAATGGAGCCAATTCCTAGGTTAGTCTGCTATGACTGACTTTAGCGTGTGTGCAGACTTCACAATCAGATACAAAATCATTAATATCATAATGCATGGACGGCCACCAAAAAAAGTCTAGCAATGGCTTTCTATGTAGCAGTAACTCCAAGATCACCACTCATGATGGAATCATGAAGTTCTTGTAACACACGCAATCTTGGGCACACATGCACAAATAATATGGACCTTGGGGTAGCGGAAGGAGCCGACAACTGGACTTGACAGATCTCCTCTTCCAATTCTGAGGTTACCATAGCAACCACAATACCCTGAGGAATGAGGAGGTTGGCGGTTCCGGAGGAGAAATTAAATTGAAACTACGAGATAATGTGTCAGCTTTCACATTCTCAGATCCCGGCCTGAATATAATTGAAAAAATTAAACCTATAGAAAAAGAAGGACCATCTGGCCTGTCTAGGAGTTAAACTTTTAGATGAATCAATGTAAGCTAGAATCTTGTGATCAGTGACCACAGTAAGTGGTTGAACCGCACCCTCCAAAAAATGCCTCCATTCCTCAACATCCAATTTGACAGCAAGTAACTCACATCACATTTTCCGCAGATGAAAATCGTTTAGAAAAATAGTACATGGATGCAGGTTAGTCAGAGTTTTGGGTCACTGAGATAAAACTGCCCCTACTCCAACCTCAGAAGCATCCATCTTAACAATGAATGGTTCTTGAAGATCAGGTTGGATCAGAATGGGAGCAGACATGAAACACTTTTAACTTTTTGAAAGCCCTGATAGCACCCGGCAATTAAACCTTGAAATTCGCCTCCTTAGTTGTAAGGTCAGTAAGAGGTTTAGCAAGCTGAGAAAAACCCTTGAATATTTTGTATAATAGTTGGCAAATCCAAGACAATGATGCAAAGCCTTAAGATCACGATGTTGTGCAAAATCAATAATGGCCTGCACCTTCCCAAGGTCCATCTCAAACCCCCCTGCTTAGAAGATAAATCCCAAGAATGCAATTTCCTGAACAGAAAAGAAAAAAAAACACATTTCTCTAAGTGAGTAAGTATTTTCAAATGTAATTTTGTTTAGTTCTTGGAAATCGAGGCAAGGACGGAGAACCCTATCTTTCTTTTTTACAAAGAAAAATCCAGCAGCTCCAGGGGAGGAGGAAGAATGGATATGACCCCTCCGTAAACTTTTGTTAACAAATTCTTTCATGGAGGCCCGTTCAGGCCCAGAAAACTTGTAAAGGCAAGCTTTAAGCAGTTTGGTGTAAGGTTAAGGAGGTAGCATCTCCACATCTTTTTCTGAGAACACAACTCCAAAGTCTTTCAGGTACCCTGGCAGACCCTTCAGACTAGTGGAGCATGTTTCTTCAGTTTTTAAACATTTCTTGCAACAATTGAGGCTCCATTTCACTATCTCCTTCTGACACCAGTCAATAACATGATTGTAAATCTGCACCATGGAAGCTTCAGTACCAACCCAGCAGGTAAAATATCCAAAACAAAACAGGAGATAGATTCAGAGTGGAGTGCTCCCACTTGAAGAGTGAAATCCACCGTTACCCTCTTGACCAAATTCCAGGTAAAGTTGTCAAGCTTTGAATCAGTCTTTCTAAATTAACTGTCCCTAACTTAACTTCAGAACCAATCCCTAATCAATAAAGTTAGCAGCAGACTCACAGTCAGTGAACGCCAATGTTGATAACACCTGGTTATCAAAGGATAATCCTGTATTTAGCAGTACTTTATAAAAAAAAAAAGCTACCTGGGAGTCCTCGACCTCCTCAGCCATCACTTAGACTCAAACGTTCTCCCTACGGTTTGCTAGCCTGAGGGCGAGTTGGGCAATTCTTGAGAAAATGTTCTGAGAGACCACAATACAGACAAAGGCAAAGATTTTGTCTATGTCTTTTCTCCACAATACAGACTGGCAACTCTAACCTTCAATGGCTCCAGCTCCGGTAAATGGAACTGCTCCAGGGAAGTATACCCTGCAGCCTGCTGTTCACCACATCTGTCACAGATTCTGCAGTCCATTCTTATGACCTGCCTCATGACCTTCACCAGAAAACAAGGTGTGTCATGAAGGACCAGGGATTTCTGAAAGGCCCTTGTGGAACTGGCACCTGAGAGCTAAATCATTCCATAGAACTTCAGTAGACCACTGCCTGAACTCAGTACAGTAGTCATCAGCTGCATGACCCCCCTGGGCCAGGTTCATGATCTTAGCCTCAGTGACCTGGAATCTGTCAGGTTCATTATATATCAGGCCTAAACTGTCAAATAAGGTGTCAAAAGAAAAACGTTCTGGGGCTTGTGGTGACGAAGATAATGCCCTGGTCTGAGGACCCCCTTGCAATAGAAACATGATTATTCCCATCTACTGGATCCTACCCCCTGACAACTGAGGGTTTCAGGGTAAGAAATAACCTACAGCTCTCCCTGAATACAGTAACCTGGGCTTTCTCTCAAGAAAATTTATCAGGGAGAGCTACCAACTGTACATCAGAAGGTACTGACTTCACAGCTACTGCCGGCAGTGGAGGTTTATAGGAGGTCTTCATCAAATTATCTGACCCTGAAACTGGCATTGTTATGTCTCCAGACTCTGTCATTCCTTAGACTGATCTTGAGTTATCTATGTCAAATTCGCCACAGAGCATGAGAACAGGCGCCATACTGGTTAAAAAATAAAAACGTATTGGCTAAATATAATGTGGCGCTGAGTCACTTCTCACAGCCAAGCCTTGAGACAGGATAGTCAAGGAGACTGAGGTCCAAAGCCAGGAAGGTACATCATAAACAGAAGGAAGAGACAAAGGCATAGTAAGGTAGCGTTGTAAGGTCAGAATACCAGGAGGATAGCGGATCAGAGCAGAGGGTGTTAAAAAGACAGCTGGTCAGAATGAGGTCCAAGGTGATTCAACGAAAGAGCTTACAAACAGAATGCAAGGCACAGAGAGACAAACCACACAGTAGCTGAATGTATATCTGGCAGAGGTCTGGGAGTAACAGCCCAGTTAAGTAGCCTGGCAATCACCTGGGACAATGAACACCTGGAGACAGTCAGCACCACCCAGTCTCAGATTGGACTGCAGAGCGGTCAATCAACAAACTGACAGCTCAGCATGCCCCAGCACCAGATTGGATGACTGAATTGTCAAAGTAGTGACATCTTCAGCACACCCCTGTCCCAGAGCCGACAGCTGAGCGGGCTTGAAGAAGAGGGAGCAGAAGGGTGGGTACTTTTAGAAGAGCGCTGGCACCCCTGCATGTGTTCCCTTCACCCTTTCAGCAGGGACGCAGGCATGTTCACTCACCTAGCCAAGTTGCCCCAGTCCCCACCATTTCTGTCTCCTCCCAGGGCCAGAGCATGGTGTGCAGGTCTCCTAGGAGACACACTTGCAAATGTCCCCAGCAACAGTTGAGAGATATTAGATATTTATAGTACCTTCCCCAAATGTGAGGTGGATTAGCAACGTTAGTACCAGTGAGTTTTCTGCTACCTAGTTGTAAGGTCCCTGTAACCCTTACGCTCTGATCCTTTCCATTCCATTTACCTGATTCTGTCCGTACAGTCTGCACCTATACCCAAATCCACCCTGGCTGTGCCTAGTCCTGATCCTGACCCGTCTGAAGCAGCACCTCTTATGCGTACCTGTGGTCATCCTGTGTTCCCGTACCTATCCTCATTGTGCCAGATCCCGCATCTGGTTCAAGTTTAACCATACCATCAAGGGCTCTAGTGAAGAACAAGGTGTTTGCTTAATTATGCCCCTCCAGGCTCTCCCCGGACTGTGGCAGACTAGTTCCACAGCCATACACGTAAAAGTTTGTCCAAAATCAAACTTTTATCCCCTTAAAAGCCAAGGTAATTTTTTGAACATCTTCCTTGACTTGGTGCTTGAAGAATTCAATAAAGTAAAACAAAAATTACCTCCCTTCTAGTCAAAATAACCTAAATAAAAAAGAAAAGGTTCCGTTAAAATTATTATGCAATAATTAAGATATAGTAATTCGATCAGCTGACAAGAGGGGCGGAATAGTCTTCGAAAACAGGGATGACTATATTAACCCCTTCACGACATGCACCATACTAGTACGGCGTGTGTCGCGTCTCCCCATTTGATGTGGGCTCCGGCGCTAGGCCCACATCAGCTGACCAGAGCTCCGCTCTGGGAGACACCCCCAGGATGCGCACGTCCAGAGCGGCAGGGCGTGCACACACAGGATACTGAAGAGGAGTGAGTAAATACGAGAAGCAAGTCTGATAGGTAAGGGGGAAAGAAAAAAGAAAAGAGGGGGAAGAAAAAAGAAGAGAGGGGAATTTTTACATGCAGTGCATATCAAGTTTTATTGCATAAATATTCCCGTCAATGTGGGGATGATCATACAAACAAAAATACATACAGCTAGATGAATACAAACCCAAATGTTTTAGTAAGGGTATGATTTTAAAACAGGGAAAAGAACAGTAGACAAATATTGTCTTAACCCCTTAACGACCGCCAATACACCTTTTAACGGCGGTAGTTAAGGGTACTTAAACCATAGTGCCATTAATTAATATAATGAAATAAATAAAATATATTTATTTTCATTTTTCCATTAGGGTTAGGGTTAGAATTAGGGCTAGGGTTGGAATTAGGGTTATAAGGTTAGGGTTGGAATTAGGGTTAGGGTTGGAATTAGGGTTAGAATTAGGGTTAGGGCTGGGATTAGGGTTAGGATTAGGGTTAGGGTAAGGGTTGGGATTAGGGCTAGTGTTGGGATTATGGTTAGGGGTTTGTTGGAGTTGGGGTTGGAGCTACTATTTAAGCACATCAGGGGGTCTCCAAACGCGACATGGCACCACCATTGATTCCAGCCAATTTTGTGTTCAAAAAGTCAAATGGTGCTTTCTCCCTTCCGAGCCCAGATGTGTACCCAAACAGTGGTTTACCCCAACATATGGGACATCAGCGTACTCAGGACAAATTGCACACCAACTTTGGGGGTCTAATTTCTCCTGTTACCCTTGGGAAAATAAAAAAATTTAGGGCTAAAAAATCATTTTTGTAGAACAAAAATGATTTTTTATTTTCACGACTCTGCGTTACAAACTTCGGTGAAACACTTGGGGGTTCAAAATGCTCACCACACATCTAGATAAGCTCCTTCGGCTGTCTAGTTTCCAAAATGTGTTCACTTGTGGGGGGTTTCTACTGTTTAGGTACATCATGGGCTCTGCAAACGCAACATGACTCCCACAGAACATTCCATCAAAGTCTGCATTCCAAAATGGCACTCCTTCTCTTCTGAGCTCTCCCTTGCGCCCAAACAGTGGTTCCCCCACATATGGGGTACCAGTGTACTCAGGAAAAATTGCACAACAACTTTTGTGGTCCAATTTCTCCTGTTAGCCTTGTGAAAATAAAAAATAGCAGGCTAAAAATAATTTTTGAGAAAAAAAATGATTTTTTATTTTCACAGCTCTGCATTATAAACTTCTGTGAAGTACTTGGGGGTTCAAAGTGCTCACCACACATCTAGATAAGTTCCCTAAGCGGTCTAGTTTCCAAAATGGTGTCACTTGTGTTTTTTTTTCACTGTTTAGGCACATCAGGGGCTCTCCAAATGCGACATGGCATCCAATCTCAATTCCACCCAATACTGCATTGAAAATGTCAAACAGCACTCCTTCCCTTCTGAGCTCTGCTGTGCGCCCAAACAGTGGTTTACCCCCACATATGGTGTATGGTCGTACTAAGGACAAATTTCAGAACAACTTTGAGGGTCTAATTTCTCCTGTTACCCTTGGGAAAATAAAAATTTTGGGTCGAAAAGATCATTTTTGTGGAAAAGATATGATTTTTTATTTTCATGGCTCTACGTTATAAACTTCTGTGAAGCACTTGGAGGTTCAAAGTGCTCACCACACATCTAGATACATTTCTTAAGGGATCTAGTTTCCAAAATGATGTCACTTTTTGGGGGTTTCCACTGTTTAGGCACATCAGAGGCTCTCCAAACACAACATGGCATCCGATCTCAATTCCAGCCAATTCTGTATTGAAAAAGTCAAACGGCGCTCATTTCGTTCCAAGCCCTGGCGTGTGCCCAAACAGTGGTTTACCCCCACATATGGGGTATCGGCGTATTCAGGAGAAATTGCACAACAAATTTTGTGGTTAATTTTCTCTTTTTACACTTGCGAAAATAAAAAAAATTGGTTCTGAAATAAAATGTTTGTAAAAAAAAGTTAAATGTTAATTTTTTCCTTCCACATTGCTTCAGTTCCTGTGAAGCACGTAAAGGGTTGGTTAATAAACTTCTTAAATGTGGTACCTTGAGGGGTGCAGTTTTTAGAATGGTGTCACTTTTGGGTATTTTCTGTCATATTGACCTCTCAAAGTGACTTCAAATGTGAGGTGGTCCCTAAAAAAAATGGTGTTGTAAAAATGAGAAAACGCTGGTCAACTTTTAACCCTTATAACTTCTTAACAAAAAAAAATTTTGGTTCCAAAATTGTGCTGATGTAAAGCAGACATGTGGGAAAAGTTATTTATTTATTAATTATCTCTCTGATTTAAGGGCATAATAATTAAGTTTGAAAATTGCAAAATTTTAATTTTTTTTGCCATATCTCCATTTTTTTCATAAATAAACGCAAGTCATATCAAAGAAATTTTATCACTAACATGAAGTAAAATATGTCACGAAAAAACTTTCTCAGAATCAGCGGGATCCGTTAAAGCATTCCAGAGTTATAACCTCATAAAGTGACAGTGGTCAGAATTGTAAAAATTGGCCTGTCATTAAGCTGCAAATTGGCCCAGTCACTAAGGGGTTAAAAGACATAACAGAAGGGTTAAAAGAGATAGCCCTAAAAACACCTACTTGAATTTCTAATAACTCTCTCAAAGAAACTTATAAAGAGAATATGGAATTCAAAAATTACCATGATACCAGCATAGGTATAATTTACGTAAGTACTCCATATAGGTATGTTTCTAGGAAAATGACTCATAATGGCATAATACTAATTTTTATTGGACTCAATATCCCAATGTATAAATGTATAATGTCTCATACAGTTGTTAGTCCATATTACACCTTTGTCAATTGTAAGGTAGCGGTGTTATTCAAGTAGGGGATACTCGCTTAGCCGCCACAATACCAGATCCGGCACAGGTTCGTAGTCCATGCGGTTTATTTAGCATCATAAACCCACAGCAGCAACATAAAGTTCATCACATCAGCCTAGCGTCCATGACAGAGTTCAGCTCTGTAATCCCTGTGGTCTCACAGGTTATGCATACACAGGCTCTTCAGCCTCAGTAATCTCACCCATGTCAGTGTCTCCTCAAGATTCCTTCACCATGCTGCAGACATCCATTCCCTCTAGGGAATCATCAGGCATGTGCAGCCATTCAACACAGCGTTCCTTGCTGTCAGGAAGACAGCCCCCATCTCTCCCAGACGGGGCTTTCCAAAACGGACCAACCAGGTCCCTGCATTCACCCCATGTGACCTACCCTGGCCACCTTATATGGTCCATAGCCACACCCACCAGGTAACATGACTATGACCTCATCACAGGTCTTTGAACCACTCATATACACTGACACATTGAACCAGCACCTCAGCAGTATCACTGCTGATTAACACACACATAAATCTCCATCTCAAGGCCACCCACCTTGAGATACATAACGGTTATTCAGTATCCTACACCTATCAGGACACTGGAAATGCTTATACTCTCATCCTGGGACATCCACACAGCGCCCCCTAGTGTACACAGTGGTCACTACACCACACAATCCACAAGAATCCATACGAGCAGAAAAATCGTACGTTATATCCATTCCTTGTTCTTTTCCCATTTCCTTCATCCACAGATATCGAGTCCAAGATAGAATGTCATGATTAAAGGTAACGTTATAATGGAGATATGTGGATTATATCGGCGCTGCCATAATAATACAAATCCAGATATGGTTGAAAAAAACTCAGGTGGTTTATTTAAGACATTTGTGGTATTTTCCTGAAGAAGAAGTCATATAGACTTTGAAACGTGTAGAATAAACCACCAGTGTTTTTTCCATTCATATCTGGATTTGTATTATTATGGCAGCGCAGATATAATCCACATATCTCCATTATAGCGTTTCTGATTAGGTCGCTTGCCGACTTGTGGATCTGCAGCTGCTGATATATACATGCATTCATTCTACACCATCAGGTGAGCAGTTCTTTGAAATTTGTGGCACATTAGTATATGGGAGGGGGGAACTTTTCAAGCTGGGTGGAGACCATGGTGGCCATTTTGAAGTCGGCCATTTTGGATCCAACTTTATTTTTTTTCAATGGGAAGAGGGTCATGTGGCACATCAAACATATTGAGAATTTCACAAGAAACTACCTTCATTAGTTTAAAAACCACTCTCCAGAACTTCGAGGTGAATAGGACACCTCTGTCGGACACTGGACACTCATGGAGATGGAAGATGTGCTGTATGAAGTAGTCAGCAAGCTCAGGAACAGACAGAAGACCAGACAGAGGAACAAAATGAGCCATCTTCGAAAAGCGATCCACCACTACCCATATAGTGGAACAGCCAGAAGAGATGGGAAGATCCGTAATAAAGTCCATAGCAATGTGCTGCCAGGGAGCGGAAGGAACAGGAAGTAGCAGGAGTCAACCGGACGTAAGGTGCTTTGCAGTTTTCTTACGAGCACACGAAGGGCAGGCTGCAACATACTCCAGGATATCCTTGCCCATGTTAGGCCACCAGTAATAACGGGAGATAAGTTGAAAAGTCTTTTTCTGACCGGCATGACTGCCCAAATTGGAAGAGTTAACCCACCGAAGGACACGATTCCTCTCCGAAGAGTACACAAGAGATTTTCCGGGAGGAAGCAACCTGTATGGCTCGATGATATGTTGAGGTTTTTCCTCTAAGTCAGGAGGCAGGAAGGCTCTAGAGCAGTGGTCCCCAACCTTTCTGACCTAGAGAGACACCTTCAGCTCTGAGAGAGGGTCGTGAGTCACATCCTGCTCCTGTCCCCCTCACAGTAGTGGCAACCAGAGACCCCCATTACGGGTATAATGACAACTAAAGCTTTTCCACAGAAATCACTCCAAAGCAGTATAACACGATCCAGTGATCCCCACAATCCCCCCATTCAGTATTCTGCCATCAAGGACTCCCACCACACTGTCGCATCCAGCTTTGAGCACCTTCTGTAACAGGTAGTACCATCCTCCAGCGTACCATTCCTAAAACAGCTCTAAACCCCGTAAATGTGCATCCATTTTGAGATGTTCTCTTCATGCCTGTTTTCAAGACCTAGACCTAATGCACCAAGCTGGCAGACAGTCGCGAGCCACAATTCATGGGATCGCGAGCCACATGTGGCTCCCGAGCTACAGGTTGTGGACCCCTGCACTAGAGAGTACATCGGCCTTGACATTCTTGTCAGCTGGACGAAAGTGAAGAACAAAGTTAAATCGAGCAAAAAATAAGACCCACCTAGCCTGGCGGGGATTCAACCTCTGTGCAGACTGGAGATAGGCAAGGTTTTTAAAATGCGTGAATATGACAACCTGATGGACTGCTCCCTTGAGGAGGTGTCGCCATTTTTGCAGGGCCAACTTGATAGCTAAAAATTCCCGATCTCCAACGGAATAGTTCCTTTCAGAAGAGGAAAAAACCTTAGAGAAAAAACCACAAGAGACCATATGACGGTGGAGAAAGAACCGCTCCAGGGCCTATGGAGGAAGCATCTGTCATGATCTGAATTTGATCTGACAGTTTTAAAAGCACAGAGTGAACTTTTTTTCCTTTTCGCAAGTTGCCAAAGTGACTTGACTGTCCCCGGTGGTGGTTAGTGGTATCGCACTTTAGGTTTAATGCGCACATAATTATGAATCAGGTGTGGGGCTCTATAAATGAGTCTCAGGGTGTGTAATCACTGCGGGTGAGATTGATTCATTCATTGATTCTGAGTTGGTGAGAGCCTGGTGGAAGGATGGAGCTGAGGAGGAGTCCTGCGCAGCTTAGCCAGGGGGGACGTGTGTCAGCTATGGTGTCTGGACGAAGGGCTGGCATGGCGTGGTGGGGTCGCAGTGATGGTGTCGGCGGGAAATGTCTGCATGGACTGGTGGAGTGGCGACTATGGAGAGTGGCACTCACCATGTGGGACTTGGCTGCTGAGCTGGACTAAAGCATGCTTGACTTCATGGCAGAAGCTGAACTCATCCTTGGGACTCTGTTACTAGGCAGCAGCAACTGGTGGTGGACTCTGCTCCAAGGCTGCACTATGGTGAAGGATCCTGTTATGGAGATGGATCCGGGTGGAGGAGAAGACGCACGCAGGTGGAGGGCTCTGTTGCAGGAGCATAAGCACAGAGCATAAAGCTAAGTGGTGTCCCCCTGTATTGTCTCTTTCCCTCATGTGTGTTATTAGTGCAGTGGTGGGATTAGTCTCCGCACCGCCCAATTCCCTAGTGAGGATTTAGGGTCAGGGCGAGCAAGGGTTTAAGGTTCGTGTGCGGCGACAGGTGCGGAGCCTGTATAGGGAACGTGAGGAGTGCAGGGACACTGGCTCAGGGGAGCTCAGGAGGTCTCCATTTCCCTATTCCCTATCGCAGGGCCCACCATTGTTAATGTTTCCCAGGTCCCCCTTTTATTATTTAAATTCACCCCACTGGAGGCGCTGTATCCAGGGTCACGTGTGTTATGGGTTCGCCTTGTGGTAACATCTGCGTCCAGACACACAGTGACCGTGACAGCATCTACCTCAAGAAAAAATTGTTTATCATTGTCCGGTCTATGGCGAACCGGCGCGGAAGAGAAGGCTTCCTTCAATGAAGTAGAGGCCTCCTCCGCCTTTGGAGTCCAATCCTTGGGGTTAACGCCTTTCCGAGTTAGAGCCGAGATGGGTGCCACTCAAGTAGAGAAGTGTGGAATAAATTGACTGTAGTAGTTGGCGAACTCCAGGAACCATTGTATCACTTTAAGCCCGGACGGGCGAGGCCACTTGAGGATAGCGGATAACTTCTCCGGATCCATCTTCAGACCTGTGGACAAGACTATGTAACCGAGAAAAGGCAGAGAGGATTGCTCAAAGACGCACTTCTCAAACTTGGCATACAGTTGATTCTCCTTGAGCCTTTGCAAGACCTGGCGAACATGCCTCCAATGAGTGGCTAAGTCTGCGGAGTAAATCAAGATGTCATCCAAGTAGACAACAACACCTAAATAGAGGAGATCTCTAAAAATGTCATTTACAAACTCCTGGAAGACCGCGGGTTCATTACTGAGGCCAAATGGCAGTACCAGGTATTCATAGTGTCCATCTCGAGTGTTGAAGGCTGTTTTCCATTCGTCTCCCTGACATATACAAATCAGGTTGTAGGCTCCTCTGAAATCTAGTTTGGTAAAGATCTTGGCCCATCTGAGACGATCAAACAGCTCTGAAATAAGCAGTAACGAATATCTATTTTTTACCGTGATCTGGTTTATCGATACAGGGCCATAGAGATCCATCCTTTTTCTTGACGAAGAAGAAACCTGCCCCTGCCGGAGAAGATGATTTCCGGATAAATCCTCTAGTCAGGTTCTCCTGGATATACTCTGACATAGCCTGGGTCTCTGCATGCAAAAGAGGATAAAATTGCCCCTGAGGGGGAGACGTTCCAGCAGATCAATGGAACAGTCATATGACTTGTGTGGAGGCAGCCTCTCTGCTTCCTTTTGCCCGAAGACATCTGAGAAGGCCCAGTAAGAGAATGGAAAACCCGGCAGGGCAGTTGGCTCCACTGGAGGACGAACAGGAAGGATGGGAGCAATACATTGATCAGAGCAGGAATCTCCCCAGCGTAGAACTTCTCCAGTCCTACAGTTTAGGACAGGCTCATGTACTTGGAGCTAAGGTAAACCTAGAAGCAAGGGGTGTTGCAAACCAGGCAACACACAAAAACAGATTCTTTCAGAATGCGTTAGACCTACCCAAAGTTCCACTGGCTCAGTCTGGAACCGAATGGACTCGATCAAAGGTTTGCCATCCACGGAAGTAACCTGCAATGGATTTGGAAGACACTGGACTGTTATCTGGTAACGGTCTACCACTGCTTGCTGGATGAGATTCCCAGCAGCTCCAGAATCCAGGTAGCAAAGTTCCGAAAATCTGACTGTGCCAAAGGACATGGAGATAGACAGTGGCAGAGATGGACAGAGATGATCCATACCCAGGGAAGCCTCTCCTACCGACCCTAGGCTCTGGAGCTTCCTGACCTCTCTGGACAGAAGTGGATCCGATGCTCCAAACTACCACAATAGAAACATTTCCCTTCTATGCGGCTTGCCTCCTGGTGCTGTATACCCAAGGTCACTTGATCCACGTGCATAACTTCAGGAAGATAGGCTCGAGACAGAGAGGCAGGCGGTTTCTGGAAACTAGCATCCAGGCAATAAGGTCTCTTTTCCTGCTTGGATTCCCTGGAACATTCTTGAAAGCGAAGATCGATCTGAGTAGCTAAGGATATCTGCAGAGTCGCAGGAGTATCCCGACCCGCCAGCTTGTCCTTTATTCTCCCAGACAAACCCTCCCAGATGGTAGCCACCAAGGCCTCATCATACCAGGATAACTCTGAGGAAAGGGTCCGGAAACGAACTGCGTACTGAGCCACCGTGAGATTCCCCTGGCGTAAACAGAGAAACGAAGAAGCTGTTGAAGAGGAATGGCTAGGGTCATCGAAGGTCCTGCGGAAAGCCTCAAGGAAAGACGAGATTATTAACCAGAGGATCCCCTCTCTCCCACAACGGATTCAGCCAGGCAAGAGCCTCTCCGGTGAGGTGCGACATAATGAAGCCCACCTTGGCCCGTTCCGAAGCAAACATATGCCCCAGGAGTTCAAAGTTCAGTGTGCATTGATTAATGAACCCCCGACACTGAGCGGGATCGCCATCAAACCGAGTAGGAGCCGCCAGACGAAGTCCTTTACCTGCCATACAACAGGGAGCCTGGAAGCCGGTGGTTGAGACGGGAGAAGCCGAGGAAATCACCGAGTCCATACGTGTAGACAAGTTGCACAGAGAGGTCGTGATCTTGTCCTGCTGATCCCTCAAGAGAGTAACCTCTTGACACAACTCTGCAGCTGGAGGTGCTTGGAACACAGTGGTTTCCATGACCGGAGCAATCTGTAACGAATGGAGGCAGAGGCACAGGTGTTGCAGTGTACATTCGTTTATTGTTATTTTTGTGGAACCACGGACCGGGGGGCTCTGAATGGGGTGTGACTATGTGAGGCCTGGACACCCGTAGTAAGACCCCTCGAACAGGATCAGATTGGAATGCCCAGGGGACGCAGGTGCTACCTCCAGATAGACCCCGGACACGTGGAAGCTGGCCCAGCAGAGCAGGTTGACTGGCAGAGATAACATGTAATGGTGGATTTGACAGATGGCAAGCGGCTGAACGAGAGGGAGCTGGCACAGGCAGTACTGATGTCATCCTGGGTGATGGAGTGATGGACGGCTGAGCGGGATGATATTTGCACAGGCAGCAGAGGTAACATTCTAGGAGTTGGAGTGACATACAGCAGATATTCTGAGAAGACAAACAGTATTAACAGGGTACTGGCAGGACACAAGCGATACTCTGACAGGATACAGGCACAGCAGTACAGGAACCGGAAACTATCAACAGGAAACACTTGTTGCTCTGGCACCCCCTCTATGCCAGAGAGGCCAGAAATATTTGAAAAATGCGCACTGTCTCTTTAAGAGACCGGGAGCGCGCGCAACCTCAGGGTCACACCTGGAGACCTGCTGGCTGTGCGCCAGGAAGCAGGAGCAGGAGCATTTCTGTCTCCAAGACATCTCTCGTGCTGCAACAATTTTTTGGAATGTACTACCGTAAACAATGCAATTAATACCTTATCCCCACATTCTTAATCATGCTGTAAAAACACATCTCTTTAGACCTATAGACAGGCCTATCACCTCACTTCACTAATCTAACTCTTCCCTTTCTAAATTTGGTCCCTCCTATTCATCTGTGTCCACATCCTCCATGCATCAAATAGCACTTGGAAACTGTACTTAGATTTTGACTGATGTCTGGAACATGCAGCTTTATTTGAATACTATTTATTATAATGATGGCTGGATCATGCATGACTAACACTTGTCAACTATTGTGTCCTCTATTCTTATAGATTGTAAGCTTGCAAGAAGTGCCCTCATTCCTTCTATAACTCTTGAACTATGTGTTACTCGGTAATGTCTTTATTGCCTGTACATATCCCCGCTTAAGTGCTGCAGAATATGTTGGCGCTATAAACAAAAAAATTATAATAATAATCATTATAATTATTATTATAGATCTCAAAAGGGATTCAGTACAGTCCTAGAAAAGCTCAGAGTTTCATTTGTCGTTCTGGGCAATTAGAGGCTTTGTAGTATTGTGATTTGTGGCAAATTGAATTAACCAGTACTAGCTTGTAGTATAATTAAGTGGGACTTTTTTTATTTCTTTATAATATATTTCTTTATAATTGTTCTTGTATCTTGCTATGATGCAAAGGGATATTTAACTTTAATATCTATATCCAATAATATTTGTCTCCTGATGAGTTTCCTTGTTACAGGAGTGATGAAAAGCCTTGGTGTGAAGAGACCAAAATTACTTTATAGGAGGATGTAAGCTGTTCAGTGAATGACGAAGTTAACAGTTCATCAAAAGACCTGCAACAAGTTTAATAAGTGTATAATGTAGTTATTGACCTGTGACTGGTTAGGTGTGACCAAGAGTATTTTTTATGATAGTTGATGTATTTTATAAATAGAGATTAGTCAGATCCTACAAAGAAAGAACAACAGCAAAAAGTAATGAACGACAAACAGTCAAAAAAACCCATAAAAAGTAATATTTTATTAATATACATCACAGAAATTGACACAGATTCATATGAAAAGGGGGGGGATCTCAAGGCATACAAAATGGCAGTAATAGGCCATACATGCTGTCTGCACTATCCAGAACTCTATAATATAAAAATTAGAAAAAGAATCCCTACTAATCCTATATCAGATGACGCAAAAGAATTTTTGTTGCTATACAACAATTAGTGGTAGTCATATGGCCATCATGAAGGAACTAGTGACATATGATAACAATAGTCACATCAAATCATAAGTCCCTGCAGTTAGTCTGTCAGTCAAGTAGGGACTGTAGAACATATATAGGGCACCAGTGTGCATTACCACCCATATAGACCGACCAAACTCACTGCAGGTGAATGAATAAGGGACCAGAATTAATAACATATGTAAAGCATAGACAGCATTACCTGAATAGAGTGGAGACAGACACGCAGGCCAACCCCGACGCTCGTTTCGGAGCAGGGCAGCTCCTTCCTCAGGGGGCGTTGCTAAAGCGCAACTATAGTGAGTTTATATAGCGCTAGCCAGAAAAATTATTGAACGCGCAATCTGTCCGTCATGCACAGGGCAGCGCCTCCCCAGAAGAAACCGGAAACACGCGGGCCCCACGTGATCCGGCGCACCTGAGAGAGGAAGCAGCCACTGGGCTGACTGAACAGTGCGCAAGGCGCATGACAGGAAGAGCACTACCAACCATATTGGAGGGGGCAATAACGCAACACATACAAAAAGAGTAAAAACAAATCAGACACGCTCCATATCCTAAGTATTATAAAGCGGTCATACTAGATAGACAAAATAGAAAATAGAAAAAATAAGAAAATATATATAATAATAGATATATTAATATCGAAACATTTGTAAATAAGTAATTACACTATGGACAACAGAAAAGGACAATAGCCAGTATCCATACAAGAAATAGAGTAACATGTATATTTATAAATATTAAGATGCAATAATTATACATCCATAGAGGGTATTCAGACATAAGATAACTAACATTCCTTCAGTACAGCTGACCGGATACGATTTGAATAGAAAATGGAACCATAAGTATAGATGAAAGACAATCAATATATAATATATACGGTAATATATAGTAGTGTATAGGATGGAACACTTCTTTTTGAGTAATATACACAAGAGACACTTCCGATATCTTCCTATGGACATGGATAAAACTGCAAACTTGATCGGGAAGACGTCACCGGCATACTTCACAGAAATACATAAGTCATGCAGAATAACTGAAAGAAAAAATTAAAATTAGAGACAGTAAAAAATTTAAAAGAATAATGCAAAATTGATGCCAATGTCCAGCGAACGGGGACTACAGAAATGGGGCATAAGATATATTCTCATTCAGGCCGTCTGGATGTAACGTACCTAGTGTCCAGATCCACCTGGTCTCTAATTGAGCCAGGCGGCTGGAAAGTCTACCACCTCTTATATTCATCTTAAGAGCATCGATGCCACGGATCCTCAGTAGCGTACTGTTGCATCGATGAAACTCTTTAAAATGTCTCGGCAACGTTTTAAGAAGGGAATCATCCGTGCAAGTTAGTGCGGCCTGTATTCCTAGAACATGTTCCCTAACACGGACTTTCAACTGCCTCGTCGTCATGCCCACGTAGATTAAACCACATGGGCATGTCGCGTGATAAATTATATAGCGAGTGGTACAAGATATCCAATGTCTAATTTCAAAGGATTTTGTACCATCATAGTTAGTAAAGGAGGTACAGCGTTCAATGTTAGGGCAGGCCACACATTTACCGCACGGAGAGCATCCATGTCTAGGCCCAAAATTATCCAAAAAGGTGCGTATTGGACGACTCGCATAGTGACTAGATACCAACTTGTCACGTAGATTACTGGCTCGCCTAAATGTAATGGAGGGCTGGTCCGGGAGAAGTCTACCAAGAATGGGATCAACCTTAAGAATTGGCCATGCCTTCATCATCACCCTACGCATCATCTCATGGGAGGAATGAAATGAAGTGATAAACCTCACTGTATCATCCATTTTTGGTCCATTCACAGTGGAATTCCTGTAGAGGAGCTCATTACGGGCTATATGTTTAGCTCGATGATAGGCTTTTTTGATACAGCGCTTACTATAGCCACGTGACAAAAAACGTGCCCGTAGTTCCTTGGCTCTTATTTGAAAATCAACGTCGGATGAACAAATCCGACGCAGACGTAGGAACTGACCCACAGGAATGGACTTAATGAGATGATGCGGATGGCAGGAAGAGGCATGGAGAAGCGTATTAGTAGCAGTTTCTTTGCGATATATATCTGTCTGGATGAATCCATCCGCAGCTTTTTTAATAGTTACATCAAGGAAATTAATCTTTCCCATATCCCATACTAGGGTTAGTTTGATGTTCAGATCATTGTGGTTCAAGAGAGACATAAATTGCAGAAGGTCGACGGAGCTACCCTGCCAGACAAAGAAGATATCGTCAATGTAGCGTGCCCATAATTGGACACGCTCAATTGACCCCTGTTTGTCCGACAGGAAGAGATCCCTCTCCCACAGCCCCAGGAGGAGGTTTGCATAGGCCGGCGCGATGGCCGCGCCCATGGCAGTCCCCTGGAGCTGCAGGTAAAAGGAACCCTTAAACACAAAAAAGTTGTGTGTAAGAGTGAACTCGAGAAGCTCCAGGATGAGGTCCCTGAGTGCCACCGAAATGGTGGATGTATTGAGAAAGAATCGGACTGCCGACAATCCATCCTGATGTGTAATGCTGGTATACAGGGACTCAACATCAACAGAGGCCAAAAGAGTATCACTCTCCATGTAGAGTCCATCGACCTTCCGCAACAAGTCACTCGTGTCCTTTAGGAATGAAGGGAGGCAGGTCACCATCGGCTGGAGATGATGATCAATCCACTTGTTCACGTTTTCGAGAAAGTTCCCCTTGCCTGATATAATGGGCCGTCCTGGAGGACAAGTGATGTTTTTATGAATTTTAGGCAAACGGTAAAACGTAGAGATGGTGGGTTCCTTTACAGTAAGTGCCAGAGATAGCTGTTTAGTGATAATACCATTAGTGATTGCTTTATTAAGAATGTGGTCTAATTTGGTAACAAATGCTGAGAGAGGATTATAGGTTAGCTTTCTATAACACAACGGATCATCAAGTTGTCGAAAGGCCTCTTTCTCGTACATCTGTATAGGCCAAATTACCACGTTGCCACCTTTATCTGCTGGTTTTAAAACCACATCAGACAGATTTTGGAGATACTGTAATCTCACCCTCTCATCTCTAGACAAATTATCAGATTTGCCAAACCTAGGAATTCTTTTGAAGTCCTCAGAGACCACCCGCACAAACAAGTCAATACTTGGGCAAGATGCTAAAGGGGGAAACTTTGTCGATCGTGACCGAATAGATGGAGGTATCGTACCTGTCTCGTCATGTTCAGTCGCCAGTTCCTCTAAGATTTTTAAAGCCTCCTGTTCTTCCTCTGTAGGAAAAAGATGTTGAGAATCTTTATTAAAAAAGTATCTCTTAAACAACAAAGATCTCGCAAAAAGATTAAGATCTTTCACTGCATTGAAAATATCAAAGTTGGGAGTAGGTGAAAAGGTGAGACCCCTCCCCAAAAGAGATAAATCCACCTCAGTCAGATTGTGATTGCTTAAGTTGATCACCTTATTATCTCGCCGATTGGTCACAAGTTGATTTGGTAGCTGTCTTTTGTAGGGATGAAAGGAGTGATCCCTCAAACTATGAGTCCCACCAAAGCCATGGGAGGAAGTAGAGATCTGGGATGTATCCGATAGACCACTTAATGAAGTGACAGAAGTATTAGAGGCAGTACGATGTAATTTAGGATTTCTCATACTTCTCCATAGATATACTCGCCCATTCTGATAGTCTCTTAGATCCCTATTAAATTTAGACAATTGATTTTCTTTAATATTTTTAACCAATGAATCCATAGCCTTATCCAAATCAGATTCAAAAGTTTGGATCTTATTATTCGGGCAATCTTTACGTATCTCTTCCTGTGCTACGTCAATAGATTTATCCAGTATATCAATATTGGTAGTATAGAAAGTAACTAGTAATTGTAGAAATGTCTGAGAACATAGATTGCACGCTTCTTCCCAATTCTTAATAAATGAATCGTCATCAAGTGGAAAAGTAGGTATCACTTTCACTCGTAGTCCGCGTGGTATCATTTTGGTAGAAATATACTTCTCTAGGAACAGCCTATTCCACCATAGTCTTGATCTTTTTAGTAATAATAATTTAACATTTTGGAATTTATTGTCCCAATTAGAATCACTCGTCTGCTTGGACATTGCTCCCCCCAGAACCGAAAACCTGGTCCACTTGATCGAGCCAGATTTTTTCTCTCGCTCGAAAGTCCATTCTGTCAACAACCAGGCCACCTGTGCGCAACACAGCAAAAATATAATATAATATGATTGTGATATGCATAATATATATGTGTAAAAGTGTAACCAAGACAGACCAAGTTACATGATAGAAATAACCCTATAGGGCACATATATATATGCAGGACTGTAAAGGGCAACTGTCAAAGTTAAGGAACAACAGCAAAAAGTAATGAACGACCAACAGTCAAAAAAACCCATAAAAAGTAATATTTTATTAATATACATCACAGAAATTGACACAGATTCACATGAAAAGGGGGGGATCTCAAGGCATACAAAATGGCAGTAATAGGCCATACATGCTGTCTGCACCATCCAGAACTCTATAATATAAAAATTAGAAAAAGAATCCCTACTAATCCTATATCAGATGACGCAAAAGAATTTTTGTTGTTATACAACAATTAGTGGTAGTCATATGGCCATCATGAAGGAACTAGTGACATATGATAACAATAGTCACATCAAATCATAAGTCCCTGCAGTTAGTCTGTCAGTCAAGTAGGGACTGTAGAACATATATAGGGCACCAGTGTGCATTACCACCCATATAGACTGACCAAACTCACTGCAGGTGAATGAATAAGGGACCAGAATTAATAACATATGTAAAGCATAGACAGCATTACCTGAATAGAGTGGAGACAGACACGCAGGCCAACCCCGACACGCGTTTAAGGTGATCAACTTAAGCAATCACAATCTGACTGAGGTGGATTTATCTCTTTTGGGGAGGGGTCTCACCTTTTCACCTACTCCCAACTTTGATATTTTCAATGCAGTGAAAGATCTTAATCTTTTTGCGAGATCTTTGTTGTTTAAGAGATACTTTTTTAATAAAGATTCTCAACATCTTTTTCCTACAGAGGAAGAACAGGAGGCTTTAAAAATCTTAGAGGAACTGGCGACTGAACATGACGAGACAGGTACGATACCTCCATCTATTCGGTCACGATCGACAAAGTTTCCCCCTTTAGCATCTTGCCCAAGTATTGACTTGTTTGTGTGGGTGGTCTCTGAGGACTTCAAAAGAATTCCTAGGTTTGGCAAATCTGATAATTTGTCTAGAGATGAGAGGGTGAGATTACAGTATCTCCAAAATCTGTCTGATGTGGTTTTAAAACCGGCAGATAAAGGTGGCAACGTGGTAATTTGGCCTATACAGATGTACGAGAAAGAGGCCTTTCGACAACTTGATAATCCGTTGTGTTATAGAAAGCTAACCTATAATCCTCTCTCAGCATTTGTTACCAAATTAGACCACATTCTTAATAAAGCAATCACTAATGGTATTATCACTAAACAGCTATCTCTGGCACTTACTGTAAAGGAACCCACCATCTCTACGTTTTACCTTTTGCCTAAAATTCATAAAAACATCACTTGTCCTCCAGGACGGCCCATTATATCAGGCAAGGGGAACTTTCTCGAAAACGTGAACAAGTGGATTGATCATCATCTCCAGCCGCTGGTGACCTGCCTCCCTTCATTCCTAAAGGACACGAGTGACTTGTTGCGGAAGGTCGATGGACTCTACATGGAGAGTGATACTCTTTTGGCCTCTGTTGATGTTGAGTCCCTGTATACCAGCATTACACATCAGGATGGATTGTCGGCAGTCCGATTCTTTCTCAATACATCCACCATTTCGGTGGCACTCAGGGACCTCATCCTGGAGCTTCTCGAGTTCACTCTTACACACAACTTTTTTGTGTTTAAGGGGTCCTTTTACCTGCAGCTCCAGGGGACTGCCATGGGTGCGGCCTTCGCGCCGGCCTATGCAAACCTCTTCCTGGGGCTGTGGGAGAGGGATCTCTTCCTGTCGGACAAACAGGGGTCAATTGAGCGTGTCCAATTATGGGCACGCTACATTGACGATATCTTCTTTGTCAGGCAGGGTAGCTCCGTCGACCTTCTGCAATTTATGTCTCTCTTGAACCACATTGATCTGAACATCAAACTAACCCTAGTATGGGATATGGGAAAGATTAATTTCCTTGATGTAACTATTAAAAAAGCTGCGGATGGATTCATCCAGACAGATATATATCGCAAAGAAACTGCTACTAATACGCTTCTCCATGCCTCTGCCTGCCATCCGCATCATCTCATTAAGTCCATTCCTGTGGGTCAGTTCCTACGTCTGCGTCGGATTTGTTCATCCGACGTTGATTTTCAAATAAGAGCCAAGGAACTACGGGCACGTTTTTTGTCACGTGGCTATAGTAAGCGCTGTATCAAAAAAGCCTATCATCGAGCTAAACATATAGCCCGTAATGAGCTCCTCTACAGGAATTCCACTGTGAATGGACCAAAAATGGATAATACAGTGAGGTTTATCACTTCATTTCATTCCTCCCATGAGATGATGCGTAGGGTGATGATGAAGGCATGGCCAATTCTTAAGGTTGATCCCATTCTTGGTAGACTTCTCCCGGACCAGCCCTCCATTACATTTAGGCGAGCCAGTAATCTATGTGACAAGTTGGTATCTAGTCACTATGCGAGTCGTCCAATACGCACCTTTTTGGATAATTTTGGGCCTAGACATGGATGCTCTCCGTGCGGTAAATGTGTGGCCTGCCCTAACATTGAACGCTGTACCTCCTTTACTAACTATGATGGTACAAAATCCTTTGAAATTAGACATTGGATATCTTGTACCACTCGCTATATAATTTATCACGCGACATGCCCATGTGGTTTAATCTACGTGGGCATGACGACGAGGCAGTTGAAAGTCCGTGTTAGGGAACATGTTCTAGGAATACAGGCCGCACTAACTTGCACGGATGATTCCCTTCTTAAAACGTTGCCGAGACATTTTAAAGAGTTTCATCGATGCAACAGTACGCTACTGAGGATCCGTGGCATCGATGCTCTTAAGATGAATATAAGAGGTGGTAGACTTTCCAGCCGCCTGGCTCAATTAGAGACCAGGTGGATCTGGACACTAGGTACGTTACATCCAGACGGCCTGAATGAGAATATATCTTATGCCCCATTTCTGTAGTCCCCGTTTGCTGGACATTGGCATCAATTTTGCATTATTCTTTTAAATTTTTTACTGTCTCTAATTTTAATTTTTTCTTTCAGTTATTCTGCATGACTTATGTATTTCTGTGAAGTATGCCGGTGACGTCTTCCCGATCAAGTTTGCAGTTTTATCCATGTCCATAGGAAGATATCGGAAGTGTCTCTTGTGTATATTACTCAAAAAGAAGTGTTCCATCCTATACACTGCTATATATTATATATTATATATTGATTGTCTTTCATCTATACTTATGGTTCCATTTTCTATTCAAATCGTATCCGGTCAGCTGTACTGAAGGAATGTTAGTTATCTTATGTCTGAATACCCTCTATGGATGTATAATTATTACATCTTAATATTTATAAATATACATGTTACTCTATTTCTTGTATGGATACTGGCTATTGTCCTTTTCTGTTGTCCATAGTGTAATTACTTATTTACAAATGTTTCGATATTAATATATCTATTATTATATATATTTTCTTATTTTTTCTATTTTCTATTTTGTCTATCTAGTATGACCGCTTTATAATACTTAGGATATGGAGCGTGTCTGATTTGTTTTTACTCTTTTTGTATGTGTTGCGTTATTGCCCCCTCCAATATGGTTGGTAGTGCTCTTCCTGTCATGCGCCTTGCGCACTGTTCAGTCAGCCCAGTGGCTGCTTCCTCTCTCAGGTGCGCCGGATCACGTGGGGCCCGCGTGTTTCCGGTTTCTTCTGGGGAGGCGCTGCCCTGTGCATGACGGACAGATTGCGCGTCCAATAATTTTTCTGGCTAGCGCTATATAAACTCACTATAGTTGCGCTTTAGCAACGCCCCCTGAGGAAGGAGCTGCCCTGCTCGGAAACGAGCGTCGGGGTTGGCCTGCGTGTCTGTCTCCACTCTATTCAGGTAATGCTGTCTATGCTTTACATATGTTATTAATTCTGGTCCCTTATTCATTCACCTGCAGTGAGTTTGGTCGGTCTATATGGGTGGTAATGCACACTGGTGCCCTATATATGTTCTACAGTCCCTACTTGACTGACAGACTAACTGCAGGGACTTATGATTTGATGTGACTATTGTTATCATATGTCACTAGTTCCTTCATGATGGCCATATGACTACCACTAATTGTTGTATAACAACAAAAATTCTTTTGCGTCATCTGATATAGGATTAGTAGGGATTCTTTTTCTAATTTTTATATTATAGAGTTCTGGATGGTGCAGACAGCATGTATGGCCTATTACTGCCATTTTGTATGCCTTGAGATCCCCCCCTTTTCATGTGAATCTGTGTCAATTTCTGTGATGTATATTAATAAAATATTACTTTTTATGGGTTTTTTTGACTGTTGGTCGTTCATTACTTTTTGCTGTTGTTCCTTAACTTTGACAGTTGCCCTTTACAGTCCTGCATATATATATGTGCCCTATAGGGTTATTTCTATCATGTAACTTGGTCTGTCTTGGTTACACTTTTACACATATATATATTATGCATATCACAATCATATTATATCCTACAAAGAAAGAGAAGGGGATATGAATTACATGTGTATGCAAATGAAGTTTTGGTCTGTCTTCAAATATTTTTCATATGGTTTATGGGTTGTGAGGTAGGGTTGTGAGCTGTCATTTAAGTAGGGGATCACTCGCTTGGCAGCCACATAATCAGATCCGGCACAGGTTTTCCATAAACCAGTATAGTCCATGCGGTTTATTAAACATCATAAACCATGATCAGCAATATATAAACGGCATAGCGTCCATGACAATGCTTCACTCTGTTAGCAATGTCTAAAACGCAGGCTTTTCACCCTTACAGTTATATCTCACCCCGTCAGGGTTCTTTCATGGCTGCTTCTCCATACTGCAGACATTCATTCCCTCCAGGGAACTCTCACGCACTTGCAGCCATTAAAAACAGCATCCACACGTGCTGTCAGGCGGGAAGCCCCATCTCAGCGGAACCTTCCACACTGGACCAACCGGGTCCAAGCATTCACTCCCATGTGACCTACCCTGGCCACATTATATGGTCCATAGCCATGCCCACCGGGTCACATGACTGACCTCATCACAGGTCCTTCAAACCTTTACACACTCTTTACAATAGTGCTTTAAACACACCCCCTGGGTGGGTTTCTAGGTAATCAGGCTAGCCCATCTCTTAGTTACCTGGAGACTTCTCCCTTACACATTGAACCACACCTCAGCAGTATCAGTGCTGATCAACACATAAGTCTCCATCCCAAAGCCACCCACTTTGGGATACATAACGGCCATTCTGTATTCTGCCATTCATCTTTTCTCTTGGGACACCCACACAGTGCCCCCTAGCGGACTCAGTGGTTACTACACCACAGGGTATTCAATGTCTTATTCAGAGAATTTTTTTATTTATAGATGTTACAGGCTAGTATTAGCGATTTGTTTGCAAATTCAGCATCATACCAATTTTAGAGATAAGGAGCATGCTTATAAATTCCCGGCAGTGCAGTTCTATTACGGCACTCCTTCACTATGACAACAACATGGAAAAAAAAAGTAAACAGAGGATGGTGTCTTGAGAGAGGGATCACAACAGGGCTGAAGCATCAGTGAGAGTCTAGGGACATTTTGTGCGACTGTGTATGTTTCCCCATAAAGCACTGCAGCTATCTCCCTCTCTAGATAACATTATAGGGAACCATGCTCTCAGGTAGGCACTACAGTTCTCACAGGAACAGGCTTCTTGTATCAAAGCAGTGTGAGGTTTATTGAAGTCAATAAACTTCCACAGCTATTTAAATGAAAACAGCATTTTCTCGGAACATGTAAGAACAAAAATCACAGTCCTTTTCCAATGAAGACAAGCAATACCAGGGTCTCACCCAGACAGTAATTCAGGTCCAGCTTCAGGCTCTGTGGGTTCACATTCACTGGTGACTCAGACACGGCTGAGCTAGTCTCGGGTTCAGTCACACAATATGGCTACTGCCTACAGCAACCAGAAATACTTGCAGTTTCTGCACATGGCGCATGCAGTCTGCTCTCAGAGAGATTCCGGCTTGAGTCTCTTATGCTCAAACACACAACCCCCTGATGCCTGACTAGTAGTGATGAGCGAGTGTGCTCATTACTCGAGTTTTCCGAGCATGCTCACGTGGTTTCCAAGTATCTTGGGCGTGCTTGGAGATTATGCTTCAGTCCCCGGAGCTGCATGATTTGCAGCTGCTAGACAGCCTGAATACATGCAGGGATTGCCTGTCTGTTAGGGAATCCAAACATGTATTCAGGCTGTTTAGCAGCAGCAAATCATGCAGCTCCGGGGACTGAAGCATAATCTCCGAGCACGCCAAAATACTCAGGGGACACCCGAGCATGCTCGGAAAACTCGAGTAACGCGCACACTAGCTCATCACTACTGACTAGCAATGAACACAGGGCTGATGCTACAAATTGCTAGCCAGGAGAAGGTAATCAGGACATCAAGTGCTTGGTTTTAATCCTACCTGGATTTCCTACAGCACACATACAGTATATCTCTATTTAAAAAATTATTGAAGAAAATCACTTTACCAGAAAAAAAAATTAAAAGAAAGAAACTATCTAGGAAGACAAAAACAAAGAAATTCTTCAGGATTTGAAGGGTAATAACTAGCCCTTTTTTCTTTGCACAGTACACTTCATTTTATAAGTTTACATTATGTAACTCATATATTATTATATATGTCCTTAGAACAAGGTTATTATAGTATGGATTTTCTAATGAGTAATCTATGCATTTTCACAGCAAACTGGATTGTTAATATAAAGATGTCAAAACAGTGATCCCATGGTAAGGAAAATGTGGATTTTTTTGGAATGTCTTTGCGGAGCCCACCAGGGCCATGGGGCACGCGGTCCGGGCCGGTCAGTTATTTAGGGGATGTCATGGCAGCGTTGACCCGGTCCGTGGCCCTGGGCGTGCAATAAAAATGTTGAGGGAAAGTTTATAGTGGATTTATCCTTTGCTACCTGTGGTGTTCGGCAATGGATGGTCGACGCTGCTTAAGGAGATCACTGGGGCCCATGATGATGCAGCTGGGATGGTTTTGCTCCCCACAGGTGGAGCAGGGCCCCGGGGCTACCGGTAAAGTTCTTACAAGGGATCGTGGACTTTGGGATGCAGTACTGAGGGAGTGGGAAATGACTGAAGACACAAGGGTTGTAGTTTCCTTTACCTTTACTTGATGATTTGAAATGCAGACCGGAGCCCGGATAACAGTTGGTATGAGATCCAGGCAGCCTGGAAGCAATTTAGGTTCCCCTAAGCCAGATGGGTTTGGAGGCCTTCCTATTGAGCTGTCTTTTGAAGTCCTGGCTGGCTAAATCTATGCTTGGGCCTCTGTTCCTCCTTGTCCTTAAGCACTTGCCTGCACCGCAGGCAGCTTGAGCCTACTACAGGTGTCGCTCCTTCGTGGTGGCTCCGATCTCTAGGATCCTGCTGCTGGACAGGTGGTTGATGGGACCAGGAGACCTGCAGTCCCTTGCCCTCTGGATTTAGCTGCTGGGACTTCTGTACCCCCACAGCCATGGACTCCGGTGTCCGGTTCTAGAGCTCTGTTCTAGGTTGAGCTTGGTCACAGCTCCACTCCCCAGCTTTTCCTAGATTTCTCTCTTCCTCTATAACTCTTCTCTGACTCAGACTACAACTCTATTCTGGGGACGAGCTCCTCACTCTTCTAGTCCCCACCACTGATTGTAGAGTGCCCGCCAGGGCAGTGGGGATTCTCGGTACTGGGCCGGTATTCAAAGGGGATGTGTCACGGCAGCAGTGACCTGGGTGTCCAATTAAAGGGGAATATTTACAAGGGATAAGAGTTTGTAATAAAGTTTATAACGTGTTCGTGACGCCACCTGTGGTTTCTGGTCAGAGGTGACCAGTGCTGCAGAGCAGATCCTCTGGGACTGGTGGTGATGCAGCAGAGTTGCTACAGCTCTCCGCAGGCAGAGCTTTGTCCCAGGGCAGTGATATAGAAAGGATGTTGTATGGATGGTGATAGATGTAACAGAGTTGGATAGGTGACACAGAAATAATTAGAGGACACAGCTGGGTGCAGTTCCAAAGCTTTACTCACAGTTCTGACTGCAGCACAGATGCCCGCTTGGGGCTGTGTCCTCCAGGTGAGGGGTCCAGCAAACTCCCAGGTAGATCGGGATACACCTATTCAGGACTCCTCTCTCAGTGTGTGCCTGTTAAAGCTGGCGGAACGCACAAAATAATAAAGAGATGGTAAGAGGTGCGTTCACAGCCCGGGGTCCACCGTGCAGAGAAGACAGCTTCTGCTCGGTAATGGCGGACAATAACTGGCGGTATAAGTAGTACACACGGGTTATCTTCACCCGGTTAATAGGAAGTGGACCCTGTTGCTTCACAGGACCGCGATACCGCTGAGTGAGCGCTATTGTTGTGGTCACAGGACCCTGCCCCAAGGACACGGGGTTAGAGTCCCTCTAGACCCACTAGCATTTGGCGCCGCTACTGCGGTGCCTGGGCATACACAAATTAAAGATAAAGCACACTAGGTGCAGACAGCGCCGCACTGGCGGACGCCACTAACCAGCCTAACCTTATGGCTGGAAAGTGCAATGCTTGCGCATGGCGCCACACTGGCAGTTGCTGCTTGACGCCGTATAGTAGTGCCTTATGCTGGATGGAACAGTTAGACGCTAAATGTGGTGCAGAGGACAGGATTCACTGTGGCACATAGGCAATGCCACCTGTAGTCGCTGACTTATATCCAATACCCTATACACATGCACAACCAGAGGGAGAAAGTCTTAATGAGACAGTCACCAGAAGGCATACATCCATCTTCACACACACACAACTACAAAATACTGTCTATACTAGGGCATGGCCGAGCGGCCATGCGAGCCTTTTATAGCAGCGTCCTTCCGGGACCTTCGTGATGGTCCAGTCTGAGCTGGAGAAAGACCTGAGCATGTGACCTCCCATCTCCAATGAAAGATCTTCCCACGGGCATGCTCAGTAGACCGAAAGCTATAGCTGGACCAGAGGTGGCAGCAGCAACAAAAGCCACAGTGCTAGTCTGAACAGAGCGCCGGGATCGACGAGTCTGCTGAGCAGCCTCCTCTGCGGCCGAAGAGGAATGGGAGACTGCTGAAGGCAAGGCTTGGGATTCCTGCTGTGCAGCGACAGGAACCTGATGCCTAACAGTGCCTTTCCTGGCCGTCTTACTGTGTTGGTTTCTCGCCTCTCCTACCCCAACACCTCACAGTCAGTGTCCCAGGCCAGCAGCTGCGGACCTTGTCGGATAACATACTCTCTGCATTCCCTTGCTCCTCTATGGCTGCCTTTCTGGCGAAGATAACTGTGGCTCATGCTGAGACACCTACAGGTGCCTCTGCCTCCGGCTTACTAGTTGAGTCTGAAGGTCTCTCCACTAGGCTAGGGGGCCGGTACCCCACTGCGACCTGGTTTCTCTCCACTACTGGATCGTGCCACTAAGACCCCTTCTACTCCCCTCTGGGAACTTCTTTCTGTCTCTTTCCTTCTGAAGCTCCTCCTGACAGGAGCTGCTTCACCACACATCTGTTTCACTTTCTCCTCATGTTCTGCCTAACTCTGCATTGTTTTCCTGCTCTCCTTCTGTTACACTCCACCCACCTCCCAACACCCTTCCCTACCCAGCAGGGCTGCCAGTGAGAAGGGACAGAACCCTGCTGTGTGTTATGTGCTGGAATGCAGGTGTTGGAGTCCAGTGGGGTGCTCCCTCTTTACCTGAGAGTGGGGTACCACACCTCTGGGAGAGGTGCAGTTCCTCTGTGGCGACTGAACCCTCAGGGATGCCACAACTGCTTATCCTCACCTACAGGCCAGAACTAACAGGGAAGCTCCCCTAAAACTGGGTTTTGAGCTCCCCTTTCTGGTCTGGAGTCAGGAAAAGTGTTGAATGCTGATGTTACCTGACCAGGGAACTCCTCCTTGCTTCCAGGCATGACATCATCCCCTGTGAGAAAGGCAATGCCACTGTGGCAGCCGGACTCCTGGGGTGCCACGTCTTGAATTGTAGAAAACGTTAGGAAGGGATACACAACCTCTTCTTAACCTAAAGGCGTTATCCAGGATTTTTTTTCCTATGACCTAAGTACGTATTGGCAGATGTTCTGTCCAGCGACAGCTCAGAGTGGTCATATCCTGCTCTTGCTAGCGATTCTCCTGTTTTCTGTGATGATACATTGACACAGCAGCATCTTCTCTTCCATTCTGCTCTGTCAATGGAGCATCATTGCTGATGTCATGCTGATTGAATACCAGCAACCTGCTGCCTAACTACGAGGAGCCGAATATGATGCCCCGGCAGCAGAGCAGGCTGGAAGAAAAAGAATCACCTCCAGAGCCAGGAGATATCATCACTGGACAGAACAGGCAGATCGTTATCAAATACCTGCCTATAAATTTTTAGCCCCAAGGGCAAAAAAAGTCCGGGATTAACCTTTAACCCCTTTCCGACATCAGGCATAATAGTACTCCGGTGTCAGACTCCCCCTGCACCTTTCAGGGCACATGACAGTTGATTTATACAGCTGACATGTGTCCGCAACAGGCGCTGGTTGAATCACGACAGCGGCATTTAGCTCGCGTTTTCCGGAAGCAAGCCGGAAATTCAGCCCATCGGTGACCCCTTCTCGTGATCACGGGACACCGATGGGTTGGCATGACAACCAGAGGTCTCTAGCAGACCTCTATGGCTGCCATAGCCTGGTGGTCGACGCCCATAGCAAGTGAGCATTTCTGCTACATACAGGCGATCAGATCATTGCCTGTATGTAGTGGAACCGATCAAAGTACTGCAGCCTCTAGTCTCCCATGAATACTATTGAAGCACGCAAAAAGTAAAAAAAAGGTTTTAAAAAAAATTAAAAAATATAAAAGTTCAAATCACCCCCCCTTCACCCATTCAAAATAAACCAATAAAAAAATCAAATATACACATATTTGTTATTGCAGCATACAGAATTGCCTGATCTATTAACAAAAAAAGAATTAACCTGATCATTAACCCCTTCCTGACATCAGACGTACTATCCCGTCCATGGGACCCGGGCCCCTATGCCCATGGACGGGATAGTACGTCCACCGCGATCAGCGGCGCCCACGTGGTGAGCGCCGCTGATCGTGGCCGGGTGTCAGCTGATTATCACAGCTGACACCCGGCACAATGTGTCAGGGGCGGTCACGGACCGCCCCGACACGTTAACCCCTTGCACACCGCGATCAAACATGATCGCGGTGTACCGGGGGTTAAAGGGAAGCATCGGCAGGGAGGGGGCTCCCTCCGTGCTTCCCTGAGCCCCCCACGGCAGCGCAATGTGCAGCGCTGCTGTGGGGGGCTCCTTTCCTGCAGGCCCCCGAATCCAAGATGGCGACGGGGGCCTTCAGGGGCCTGCAGGAAGCTGGCTTCCTCAGTGCCTGCAAAGCGCAGGCATGAGGAAGCCTTCTGCACTGCCTGTGACAGATCGCTGATCTGTCACAATGATCTGTGATGTGACAGATCAGCGATCTGTCACATGACAATGATGTCCCACTTGGGACTATTTAATAAAGTTAAAAAAAAATTAAAAAAAGTGTTAAAATAATTTTAAAAAAATCGCCAAATAAATTAGAAAAGAAAAAAAAATATTCCCCCAAATAAATACATTTTTTGGAAAAAAAAAAAAAACCCAATAAAAGTACACATATTAGGTATTGCCGAGTCCGTAACGACCCGCCCTATAAAACTGTCCCATTAGTTAACCCCTTTAGCGAACCCCTTAAAAAATAAAAATAAAAAACGAAGCAAAAAATAATGATTTATTATCATACCGCCAAACAAAAAGTGTAATAACGCGCGATCAAAAAGACGCATATAAATATCCATGGTACCGCTTAAAACATCATCTTGTCCCGCAAAAAACGAGCCACCACACAGCATCATCAGCGAAAAAATAAAAAAGTTATAGCTCGCAGAATAAAGCGATGCAAAAATAATTAATTTTTATATAAAATAGTTTTCATTGCATAAAACCGACAAAACATAAAAAAAACACCTAAATGAGGTAACGCTGTAACCGTACTGACCCGAAGAATAAAACCGCTTTATCAATTTTACCGCACGCGGAACGGTGTAAAGGCACTCTCCCAAAAGAAATTCATGAAACGCTGGTTTTTGTTCATTCTGCGTCCCAAAAATCGGAATAAAAAGCGATAAAAAAATGTCATATGCCCGAAAATGGTACCAATAAAAACATCAACTCGTCCCGCAAAAAATAAGACCTCACATGACTCAGTGGGTCAAAATACGGAAAAATTATAGCTCTCAATATGTGGTGATGCAAAAACTATTTTTACAATAAAAAGCGTCTTTTAGCGTGCGACAGCTGCCAAATATAAAAACCACCATAAATAGTAAATCAAACCCCCCGTTATCACCCCCTTAGTTAGGGAAAAATAATAAAATAAAAAAAATGTATTTATTTCCATTTTTCCATTAGGGTTAGGGTTAGGGCTAGGGTTAGGGTTAGGGTAGGGTTAGGGCTAGGGTTAGGGGTAGGGCTAGGGTTAGGGTTAGGGTTAGGGCTGAGATTAGGGTTAGGGGTGTGTTGGAGTTCGGGCTGGAGTTAGAATTGGGGGTTTCCACTGTTTGGGCACATCAGGGGCTCTCCAAATGCAACATGGCGTCTGATCTCAATTCCAGCCAATTCTGAGTTGAAAAAGTCAAATGGTGCTCCTTCCCTTTCAAGCTCTACCATGCGTCCAAACAGTGTTTTACCCCCACATGTAGGGTATCAGCCTACTTAGGACAAATTGCAAAACAATTTTTGGGGTCCAATTTCTCCTGTTACCCTTAGGAAAATAAAAAATTGGGGGCAAAAATATCATTTTTGTGGAAAAAAATGATTTTTTTATTTTCACGTCCGAGCGTTATAAACTTCTGTGAAGCACTTGGGGGTTCAAAGTGCTCATCACACATCTAGATAAGTTCCGTGGGGGGTCTAGTGTCCAAAATAGGGTCACTTGTGGGGAGTTTCAATAGGTGCATCAGGGGCTCTCCAAACGCTCATGACACCCGCAGATCATTCCATCAAAGTCTGCATTCCAAAACGTCACTGCTTCCCTTCCGAGCCCCGACGTGTGTCCATACAGTAGTTTTCTCCCACATATGGGGTGTCAGCGTACTCATGACAAATTGGACAACAACTTTTGGGGTACAATTTCTCCTGTTACCCTTGGGAAAATGAAAAAATTGGGGACTAATTGATCATGTTTGTGGAAAAAATACGATTTTTTTATTTTCATGCCCGGGCATTATAAACTTCTGTGAAGCCCTTGGGGGTTCAAAGTGCTCACCACACATCTAGATAAGTTCCTTAGGGGGTCTCGTTTCCAAAATGGGGTCATTTGTGGGGAGTTTCCACTGTTTAGGTACATTAGGGGCTCTCCAAAGGCAACATGACACCCGCAGAACATTCCCTCAAAGTCTGCATTCCAAAACGTCACTACTTCCCTTCCGAGCCCCGACGTGTGTCCATACAGTAGTTTTCTCCCACATATGGGGCGTCAGCGTACTCAGGACAAATTGGACAACAACTTTTCGAGTTCAATTTCTCCTGTTACCCTTGGGAAAATAAAAAAATGGTGACTAAAAGATCATGTTTGTGGAAAAAATACAAATTTTTTATTTTCACGCCCGGGCGTTATAAACTTCTGTGAAGCACTGGGGGGGTTCAAAGTGCTCACCACACATCTAGATAAGTTCCTTGGGGGGTCTAGTCTACAAAATGGTGTCATTTGTGGGGGGTTTCCACTGTTTAGGTACATCAGGGGTTTTCCAATCGCGACATGGTGTCCGATCTCAATTCCAGCCAAAAACGTCAAATGGCGCTGCTTCCCTTCCGAGCTCTGCCATGCGCCCAAATAGTGGTTTACCCCCACATGTGGGGTATCAGCGTACTCAGGACAAATTGCACAATAACTTTTAGGGTGCTGTTACCCTTGGAAAAATAAGAATTGAGGGTGAAAAGATCATTTTTGTGGAAAAAATATGATTTTTTAATTGTACGGCTTTATGTTATAAACTTCTGTGAAGCCCTTGGGGGTTCAAAGTTCTCACCACACATCTAGATAAGTTCCTTAGGGGGTCTAGTTTCCAAAATGGTTTCATTTGTGGGGGGTTTCCACTGTTTTGGTACATCAGGGGTTTTCCAATCGCGTCCGATCTCAATTCCAGCCAAAAACGTCAAATGGCGCTGCTTCCCTTCCTCGCTCTGCCATGAGCCCAAATAGTGGTTTACCCCCACATGTGGGGTATCAGTGTACTCAGGACAAATTGCACAATAACTTTTAGGGTCCTGTTACCCTTGGGAAAATAAAAATTGGGGTGAAAAGATCATTTTTGTGGAAAAAATATGATTTTTTAATTGTACCGCTGTACGTTATAAACTTCTGTAAAGCCCTTGTGGGTTCAAAGTTCTCACCACATATCTAGATAAGTTCCTTGGGGGGTCTAGTTTCCAAAATGGGGTCACTTGTAGGGGGTTTCCACTGTTTAGGTACATCAGGGACTCTCCAAACGTGACATGGCGCCCGATCTGAATTCCAGCCAATTTTGCATTGAAAAAGTCAAACTGCGCTCCTTCCATTCTGAGCTCTGCCATGCGCCAAAACAGTCGTTCCCCCCACAAATCAGGTATCAGCGTACTCAGGACAAATTGCACAATAACTTTTGCAGTCCAATTTCTCCTGTTACCCTTGGTAAAATAAAAAAAATTGAACCTGAAGTATTTTTTTTTGTGAAAAAACTTAAATGTTCACTTTTTTTTTAAATATTCAAAAAAATTCCTGTGACGCACCTAAAGGGTTAATAAACTTCTTGAATGTGGTTTTGAGCACCTTAAGGGGTGCAGTTTTTAGAATGGTGTCACTTTTGGGTATTTTCTATCATATAGACCCCTCAAAGTGGCTTCAAATGTGATGTGGTCCTAAAAATAAAATGGTGTTGTAAAAATGAGAAATCACTGGTCAACTTTTAACCCTTATAACTTCCTAACAAAAAAAAATTTTGGTTCCAAAATTGTGCTGATGTAAAGGAAACATGTGGGAAATGTTAGTTATCAAGTTTTTTGTGTGCCGTATCTCTGTGATTTAAGGGCATAAAAATTCAAAGTTGGAAAATTGCAAAATTTTTAAAATTTTCGCCAAATTTCCGTTTTTCTCACAAATAAACGCAAGTAATTTGAATGAAATTTTACCACTAACATGAAGTACAATATGTCACGAGAAAACAATGTCAGAATCACCAGGATCCATGGAAGCGTTCCAGAGTTATGACCTCATAAAGGTACAGTGGTCAGAATTGTAAAAATTGGCCCGGTCATGAACGTGCAAACCACCCTTGGGGGTGAAGGGGTTAAACGGGTAATGAGAAAAAAGTTAAAACGCCAGAATTACGTTTTTTGGTCACCACGACATTGCATTAAAATGCAATAATAGGCGATCAAAAGATCGTATCTGCACCAAAATAGTATCTTTAAAAGCATCAGCTCAGCACACAAAAAATAAGCCCTCACCCAACCCCAGCTCATGAAAAATGGAGACGCTACGGGTATCAGAAAATGGCATAATTTTTTTTTAAAACAAACTTTGGAATTTTTTTTCACCGCTTAAATAAAAAGAACCTATACATATTTGGTGTCTATGAACTCATAATGACCTGGAGAATCATAATGACAGGTCAGTTTTAATATTTAGTGAACATGGTAAAAAAAACACAAAAGCAAAAAACAGCTGTGGGATTGCACTTTTTTTTGGAATTTCACCGCACTTGGAATTTTTTTTTACCGTTTGAGTACAGGACATGGTAAAACCAATGGTGTTGTCACAAAAGTACAACTCGTCCTGCAATAAACAAGCCCTCACACGGCCATTTTGACCAAAAAAATAAAAAAGTTATGGCTCTGGGAAGAAGGGAAGCGAAAAACGAAAACAAAAATGCCTCTGGTCGTTAAGCGGTTAGCTGCATACATATCTAAATAATATTTTACTAATTATAGCTATATAATAGTGCCAACATATTCTGCACCACTTTACAATATAGACAGCACATAGACAAGCAATGTCAAACATTACAGAGCAATTCATTATTCAACTATCTAAACATGAGAAGTCAGGGCCTGATCACAAGAGCTTACAATCTGTAAAGAAATATGGGTGACACAAAAGATAAAAGGTTCATGTACTGTATAGTCCAGACATCTTTTATAATAAAAGAGGTTACCAAGTAAGGCTGCATAAGCTTGCCATCAGCCAGAATCTGTGTATGTACAGATGTGGAGTGAGATTGAGTGCAGTGCATGGAATGTGGGGGAAACTGGTGAAAGTAGGGAAGTAGGGACCAGATTCTGAGCAACAAATGTGGAAAAGTGTAAACAATGAACAATTACATTAGTGATGTGATGGGATATGCCTGCTTTAAGATATATGTTTTAAGGCATGTTTAAGGCTAGTTTTACATTTGCGGCCGGAGTAGCTGTGGAGGGCTGCAGACTTCCTCCATGAAGCTCCTCCCACTGTCGCACCTCCTCCGGTCAGCTCCACCTACGGCCGCATACTTCTACTAAACATTGGGAACGCAGGTCGTGCGGAAGTATGCGGATGCCTACGCATGCGTCGTTTTGACGATGTGGCGAACAGGACAAATTCCAACATGCGTTCGACGCGGGTCAAAACGACGCATGCGGAGGCATCCACATACTTCCGCACGACCTGCGTACCCAATGTTAAAGATAGGTACGCAGGCCGCATGCAGAAGTATGCGGCCTTAGGCGGAGCTGGCCGGAGGAGGTGCGGCAGTGGGTGAAGCTTCACAGAGGAAGTCTGCATCCCTCCGCAGTTCCTCCGTCTGAAAATGTGAAACTAGCCTAACCTTTTCACCCCCGAGCCTGTTTTCACCTTCCTGGCCAGGCCAAATTTTACAATACTGACCAGTGTCAATTTATGTGGTAATAACTCTGGAAAGCTTTAACGAATCCCAGTGATTCTGAAATTGTTTGACACATTGTGCTTTAAGTGGTAAATTTAGGTCAATTTTTTGCATTTATTTGTTGAAATATCAGAACTTTGGCAAAAATTTGAAAAACCCTTAAACCAGACAGTTATAGCACACAAAATAGTTAACAAATGACATTTACCACATGTCTAGTTTGCATCAGCATAATTTGCATAATATATATATATGTATACAGTATATATATATACACAGTACAGACCAAAAGTTTGGGCACACCTTCTCATTCAAAGAGTTTTCTTTATTTTCATGACTATGAAAATTGTAGATTCACTCTGAAGGCATCAAAACTATGAATTAACACATGTGGAATTATATAATTAACAAAAACGTGTGAAACGACTGAAAATACTGTATGTCTTATATTCTAGGTTCTTCAAAGTAGCCACCTTTTGCTTTGATTGCTTCTTTGCACACTCTTGCCATTCTCTTGATGAGCTTCAAGAGGTAGTCACCGGAAATGGTTTTCACTTCACAGGTGTGCCCTGTCAGGTTTAATAAGTGGGATTTCTTGCCTTATAAATGGGGTTGGGACCATCAGTTGTGTTGTGTAGAAGTCTGGTGTATACACAGCTGATAGTCCTACTGAATAGACTGTTAGAATTTGTATTATGGCAAGAAAAAAGCAGCTAACTAAAGAAAAATGAGTGGCCATCATTACTTTAAGAAATGAAGGTCAGTCAGTCCGAAAAATTGGGAAAACTTTGAAAGTGTCCCCAAGTGCAGTGGCAAATACCATCAAGCGCTACAAAGAAACTGGCTCACATGAGGACCGCCCCAGGAAAGGAAGACCAAGAGTCACCTCTGCTGTGGAGGATAAGTTCATCCTAGTCACCAGCCTCAGAAATCGCAGGTTAACAGCAGCTCAGAATAGAGACCAGGTCAATGCCACACAGAGTTCTAGCAGCAGACACATCTCTACAACAACTGTTAAGAGGAGACTTTGTGCAGCAGGCCTTCATGGTAAAATAGCTGCTAGGAAACCACTGCTAAGGACAGGCAACAAGCAGAAGAGTCTTGTTTGGACTAAAGAACACAAGGAGTGGACATTAGACCAGTGGAAATCTGTGCTTTGGTTTGATGAGTCCAAATTTGAGATCTTTGGTTCCAACCACCGTGTCTTTGTGCGACGCAGAAAAGATGAACGGATGGACTCTACATGCTTGGTTCCCACCGTGAAGCATGGAGGAGGAGGTGTGATGGTGTGGGGGTGCTTTGCTGGTGACACTGTTGGGAATTTATTCAAAATTGAAGGCATACTGAACCAGCATGGCTACCACAGCATCTTGCAGCGGCATGCTATTCCATCCTGTTTGCGTTTAGTTGGAGCATCATTTATTTTTCAACAGGACAATGACCCCAAACACACCTCCAGGCTTTGTAAGGGCTATTTGACCAAGAACGAGAGTGATAGGGTGCTACGCCAGATGACCTGGCCTCCACAGTCACCAGACCTGAACCCAATCGAGATAGTTTGGGGTGAGCTGGACTGCAGAGTGAAGGCAAAAGGGCCAACAAGTGCTAAGCATCTCTGGGAACTCCTTCAAGATTGTGGGAAGACCATTTCTGGTGACTACCTCTTGAAGCTCATCAAGAGAATGCCAAGAGTGTGCAAAGCAGTAATCAAAGCAAAAGGTGGCTACTTTGAAGAACCTAGAATATAAGACATATTTTCAGTTGTTCACACTTTTTTGTTAATTATATAATTCCACAAGTGTTAATTCATAGTTTTGATGCCTTAAGAGTGAATCTACAATTTTCATAGTCATGAAAATAAAGAAAACTCATTGAATGAGGTGTGTCCAAACTTTTGGTCTGTACTGTATATATATATATATATATATATATATATATATATTATTTATTTATTTATTTATTTCACACTTTTTTTTATTAGGAAGTTAAAAGGGTTAAAAGTTTATCAGCAATTTCTAATGTTTTAAAAGAAAATTAATGATACTTTATTTTGTTTTTTTGTAAAGTTGACATCACGTTTGAAGTGACTTTGAGGGGAATATATGACAGAAAATACCCAAAAGTGAAACCATTTTAAAACCTGCACCCCTTAAAGTGCTCAAAACCACATGCAAGTGTATTAACTTTGTAGGTTCTTCAGTGAATTAAAACAATGTGAAAGGAAGAAATGAACAATTTAATTTTTGGCACAAAAATGTTAATTTAGCCCCATATTTTGAATTTTTACAAGGGTAACAGGAGAAAATGAACTCCAAAATTTGTTGTGCAATATATCCTGAGTATGCCAATACCCCTTTTATGGAGGAAAACTACTGTTTGAGGACATGGCAGGGCTTGGAAGGAAAAGATCACCATTTGAATTTGGAGCGTAAAATTGGCTGGAATAAATAGAAGAAGCCTTGTCATGTTTGCAGAGCCTCTGATGTGAGAGTTTGTTTTTTTGTGGAACGAGTAGATGTTTTTATTGGCACCATTTTCGGTCACATAACTTTTTTTGATTGCTTTCTATTTCAATTTTTGGGATGTAGAAAGAGCACAAAAACTAGCAATGCAGGGATTATTTTTTATGCCATTCACTGTGTGGTAAAAGTGATAAGACAAGGGTTAAATGCTTGCGAACCGTGTTAGTGCCGATCATGGGCGTTGCTGCAGGGTGTCATCTGTCATGCTTTTGATTGCACTGGTGCTTGGAGTGAGCCCGGGCAATCGCCATGCTGTACATGTACGGTGGTTTGTGGAAACGCACCTCCCGCAGTGCCGTACATGTACAGTGGATGTCATGAAGGTAATAAAGAGTAGAGATGAACGAACTTGTTCGGGAAATGTTTGCCAATCTCAAATTCAGCACAAACGTTGCACATTCGGATCGATGTTCAGATTCCTGAGCATTTTCCTCAAAATCAGCAAAATTTGGCCAAAGTTGGGTAAATGATAAAGTTTCCACTAATGCTTTAGTTAGGACCAGGGGAACACGTTAGGGACATTCGGGCTGCTGCAACCACTGATGATATATCGTCCCTGAAGACTATTCCTCGCCATTTTAGACTGAGACATGCCTGTAACCCTGATTTACTCAGAGTACGGGGCATTGATCGTGTGCATGGTGGAATAAGGGGTGGGTATTTTATTGTAGGCTATCTCTGTTGGAATGTAGATGGATATTAAGATTGGGCACTATGACCCCTTTGGGTCTTAATGAGAAGTTAAACTTCTCATCCTTTCTTTAGGTTCTCGTGTTTTTGATGCTCTTAGTCTTCAATTGCTTAATCTGGTCTCATGGTCCTGGAGTCGTGATTGTATTTTAATTGTGTGTTTTTGTGTTTTTTAAGGTGGATGATTCTTTTCTTCGCTTTTGAATATATGAATCTTGTCTTCCCCCCGGGTGTGTCCCTTACTGCGGCATGAATAAGGAGGATGCCACATATTCCGGATTGCTGTGTGATCACATCTCTATTGGATTCTTTATTTATTTCCTTTTTTGCTTTATATGATAGTTTTTCAATAATTTTTTTGTTCATTTTTTTGTTATTTTTCAATTATTATTATTTTTTTCTTTATTTTATTTTTCATTTTTCATATACAGTAATTGATTATTTGATATAGAATTATTGGTTGTTTATCTTTTATTTAAATGTTGCTGGGTATTTAAATGTACATTTGAGATGTGCTCTATACATTATATTAAGAATGATGTTGGCTACAAATGCGGTTGTGTTATGTACTTTGAGCTGTGCTTTTGTATGGGTAATATGTATATTGTACATCTGGATTTCTCTGAAGTAGGTATTGCGTCCATCGCACATCTGAATTGCTTTAGAGCAAGTGACATGACCACTATACACTCGGACTGCTTGTTTACCTCGAGTTGCGCATGTTTCCGGCTCTTACACTGTGTCTCCACCCCCTATGATATCTAACAGGGCACTTGCTTCTGACACGCATCGCACCCGGGATGCTGTAAGTGACAGAGAGCCGCTGGTTGTTCCACCCACATGCATTCTTGTCTCGCGGCATTCAACTAGTCTCCTCCTCTCGCCCAAGATTGGATATTGGTCACACACGGTGGAATATTTAAGATTTGGTCTTGACACTTGAACGCACTGCCCCCCAAGGAAGCTGGTTAGCGAAACGTGCGTCAGGGCCTCGGTGCGACTTATAGGCACCTTTGCACTCATGGGTAAGATGATGTGTCCTATTTCATCTGTTGTTTCATTGACTGTCTTATGATGGGGTCAGTTGGTAACTCATAGGCTGTTCTGAGCAGGATAGTTTTTTTATGTTCGGCATTTATTAGTGGTGTTTTGACACTGTATACCTTACTTTATTGGCCGATCCTTCACTATTTCCTGCATATGGTGAATCCCTTCCCCCCATTTTTTTATCTCCTACTGTTGTGTGGGCATTTGGGTTATTAGCAACATATCTCTACATCAGGACATCACTGCCCTTGGTATTAACCTTACTGTGCCTGTATTGTTGCACCATGGTTTCATCATTGCCCACTGGTCTTTTATCATTGTCTTTCATTATATGTGTTCTGTCTCTGACATAATTAATGACTCTTAACTGTTTATTCTCATAACATAAATTCAGTTATAATGCTCAGCTTGCCATACATTTTAATGTTTATTGTTTCCAGCTCCATCTAGTGGCCAAAACAATAACTACAGTGTTAGTTTCATTTTCGTTCTTGATTTTCCCTCCAATGCACAATTTATCCTGCGTAAGTTTGCAAATTACCATGGTCTATCCCAGCCCCCTTTTCCTCTTCAGTCTGCCATTTTCCATCAAGTCTGCATATTGGAAGCACCCCATCCTTCTACTCCCCCTGCGTTAGTTGGGTTGCCGTCCCAGGGCGGTGGGGTACTCGGTACCGGGCCGGTGTCAGTGGGATGTGTCACAGCAGCAGTGACCCGGTCCGTGGCCCTGGGTGCCCAAATCAATGGTGGTTTGTAGTTTAGTGGAATGGAATAGTTCGTGACGCCACCTGTGGTGTTTGGCAAGCAAGATGGTAAGCCAACGCTGCGTTCAGATCCTCTGGGGCTGATGGTGTGTTGCAGCATAGATGGTGTAGCTCCCCACAGGTGAAGCTGTAACCCCAGGGCAGTGTAGTTGCAATAGATGAGAATAGGTGCAGGCGGTGTGAGGACTGTTGGTACCCATATGTAGCGGTGCTGACGGTGTTAGCGCACAAATGAATGGAAGACACCAGGGCTTGCAGTTCCAAAGCTTTACTCACAGTTCGTGGTACACACTGGTGCCTGCCTCCGTGCCATGTCCTCTGGGGCAGAGACTCAATCAACCTCCCAGGCAAGTCAGGATTCTCCTCTCCAACACTCCGCCAACATGTACCTTTCCTGAACGACTCCTCTTTTGCGCCTTAAGGTATGAAGAGCTCCAGTACCGTGGTACTCTGAAGTTCCTCCTGTCAGATGTTCCTAACAACTCTACTCGTATGGCAGACAGCTTTAGCCTCTATCGGGGACTCCTTTCTCCAGAGTCCTGGCTCTCTATTCAATTGCTGTTGTGCCCCAAGTCTTAGATGGGAGTAGTGCATTTACAGCCAACTACTCCACTGGTGTCTGCTGCAGAACCATGAGTGTCCATACAACCTCGGGGACCGGGCCCTGGCCTTGCGCTGAGAACCTATAGGCAGGGTTCCTCTTCCAACCCACGTCTCCTCTCTGTTCTCCTACTCCTTCGTTCCGCACTGATCCTTCTCTCTCTTATGGAAGCTTAGGTTGCAGTTCTACATCTTTCTCCTTCTGTTCCTTTCCCGTGCCAGCTGGCTCAGATCACTGAGGCAGCTGCAGCACTCCTTCCTCCATCCCTTCCTCCAGGGATCCCCACTCCTCCCGAGTGGCTTCCTTCCCTGCTGACCCTCTATCAGACTGAACCCAGACTGAACTGTCATCCTACACTTTCCCACTCTTTTATATATCTCAACTCCACCCAACTCCCAGCACATCTCGTGTTACGAAGCAAGGACCCATGAAAGGTGCTCTGCTACCCTCTAAGCATGGAGCCGCAATGTGGTCCTGCTGAACTATCCCGTGTGTGGGGTGCGAGTGTTGGAGTGTGGAAAGGAGCTCCCAACTTACCTAGGTGGTGGGGCACTACACCTAAGGAGAAGGTGCAGTACCTCTGTGGCGACTGAGCCTCAGGGGCGCCACATAAGCATCGCTGGTACGTGACATGTTCCCCCTATACATCCCTATCTCTTATATTAGTCAACTTAGTTAGTTCCCCCCATTCAGGTAGTAGTGCAGATTGTGTATGCCTATGTATATTGTGTATTCCTATGGACACAGCACTGATTCCATGTATCTGTCTTGTATTGTAGTTTCACCATCTGTATACTTACGTTCAATAAACCACAGATTCAACTACAGTCTCCCTTATTGGACCCCGGTATAGCGGTTTAGCTGCTTGTTAAGCTATATGAATCCCGTTCATTTAGCTGAAGACAGGACAGTGAAACAGCGGCTCTCCAGCTAGTGGAAATACAGAGAGAAGAGTTTTCCATCTTGCAGGACCGCAGGGAAACAGCAGCTCTCCAGCTAGTGGGAATACAGAGAGAAGAGCTTTCCATCTTGCAGGACCGCAGTAAAACAGCAGCTATCCAGCTAGTGGAACTCAGAGATAGAAGAGCCTTCACCCAGCTTGCAGGAACTAGTAAACTGCAGAAATCCATCTCGTGAGATTCAAGTCACCGGCTACACAGAGACTAATACAGCTACAGCAATCTCTGCACAGCCAAACATCCCCCTAAAGACACCATGTCCCACAAATCACGTAGGACAAAATCTGCTACATCCTTCTCCTCAAAGACTGTATCTATCAGCAGCGCGGTCGCCATTGCCCGCGCAAATGCGGAAGCCGCCAAAATGCGAGCACGCTATGCTGAAGAAGAGATGCAACTTAAATTAGAGAAAGCACGCCTAGAAGACCAAGAGAGAAAGTCACGCATACAGTTACGCTTAGAGAGAGATGAGTAAGAGAGAAAAATGCAGTTAGAGAAGGCACGTGTGGATGCCGCCTTAGAGAGCCTAGCAGTAAAAAGAGAGGCTGCTGCGGCACTAGCTGAGGCAGAATCACTAGAAGCCGCGCACAACCCTGAGCTGCATAGCCGTAGCAGTGCGTCAAGTCTGAAGTTGCCATTGCAAGATTCACCACAACGAACATCTCAATGTGTTAATGAACTTCCTGATCCAAACTATAACCAAGAACATGACACATCCAGTGAAACGAGTGAGAGTCATCATGAGGCTCAGCTCCAGGAAAACGTGGAGCAAAGCTACTCTGCTGTCTACCTTGCCCCTCAGCAGGTAACCAATGTGAATCACCCTGCTGACACACTGCTCGTTAGACCGAAGCAATATGACACCGGCTGGCGGCACCCTGAGGATACTAACAGGTTCACGCACCTCACATCACTATCAGGGTGACCCATCACCAGTATACTCTGCTGCCAACCGGTTCACATCAGAACTTGCTAGGATCTTCACACGACGTGATCTGGTTACTAAGGGACTCATGAAATTCACGCTGAAGGTTACAGAGCTTGGAAAGCTTCCTTCCAAAATGTTACTAGAGATTTGGGGTTGCAACACAGGGAAGAGATAGACCTCCTATTCAAATACCTGGGAGAAGAGTCAGTCAAACACGCAGTAAGGATCAGATCAGAGACATTAATATAAACCACCCTCAAATTGGCCTTAAAGAGATCTGGAAGAGGCTAGATGAGTGTTACGGCTCTGCAGAGGTAATAGAGAGAGCCTAGTTCAAAAGAACACAGTGTTTCATTCCCTCCCTTCTCCATTTTTGTAGACTTTGTACATGAACAAGCGACAATCAGAAATGATCCCAGCTTTGACTTTGCAATGTCATATGCCGCACCTCCACCAGCTGCAAACCCACGCAGAACATCTGTGGCAGTGCACAAGACTAATGTTTCTTCTCCAAGTTCCAATTACAGGTCTGCTGGCCGCTCTCAATCAGAGACAAAGGTACAAGAACCTGACAAGCAGTGCCCGCTCCATCAGAAGCCTAATCCTCTCCTGAAATGCAGAGCCTTCAGAGGAAAATCTATGCCGGATCGCAGAAGCTTCCTGAAAGAGAACGGTATCTGCTACAAGTGCTGCTCATCCACCACTCATCTCGCCAAGGATTGTAAGGTCAGTGTAAAATGCACAGAATGTGGTACCACAGATCACAACACTGCCCTACACCCTGGCCCAGCTCCATGGAGTGCACAGAACATGCCAGCTGATAGCGAGCATGGTGGGGAGGAAAGGAGCGCACTGATGCAGCTATGCCAGAGATCACTTCACAATGTACTGAAATCTGTAAAGGGACAATAGACAGTAGGTCTTGTTCAAAAATATGCCTCGTCAGAGTGTACCCAAAGGGCCATAGAGACAAAGCTGTGAGACTGTATGCTATCTTGGATGATCAAAGTAATCGATCCCTGGCTAGATCAACATTCTTTGACCTATTCAACATTAAACAACCAAGCACTCCTTACTCATTAAAGACATGTGTGTTAGCGTGGCTGGTCTGGAGCCAGAATCTCCAGGAGTGGACCCTCTGGCCGTGGCACCGAGGGGCCCCGGGCGAGCTGCCAGGTGGAACCGACCCCTATACAGGGACCGTTAGGAGCAGGCCCACCCAAGGGTTCGAGTACCACGGTAGCCGGTACCGAGAGGGGCGGGTCAGGTTGGACTGGAGTAGGAGTGTGGGACAGAAGTGTAGATGGTAAAACAGAGTTGGAACACAGGAGACAGGAGTGGAGTAAGACTGTAGACTGGAACGTGGAGGGACTGAAGTGTAGATGACAGGACAGAGCTGGAACACAGGAGACAGAAATGGAGTAAGACAGAAGACTGGAACGTGGAGGGATGAAGTGTAGATGACAGGATGGAGCTGGAACACTGGAGACAGGAATGGGGTAAGACAGTAGACTGGAACGTGGAGGGATGGCTGGAGCAGGAACCGAGGAGACAGGATTAGAGGAGGACGGAAGGACTGGAGCAGGATGGAACAGGAACACCGGAGGCAGGACTGGAGTAGGACGGCAGGACTGGAGCAGGATGGAACAGGAACACCGGAGGCAGGACTGGAGTAGGACGGCAGGGCTGGAGCAGGATGGAACAGGAACACCGGAGACAGGACTGGAGTACAGCGGGGGACACTGATAGCAGGACTGCGAGGCTGCTGCAGGGAGAACACGAAAACAGGATTGTGAGACTGCAGAGAGCACACGAAGAAGCGAGGCCCAGTGTGCTAGGAAACACAACGATCAGGCTCCTCCCTCAGGGGGAAGCGGCCTGATATGCCCCTGTCTGGTCTGCCATTGGTCAGGGTGTGCTTCCGGGTCAGGGCATAGCCGGAGCACAACAAGCAGAAGGGAGGCGCGGCCGCGGCCTATGGCGCATGCGCATTGCATGCAGAGATGCCGTTGGCCACGCGCCTGTCAGAGGTGACCGCCGTGGCTGTCGTACGGCGAGGGGCTGCGGCGTGGGAGCGATGGCCGGGTGATTATGCAGAGACGGCGTGACAATGTGCAGGTACTGTGACAACAGTGGGCAGGAAAGCCACTGACTACCACCAAATTGAGTCCTTCGATGGAAAATTCTGCCTGCCACTACCTACAATCATCGAATGTAATTAGATCCCAGACAACAGATCTGAAATCCCTACACCAGATGTGGCAATCCATCATGCTCACTTGAAACGCATAGCACACCTTGTACCGGAGCTCGACCATCAGGCACAGATAATACTGCTGTTGGGAAGAGATATCCTATAGGTTCACAAAGTGAGAAGTCATATCAATGGACTCAACAATGCTCCCTATGCCCAAAAGCTAGACCTAGGATCAGGGCCACCATCAGGGCATTATTGCCCTTACTACTGTATGGGGCCCCATGAACAGTAGCAAAAAGAGGGGCCCGGATACACTGGCAGACCGGGCCCTCCTCTCTTGATACTGCTGTTTGGGCTACAGGCGCAAAAGTTCATGGCCGCTGCAAGCCAGATACCTAACAACACTGCGGTGATTTAAAGATACACCTACAGTGTTGTTAGTGAATGCAGTGGCCAGAAATCAGTGCTGTACCTTTAAAGCAGAAGCAGGACCAAGTGCATCATGGTCCTGACACAGGTCATGTGACACACTGCGCACTCTTCTTCAGCAGCAACATCTAACATTTCTGGGAGACAGAAGCTGAAATCGGCAGAGGAGGTGGGCAGTGTGTGAGGACTTGCAGGAAGTTGCAGAGGGGTGTGAGGTGAGGAGATGGAGGCTGCTGAGGAGATGGAGGCTGTTGAGGTGTGGAGAAGGAGGCTGCTGAGGAGATGGGAGGCTGCTGAGGTGTGGAGATGGGAGGCTGCTGAGGAGAGGAGATGGGAAGCTGCTGAGGTGAGATGGGAGGCTGCTGAGGAGATGGGAGACTGCTGAGGTGTGGAGATAGAGGCTGCTGAGGTGTGGAGATGGGAGGCTGCTGAGGTGTGGAGATGGAGGCTGCTGAGGAGATGGGAGGCTGCTGAGGTGTGGAGATGGAGGCTGCTGAGGAGATGGGAGGCTGCTGAGGTGAGGAGATGGAGGCTGCTGAGGAGATGGGAGGCTGCTGAGGAGATGGGAGGCTGCTGAGGTGTGGAGATGGGAGGCTGCTGAGGAGATGGGAGGCTGCTGAGGTGTGGAGATGGGAGGCTGCTGAGGAGAGGAGATGGGAGGCTGCTGAGGTGTGGAGATGGAGGCTGCTGAGGAGATGGGAGGCTGCTGAGGTGAGAAGATGGAGGCTGCTGAGGAGATGGGAGGCTGCTGAGGTGAGGAGATGGAGGCTGCTGAGGAGATGGGAGGCTGCTGAGGAGATGGGAGGCTGCTGAGGAGATGGGAGGCTGCTGAGGTGTGGAGATGGGAGGCTGCTGAGGAGATGGGAGGCTGCTGAGGAGATGGGAGGCTGCTGAGGTGTGGAGATGGGAGGCTGCTGAGGAGAGGAGATGGGAGGCTGCTGAGGTGAGATGGGAGGCTGCTGAGGTGAGATGGGAGGCTGCTGAGGTGAGATGGGAGGCTGCTGAGGAGATGGGAGGCTGTTGAGGTGTGGAGATGGGAGACTGCTGAGGTGTGGAGATGGAGGCTGCTGAGGTGTGGAGATGGGAGGCTGCTGAGGAGATGGAGGCTGCTGAGGTGTGGAGATGGAGGCTGCTGAGGAGATGGGAGGCTGCTGAGGTGGGGAGATGGAGGCTGCTGAGGAGATCGGAGGCTGCTGAGGTGAGGAGATGGAGGCTGCTGAGGAGATAGGAGGCTGCTGAGGTGTGGAGATGGGAGGCTGCTGAGGAGAGGAGATGGAGGCTGCTGAAGTGTGGAGATGGGAGGCTGCTGAGGAGATGGGAGGCTGCTGAGGTGTGGAGATGGGAGGCTGCTGAGGAGAGGAGATGGGAGGCTGCTGAGGAGAGGAGATGGGAGGCTGCTGAGGAGATGGGAGGCTGCTGAGGAGATGGGAGGCTGCTAAGGAGATGGGAGGCAGGTGTGGAGATGGGAGACTGCTGAGGTGTGGAGATGGGAGACTGCTGAGGTGTGGAGATGGGAGGCTGCTGAGGTGAGGAGATGGGAGGCTGCTGAGGAGAGGGAGGCTGCTGAGCAGATGGAGGCTGCTGAGCTGTGGAGATGGAGGCTGCTGAGGAGATGGGAGGCTGCTGAGGTGAGGAGATGGAGGCTGCTGAGGAGATGGGAGGCTGCTGAGGTGAGGAGATGGAGGCTGCTGAGGAGATGGGAGGCTGCTGAGGAGAGGAGATGTGAGGCTGCTGAGGTGAGATGGGAGGCTGCTGAGGTGAGATGGGAGACTGCTGAGGTGTGGAGATGGAGGCTGCTGAGTTGTGGAGATGGGAGGCTGCTGTGGAGATGGGAGGCTGCTGAGGAGATGGGAGACTGCTGAAGTGTGGAGATGGGAGGCTGCTGAAGTGTGGAGATGGGAGACTGCTGAAGTGTGGAGATGGGAGGGTGCTGAGGTGTGGAGATGGGAGGCTGCTGAGGTGTGGAGATGGGAGGCTGCTGAGGTGTGGAGATGGGAGGCTGCTGAGGTGTGGAGATGGGAGGCTGCTGAGATGAGGAGATGGGAGGCTGCTGAGGAGATAGGAGGCTGCTGAGGTGAGGAGATGGGAGGCTGCTGAAACGACCAAAAAAATTCTAGAATTCCACTTTTTTCAATTTCACCACACTTTGAATTTTTTTCCCATTTTCCAGTACGCTATTTGATAAAGCCAGTCATGTCATTCAAAAGTACAACTCGTCCTGCTAAAAACAAGCCCTCACACGGCCATATTGATGGAAAAATAAAAAGTGGGTATATATGACTGGGAAACATCTTTATTTGAGAAATTGTTCTACGCTCGCACTGCAGTGCATGGACTGGGCGCCGATCTCCTGGCCTGCATCCTCATACATGCTGTGAAGCTGCTGAGTTCTAGTCAGGAGACCCGCGGCCCGTCCATGCACTGTGGTCCGAGCGCAGATCGATATCCACCGACAGCTTCATACATGTACAGAAAACAATACAATAATCTACAATCAGAAATACAGATTATAAAAAAAAGTCACAATCTGGTTTCAATTATTTTTAAAAAAAGTATGTGACTCATTTCCTTAAAGAAAAATAAAAATATACCTAAACAGAGTATTGGGTATTTTAACAAATGATTAATAAGTTACAGTAGAGTAGAGCTCATCCAAAAGAGTCTACCTTGTTGTGGTGGTGGCTTAAAATTCTTTTGGCCAGAACAAAAGCTGCTGGCTATATGTATGATCTGGGAAATGTTAATGTGTGATTGGTGAGGACGTGATGCAGAAGTGGAGTTTTTCCAAGAGTGGGTAGTGGGACTCTGGAAGATTTGAGGGGTGGAGGCACGGCTGGGGTGGAGCCTGGACGGAGTCTCAAGGGGGCCCAAACATTTTTACAGTATGGGGCCCTGAAATTCCTAATGGCAGCCCTGCCTAGGATGGGTCATAATAGGAAACGTATGCTTGGGACACATGCACGCCCCATCTTCCATGACAAGTATGCTAACAAATACATTGGAGAAAGGACGCCCATGTCTGTTTCAACCTTGCAACAACGAGTTCCATGTCAAGGAACTACCACACAGCATCCAACTGCCCAATCATTTAATAGACTTTACTCATGACAGCAGTATGGTGTCAGGAAGCTATGAGGATCAGTTGGGGTGCACAGTCTTCCAGAGAACTAAGCAAGACAACCAAGTAGCAATGTCAGTAGAGGATAAGCTGTTCTTAGAGGTAATGGACAAGGGGCTCGTAAAAGATGAGACCAACAGCTGGGTCGCATCTCTTCCCTTCAGAACCCATATACCACATCTACCAAACAACAGAGATCAGGCATTCAAACGTTTCTCCTCTCTCAAACATAATCTGCAAAAGAAGCCAGAGATGAGAGATCACTTCTTCTCCATCATGCCAAAGATTTTTGAGAACTGCCATGCAGAACTAGCTCCCACTCTCAAAGACTCTGAAGAATGCTGGTTCCTACCCATGTATGGAGTATACCACCCTAAGAAACCGGGCCAGATTAGAGTGGTGTTCGACTCCAGTGCTAAGTTTGATGATGTCTCTCTGAATGATGTTCTACTGACAGTACCAGACCTCAATAACAAACTGCTGGGAGTACTTATGCGCTTCTGCAAGGATTCCATTGCCTTCATCGCTGACATCCAGCAAATGTTCCATTGTTTCCTTGTGAGAGAGAGAGACCGGAACTTCCTAAGATTCTTCTGGTACAGAGACAATGATCCTACTAAAGAAGTCACAGAATACCACATAAGAGTGCACATCTTTGGCAATAGCCCTTCTCCTGCAGTCGCCATCTATGGACTCAAAAGGTCAGCTCTAGAAGGAGAAACAGAATACGGATCAGATGTCAGACAATTCATAGAAAAAGACTTTTATGTTGATGACTGTCTGAAAGCCATGCCTTCAAATGAGACTGCCATCAGTCTTCTCATGAGAGCCCAAGAGGTGCTTGCTTGCTCCAACCTCAGGCTTCACAAAATAGTCTCAAACAGCCAAGAACTCATGAAGGCATTCCTTGCACAAGACTTGTGTAACGGTCTCAGAGACCTGGACCCGGGGTCAGACCCCACACCAATGCAACGCAGCCTCGGGCTTCTCTGGAATCTACAATCAGACACTTTCACCTTTCAGGTCAGCCAGAAATAAAAGTCTTTCACACGCAGAGGTATCCTGTCTACCATCAACAGCCTGTACGATCCCTTAGGTTTTGCAGCTCCTGTTACCATACAAGGCAAAGTCATACTAAGAGACTTAACTAAGGAGACTTCTGACTAGGATGCACCTCTGCCACCTGACAAGAGAATCCAGTGGGAAGTGTGGAAGAACTCTTTAGCAGCTCTCTCCAACCTGAATGTGTTATGGAAATATATATGTATTTCATATAGATCTCACTTGCCTGCTACAGGCTATATACTCATGTACTCTTATATGGGCTATATACTGCTATATACTCATATATACTGCACACAGATACATATTCACAGTTTGAACCTTGTAACTAGTTGGTGGAAATAACCTGCTACCCAGTCATCTCATTGTCTTGTGATTTGAGAAATATCTAGCAGACATAGGGAATGAGGAACTTAGGCCAGGTAGTCCGGCCGATATTGGAGACTTGCTGACAAGTGCAAGACTCCGGACAGTAAATCATGTGGTGTCTAAATAACCCCAGGTCGGACACCCATATATGTTCATGCATTTAAACTGACCAATTAGCTAAGAAGTAAAGCCTTTATGTTAATGAGTAACCACTCCTTTATACGAACTGATAAAAGACCATGTATGAATAAAGTTTCCAGAGTTCTGCTGGAATGAGTTGTTGCTAACTAAGTGTAGCTTCCTCTTTTCCTTTGAGTGCTCAATAAGACTCTGTCTAATCAGATCAGGCCACAGTATGCACAGGGGTAAATCTACCCAAATCAAAAATAAATCCACATCAAATGTGCCAAGGCCATACACCCCTATGCCATCTACAGAGATCCAGAGCCAAAGACTGCATGTTTTTACAGATGCTTCTGTCAAAGCAATTGCTGCTGTTGCCTATCTCAAAACTGTGGACTCCAAATGTCAGAGCCACATTGGATTCGTTATGAGGAAGGCCAAACTTGCTCCACAACCAGAGCTCACCATGCCGAGGTTAGAACTTTGTGCTGCAGTCTTAGCCGTCGAGTTAGCAGAGTTCATCGCATCCGAGATGGACATTGACCTGACACAAGCCAAGTTCTACTCAGACAGCAAACTAGTCCTGAGATACATCCATCATCCAAAACAGTGGCATTATATCCCCACGGATCAAAACCATGCAGATCATGCAACTAGAACAGTTGACGCAAGTCGACTAGAGAACATAACATGGCTCTCAGGACCACAACCATTGTACACTGAGGAACGTTGTCCAGACACCTTTGAACTTGTGAGAGAGGACTCAGGTGCTGAAATCCCCCCTCAGGTGTCTACACTTCATACAAAGATTCCAGCTACTCTTCTAACTCAGAAAACAGGACTATACAGTGCCCCTCCAGGAGGATTTGATGCTAAGGACCTCTACAAGCGCCAATGGAGGCAGGTACAAAGTCTTGCCATTGCATTCTGGGACAGGTGGCGCAAACGACACTTGTCTACCCTGCAGCCACAGAGGAAGTGGCAATCTACCAGGCCTAATCTTAGGATGGAGATGGACCTAAGACATTCTCCAGACCAGTGACTGAGCTGGTTCTGTTGTTATCTTCGGAGGATAAGAATGGTGGCATAAGAATGATGGCATCTGTTCAATGCCAGACGGGTAGTGTTCTGTCTCTGACATAATTAATGACTCTTAACTGTTTATTCTCATAACATAAATTCAGTTATAATGCTCAGCTTGCCATATATTTTAATGTTTATTGTTTCCAGTTCCATCTAGTGGCCAAAAGCAATAACTACAGTGTTAGTTTCATTTTCATTCCTGATTTTCCCTCCAATCCACAATGTATCCTGGGTAAGTTTGCAAGTACCGTGGTCTATCCTGGCCCCCTTTTTCTCTTCAGTCTGCCATTTTCCATCAAGTCTGCATATTGGATGCACCTCATCCTTCTACTCCCCCTGCGTTAGCATTGCTGGTACGTGACATGTTCCCTCTATACATCCCTATCTCTTATATTAGTCAGCTTAGTTAGTTCTCCCCGTTCAGCTAGTAGTTGAGATTGTGTATGCCTATGTGTGGCGCCCCCAGGAGTATGGCCGCCACAGTGGCTTTGCCTTCCTCCAGGGAGGGTAATGCCAGGCTTGGAAGCAGTGAAGTTTCTCTCTCGCAGTTAACCTATACATGCAACACAGTGCCACTCCAGGCCAGCAGGGGGGACTCTGAACCAGAATTGAAGGGAGGAGTGCTCTCTGAGGGCCAAGAGGAAGGAGTAGTCAGTTAGTGTGAGGAGGGTGAAGTGTGCAGACGTGAGGGAGAAGCGCGGAGACGAAAGGCTCATTTCCAGTGAGAGCGCATGAACTGGAGCCTGGTCTCCACGGTTGTACAGATACTAATGGTCCCGCAACAGACACCAGAAGAGTGTGTCCATGCCAACTTTTGTTTTCTGAAAGATCTTGCTTGCACGATTAATATGGTATAACACATCATACCAGGCAACAATGCAAATGATGAACAGACCAGAAGAAATTTCATTCGCAAGGCTCTTGGCCTCTGCAGCTTTTACATCATCTTTTTTTGATGCAGCATAGACAAGGTCTTCAAGCGCAGAACAAACTTCCCCTAAGCTGTAGAGAAGAACCTTTACACTGTCAATCCGACATTCCCAGCAAGTATCAGAGAGTGGTTTGAGGGTGTTAGGTGTCAAATTTCTGTCACTGCACAGCAAGAATCCCGAGCCTTACTTCCAGCGGTCTCCCATTCCTCTCCAGCCGCAGAGGAGGATGCTCAGCAAACTCGTCGGTCCAGGCGCTCTGCCCAGACCATCTCCGTGGGTTTGCTTGCTGCTGCCACCTCTGGCGCAGCTATGACAATACATGCTGCTCAGCAGCGAGATTCTCCAGGGACTAAGTCCCCATGTCGGGCCACTGAGCATGCCCGTGGAGTGATCTCCCATTGGAGATCGAAGGTCACGTGCTCAGGTCCTGCTCCTGTTCGGATTGGCCCATCCGAGAAGCCAGGACGGTCCCAGACGCTCGCGGCTATAAAAGGTTCGCATGGCTGCTCATTTTGAATGTCCTTAATCAGGTAGTGATCTTTATTTTTTTTAATTTTGTATTCTTCTCACATGTTCATTCATTGTGGCAACATATTTAGCTAAAAATTCCACTTGACCAAGAAAATTACCATTATTTGGATGGTATAAGTTATGTCATTCCTCGAAGAGCAAAGTGCCATTCAGCTAGGTAACATATGAAGTGAATTACTCTGCCGAGGATTGATCTCCAGTACATTGTCTCCATTTCAATTTGATGCATATTGGCACTATCAACTGTTTTTTGTTCACAAATGCCTCTTTTCAGGTAATGCCAGTCCTGCATACACTGCTCATGTGCAGCTGAGTGCTCATGTCCTTTAAGATGACTATGTATATTCTTCCAATTGTTAAAGCCATCTTTGGAGATCGCAATGTCCCGTTTTCCAAAAAGAGTGCAGCAGAAACAAAATACTTTGTCCACCTGTTCAGAATATACCAGACAAGTGTGTAAAATTTTATCTCCATTACCCATTTTGATAAAATAGTTTTCAGATGTGAAACATCCTGGGAATTTTGACTTCTCCTGTGGGAATATCATTTTCATATTTTGCTTAGGTCCCCATTTCACCATCTCACATCTTTGGGTATTAAATATTGTTACTGGCCATAATGCTGAATCATCTGATAACCTTTCAGGAACATCCACGGTCTCCTCAGTTAAATCGAAACTCAGGAACACAGCAACATCTGTTGTTTCAACACCTTCTTCATATGTGGTTGACTGTACATGCTATCTTGCTTCTTTTGTTTCCATGTGCTGGGCAGCTACCTCAGAAACAATTGATGGTGGTTAGGCCGGTTTCACATTAGCGCATTTTATGCGCGCGCACGGCCGGGGGTAGCTCCGCCCCCGATCCGGCTCTCTGCCCGGCGTGCCCGCCCCTTCCTTGTAGCGCCGCCTCCTAGCGGACAGCGGCGCCTGCGATCGGCGCACCCTATCTTTAGCATAGGGTGCGCCGATCGTGCGCAGGTCGTGCGCTAGTTGCGCTTTGACCTGCGCTGCGCACTTTTGACGGTGCGCCGTGCGCGCCAAAATCGAACTTTTCGGATTTTGGCGCGCACGGCGCACCGTCATAAGTGCGCAGCGCAGGTCAAAGCGCAACTAGCGCACGGCCTGCGCACGATCGGCGCACCCTATGCTAAAGATAGGGTGCGCCGATCGCAGGCGCCGCCGTCCGCTAGGAGGCGGCGCTACAAGGAAGGGGCGGGCACGCCGGGCAGAGAGCCGGATCAGGGGCGGAGCTACCCCTGGCCGTGCGCGCGCAGAAAATGCGCTAATGTGAAACCGGCCTTATTCAGTGAAATCACCAGAACTTGAGCTTTCTCCTTGGCTGGATTCTTCCCACCCTCTAAAGAATATTGTTAACTTCAGATAAGAGATCAGAGTCTTGCTTTTTTCTTCTGCTCTTTTTCATTTTTGAGAACTACTGAAGTAGGAGTGCATCCTATTGGAAAACTTGGGACTTTTCTTCCTTGTTCACAACAATAAATTGCAGAAAATGAATGATATGGCTGATATACATATATACACTATATATAATGTACACTGCTCAAAAAAATAAAGGGAACACTAAAATACCACATCCTAGATATCTCTGAATGAAATATTCCAGTTGCAAATTTTTATTCATTGCATAGTGAAATGTGTTCAGAACAATAAAACATAACAATTATCAATGAAAATGAATATCACATAGAGGTCTGGATTTGGAATGATACTCAAAATCAAAGTGGAAAATCAAATTACAGGCTGATCCAACTTCAGTGGAAATGCCTTATGACAAGGAAAAGATGCTCAGTAGTGTGTGTGGCCTCCACGTGCCTGTATGACCTCTCTGCAATGTCTGGGCATGCTCCTGATGAGGCGGCGGATGGTCTCCTGAGAGATCTCCTTCCAGACCTTGACTAAAGCATCCGCCAACTCCTGGACAGTCTGTGGTGCAATGTGACGTTGGTGGATGGAGCGAGACATGATGTCCTAAATGTGCTCAATCGGATTCAGGTCTGGGGAACGGGCAGGCCAGTCCATAACTTCAATGCCTTCATCTTGCTGGAACTGCTGACACACTCCAGCCACATGAGGTCTGGCATTGTCCTGCATTAGGAGGAACCCAGGGCCAACCGCACCAGCATATGGTCTCACAAGGGGTCTGAGGATCTCATCTCGGTACCTAATGGCAGTCAGGCTACCTCTGGAGAGCACATGGAGGGCTGTGCGGCCCTCCATAGAAATGCCACCCCACACCATTACTGACCCACTGCCAAACCGGTCATGCTGAAGGATGTTGCAGGCTGCAGATCACTCTCCATGGCGTCTCCAGACTCTGTCACATGTGCTCAGTGTGAAACTGCTTTCATCTGTGAAGAGCACAGGGCGCCAGTGGCAAATTTGCCAATCCTGATGTTCTGTGGCAAATGCCAAGCGTCCTGCATGGTATTGGACTGTGAGCACAACCCCCATCTGTGGACGTCGGGCCTTCAGACCATCTTCATGGAGTCGGTTTCTAACCGGTTATGCAAACACATGCACATTTGTGGTCTGCTGGAGGTCATTTTGCAGGGCTCTGGCAGTACTCCTCCTATTCTTCCTTGCACAAAGGCGAAGGTAGCGATCCTGCTGATGGGTTGTTGCCCTCCTACGGCCCCCTCCATGTCTCCTGGTGTACCGGCCTGTCTCCTGTTAGCACCTCCAGCCTCTGGACACTACGCTGACAGACAGCAAACATTCTTGCCACAGCTCACATTGTGCCATCCAGGATGAGCTGCACTACCTGAGCCACTTGTGTGGGATGTAGACTCCGTCTCATGCTACCACGAGTGTGAAAGCACAACCAACATTCAAAAGTGACCAAAACACCAGCCATAAACCATTGGTCTGTCTGAGATGTGGTCTGTGGTCACCACCTGCAGAACCACTCCTTTATTGAGTGTGTCTTGATAACTGACAATAATTTCCATCTGTTGTCTATTCCATTTGCACAGCAGCATGTGAAATTGAGTGTCAATCAGTGTTGCTTCCTAAGTAGACAGTTTGATTTCACAGAAGTTTGATTTAATTGGAGTTATATTCTGTTGTTTAAGTGTTCCCTTTATTTTTTTGAGCAGTGTATATAAAAACTATTTTTTTATTTATTTGTAAGGGCCTCAGATTAGCTTAAAGGGAATCTGTCACCTTTGTGTCATATATGATCTATTAATATGGGATACAGGTAATATAAATGTTACACTAGTCCTACCTGTATGCTTCATTAATGGTCTTGTTGAGAAATGTTATATTCTGTCTTTATGCTAATGATTTCTTCCAGGCTCCGGGGCATGCGGTTCCTGCAAGAAATCCCTGCCTCCTCTCCTCATTGTAATACTTACCCCCTCCCATGTACATCAGATATGGCCCCAGAAAACTGCACTCCCTCAGAAATACGTACCTCATCCTATCTTCTATGGGCACTGCATTCAGAAATCTTCTGCACAGGCGCCGGTGAGTCACTGTGACATACAATGTGCATGCCGATGTACACATGGTTCCTAGAGATGTCTATGCAGGGCAATCGGGAAGAGCCAGGCAAAGCACCAGAATTGGCTCAGCTAATGTGATGTGTCACTTCTGGGTCGGCTGCTGGCTGGTAATATTAGGCTGCAAATGGCCCAATAACCAGGGACCTTCCCAGCCTGATAATTTAAGTCTGAAGCTGTCTGCTTTACCTTGGCTGGTTGTCAAAAACAAGGGGGACCCCACGTTGTTTTTTTCATTCATTAGCTTAATACATGGCCAGTAACAAACACACACAAGGCAATAATTAAAAATTTATACTACTCAATGTGAGGCAGCAACTTAAGTCATATGTGAGGGTCGCTATGTGTCCCCCAGAATGCGCTCAGAAGCGTATTAGATCTGCTGGAGTGCCCTGTCGTCGCAGCAGTGTGCCTGTGACTCGCAGGGCAGAATAAAAGTGAGTTTGAGCCTGGTCAAGTTATTTGGATCAAGGAGTTTATTCAGGAAAACCCGGTATGGGCTTTTATTTTTGAAACGGACTGCAGGAAGGTAGTGGGGTCCGGTCCGTTTCCTCCAGCCCAAGTCTTATAAGTGGCCTATGGCCACAGATTGGAAAAAGGAAAAAAAAACCCTGCAGAAAGAGTTTTGGGTGTGTCAGTTCTGACTTGCATAGAGACAGAGCAGTGGTCTGCAGAGCTCCCTGTGTGAGGCAACACAGGGCCAAGCTGAGCCAAGGTCTGGCACCCCTTTCATACCCGGGCAACGCGGTCGCTCATGGCAACTGGCCACGGACTGTTTTGTTGCTTCCTGGCTGTGATCCAGAAGATACAGCGTGCTGTGCACTGAGTGAGTTTTGTTGGACATTAAAACCCTTTTTGTTTTTGAACTTGCTAGGATCAATGCCTCATAACTGCACAGCGTGGACACCGCTGCTTTACATCACATTAATTCCACAGCACTATACAGTCTTTATCACCACTGTCCTCACTGGGGCTCACAATCTAGATTCCCTATCAATATGTCTTTGGAGTGTGGGAGGAAACAGGAGAACCCGGAGGAAACCCACACAAACACAAGGACTCCTTGCAGTTATTGTCCTCGGTTGGATTTGAACGCAGGACTCCAACGCTGCAAAACAACAGTGCTCACCACTGAGCCACTGTGCTGCCTTATCTAACAGATACCTACCTATCTATGTATCTGTGGCGCCCCTGAGGCTCAGTTGCCACAGAGGTACTACACCTCCTCCTGAGGTGTGGTATCTCACCATCCAGGTAAGGTGGAGACTCCTGACCACACTCCAACATCTGCACCCCACACCACAAAGTAGTGTAGCAAAGCACCTTTGGCGGCTCCGTGCTTGGAGTATAGCAAAGCACCCATTGGTGGCTCCCTGCTTGGAACACAAAACGTGCAGGGAGGTGGGTGGAGTTAGATTACATTACAAGGAGCGGGAAGAATTTAGGACAACAGTTAGTTAATTAGTTGGTTGGAGAGCTGGAGAGAAGAAGATCCCCAGAGAGAGGGATAGATGGATGGAAGTGCTGCAGCAGATCCCAGTGACCTGGGTCTGATGGCACGGGAAAGAGAGAGAGAGAGCAACAAAGACTGAAAGCCTGATTCTCCATAGAAAGAAAGAATTAGTACGGAACGTGAGGAGTAAAAGAGAACAGAGGACGTGGGTTAGAAGAGAACCCTTCCTAGAAGTTCTAAGCGCAAGCCCAGGGCCCGGTCCCGGAGGTTGTATGGATACTAATGGTCCTGCAGCAGACACCGGAGGAATACAAGTAGTGACCACTTTATTCCCACACAAGTCTTGGGGGCACAACAGCAACATATTAGTGAGCCGGGACTTAGTAGCAAGAAGTCCCCGAAGCAGGCTACAGCTGTCTGCCGTACAAGTAGAGTTCATAAGAACATCAGACAGGAGGAACTCCAGTGTAACTCAGTACTAGGAGTACTTCACTCAAAGGCGCTATAAGAGGAGACGTTCAGAAAGGCACATGTTGGCAGAGTGTTGGAAAGGAGTATTCCATCTGGCCTGGAGGTTGACTGAGTCCCTGACCCGGAGGACACGGCACGGAGGCAGGCACCTGTTTGTACAACAGACTGTGAGTAAAGCTTTGGAACTACATGCCCTGGTGTCCTCCACTTATTCCTGCGCCAACCTGCCCAGCACTGCTACATCCTTTGCACCTGACACTACACCATCTACGTGTCACCTCACCTACTCTGCCCTGGGACTACAGCCCTGCCTGTGGAGGGCTATAACATCATTGCTGCACCACACCATCAGTCCCAGAGGATCTGCATGCAGCGTCGGCTTAACACCTCCCTTGCCGAACACCACAGGTGGCGTCACAAACTATTCATTTCCACTACAAAACACCATTCAATCTCCCCTTTTACTTGGGTGCCCAGGGCCATGGACCGGGTCACCGCTGCTGTGACAATTCCATCCGAGAGACCGGCCCGGTACCGAATACCCCACAGCCCTGGGAGGGCGACCCATATCTATCATCTACCTATCTATTATCTATCTCTCTTGCTTGCGTAACTATCTATCTATATCTTTGCACATCTTTAACATCTTAACATCTGTCATTTTTATTCTAGTATGTGTCACATGGACACCACATGGATGTTGCATGGACTGCACACTGATGATGCACATGTACACATAGATGCCACACAGGTACCACAAGTGTTTCACATGGACAAACAACCCTAAAATCAATCTGATCCTATCTAGGGGCCTCTAGACTAATCCAGATGACTTTCAGCTTCAATTCCTGATCTGAGTGTTGGTCTGAAAATGCAGCACTAAAAGCATACAGCTGCAAGTTTGGGTCATAAGACTCACAATCGAATCAGAAATTATTAACATAAAGCTGCAAAAATACGGACCCGTTCTGAATGCTAAAGTGGTGTTCTCAAGTTTAAAAGTTATCCTTTACTCAAGGGATAACTTTCCGATCGCTGGGGATCTTGCCACTGTGGCCTTGCACCGATTCCAAGAATCGGGACTTTAAAGAACTCTGGGATGAATGGAGTGGAGGTTGACAATGCGCACTAACTCTCCACTCAGTCTAATAGAAAATAATCCAAGCACTGTGCTTCAGCAATCTCTGGTGCTCCCATTAAGAATGAATGGACTGGTGGTGCACATGATCAATCTCTGCTCCATTCAGCTGGGGATCTGGAGCCCTGATTCTTGGGATTGATGGTGGCCACAGCAGTCGGACACCAAAGATCTGAAAATTATCTCGTGGATAAGTGATATCTTCTAATCTTGAGAATTCCCCTTGAACAGTGTTATCTGAGCTAAATATAATATTACATGGCAGCTTGGATTCACTAGAAATAATGAAATAAATGATACCTGCAGTCACTGATTATAATGCTGCACAGGATCCTGCTCTGAGGTGTGCACTGGGACCAGGAGTGATGACGTCACTGTGATCACTAGCTCCAGGACCACTGCGTTCTGTAATATGCTGCAGCAGTCGATGACTTGAGCAGGACGCTATCAGAAACACAGACGATGATACGTTGTACAAGTCACCTGACTGATGCAGCTTATGGGCTGGTTCACATTAGCGTATACCACGGCCGAGTGCTTTGCGATGGTTTAACGGATAGCACTCACCCTAAAGTTATACTGTGGGGCAATGCAGACCTGCATAAGAAGTCAATGGCAGCATGCAGCGAGTGCTCCAGAAATCAGACCATATGCACCTATACAAGGCTATGTTATCCGAGTGCAGTCAGATATACACACACAGAGACAATGGAGAAGATGGAAAAATTAAGCTAAGCTCTCTGTCTTCTCTGCATCTTATGAAAATCTGTTGGCGAAAATAGCACAAAATAGGGTCTTATCTGAGATACAGGTGGCCAATATATTATGATTGCACTCACCAGACGTAGCTGTAATAAAACATAAAAAAGATTCACTGCAGCAGATCCACTGGTCCAACAGGACCGGCCGTTAGATATCAAAGATGGGAGAAAGCGTGGCTACTGTTCTGCGCTGCTGAATCACTGCAAGTCCAGATGTATTAATAATTGTGGTTTTATTCAAAGCGTTTCAGAGTACAATAGACTCCTTCATCAGGAAATACCTCATCATACTAAAAGTGGACATGTGGCTTCGGCTCCATTTTGTCAGTGTAACAGCGTAGTGAGGCTGCTGCAAGTAGTCAAATAGTTAGCTACATGGTTTATTGTTACCTAGTTTAGATATGTAGGATCCTGTGTCAAGTCGACCTTCCAGCATCTAAATCTTTTGTGCTAATTGTGCGTTTCAGACTTCGGTCCACATTTCAGCATTAAATTCCTTTGTACTAATTGTACGTTTCAGACATCGGTCCACATTTCAGCATCTAAATCCTTTGTGCTAATTGTGTGGTCCAGACACCAGTCCACATTTCAGCATCTAAATCCTTTGTGCTAACTGTATGGTCAAGCCAGCAGTCCACATTTCCACATCTAAATTCTTTGTGCTAATTGTGTGTTCCAGAAACGAGTCCACATTTCAGCATCTGAATCCTTTGTGCTGATTCTGTTGTCCACCCACACTTTCTCATAACATAAATACTGATTGTTAATTTAGTGACAGATGACTGACGGGTATGGGCCTAGGGTTGTGAAATAGCTGGTTAAAAGAGGGGAATGGTACATGCAACATGATGGGTAAAAACCGTGGTCATGGAGGAGCGGTAATATTTATGGTGGTTGAAGTGTACGTGGGGCAGGTGGTAATGTTACTGAAAGCTCTACAACGCAAACACCAACTCATCCTATTCAAACCAACTGACAACTTCTGTTTCTTAATGGACTACTCGACTCCCTTTTTTGTCACCCGCATAGCGGTACACCTTGTAGATGAGGGTCAGTAATAGCATGTGCTCCAGTGGATGGCAAGCGCTGCATCAAGTGGCCTCTCCTCCTCCTCCATCTTAAAATTATATGCAGTACAGTCCTCAGAGGTGGTACCCCAATTACACTTGATTCCCCCAATGTCACAACTCTCCAACCGCCCAATTGACTGTGGGGAACCACAGGTGGGTGAGCTTGCAGAACTGTTTGCACATTCTATTCCATGGGCATCAGAGGTCTGCTCCAAAGATTCAAGAGGAGGAAAGCATCTACACCAGTGCTCAAAATTTTTTCAGTTTGGTCTGGGACCTGACAAAGTAGGATCCAAGATGAATCCAGACCCTCATCACCAAATGGTAACCCACAGGGGTGGAGGTGATCCTGAAGAGACTCAGATACCCAGATGGTAACTCTTAGGGCAAAGAGAACAATCAGGATGATGATGAAGTTGTAGAACCCACTTGGTGTTAACCCCGAGCCATGCAGCCGAGTAGCTCAGCAGAGGAATTTGGAGAAGGAACACAAAGAGGTTACGTTGCGGCTTCCTTCACAGACACGAAGTGATGCAATCACAACAAGCATTGCATCCTCAGCCACAACTCTGGCTTTGGCCATCAGTATTCTCAGGTCTGCAGTTTGCAGGGGCAGTTAGGGTTGCCTAGCCTGGGCCTTTTTTGAGACCACAAAGGATGACCCAACTCACGTTATTTGCCAACTTTGTAAAAAAAATGACTCACTATAGGCAAAAATTTCAATAACTTGACTACTGCATGCATGAACCAGCACATGCACGTTAGTATGGGAATCACTGAGCTAAAATGCGGCCTAGTAGATCTCACCTATCAATGGCCACCCCATCAACTGCATCTGCTGTTTTTCCTCCTCCGTCACTGTGGCAGGTGTTCTCACACAGGTCTATGGCTCCAGAACCTTCACTTGTTTACCCATTACAGTCAGGGTGAGTGAGAGCCTGTCAGCTGCTATGGAAGTGGAAGTGCTGTTTTTGACCAATCTCAGACACTGAGCACACCACATATTTCTCAATCCACCATAAGATCTCTGCCTGCACCTCACTCACAGTTCAGTGTCCCGTGTTCACCCTACTCCACCCTCTCTCAGCACAGCAGCCAGCCCTTGGTCCCACAGTTGTGGTCACGAAAAAGATTGTTTTCTCCTACACATGCCAAAGCTAAGAACTTGAACTTCACCATTTCCAATCTGTTGGCCATGGAAATGCTGCCTGTCTGTATGAGCGTCACCCATCCATCGGCGCTTCTAGCAAGTGAGCATTTCTGCTACACAGAGCGGGGCTGCAGCATAAGCGATCAGATCATCGCATCTTCTAGTCTCCCATGGGGGCTATTGAAGCAAATGAAAAGTTAAAAAAAGTTTTTAAAATTATTAAAAAAAAAAAATATAAAAGTTCAAATCATCCCCCCATTCAAAATAATAAAAAATACTGTACACATATTTGGTATCACAGCGTTCAGAATCGCCCAATCTATCAATATTTAAAAATAATAAATTCGATAGGTAAACATTGTAACGAGAAAAAATGCAAAACACTAGAATTAGGTTTTTTTGGTCACTACAACATTGCATTAAAATGCAATAAAAGGCGATCAAAACATTGTACTTACTCCCAAATGGTGTCAATAAAAACCTGAGTTCGGCACACAAAAAATAAGCCATCATCCAGCCTCAGATCACGAAAAATGGAGGCACTACGGGTCTCGAAAAATGATGAGGGTTTTTTTTTTTTTTTTCTACAAACTTTGGATTTTTTATTCACTGCTTAAATAGAAAAGAACCTATACATGTTTGGTTTCAGGAGAATCATAATGGCAGGTCAGTTTTAGCATTTAGTGAACATGGTAAGAAAACAAAAAACAATTGTAGAATTCCACTTTTTTGCAAATTCACCGCATTTTGAATATTTTTCCCTCTTTTTCAGTACACTATATGGCAAAACCAATGGTGTCGTCGTTCAAAAGTACAACTCATCTCACAAAATAACAAGCTCTCACTTGGCCATATTGACCAAAAAATAAGAAAGATATGGCTCTAGGAAGAAGGGGAGCAAAAAACAGAAACTCAAAAATAGAAAACCCAGGGTCGTGAAGGGGTTAAATTAATATAAAATGGAGATCACAGTCACACATCTCAATAGTTGTGGAAAGCTGTCCAGGCTGGGTTTGAGTAGTGGCCGTCTCCACTGATCCTGGAGCCAGGGAAGGTGTTGTGTGATAATAGTGCTAACCTGGTGGCTGCCCCACGCTGGGGCAACCTCATACACATGCCTTTCATGGCTCATATCCTCAATCTGGTGTTACAACAATTCCTCCGCCACCATCCTGGCCTTGGTGCGCTGCTGCAGAAAAAACGGTCGATGTGTGCTCACTTCTGCCTTTTGCACCCCACGGGTCATTGACTTGCATTGCTACAGAGGTCTTTTGGCTTACCAGTTAACCTGTTGATATGCGATGTGCTGACGCTATGGAATTTCACTCTTCACATGTTACACCTATTGTGGCAGCAATGATGAGCTTTGGTGCAGTATGTCATTTTGCATAGCATGGGCCGACACAGTACGGACGTGGTGCAAATCACGCTTGGAGAGTGGGCAGAGATAAAGGACCACTGCACCTTTCTGCACAGTTTCGAAATTACTATTAAGATGGTTAGCGTTGACAATGCTGTCATCAGCGTCACTATTCCAGTCATCTACATGCTGGAGAACCCTTGAACAGTCTGCGGGAGGAGGTGATGGTCCCAGAGGAAGAGGACAAAGCAGAGGAGGATGCAAAAAGGATAACAATATCTCTATGTTCCGGACTGTCATCACACAAGCGTGTCAATGGGAGTCTAGATTACAGTGATCAAAGGGGGTTCATAATACCAGAAAAACTGTTAGTGGAGGTGGAGGAGCCGAGGAACAAATGGAGCAGGACAAGAAGGAAGAGATGATGGGTGTGCAAAAGTCAGGAGATTAAGAGGATAATTATCTCCTCTCTGTTGTCCATGGTTGGTGGGAGGGGAAAGAGAAGCAAGCTTGAGTGTTACACCGCCACCAACACGACATGGACTTGGACCTCATGGAAGCGCATGACACATGAGCACTTTCTTGCTGTACTACAGTATCTGCAGCATGATGCCCATTAGATCTCCAGTACAAGAGTAAATTTTGCCAGATGCTTCTTCCCCCTGGAAATGGACACATGAGTATCAAAACACGCTTGTAGACAAACTTAAGAGTGGTTTTCCCCAAGACAGAAGTGAGGTGCACAGTGTGCATCACACTTCTAGACTTCCAACCCCGGGAGTCATCAATGCAAAATCTTAGTAGCAGCAGCATAAGTGGTAGAAGCAATTTCTGAGTCTTTCACACATTTTTTAGACCTGCCCATGCACTAGCAGAACAGTAAATACAGAGTGAACAACTGATGAGGATGGTGCAAGAGTATCTCAAGCTCAATTTCAATGCCATCAGGGGGTGATTTGGACCATTTTGCATTTTGGTCTTCAAAAATGGAAGAGTGACCTGAGCTTGTCTGTCATGCCTTGGAGGTTTTGTTATGCCCATTCTCTCATGATGCATCTTCAAAGCTGCTGGTGTTGTCCTAACAGATAAGCTCATTCCTTGAAAAGTGTAGATCGCCTAACTTCCAACAAGATGAGCAAGTCATGGATCTCAGAAGAGGCAATGAGGTAGTTTTTAGTGTGCTGCATTGATCTCGTGTTTTTGCAGTCTGTGACACCTTTGTTATGGCGTCTTTGCCTGCTGTTGCTACTGCTGCTGATGTTGCTAACAATTTTTTAAAATGTGGTATCACGAAGTTGGGTCTCGATCTGGTGGATTGCCTGTAGTGGAAAGTGTGTCAAACCACATTATACCATTTCTAAAGAAGGTCAATTGATGCCACTTTTCTTGGTGTCCCTAATTTTTGGAAGTGTTTGGACTCCAAGTTTGGTCACCTTCATGTGTGCTCCCTGTAGCCATAGGGCTCCCAGGCCAGCAGGCCTGCATTTACTTTCAGTCAACTACCTGTGTTACTATCCTAAATGTTTCTAACAATAGTAGTCTATGAAGCTGATATTTGTGCCACCTGACTGTGGCTGAGCAGAAAAGGAGTTTGAGCTGTTGTATAAAGCATCAGGGCTTCCAGCACAACAGGCCTACACAGGTCCCTCTCCCACATCTTAATTTGAACTTAAATTCAAAACTGTAAACACTGGGACAGATTCTGTCTCATGCATGGCCCATGGCTGTCTGCTGCTATCTTTTTGGAAATGGTTGGACTTCAAGTGGGGCCTTCTTCATGTGCGTTGCCTGTAGCAGTAGGGCTCCCAGAACGGCAGGCCTGCAATTACTTTCAGGGAACTACCTGCTTAACATTTTTAGGATGGAGTCAGGCACAACGTATAAAAATACGGACCGTATTTTACGGTCATAATACGCAGAAATGTTCCCTGAACAGTGATCCATATGTCATCCGTTGGCAAGGCGTGGCTGCATTTTTTTGTGCATGTAAGCACTCGTATGACATCCGTATTGCATCCGTATGCAAAGATTTTCTTGCCGGCTTGCAAAATGGACATATAATGGAGCCCAATGACAGGTTAAAACACAAACGAAAGAATAGATATAGACACATAAAATACATATATATACAGTGCCTTGTGAAAATATTCGGCCCCCTGGAACTTTTCAACCATTTCCCAAATATCATGCTTCAAACATAAAGATACCAAATGTAAATTTTTGGTGAAGAATCAACAACAAGTGGGACATAATTGTGAAGTTGAACAAAATTTATTAGTTATTTTAAATTTTTGTGGAAATTCAAAAACTGAAAAGTGGGGCGTGCAGTATTATTCAGCCCCTTTACTTTCAGTGCAGCAAACTCACTCCAGAAGTTCATTGTGGATCTCTGAATGATCCAATGTTGTCCTAAATGACTAATGATGATAAATATAATCCACCTGTGTGTAATAAAGTCTCCGTATAAATGCACCTGCTCTGTGATAGTCTCAGGGCTCTGTTTGATGCACAGAGAGCATCATGAAGACCAAGGAACACAACAGGCAGGTCCGTGACACTGTTGTGGAGAACTTTAAAGCTGGATTTGGATACAAAATGATTTCCAAAACTTCAAACATCCCAAGGAGCACTGTGCAAGCGATCATATTGAAATGGAAGGAGTATCATACCACTGCAAATCTACCAAGACCCGGCCATCCCTCTAAACTTTCATCTCAAACAAGAAGACTGATCAGAGATGCAGCCATGAGGCCCATGATCACTCTGGATGAACTGCAGAGATCTACAGCTGAGGTGGGACAGTCTGTCCATAGGACAACAATCAGTCGTACACTGCACAAATCTGGCCTTTATGGAAGACTGGTAAGAAGAAAGCCATTTCTCAGAGATATTCATAAAAAGTGTAATTTAAAGTTTGCAACAAGCCACCTGAGAGACACAACAAACATGTGGAAGAAGGTGCTCTGGTCAGATGAAACCAAAATCAAACTTTTTGGCAACAATGCCAAATGATATATTGGGCGTAAAGGCAACACAGCTCATCACCTTGAACACACCATCCCCACTGTCAAACATGGTGGTGGCAGCATCATGGTTTGGGCCTGTTTTTCTTCAGCAGGGACAGAGAAGATGGTTAAAATTGATGGGAATATGGATGGAGCCAAATACAGGACCATTCTTGAAGAAAACCTGTTGGAGTCTGCAAAAGACCTGAGACTGGGATGGAGATTTGTTTTCCATCAAGACAATTATCCCAAACATAAAACAAAATCTACAATGGAATGGTTCACAAATAAACGTATCCAGGTGTCAGAATGGCCAAGTCAAAGTCCAGACCTGAATCCAATAGAGAATCTGTGGAAAGAGCTGAAAACTGCTGTTCACAAACAATCTCCATCAAACCTCACTGAGCTTGAGCTGTTTGCCAAGGAAGAATGGGCAAGAATTTCAGTCTCTCAATGTACAAAACTGATAGAGACATACCCCAAGTGACTTGCAGCTGTATTCGCAGCAACAGGTGGCGCAACAAGGTATTAAGTTAAAGGGGCCAAATAATATTGCACGCCCAACTTTTCAGTTTTTGAATTTCCACAAAAATTTAAAATAACCAATAAATTTCGTTGAACTTCACAATTGTGTCCCACTTTTTGTTGATTCTTCACCAAAAATTTACATTTGGTAAGGTTGAAAAGTTCCAGGGGGCAGAATACTTTTCGCAAGGCACTGTATATATATACACATGTCATTGAGACACATATATATATTTATATTTCATAGAGTTCTACATAGTAGAATAGCTGCTAAATCAATTGCTGGCTTCGGTAAAATCAATACAAAGACTGAAATGAAATGACACATGATTTACATACAGTAAACCAATTTATTTCACTTACCTTATATACTCGCGCATAAGCCAAGATTTCCAGCCCAGTTTTTTGGGCTGAAAGTCCCCCTCTCGGCTTATACACAAGTCATATACCTGGGGGTCGGCGGGGGAGGGGGAGCGGGGTTGTCAGAGATCATACTCACCCCCCTGACGCATCTCTTCGGCCCCCCCACTTCTCCAACAGTCTCCCTTTTGTTATGCATCGGGTTCGTGCTGCGGCTCAACAGGAATCCAGAGCCTCACTGTTGTGAGTTCATTTTCTGGTCTACCAGTTGTGAGTTCTCCTTCCGGACTCCCTCTGGTGGTAACAGGAGGTAGTGAGGCTGATTTAATCAGTGGAGTTCTGCCACCTGATAAGGAGGATGACGATTGGACCTCAGGAATCTCAGACTGGATTTAAGACAGCCGACGCCCTTTTCTGGTGCTGGTGATTCCTTCTGGCTTGTCAGGTCTTGGTTCTCAGCTCTGCTCCAGTCAGCTCAAGCTAAGTTTTTCTGCTAATGTTCACACTTGATTTTGCTGGTCTATTCAGTTTTTTTGTGTGGTCAGCCAGCCCCAGCTGGGGCTGTGCTGAATTTTCACTCTTATTTATCTGTATTTGCCAATTTACTTTTTGTCCCTTATTAGATTGGCCTCTTTTTGCTCTGTTTCAGAATATTTCAGAGTGCTGATATAGTGGGAGAAGTCTAGTGACTTCATAGTTAATTTTGTTATCAGAAGTGTTGGACATTATTTTTGTAGGGTTTTTGGCAGATTGCTGACAGTGTCTTTCCTTTCCTATCCTTTCTAGTTAGTTTGGGCCCCATCGTTTGCTCAGCCTATTTTCCTGCCTATGTTTGTGTTTTCATCTTGTTTCACCATCAATACATGTGTGGGGGCTGTCTATTCCTTTGGGGTCTGCTCTGGGGCAATTAGTTTTCCCCTTTTCTTGCTTTAGGCTTATTTAGTCCTCCGGCCGTGACGAGGCGTCTAGGTTCATCGTAGGAACGCTCCATGGCTGCTGCTAGTTGTGTGGTTAGGATCAGGGATCTGCAATCTGCATAGTTACCAACCTCTCTGGTTTTTCTGGGCTTAGCTTGTTTAGGTTTTTCCTCCTCGGTGACCTATTCATAACAGAATCACCAGCCATACCGCAGATTCTAGGGAACTCAAAAGCAGGATAAAGTTGTTAAAGAAAAAAAGTGTCAGAATTTTTTTTTTTTATGTATTTTTTCCTCTTTTTCTCTGGGGCCGTAGGAGGATTTTTTTTTTCCTAATGGAGATTAAGCAATTGTCTGATCATGTAGAGCAACTTGCTACTGAAGTGCAGGGAATTTCCACCTACCTCATTCAGTCACATGCTGCTGAACCTAAGATCCCTACTCCTGATGTATTTTCTGGGGATCGGTCTAAATTTCTGAATTTTAAGAATAATTGTAAATTATTTCTTGCCTTGAAGCCTAACTCATCGGGGAGCTCTGCGCAGCAGGTTAAAATTGTCATCTCCTTGCTGCGCGGAAATCCCCAGGATTGGGCTTTTTCTCTGACACCTGAAAATCCTATTCTGACTAATGTGGATGCATTTTTTCAAGCCTTGGGGTTGTTGTATGATGAACCTAATGCTGTTGATCAAGCTGAGAGAACCCTGTTGGCATTAAACCAGGGTCAGGATTCTGCAGAGCTATACTATCAAAAATTCTGAAAGTGGGCGGTCCTTACTACATGGAATGATAGTGCATTGGCAGCTCTCTTTCGGAAGGGTTTATCAGAAACCGTAAAATATGTTATGGTGGGATTTCCTGTTCGCTCTGGTCTGGATGATTCTATGTCATTAGCCATTCAAGTTGAACGGCGTTTACGTGAACGTAAAACTACATGGGAGGCGCTGCCACCTTTTGAACAAACGTCTGTGTCATGATCTGAAGTGGATCTGACAGTTTTAAAAGCACAGGGTGAACTTTTTTCCTTTGGCAAGGTGACGTGATTGCCCCCGGTGGCCTTTGGAATTATCACATGTGGTGTCATTCATTCTGAGTTGCCCCGGTGGTGGTTAGTGGTATCGCATGATAGTTTGGGTTTAATATGTATGTAATTATGAATCAGATGTGGGGCTCTATAAATGAGTCTCAGGGTGTGCTGGTGATATTCATTCATTGATTGATTCTGAGTTGGTGAGAGGCTGGTGGAAGGATGGAGCTGAGGAGGAGTCCTGCGCAGCTTAGCCAGGGGGGACGTGTGTCAGTGATGGTGTCTGCAGGAATTGCTGGCATGGCGTGGAGGAGTCGCAGTGATGGTGTCGGCAGGAAGTGTCTGCATGGACTGGTGGAGTGGCGACTATGGAGAGTAGCACTCACCATGTGCGACTTGGCTGCTGAGCTGAACTCAAGCATGCTTGACTTCGTGGCAGAAGCTGAACTCATCTTTGGGACTCTGTTACTAAGCAGCAGCAACTGGTGGTGGACTCTGCTCCAAGGCTGCACTATGGTGAAGGATCCTGTTATGGTGAAGGATCCGGGTGGAGGAGAAGACGCACGCAGGTGGAGGGCTCTGTTGCAGGAGCATAAGCACAGAGCATAAAGCTAAGTGGTGTCCCCCTGTATTGTCTCTTTCCCTCATGTGTGTCTCTAGTGCAGTGGTGGGATTAGTCTCCGCACCGCCCAATTCCCTAGTGAGGGTTTAGGGTCAGTGCGAGCAAGGGTTTAAGGTTCACGTGCGGCGACAGGTGCGGAGCCTGTATAGGGAATGTGAGGAGTGCAGGGACACTGGCTCAGTGGAGTGCAGGAGGTCTCCATGTCCCCATTCCCTATCGCAGGGCCCACCATTGTTAATGTTTCCCAGGTTCCCCCTTATTATTTAAATTCGCCACTGGAGGCGCTGTATCCAGGGTCACGTGTGTTATGGGTTCGCCTTGCGGTAACATCTGCGTCCAGACACACGTTGACCGTGACAGTCTGTACCTATGCAATGTGATGGGGTTTTGTCTAGGGCGCAACGTCACGAGTTTAGAAGGCGTAATAAGCTGTGTTTTTTCTGTGGAGACGCCTCTCATACTATTTCTGTCTGCCCTAAACGAGAGAAGTGCTTTGCACACACATTTGCTGTGGGCAGTGTACAACCTAAGTTCCTTTTGGCAATTACTCTGATCTGCTCCTTATCCACATTTTCCACTAAGGCTGTTGTGGATTCAGGAGCAGCTCTGAATCTGATGAATTTGGACTTTGCTAAACGTTGTGGTTTTTTTATGACGCCTCTGCGGACGCCTATTCCTTTGAGGGGTATTGATGCTACTCCTGTGGCGGAGAATAAACCTCAGTTTTGGACCCAGGTGATAATGCGAGTTGCCCCAGACCACCAAGAAAATTGTAAATTTTTGGTGCTGCATAATTTGCATGATACTATTGTTCTGGGATTTCCCTGGTTGCAAACTCATAATCCAGTTTTGGATTGGAAATCTGGGTCTGTGGTGAGTTGGGGTTGTCAGTGTGTTCTTAGGGACGCTCCTGTTTCCTCCACCTCTCCTCAGTCTCATGATATTCCTGATTATCTGGCCGATTTTTCTGATGTATTTAGTGAGAGTAAGTCTGCGTCTTTGCCTCCTCATAGGAGTTATCACTGTGCAACTGAGTTGAGGCCTGGGTGTAAATTTCCCAAGGGTCGGCTTTTCAACTTATCAGGACCCGAACATGATGCTATGCGATCCTATATTAAGGAGTCGTTGGAGAAGGGTCCTATTAGACCATCCTCGTCACCTTTAGGTGCTGGTTTTTTTTTTGTGGCTAAGAAAGATGGTTCATTGAGACCGTGTATTGATTATCGTTCCCTTAACAAGATGACGGTTAAATATCAGTACCCGTTACCTCTGATGTCTGATTTATTCTCCAGAGTTAAGAGTGCCTGCTGGTTTACTAAGCTTGACCTCAGGGGGGCGTATAATCTTATTCGCATCAAGCATGGGGATGAATGGAAGACGGCGTTTAATACTCTGGAGGGACATTTTGAGTACCTGGTGATGCCTTTTGGGCTCACTAATGCCCCGTCTTTCAGTCCTTTATGAATGATATTTTCCGTGACTTTGTGGAGTGGATAAGTTTTTGATCATCTATCTTGATGATATTTTGATCTTTTCTAGTGATTGGGATTCTCATGTGGAACACGTCCGGACTGTGCTCCGGATTTTGAGGGAGAATTCCCTGTTTGTTAAGGGATCGAAATGCCTCTTTGGTGTACAGAGGATTTCATTTTTGGGATTTATCTTGTCTCCGTCGACGATTGAAATGGACCCGGCCAAGGTACAGGCCATTTATGATTGGGTTAAGCCTACTTCTTTGAAGGCCCTCCAGAAGTTTTTGGGTTTTGCTAATTTCTATCGTAAATTTATAGGTAATTTTTCTGGTATTGTCAAACCACTGACTGATCAGACCAAGAAGGGCGCTGATGTGCTGAATTGGTCTCCTGAGGCTGTCTCAGCATTTCAGGAGCTTAAGCGGAGATTTACTTCAGCTCCAGTTTTATGGCAGCCTGATGTCTCACTTCCATTTCAGGTGGAGGTAGATGCTTCTGAGATTGGTGCAGGAGCTGTTTTGTCCCAAAAAGACCCTGTGACTTCTAAGATGAATCCCTGTGCCTTCTTTTCTCAAAAGTTCTCCCCATCTGAAAGCAACTATGATGGGGGGAATCGGGAATTGTTGGCCATGAAATGGGCATTTGAGGAGTGGAGACATTGGTTGGAGGGAGCTAGACATCAAGTTGTGGTCCTCACCGATCACAAGAATTTGATTTATCTGGAGTCGGCCAAACGCTTGAATCCTAGACAGGCTAGATGGGCCTTGTTTTTCACGTGTTTTAATTTTGTGGTCTCTTTTCTTCCGGGCACTAAGAATGTTAAGGCAGATGCCCTTTCTAGGAGTTTCTTTGCTGATTCTCTTAATGTGACCGATCCTACTACCATCCTAGGTGAGGGGGTAGTTCTTTCTGCCATTTTGCCCGATTTGAGACGCGCCCTGGAGGAATTTCAGGAGGATAAACCTGAGCGTTGCCCTATGGGAAAATTGTATGTTCCTGACCAGTGGAGAAAGAGAGTGATGTCTGAAATTCATTACTCCGCATTGGCTGGTCATCCAGGTAATTTTGGTACCAGAGATTTGGTGAGTCGGTCTTTTTGGTGGCCTGCCTTATCTCGTGATGTCAGGAACTTTGCACAGTCCTGTGGGACTTGTTCTCGATCTAAACCTTGTTCTCGTGCTAGTGGGTTGCTGATGCCCCTGCCGGTGCCCAAGAGGCCATGGACCCATATCTCAATGGATTTTATTTCTGATCTTCCTGTCTCTCAGAGAACGACTGTTATCTGGGTGATTTGTGATAGATTTTCAAAGATGGTCCATCTTGTACCACTCCCAAAGTTGCCATCTTCCGCTGAGTTGGTGCCCTTGTTTCTACAACAGGTGGTTCGGTTATATGGGATTCCTGAGAACATTGTGTCCGACAGAGGAGTCCAGTTTGTTTCCAGATTTTAGAAAGCCTTTTGTTCCAATCTGGGAATTCACTTATCCTTCTCCTCCGTGTTTCATCCCCAGACCAATGGACAGACTGAGAGAACAAACCAGACCTTGGAGTCTTATTTAAGATGTTTTATATCTGCTGATCAGGATGATTGGGTCTCATTTTTGCCCTTGGCCGAATTCGCGCGGAACAATAGAGCTAGTTCTGCCACTTTGATGTCACCCTTTTTCTGTAACTTTTTCACCGGGCCCATCCTGATCGGCCTGATGGCGTGGATGAGGGTTTGGTGACCCCTCCTCAAGGGGGGGTACTGTTGTGAGTTCATTTTCTGGTCTACCAGTTGTGAGTTCTCCTTCCGGACTCCCTCTGGTGGTAACAGGAGGTAGTGAGGCTGATTTAATCAGTGGAGTTCTGCCACCTGATGAGGATGACGATTGGACCTCAGGAATCTCAGACTGGATTTAAGACAGCCGACGCCCTATTCTGGTGCTGGTGATTCCTTCTGGCTTGTCAGGTCTTGGTTCTCAGCTCTGCTCCAGTCAGCTCAAGCTAAGTTTTTCTGCTAATGTTCACACTTGATTTTGTTGGTCTATTCAGTTTTTTTGTGTGGTCAGCCAGCCCCGGCTGGGGCTGTGCTGAATTTCCACTCTTATTTATCTGTATTTGCCAATTTACTTTTTGTCCCTTATTAGATTGGCCTCTTTTTGCTCTGTCTCAGAATATTTCAGAGTGCTGATATAGTAGGAGAAGTCTAGTGACTTCATAGTTAATTTTGTTATCAGAAGTGTTGGACATTATTTTTGTAGGGTTTTTGGCAGATTGCTGACAGTGTCTTTCCTTTCCTATCCTTTCTAGTTAGCTTGGGCCCCATCGTTTGCTCAGCCTATTTTCCTGCCTATGTTTGTGTTTTCATCTTGTTTCACCGTCAATACATGTGTGGGGGCTGTCTATTCCTCTGAGGTCTGCTCTGGGGCAGTTAGTTTTCCCCTTTTCTTGCTTTAGGCTTATTTAGTCCTCCGGACGTGATGAGGCGTCTAGGTTCATCGTAGGTACGCTCAACGACTGCTGCTAGTTGTGTGGTTAGGATCAGGGATCTGCAATCTGCATAGTTACCAAAGTCTCTGGTTTTTCTGGGCTTAGCTTATTTAGGTTTTTCCTCCTCGGTGACCCATTCATAACACTCACATTCTGCAGTCTCCCATTATCTATCGACCGCAGAGGAGTTTGCTCAGCAGTCCCGGCATTCAAGACGCTCTGCCCAGACCTGCTCTGTGGGTCTGGCTGTTGCTGCCACCTTTGGGTCAGCAATAGCAATGCAGGCTGCTCAGCAGCAAATCGCTCCAGAGGCGAAGTCCTTCTGTCGCCCCACTGAGCATGCTCACGAGACGATCTCCCATTGGAGATCGGGAGTCACATGCTCAGGTCCTTCTCCACATCTCATTGGTCCATCTCAGAGATCTGGAAGGTCCCGGAGGCGCATGGCTATAAAAGGTCCGCATGGCCGCTCGGCCATGTGCTAGTATAGTCTCTAGTTGCTACTGTGTGAATGATGATGGATGCATGAACCTGCGAATGACTCATTAAGATCCCCTTCCTCTGATATTATGAGTGTGTATAGGGACTTAGGTTTAGAGTCTGCGCCAGCCAGTGGCAAGCTACAAGTCACATCAGCATCCTCCACAGTGCTAGTGTCCGACAGTGCACCTGCTATCGGGCACTGTTAATTAGCGGCAGTGCCTATCGCCACGCTGCAGTCTGCAGCTCCTCTTGGCATCCGCAGTTGCGATGCCGCATGCACGGTAGGTCTAGACAGACTCTGACCCTCTGCCTAGGGCCCAGCTCCTGTGACCTTATATTGTGCGTGCACTTCTATGAGACCTGAGAGTCCAACAGGCTCAATATTTATGTTATTGCCTTAGGCGTCTCTGTGAAGCTAACAGAGTACGCCCAGCGCCCATCGGGTGGCGTTATAACCCGCGTGCAATATACCGCCACATAGCGCGTCTGCCATTGTCTAGCAGCTGTTTAACACCTACTGCACAGTGGACCCCGAGCGGCGAACGCACTTTATTATTTATTTAGTGCGTTCCGCCGTTCCTAACACCTTACTTCCTTCAGCGGTCACGTGGTACCGCTCATTAAACTCATGAATATGTGCATATTCATGAGTTTAATGAGCGGTACTACGTGACCGCTGAAGGAAGGAAGGGAGACCGTGGGAGCAGCGGGGCTGCAGATACCGCACCAGGAGGGGTAAGTATATCCAATATTCACTTGTCCCCGGTCCATCGCTGCTAATTATTAGTCAAAGACACATAGAAAACTAAATGAAATGAAATGGTTTACTGTATGTAAACCATGTGTCACTTCATGTCGGGTTTTGGAATGATTTTACAGAAGCCAGCAATTGATTTAGTGGCTATTCTGCTATGTAGAACTCTGAAATATATATATATATATATGTCTCAATGACATGTGTGTGTATATATATATGTATTCTATGTGTATATATCAATTCTTTCGTTTTTTTATTAAACATGTCAGTGTGATGTCAAAATGAATTGCCAGCTTTTGTTAAAGGACACCGGTGCATATTTCTCGCAAGTCACACATCTGGTCCGTGTGTAATCCATATTTTTCTCGCCCCCATTGACTTGCATTGGCGTATTTTTGGAGGAATACGCTGACAATCGCAGCATGCTGCAATTTTCTCAGCCTGTAAAATACAGCCGAGAAATATATGGCTGATGGGAGCTGCCCCAAAGAGGAACATTGGTCCGTGTGCAATGCGTTGTTTTTGTGTCTCACTCGTAGGTTTTTCCCTCTATTGTGATGCTGGCCTTACTGTGAGTCAATTGATTCCACTTATCCTGATGTCTGACTCTAATTTGAGCTATTTTAGCAGCTTTTGGGCCATCCTGAAGGTATTGTCTATGCGTTTGGTTTTGGCTCCCATTGAATTCAATGGAGTTTGGTTATGTTCGACGAGCTGTTCAGTGAGCATCCGGAAATTCGCCAATCTGAACTGAATCTTGAAAGGTTCACTCATCTCTATCAGAGTAAGGCCAGGTCACACTAACCGACGCAAAATACGGTCCGTAGTTTACATGCGTAATACGGATGAATGGCCCCTAAATAGTGCTCCGTATGTCATCCGTAAGCAAGGTGTGGTCACGTATTTTGCGCATGTAAGCATCCGTATGTAATCCGTATGCCATCTGTGTGCTGAGATTTTCTCCACAGCTTGCCTTGCAAAATGGACATATAATGGAGACCTATGACAGGTTTTATAACACAAGCGAAAGAATAGATATAGACACATAGAATACATGTATATATATATATATACACACATGTCATTGAGACACATATATATATATATATATTTATATTTCACAGAGTTCTTCATAGCAGAATAGCCGCTAATTCAATTGCCGGCTTTTGTGAAATCATTCCCCAACCCGACATGAAATGACACATGGTTTACATACAGTAAACCATTTCATTTCATGTTTTGTTTTGTATGTCTTTCATTAGTAATTAGATGAGGGTTGATGTTTAAAATTTGGGAGGTGTAGATGTTAATTTAAGGGGTTAATTCGTTGTAAAAAAATTTGTGGGGTCCCGCGGTAATTTGTCAATGCGGGAGCCCACACATTTTTTAACAACGAATGAACCCCTTAAATTAACACCTACACCTCCCAAATTGTACACATCAACCCTCATCTAATTACTAATGAAAGACATACAAAACAAAACATGAAATAAACCATGTGTCATTTCATGTCGGGTTGGGGAATGATTTCACAAAAGCCGGCAATTGAATTAGCGGCTATTCTGCTATGAAGAACTCTGTGAAATATAAACATATATATATATATATATATATATATATGTGTCTCAATGACATGTGTGTATATATATATGTATGTATTTTGTGTGTCTATATCTATTCTTTCGTTTGTGTTATAAAACCTGTCAGTGTGATTTTACTGTATCGCGCACTGAATTGCCGGCTTTTCTAAAGGACACTGGGTGTGTATTTCTCGCAAGTCACACATCTGGTCCGTGTGTAATGCATATTTTTTGAGCACCCATAGACTTGCATTGGCGTACTACAGGCGTAGTATGCTGACAATCGCAGCATGCTGCGATTGGCACGGACCGTAGAATACAGACGAGAAATATACGGCTGATGGGAGCTGCCCCATAGAGAATCATTGGTCCATGTGTAATGCGTGCTTTTAACGCCTCTCACTCGTCCGTATTCCTCTCTAGTGTGACCCCGGCCTAACCGTTATTTTCACTTTTATTTCATACATTATATAATTTATTAGTACATGTGAAGATAAGGAACTTTGTCAAATATCTTATCAGACAATTCAGCTTTTTCTTTCTAAATTTATTTTTCACTCTTAATTCATAAGTAAAATCTGTATTTATGATGACATATTTTCCCATTAGGGTATGTGCGCACATTCAGTGCTTGCACCAGAAAAGTGCCCTCGTGCAAGAACAGTATACAGTTTAGAAAATACGTTTTTGATTCACTGCCGATTTTGCCAATTTTCTCACCTACAAAGAATGGAGAGGTCTGTACTTTTTATCGCAGGTACACTTCAACTTTGAGAGACAGAATCTAAAAATAAAATTCAGAAAATCACATTGTATGATTTTTGCATAATTAATTTGCATTTTATTGTTGAAATAAGTATTTGATACAATAGAAAAACAGAACTTAATATTTGGTACAGAAACCTTTGTTTGCAATCACAGAGGTCAGACGGGTTTTTGTGAAGTGCAAGTTGCATTAATGATATGACCTCCCCTGTTTCTGCTCTTTTCTCAAAACAGAATTGTGTGTGGGGGAAGGACACACAATGTCAGGCGATTGTGGTCCAATCTATTTACTTTCTTTTAGAAGGATCCTTCCTTTACTGGCAACATTTCACAGGGCAGTTGGAGATAGTAAACTGCTTTTAGTCCTTGAAGAAAACTTGTGTGTCTTCTTATACAACTTTCATCCTGAGAGTGAAAAAAGAGAAAGTGTATGTTGTTGGCACAACTGGGTGTTTCCTGCAGAGCCTTATCTTTGGCTGAAGGCACCTTTCCCCTTGTCTAACAGGTGGAAAGTAAGGAGGAGCAAACATTTCTTGAATGTTTGTTTTATTCACCCTTCAGTGAATAATTCAGGTAGTCCACTCTACTTCACTGCCTGTCAGCTGTCAGTGTGCAATACCTGTATGCGTGGGGCTGTGTCATCTAGTTCATTTGTTCGTCACTGCTCAGTTATTACATTTTGCAAACTGTGCCAATTTGACACCAATTATCTGCTCTGAGAATGCCATACATCTACCAAGACCCGAGAGACAAAGAACCTAGCCTTCCCAGTACAGCTAAAAGTATTCACTCCTCTGGAAAAACTTATGAGGAGCTCAGACACGAGTGTAATAGGAAAGGGATTCTGTTTGAAGATGAAGACTTCAAAGCAAATGATTCCTCTCTGTTCTACAGTGAGAAACCCAACATCCCGTTTGTATGGAAACGGCCTAAGGTGAGAAACAGAAATAGTATGTAAAAATGTATATATTATGTAATTGGGTGTTGCCACAAGCCTCTAATCATTGGTTTTATCATTGTTTCCAATAAGATTATTTGTAGAAAGGTTTCCTCGTGGTCTTGATGACATTATGCTCAGTGCTGCAATTTAGTCTCTTCATTTCAAGCATATATTAATTCATTAAGTAACTAATGGTTTCCACCACAAGAATCAAAGGATTTTATGTTCCCCATACATATTAGATAACTTTTGGCTGATTAATATCAGCTTTCTCAGACGACTCTCCCATAAAAGCGCTGCGGAATATGTTGGCGCTATATAAATAAAAATTATTATTATTTATTATTATTATTATTATTACACAGGAGGGCTCACTCTGCCGAGACTTTTCTAATGGCAGCTTATCTCGGGGAACAAATATTGGGGGATCTGGCCAGTGTTAGTCTAAACTTTATGGGGGACCTTTACTTTGTATGTGTCTATTATTGAATTTACTACATCTAGTAAGCCAAATATTGTCTCCAATATCAATAAAACTGTTTGGAGCTATGTAACCATCTTGTATCACCTTAATCTTAATAATCCCGACACTACAGTAGTAAAGGCTAACACATACACAAGTTGTAAGCGGTAACACGTACAGGACAATATATTTTATAATCAGCATCCAAGGTTTATACATAATATATTACAAACACATTATAGCAGGTGCCCCACCAGCCCCAACAATGGAGCTCTGAAATGCCAGCACTGCAAAGAAAAAAACAAAAAAAAACAAATAACAGTTCTCATCACTGAGCCGCCGCATTACCATTTAAAGTTCAAAATATGTTTTTCCTCTCCTACCTTAAGGTCCTGTGCAGATTTGTCGCTTTTTTTTCTGTACAGATTTATCACAAAAACCTGAAAGGTTTCTTGATGCCAGCAAAGTGAATGAGAATCCTGACGTCTCATGCACACGTTGCTTATTTGTGACCTGCAGATTTCGTGCTGATATTAGGCTGTGTGCACACGATGCAGATATCCAGCGGATCCGCAGCGGATTTTACCGCGCAGAAACGTTGCATATCCGCATTGTGATGTACAGTAGCATTTAAATCAATGAAAAAAAACCGCTGTGCAGACACTGCGGATTTTTCCGCGCGGTTTTCCTGCGGTACAAAATCTGCAGCATGTCACTTCTTTTGTGCGGTTTTTCACCTCCCCTGTCTCCAAATCCGCGGGGGGAAAACCGCAGTGGAAAACCGCACAAAAACCGCATTAAAAATGGAAGAAATCCGCAGGAAAAATGCAGGTCATTTGACCTGCGGATTTCTTCAATTCTGTGCGGAAAAATCCACAGGGCAAAAAAGTATGTGTGCACTCAGCCTAAATCTGCAGCATGTCAATTCTTTCAGCATTTTTGCTGCAGTTTTCACTCATACTAGTGAGTAGGGAAAAATCTGCACCTAAAACGCACATACCAAACTCTGCATTTTTCCTGCCAAGAAATGCAGAAATCTCTGCATCTAAGTCTCTGTTCACACGTTGCTTTTTTCTGCAGATGAAACCTAATCTCTTGGCATTAAAAAAAGCTGCAGACAGAAAGTAGGTTTTGCTGCTTTACTTGCTATGTTTTTCAGGATCCTAAAGTTCAGCTTTGCTTCCACCATGCAAGCATGAACATTGCAATGTGTTCGGCTACTAATGCAAGACGTATGTGAAACCATAAAACATTTTTGGAAAAAAAGGCAATTTGATGAAATTACTTAGTGGAAAAGGATTTTTATGTTTGAAAAAATAGTGACAAAGTTCATGACAAAGTACACAATGTCAAATGTAAAAACAGCGGGGAGAGTTGAATTGGTTGGGCATAGTTTACCTAACATATTGGAGTTAAGCAGGCACTTTTTCCTTTTTTCATTTTGGTAGGGCCATTGAGTTGGTCAGGCATTGTTCTATCTCACACATTGGTAGTCATCATTTACTTTAGCACATGTCGCTAATTTTAATTAAACTGTACTAATACTAACAGCCAAGCTTATGTGAGCGCACAAAGACATTTTCGTTTAAACTTTGGAAAATCACAAAGTAATGGGCTTCAGATCCTGCTGTACCTGCTTTTTTTCACTAAAAACGCTACAAAAACTGATGGCAACATGTTTTCTGCTGCATTTTTTGCAATTATTCCTTGCTTTCTGTCGGTGACAAAACACTGCAAGAATTGACATACTGCAATTTTTTTTTTTTAAAGCAGTTTTCCAATTCAGTCAGGGGAAAAAAAAACTTGTGCATGAGATTTTTGAAATCTTTTGCTGGTACGGTGTAAAGCAGCTTTTAATTTGTAAAAAAAAAGCAGTATTTGTAAAAAAAAAAGCAGTAAAAATGCAACGTGTGAGCATAGCCTAATACCCTAATGCTCATCTTTTCAACCATAACGAGCCACTAAAAATTCTACAACTTAATTCATACCTTTGCTTTTAGAAACATATCATCATTATGCCAGAAAAGTGTTGCATCCTTTCACCGTGTTATTAGACTTAAGTGATTATTTACATTTTATGTTTTGACTTTTAAAGTCTGTTTTTTTTATTGTCATAACACTATTTGTTCACTTCATCATAACCTTTGTTCAGCATAAATGCTTCTCATGTGAACAGTAAAATGTTCAGATACACCCATTTTCATTAGTACATATCTTTATATGGATGACAGTGTACATTTGTTATTTAGCAAGCCAGCAGAGCATGTTTGACTTATGTTCTGCATGGCTTAGGCGGCATGCCCACAATCAGAAATAGCAGCGTTTTGGTTTCAGCACTTAATCCATAACACTGTGTTCTACATTAGAAGCACAGTGGATGGGATTTATAGATATCCCACACCCACTGTGCTTCTATTTACCGCTGCGTAAGCTCATCTGCGGTGCCGGATTACGAGCTGCAGCAGGTCAATTTCTGTAGTGGAGACGCTAGTCTCCTCTGCTGATTTTGACCAATTGAATGTCATTACATGCGGTGGGTGAATCCACATGTACTGACAAACAAGTGTGGCAATTAGATCGTGGGGACGTAGCTGTAAATTCCACTGCCCAGTGTTTATGAAAATACCAATCTTACTTTTTTTCTGTAGAAAAGTTCTTTTGTTTACGTAATAAATTCTTTAGCTCTTGATGTCTTTGAAAATCACCCTAATTCTTAATTAATTTTAGCATTATGAAACTTTGCAAAATGGACTTGCTTTGGTACTGTGTATGCTAATAGGAATGCTGGTATTATTTAGAGAACATTTCCACCTATAATAGTCATAAACATTAGACCAATGTCAGCTGAATCAGACAATATTGGAGGGATCAGCTTGGTTGAAAAACAGTAATACCACCCTATAGCAAAAATTAAGAATTGATGCCTCCCAAATTCTATTATTCATTTCTTGCCTTTTTTTTCCCTATAGGTTACTCTTGCCAAATATCAGTGCAGACACCACATGTTATATGTAGAGGTGGAAAAACCTGAACGGTAAAGTTCAGGTCCATACCGGACAACTAGTGTCCATATATAGATTACTCCTGTAAGTCCGTGCTACTGTTTGGGTTCGGCAGGCCAAACAAAGTTTGTTGACAGGCTTTAGTCCAGCCAATCAACATCCTTTTCCTGTATGGGCACTTCCATTCCCATCACATTCATGTCAAGTAAGGATATGACTGATTGGCTGGTGCACCGTATAAAAAATTAATAAGACATGGGGTCTCCTCTATTCTTTATAACTAGCACAGGTAAAGCGGACAGCTGCGAGCTGCAGCTTTGTCTTGACTGATTAGCAAAAATAGAGGGACCCTCATATCATTTTTTTTTTTAATTTAAATAATTTTAAAAAAATGGCGTGGGATCCAGACCATAATTGATAACCAGTCAAGGAAAAGCATACAGCTGGGAGCTAGTATTCTCAGACTGGGAAGGGGCCATGGATATTGGCCCTCCCCAGCCTAAAAACAGCAGCCGTCAGGCGCACCAGGAAAGGTGCATCCATTAGATTCTGATGCTTTGCCCAGCTCTTCCCACTTGCCATGCTGTATTCGCAAGTGGGGTAATAGTTTTGGGGTTGATGTCAGCAGTTTTATGTCCACTGTCATCAAACCCAGGGGTTAGTAAAGGAGAGGCCTCTATAAAACACCCCCATTACTAGCTCTGTAACCAAAAGTAAGGAAGAAACACAAAAAAGTCCTTTAGTTGAACAAAACACTCCCCCACAATAACTCTTATTTACCCATTTATTAATGTTAAAATAAAAATTCTAATTTCTACTCGTCTGTTGCAGATAAACCATAATGCTGATGTACCATGATGAGCACCAACTCTGCTATATCTGGGTGCATTGTTGAATTGTAATAAATGCTACCGTTCATTCCGGCAACCAGCTCACACTGAACTGAAAATGCAAACATGCCTGCGGTGACATCTTTAAGCTTACCACTGGTCACACACAGCCATGTTGTCACGTTCAGCTCAGTGTAATCTGGCTGTCTTTCTGTGCAGTAACATTACTGATTTCACCACTCAGCAATGCAACCAAATGTAGCAGAGTTGGGTATCTTCATGATACATCAGGATTATGGATTATCGGCAGACAGGTGAGGATTACTTTTTTTTTAATGTTAATAAATGGGTAAAAGAGGGGATTTGTCAGGGAGTGTTTCATTTAATTAAAGGACTTTTTTATGTGTGTCTTTATTACTTTTCACAATGGTGTAAGTAATGGGGGTGTCTGACAGACGCCTCTACATTACTAACCCTTGGGCTTGATGTCAGCGGACATAAAACCGATGACATCAACCTCAAAACTTTTAACCAACTTGCAAACACACCAGGGCAAGTGGGAAGAGCCGATAGCTAAGCTCCAGAATTGGCCCATCTAATGAGTGTGCCATTTCTGGACTGGGTGAGGACTGATGTTATTAGTTTGGGAGCGGGCCCCTTCTCAACCTTGTAATATCAGCCCATAGCTGTCTGTTTAGCCTTTGCTGGTTACTGAACATAGAGGGACCCCACATTATTTTATTGGATGTCCCTCTATTTTAACCCCTTTCTGACCTTTGACGTACTATTCTATCCATGTGACCTGGGCCCCTATGACCATGGATGGAATAGGACGTCATCACAATCGGGCGCGCACACGGGAGGTGCATGGCCGATCGTGGCCAGGTGTCAGCTGATTCTAACAGCTCCTGGCACTTTAACCTCCAAAATGCTGCCATCGAACATGATCACAGCATTCCGGGAGCAGGCAGAGCTCAACTGTGACAGCACCTCTGCCTTTGGATCGGAGACCCCGCTGCACTGTCTCCTTAGCTGAGAGACTTCCTGTCATGCGCACCGATGACCAGGAAGTCTCTCAGGTTAGTAAGAAATCCCCTAAATCAATATTTGAATTAAAAAAAACTATAAAAGTTCACATTTGGTATTGCCGTGTCCGTAATTACCCACCCTATAAAACTGTCCCACTAGTTAACCCCTCTAGTGAACACCATAAAAAAATATGAATAGCCGACAAGATCTTATATTACATTATTGAATATATTCGTCCCATATTTTTATTCAGAGGCTGTAATGTAACTTATCGATCTAATTTTAGTATATTATGTATGGGATATGAATATGTGATATGTATCTTGAAATATGTTATTGCAATTGAAAAAAAATTTTTTTTTTTGTTATATATTCATCTTTTTCATCTTACATTAGGAGTATATATATATATATCTCCCTTTTAAATTATATGTTATTTATGTTGTATTGTCTACATTGACTGTTTTTTTTCTTTTCCTCTTTGTTTGGCTCTCCCACCATTACCATATTGGGAGCTGCTTTGGAGCAGTCCACACATGTGTTTCTGATTTTTGCAGGTGGGAGAATCCAATAAAAGGAAGTTGGTTACATTTAATGTCAGAACATGATTAAGACCTGAGGCGTCGAAACGCGTTGTTCTGCAGTCATCCGACTAGTATGCTGTACCTGCTGGAATTTTAATATGCATTGGCACAATAAAATGGATTTTTAATTTTCCATTTCTCGCGCTGGAATTTTTCTTCCTTCTTTTTCACTGTTGATTGACTGCCTGGTCAAGTCCGTGCGCAAGGATTTGGATTCTGCCGGCAGGGCAGTACAGTGAGCTGGATTGTTTTTCCTTTTCTTTTTACCATAAAAAAAACAAGGCACAAAACAATGCTTTATCATCATACAGCCGAACAAAAAGTCAAAAAGTGGAATAACACGCAATCAAAAAGACGGATATAAATAAATTTGGTACCGCTGGAAATTTCATTTTGTCCCTCAAAAAGCAAGCCCCCACACAGCTCCATCACTGGAAAAATAAAAAGTTATAGCTCTCAGAATAAAGCGATGCAAAAATTAATTTTTCTAAATAATACTTTTTATTATATAAAAGCGCCAAAACATAAAAAATTATAAATGAGGTATTGCTGTAATTGTACTGACCCGAAGAATAAAACTGCTTTATCAATTTTACCACACGCGGAACGGTGTAAACACCCCCCCAAAAGAAATTCATGAATTGCTGGTTTTTGCTCATTCTGTCTACCAAAAATCGGAATAGAAAGCGATCAAAAATGTCATGTGCCCGAAAATAGTACCAATAAAAACGTCAGCTTGTCCCAAAAAAAAACAATATCTCAGATAACTCTGTGGGCCAAAACATGGAAAAATTATAGCTCTCAAAATGTTGTGATGCAAAAACTATTTTTCAAAAAAGCATCTTTTAGTGTGTGACAGCAGCCAAACATAACAGCCCGCTATAAAAACCCACTATAAATGGTAAATCAAATCCCCCTTTATCACCCCCTTAGTTAAGGGAAAAATAATAAAATTAAAAAGTATTTATTTCCATTTTTCTGTTAGGGTTGGGGCCAAAGTTAGGGTTAAGGTTGGGGCTAGAGTTGGGGTTAGAGTTTGGATTAGGGTTAGGATTGATGTTGAGATTAGGGTTAGGGGTGTGTTAGGGTTAGGTTTGTGGTTAGTGTTAGGGATGTGTTGGGGTTGGAGTTAGAATTGAGGGGTGTTATGATTGAGTCACCGTAGGAGGCAAAAACAGAAATGCTAGCTAAGTCCTGAAAACCAGAGAAGTTGGCAACTATCAGATTGCAGACCCCTGAACCTATCAACACAACTAGCAGTAGCCGTGGGGGGTTCCTACGATGACCTAGACCCCTCGATCACAGCCGGAGAGATACATAGGCCTAAAGAAGGAAAGGGGAAATCTAACTGCCCCAGAGCAGACCCCAAAGCAATAGGCAGCCCCCCACATATAATGACGGTGAAGCAAGATGAAAACACTTACACAGACAGAAAGACAGGCTGAGCAAAGACGGGGCCCAAAAACTACCTAGATAGGAACGGATAGGAAGGCTGCTGTCTGCAATCTGCCAAAACCCTATCAAAGACAAAAGCCAACAAGCTGATATAAAAATGGCCCTGAAGCAACTAAGCTTCCAAAACTAAATCAGCACTCAGGTACCTTCAGAAGACAGAGCTCACAGAACACTGCACACTCCAGCAGGGAGTGGCAGAATCCAAAAAGCAAGAAAAACAAAAACAAATCTTAGATGCAAAAAGGCAAAACAGAAAACTTAGCTTTAGGAGAGCAGGAATCAGACTGGTGTCCAAGAGTCCACAGAGAAATCACCCGCAGGGCAGAAAGGGCATAGGCTGCCTTAAATCCAGTCAGTGACTCCACTCAGCCAATCGTCTTCATTAGTCCCAGGTGTCTGATAATCAGGCTCACTACCTTCCTTCACTAGAAAAGGGAGTTCACCAGGCCTCAGTGATGGAGGGGAAAATGAACTCACAACAGAGGGGTTTCCACTGTCCAGACACATAAGGGGCTCTCCAAACGTGACATGGCGTCCAATCTCAATTCCAGCCAATTCTGCCTTGAAAAAGTCAAACGGTGCTCCTTCCCTTCCAAGCTCTGCTGTGTGCCCAAACAGTGATTTACCCCAATATATAGGGTATCGGCATACTCAGGACAAATTGAACAACAACTTTTGTGGTCCAATTTCTCCTGTTACCCTTGCGAAAATAAAAAATTGGGGGCGAAAAGATCATTTTTGTGAAAAAAATGATTTTTTTTTTTAATTTTTACATCTCTATGCTTTAAACTTCTGTGAAGCGCTTGGGGGTTCAATGTGTTCACCACACATCCAGATTAGTTCCCTAGGGGGTCTAATTTCCAAAATGGTGTCATTTGTGGGGGGTTTCCACTGTTTAGGCACATAAGGGGCTCTCCAAACGCGACATGGCGTCCGATCTCAATTCCAGACCATTTTGCATTGAAAAGTCAAAAGGTCCTCGTTCCCTTCTGAGCTCTGCCATGTGCCCAAACAGTGGTTTACCTGCACATATGGAGTATCAGCGTACTCAAGACAAATTGTACAACAACTTTTGGGGTCCAATTTCTCCTGCTACCCTTGGTAAAATAAAATAAATTGGATCTCAATTAAATTTTTTGTGAAAAAAATGACATGTGGGAGATGTTACTTATTAAGTATTTTGTGTGACATATCTCTGTGATTTAAGGGGATAAAAATTCAAAGTTGGAAAATTGTGAAATTTTTGCCAAATTTCCATTTTTTCACAAACGCAAGTAATATCAAATAAATTTTACCACTATCATGAAGTACAATATGTCATGAGAAAACAATGTCAGAATCACCGGGATCCATAGAAGCGTTCCAGAGTTAACTCATAAAAGGACAGTGGTCAGAATTGTAAAAATTGGCCTGGTTATTAACATGCAAACACCCTTGGGGGTAAGGGGGTTAATAACCAGTAAAGGGTATGCAAACAGCTGTGAGCTGACATTAATAGGCTGGGAACCTTTATGGATACGGGCCTTTTCTCAGAATAATAATAACACAAACCCCCAGCTGTCACCTTTCCCTCGGCTGGTTAGTAAAATTAAGGGGGACCACATGCCACTTTTTTCTTGTATTCTATTTATTAGCAAAATACACACGCACTGCACTAATTATCTCACTGACATATTTATTACTTTGGACAGGCACCAGCTGGTGAACACTCATCAGCCTGCTCTAGCTGCTGTCAGTGAGACCAAGCACATGCTGATGAGTAGTACTCATCAACCAATGCCTAACCAGCCATAAATTTTCACTGCCAGTCACAGCTACTGGCTCACAAGCTGTCACCTGTGTGACACAGCGGGAACCACAGCGCTGTGATGAGCGGTAACATGTAAGGTTACCGCCGATCAGAGCTGGTGATTCCAACGCTATCACACAGATGACAGTGTGGGAACCACCAGATGTTCAGGTCCCCACTCATTTGAATGGGGTCTGGTTCAAGTACCATTCTAGTAGCCATACTAACCTTTTTTTCTAAACATCTGATGGACCCGAACATCCTCATGTCCGCCCATTCCTGCTCGTATGCAATGTGATGTGTTATTTTACGTTATATTATGCTTTGCTATGTACTACCAACAATGTGCTATCGCTAAGTAGTATGATGTCCTTTTAAGTAAAGTAATCACTGCAATGTCATATATTATTGCCATTAATTATGTGGATGCTGCAATAGAATTATGTGAGACACTACATGAGTAAAGTCAGATCCATTAAGTATTTATGCGTGGCTGGAATCAAAACATAAATAGCCCAGTGTGTCACGGAGGAGCAATATGGAAATAGCCTCTTCAGAGGAGCATTGCATGACCTGTAAGTCTCTTTATGGCGGCTTGGCAATCTCCAAAAGGAGCAACGTTCCTCTTTATAATGGTGAGCAATTGCTGAAGTCAGTGGTGCAGCTCAATAATACTAATGGTTTTGTGCTGTGTCTATAAGAAACACCTATGACATAGCTAGTTTGCATTTTGAGGTTTGCAGCGCTCATAATTCAGATACACCATGCCGGAGCTTCATGACAGCTACAAATGGTATGAAGAAAGACGCATCATGGTTAGACTCACCAGGTGAGCTGGATCCTCCAAGCCCAAGGTACAGGGTGGGCACACGGGCCTTTATGCAAGCAGATAGATGAGACATCCTGGACACAGACAGCTGAGGGACTGGAAACCGTAGTTAGATGGATGTCCAGAAAATTGCTGACAGGCAGCCAGAATGCTGAAAACCACAGTTAGGCGGGAGTTGTCCAGGAGACAGCAGGCAGACAACAAGCAGGTTCCTGGAAACCTCAGGTGAGTGGGAGATATCCAGGAGGCCGCAGGCAGGCAGGTGGATGCTGGAAACAACAGGCAGGCAGAAGATGTCTATTAGACCGCAAGCAGGTAGGTTCATGGAAACCATAGGTAGGTAGGCAGGAGACATCCCAATGACTGCAGGTAGGCAGACGGGATGCAGAAAACCGCAGACAGTTTGGAGGTGCACCGGTAGCAGCAGTCAGCAGCTGAGCAGGTCAACGTGTACAAACTAACTCAGATTCTAGCAACACTGAAGTCTTAATACCAAGACACAGGTATGTGTCTTGGTGAGCATTATATAGACCTAGGCAGATGCTCACATGGCTGTTATGAATGAGTCACTGGAGGAGGAGAAAAAAATACAAGCTAAGTCCAGAAAACTGGAGAGGTTGGTAGCTATCGGATTGCAGACCCCTGATCCTATACACCACAACTAACAGTAGCCGTGGGGGGTTCCTACGGTGCCCTAGACCCCTCGTCACAGCCGGAGAACTACATAAGCCTAAAGAAGGAAAGGGGAAATCTAAACTGCCCCAGAGCAGACCCCAAAGCAATAGACAGCCCCCAACATGTATTGTCGGTGAAAAACAGATGAAAACACAAACACAGACAGAAAGTCAGGCTGAGCAAACGATGGGGCCCAACTAACTTGATAGGACAGGACAGAAAAGATGCTGGCTGCAATCCGCAAAAAACCCTACCAAAAATGTCCCAACCGTCTGATAGGGAAAAAGGCCCTGAAGTCGCTAGACTTCAAAATCACTATATCAGCACTCAGGTATATTCTGAAAACAGAGCAAAAGAGATCAACTGATCAGAGACAAAAATGGAATTCAGCCAGTCCCAACCAGGACTGGCTGAATACAAACACTAAGGAAACCAGACAAAATCTCATGGAATAATAGCAGGGCAAAAAACTTAGCTTTTAGTAGACAGGAACTAAACTGAATGCAAGAGCTCAGAGCAGAAAGGATCACCAGCAGCCCTCCAGGGCGTCAGCTGCCTTATAGCCACTCAAAAATTCCAGATGTCCAATCACACTCCGCCTGTTCATATGACAGGTTCTTCCCATCCCAATCAATTTCACTACCTCTCCTCACCAGCAGAGGGAGTTCATCAGACATCAAAGGTGAAGGGGAGAATGAACTCACAACAGTACCTCCCCCTTGAGGAGGGGTCACCAACCCTCATCCACGCCACCAGGGCGATCAGGATGGGCCCGATGAAAAGCACGAACCAATCTTTTGGCATGAATATCGGATGCAGGGACCCAAGAATTATCCTCCTGGCCATAACCCTTCCATTTAACCAAATACTGGAGTTTCCGTCTAGCCAGACGAGAATCCAGTATCTTCTCAACCTCATATTCCACATTACCTTCAACCAATACAAGGTCAGGAGGTGCCACCACAGGAACTACTGGCTCAACAAACCTCTTTAACAGAGACTTATGAAACACGTTATGGATCTTGAATGTAACAGGAAGAGCCAAACCAGTGGCGTAGCAACTGTTTGTGGCGCCCGGGGCGGTCGAAAAATTTGCCGCCCCTTTGGTCGTTGATAATTTGGAAGCATCCGAAGAGCCCACACTACACTCAAAGATCTAATTTTTAGTCTGCTACTAACTCTGCTATTATTTCTAAATTTCTAGACTTTCATCTTCTTGCAGTTTTCTATATATATATATATATATATATATATATATATATATATGTATGTATTAGCTTGATGATGCTGGATGAAGACCTAATGACTTTTTTAATAATAATTTTTAATAATGTGACAGAAAAAAAACCAGAAAGTAAAAATTATTTTGGCGGACAGGGGGCGGACACTGACAGCTTGGGGCCCCTGTGCAAGAAATGTGTCCGGGCCCCCCTCCTTTTATGGCATCAAAGCTACGTGTGTGTGTATATATACATATATATATATATATATATATATATATATATATATATATATATATAGAGATAGATATTGATATTATATAGCCACACATACATACAGGTATATATTACATAGCCTCCTTTATTATATATATTGCTGTCGCTTACACAGTGCCCTCTCTTGTTATGTACAGTACCGTCCCTTACATATTGGATTATATAGAGCCCTGTTATTTATTACATACCATCCTGTCTTGTTGGCTGTATAATGCAATGATGGCTGATGGAGCATGGGAAAGCTTCCTTTCTAATGGAGGAGCTGATGGACTGGTAGTTTGGTCACCGGCTCCTCGATCAGCAGTCATTTTATATCTAAAAAGAGAAGGGACTATGTAATAAAAGAGGGCACTGTAAATAACAAAATTAACAAGAATACACTATGTAAGAGACAGCACTATACATAACAGCAGAGGAAGCTATGTAATAAGGGACGGCATCATATATAACTAGAGAGGATGATACGTAATAAGGGATGGTGTTATACATAATAAAAGAGGAAACTATGTATCTAAGGATGGTGTTATACAGAATTAGTGAGTACACTATATACTAAGGGACTGTGTTTGACATAATAAGCGATAATATCTTCCTCCACCTCCCCCTGTTCCTAAGGCCATTATAAGTCCCCCTTCCTCCCATCCCAATCCCCCACACCCCTCATTGTCCTCCTCCCCTCGCATCCCATTATTGTCCTCTCCCCACCCCATCATTGCCCTCTTCACCACCTCCATCATTTTCTTCTCCACCACTATCTTTGCTTTCTCCTCCATCATTTCCTCCTCCTCCACCACCCCCATTTATTGCCCTTTCCACCACCACCATCATTGCATTCTCCCCCACCACCCCATCATTGCCCTCTCCATCACCCCCATCATTGCCTTCTCCTTCACCCCATCATTGTCTTCTCCCTATCACTCCCATCATTGCCTTCTCCATCACCCCATCATTGTCTTCTCCCTATCACTCCCATCATTGCCTGCTCCATCACCCTCATCACTCCCATCATTGCCTTCCCTGCATCACCCCCATCATGGCCTTCTCCCATTACCCTCACATGGCCTTCTCCCATTACCCTCACATGGCCTTCTCCCATTACCCCCATCATGGCCTTCTCCCATTACCCCCATCATGGCCTTCTCCCATTACCCCCATCATGGCCTTCTCCCGTCACCCCAGGCATCATGGCCTTCTCTCCCTATCACGATCTTCTCATGTCCCCATCTCCTGCAGGGCCAGGCTAACCTACAGACATAAACACACAGACATATACACACACACACACACAGACACCACCTCTCTCCTCTCACCTGTCCGCAGCATCGCGCGCGCTTCCTCCCTCACACAGCAGCGGCCGCTGAATGATGACGGGCAGGAAGCAGGACGGACCCTTGCAGCTCCGCTCCTGCTATTCACTCTTGCAGGCAGCGGAGCTGCTGTGATCGCTACCTGCCCGCTGCTGCACTGTACTGCAGGGTGGAATTGCTGCTGCCGCGCCGCCCCCACACACATGCCACCTGGGGCGGACCGCCCCCCCCACGCTATGCCAGTGAGCCAAACGAAAAGAGACCGGAATAAGAATCTCCAAAATCTTGTAAGGTCCAATAAATCAAGGTTTAAACTTTGGAGAAGCCACCTTCATAGAGATATTCTTTGATGACAACCAAACCATATCACCCACCTTAAACCGGGGACCAATGGTCCTATGCCGGTTGGAAAACCCCTGGGCCTTTTCCTGGGAGAGAGACAACTTATCCACCACTTGGTCCCAGGTCTGGTGCATTCTCTCCACCACAGTGTCAACACCTGGGCAGGCAGAAGACGCCACCTGCCCTGAAGAGAATCGAGGATGAAACCCAAAGTTACAAAAAAAAAGATGACATCAAAGTGGCAGAACTAGCTCTATTATTTAAAGCAAATTCGGCCAAGGGCAAAAATGAAACCCAAACATTCTGATCAGCAGAAATAAAACATCTCAAATACGACTCCAAAGTCTGGTTTGTTCTCTCCGTCTGCCCATTGGTTTGAGGGTGAAACGCAGAGGAGAAGGACAACTGAATTCCCAGCTTGGAACAGAAAGTTCTCCAAAATCTAGAAACAAACTGAACTCCTCTGTCAGATACAATGTTCTCAGGAATCCTGTGCAAGTGAACCACCTGTTGCAAAAACAAGGGCACCAACTCTGAGGAAGATGGCAACTTAGGGAGTGGTACAAGATGGACCATCTTAGAGAATCTATCACAAATCACCCAAATAACAGTCATTCTCTGAGAGACAGGCATATCAGAGATAAAATCCATTGAAATATGGGTCCATGGCCTCCTGGGCACCGGCAAAGGCATCAACAACCCACTAGAGCGAGAACAAGGTTTAGACCGGGAGCAAGTCCCACAGGACTGCACAAAATTCCTGACATCACGAGACAAGGCGGGCCACCAAAAAGACCGACTCACCAAATCTCTAGTACCAAAAATACCTGGATGACCAGCCAATGCGGAGCAATGAAGCTCAGACATCACTCTCTTCCTCCACTGGTCAGGAACATACAATTTTCCAATGGGACAACGGTCAGGTTTGTCCTCCTGAAACTCTTCCAGAACATGTCTCAAATCGGGCGAGATGGCAGAAAGAACTACCCCCTCACCTAAGATGGTAGCAGGCTTAGTCACAACAGGAGAATCAGCAAGGAAACTCCTAGAGAGGGCGTCTGCCTTGACATTCTTAGTGCCCAGAAGAAAAGAGACCACAAAATCAAAACGTGTGAAAAACAAGGCCCACCTAGCCTGTCTAGGATTCAACCGTTTGGCCGACTCCAGGTAAATCACATTCTTGTGGTCAGTAAGGACCACGACTTGATGTTTAGCTCCCTCCAACCAATGTCTCCACTCCTCAAATGCCCATTTCATGGCTAACAGTTCCCGATTCCCCACATCATAGTTACGTTCGGATGGGGAGAACTTTCGGGAAAAGAAAGCACAGGGATTCATTTTAGATGTTACAGGATCCTTTTGGGACAAAACAGCTCCTGCACCAATCTCAGAAGCGTCCACCTCTACATGAAGCGAGAGTGAGACATCAGGTTGCCACAAAACCGGAGCAGAAGTGAACCTTCGCTTCAGCTCCTGAAAGGAAGAAACAGCCTCCGGAGACCAGTTCAGCACATCAGCACCCTTCTTGGTCAAATCAGTCAATGGTTTGGCAATACCAGAAAAATTAGCTATAAATTTACGATAAAAATTAGCAAAACCCAAAAACTTCTGGAGGGCCTTCAAAGAAGTGGGCTGAACCCAATCATAAATGGCCTGTACCTTGGCTGGGTCCATTTCAATAGTTGACGGAGACAAAATAAATCCCAAAAATGAAATCCTCTGTACACCAAAAAGTCATTTCGATCCCTTGACATACAGGGAATTCTCCCTCAAAATCCGGAACACAGTCCGAACATGTTCCACATGAGAGTCCCAATCCTTGGAAAAGATCAAAATATCATCCAGATAGATGATCAAAAATGTATCCACAAAGTCTCGGAAAATATCATTCATGAAGCACTGGAAGACAGAAGGGGCATTAGTGAGCCCAAAAGGCATCACCAGGTACTCAAAATGTCCCTCCAGAGTATTAAATGCCATCTTCCATTCATCCCCCTGCTTAATGCGAATAAGATTATACGCCCCCCTGAGGTCAAGCTTGGTAAACCAGCAAGCACCTTTAACTCTGGAGAATAGATCAGAAATCAGGGGTAACGGATGCTGATATTTAACAGTAATTTTGTTGAGGGAACGATAGTCAATACAAGGCCTTAATGAACCATCTTTCTTGGCCACAAAAAAACCCCCAGCACCTAAGGGTGAAGAGGATGGTCTAATATGACCCTTCTCCAACGACTCCTTAATATAGGATCGCATAGCCTCGTGCTCGGGTACAGATAAATTGAAAAGTCGACCCTTGGAAAATTTACACCCAGGGCTCAGCTCAATTGCACAGTCATAACTCCTATGAGGAGGCAAAGACGCAGACTCATTCTCACTAAATATATCATAAAAATCAGCCAAATAGTCAGAAACATCATGCGACTGGGGAGAGGTGGAGAAAATAGGAGCGTCACTAAGGGCACACCGACAACCCCAACTCACCACAGACACAGATTTCCAATCCAAAACTGGATTATGGATTTGCAACCAGGGAAACCCCAGAACGATGGTATCATGCAAATTATGCAACACCAAAAATCTGCAATTTTCTTGATGGTCTGGGGCGACCCGCATTACCACCTGGGTCCAAAACTGAGGTTTATTCTTCGCCAAAGGAGTAGCATCAATACCCCTCAAAGGGATAGGCGTCCGCAGAGGTGTCATAGGAAACCCACAACGTTTAGAAAAATCCAAGTCCATCAGGTTCAGAGCTGCTCCCAAGTCCACAAAAGCCTTAGCGGAAAATGTGGACAGGGAGCAGATCAGAGTAATTGCCAGAAGAAACTTAGGTTGAACACCACCCACAGCAAATGTGTGTGCAAAACATTTCTCTCGTTTAGGGCAGGCAGAAATAATATGAGAGGCATCTCCACAGAAAAAACACAGCTTATTACGCCTTCTGAACTCCTGACGTTGTGCCCTAGACAAAACTCTATCACATTGCATAGGTTCAGACATTTGTTCAACAGGTGGCAACACCTCTCGTGCAGCTTTGCGTTCACGCAAACGCCGATCAACCTGAATGGCTAATGACATAGAATCGTCAAGACCAGAGGGAACAGGAAATCCCACCATAGTATCTTTTACGGTTTCTGACAAACCCTTCCGAAAGAGAGCTGCCAAGGCACCATCATTCCAGGTAGTAAGGACCGCTCACTTTTGGAATTTTTGACAGTACAACTCCGCAGAATCCTGACCCTGGCTCAATGCCAACAGGGCCTTTTCAGCATTAGGTTCATCATACAACAACCCCAAGGCCTGAAAAAATGTGTCCACATTAGTTAGAATAGGATCATCAGGTTTCAAAGAAAACGCCCAATCCTGGGGATCGCCGCGCAGCAAAGAGATGACAATTTTAACTTGCTGCGCGGAGCTCCCCGATGAGTTAGGCTTCAAGGCAAAAAATAATTTACAATTCTTAAAATTCAGAAATTTAGACCGATCCCCAAAAAACACATCAGGAGTAGGGATCTTTGGTTCAGCAGCATGTGAATGAGCAAGATAGGCGGAAATTCCCCGCACTTCAGCAGCAAGCTGCTCCACACAATCAGACAATTGCTTAATCTCCATTGAGAAAAAATTCCCCCTACGGCCTCAGAGAAATAGAGGAAAAAATATACACAAAAAAAAAAATTGTGACACTTTTTTTTTTTTTTACAATTCTTTCCTGCTATTGAGTACCCTAGAATCTGCGGTATGGCTGGTGATTCTGTTATGAATGAGTCACCGGAGGAGGAGAAAACAAATACAAGCTAAGTCCAGAAAACCGGAGCGGTTGGTAGCTATCGGATTGCAGACCCCTGATCCTATACACCACAACTAACAGTAGCCGTGGGGGGTTCCTACGGTGCCCTAGACCCCTCGTCACAGCCGGAGAACTACATTAGCCTAAAGAAGGAAAGGGGAAATCTAAACTGCCCCAGAGCAGACCCCAAAGCAATAGACAGCCCCCAACATGTATTGTCGGTGAAAAACAGATGAAAACACAGACAGACAGGCTGAGCAAACGATGGTGCCCAACTAACTAGATAGGAAAGGACAGAAAAGATGCTGGCTGCAATCTGCAAAAAACCCTACCAAAAATGTCCCAACCGTCTCATAGGGAAAAAGGCCCTGAAGTCGCTAGACTTCAAAATCACTATATCAGCACTCAGGTATATTCTGAAAGCAGAGCAAAAGAGATCAACTGATCAGAGACAAAAATGGAATTCAGCCAGTCCCAACCAGGACTGGCTGAACACAAACACTAAGGAAACCAGACAAAATCTCATGGAATAGCAGGGCAAAAAACTTAGCTATTAGTAGACAGGAACTAAACTGAATGCAAGAGCTCAGAGCAGAAAGGATCACCAGCAGCCCTGCAGGGCGTCGACTGCCTTATATCCACTCAGAAATTCCACATGTCAAATCATAGAATCATAGAATCATAAAATCATAGAATCGTGGAGTTGGAAGGGACCTCCTGGGCCATCTGGTCTAACCCCCTGCTCAAAGCAGGATTCGCTAAATATCCCAGTCAGATGTCTGTCCAGCCTCTGTTTGAAGACTTCCATTGAAGGAGAACTCACCACTTCTCGTGGCAGCTTGTTCCACTCATTGATCACTCTAACTGTCAAAAAGTTTTTTCTAATATCTAATCTGTCTCATCCCATTCAGTTTCATCCCATTGCTTCTAGTCTTTCCTTGTGCAAATGAGAATAAAGTTGATCCTTCTACAATGTGACAGCCCTTTAGATATTTGTAGACAGCTATTAAGTCTCCTCTCAGTCTTCTCTTTTGCAAACTAAACATTCCCAAATCCTGCAACCTTTCCTCATAAGACAGGGTTTGCTGACCGGTCACCATTCTGGTTGCTCTTTTCTGAACTTGCTCCAGTTTGTTGATGTCTTTTTTAAAATGTGGTGCCCAAAACTGGACACAATATTCCAGATGAGGTCTGACCAAAGAGGAGTAGAGGGAAATAATGACTTCATGTGATCTAGACTGTATGCTTCTGTTAATACATCCTAGAATTGCATTTGCCTTTTTTGCTGCTGCATCACACTGTTGACTCATATTCAGTCTGTGATCTATTAGTATACCCAAGTCTTTTTCACATGTGCTGTTGCTTAGCCCTATTCCTCCCATTCTGTATATGCTTTTTTCATTTTTATTGCCCAGATGTAGTACTTTGCATTTTTCCCTGTTAAAAACCATTCTGTTAGTTGCTGCCACTTCTCCAGTTTATTTATATCTTTTTGAATCCTCTCTCTCTTCTCTAGTATTAGCTATCCCTCCTAGCTTTGTGTCATCAGCAAATTTAATCAGTTTACCCTCAATTCCTTCATCTAAATCGTTGATAAAGATGTTGAACAATACAGGGCCCAGGACAGAGCCCTGTGGTACCCCACTTGAGACATTCTTCCAACTGGATCTGCAGCCATTTACGACCACTCTTTGGGTCCGATCAATAAGCCAGTTATGAATCCACCTAACAGTTGCCTTGTCCATTCCATACTTAGTCATTTTTTCAATAAGGATTGTATGAGATACTTTGTCAAATGCTTTGCTGAAGTCAAGATATACTATATCTACAGCATTTCCTTGATCCACCCAATCAGTGATTCTGTCATAGAAGGAAATTAAGTTAGTCTGACATGATTTATTAGTTACAAACCCATGCTGACTCTGTTTAATCACTTCATTCTTATCCAGGTACTGACATACATGGTGTTTAATAATTTGTTCAAAGATCTTTCCTGGTATAGAAGTCAGACTCACCGGCCTATAGTTGCCTGGGTCCACCTTCTTCCCCTTTTTGAAGATAGGAACATAATTTGCTCTTCTCCAGTCTTCTGGGACTTCTTCTGTTCTCCAAGAATTTTCAAAGATTATGGAGAGGGGTTCAAAAATTTCTTCTGCTATCTCCTTCAGTACTCTGGGGTGTAATTCATCTGGACCTGGAGACTTGAATTCATTTAGGTTAGCTAAGTGTTTCCTCACTATCTTTCTGTTTATAGATATCCTGGATTCTTCTATTCCCTTAATAGGACAGTGAAGAACAGTTGATGTTACATTTCCTTTCTGAGAGAAAACAGATGCAAAATAGGAATTTAAAAGTTTGGCCTTCTCAACATCCTGTCTTACCATTTCATCATTTTCATCCTGTAAAAATCCTATAGCATCTTTGACTTTTCTTTTACTTTTGACATATCCCCAAAATCCTTTATTATTGCTTTTGACATCTCTTACAAGCCTCAATTCATTGTCAGCTTTAGATAATCTGATTTGTGCCCTGCAGGTTCTGCAGACAGCATTATATTCTTCTTTAGATATGCCTCCCTCTTTCCATTTTATAAACATTTTTTTCTTCCTTTTTAGCATGTGCTTAAGTTCTGTGTTCATCCATCCTGGTTTCCTTAAATGCTTCCTATTCTTCCCTCTTTTCGGAATTGTTAACAATTGTGCTTTGAGAATTTCATTTTTCAAGATTTCCCATCCTTCCTGGACATTTTTGTCTTTAAGGATATCCAGCCATTGGATCCCTCCAATTCTCTTTCTGAATCCCTTAAAATCTGCCTTTCTGGAATCTAACCTTGACATCTGAGTCTTCACAGGTCTTCCTCCTCTAGTTATCCAAAATTCTAAAATAGCATGTTCGCTACCTCCTAGGGTCCCAGCCACTTTTACCTCCTCAACCATTTCCTCCCTGTTTATAAGGATTAGATCCAAGGTAGCAGTTCCCCTTGTTTTCTCCCCTACCTTTTGGAAGATAAAGTTGTCAGCAAGAGAGGATAAGAATTTCCTTGACCTGTTAGTTTTGCCTGAGAGAGATCCCCAACAAATGTCTGGATAATTGAAATCTCCCATGACAACTATGTCATATCACACTCCGCCTGTTCAGATGACAGGTTCTTCCCATCCCAATCAATTTCACTACCTCTTTTCACCAGCAGAGGGAGTTCATCAGACATCAAAGGTGAAGGGGAGAATGAACTCACAACACATGGCATCATGTTGGGCCATCTGAAAATCCTGACATGGAGCATAGCAAAGTCTACTGAATCTGGGTGAGGGAAGCAAGGCATGGATCCTTTACAGGTGCATAACAGTACCCTCTCCCCTCCCCTTGAATGGAAAAGACAAGTACTAGCAAAATTTCCAGCACCATGCACACAGCCCTAAAAAAAAAAAAAAAAAGTGTGAAGCTATTCTGGTAAAACAGATGAGCTACTAGAATCTCATAAGGAACTGTAAGATGCACGGAATCATAAAAACGTGTATTATATTTGAGACAGGCTATTGACACCCAGACCGTAACCAAATCAATTAGGAAGTTCCTGCTCCTCAGTCAGTAACCCGGGCACGTTTGCCCTGGGCAGATGTGCAGCAATGGCCAGGGCATTGCCAGACCCCAGGAGGGGATAGAATTTGTTGCCTTGGACTAAAGACATTTATACGGGCCCCAAGACTATGTAAGGGCCCAGGCGAAGGGACTTCAAGCGTCCAGATTCCGGCGTGGGGGACTGCCGCCTCTTTTGGCCGCTGTGGCTGTTGTGTGTTTACGGCCGTGGTTCAAGCTAGGGAGAGCGCAGGAAGCCAGTGTTTGTACCTCATTTACCTCTGTTATTAAAATTGTTCTTCCTGTTGGACTGCAGCGGTGTCTGGAATACGTTTGTCCTGCTTATTTCTGTACAAGGCACTGGGGTGTATACTGACTGTGGCTTAGTTGATTTGGCTGGGACTACCACCCCGGACCACGTTGTTACATATGTACTCTATTTTACATCTTCCCCTGCCCAGAAGATGTGGTGTGGTCAAACCATGTTCCTGCACAGACACAGACATTCTACAGAAGACACATATTTATAAGATTAATTACTGCCATGCTAAAATTGTTATCCCAAGATCTATTGATTAAAATGAGCTTTGTTCGTGGTACAACCCCTGTAAGCATGGGGGTGGATCAATCATGGTTTGGGGTTGTGTTGCAGTCAATGGCATGGGGAACATTTCACGGGTAGAGGGAAGAATGGATGCAATGAAATTTCAACAAATTCTTGATGCAAACATAACACCATCTGTAAAAAAAAAAAAAAAAAGGCTGACGTTGAAAAGACGATGGCTTCAACAGATGGATCATGATTCTAAGCATACTTCAAAATCAACAATTGACTACCTCAAAAGGCTCAAGCTGAAGTTTTTATAATGGCCCTCACAGTCCCCTGATCTGAACATTATTGAAAACCTGTAGATAGACCTTAAAATAGCAGTGCATGCCAGACGATCCAAGGATCACACAGAACTGGAAGAATTTTCTAAGGAAGAATGGATGAAAATCACTCAAACAAGAATTAAAAGATCCTTGGCTGGCTACAAAAAGCGTTTACAAGCCGTGATACTTTCAAAAAGGGATGCTGCTAGATACTAACCATGCAGGGTACCCAAACTTAAGCATGGGCCCATTTTCCTTCTTTTAATTTTTAAAATGTCAAAGATGAAAATATTTATATAATTTTGCCTAAAATAAAAAGGAAATGTGTCATCTTTAACTTCAGGCATTTTAGATACCAAACTTTTAAATGCCACTTTATAAGTGTGGAGAGGTCTGCTAAAAGACAGCATGTATCATGAAAGATAGAATGTTATCCACAATTGGATCAAAAAAGGATTCTTGATAAAAGACTCAACATAACTCCCTAAAAAAGGACAGTACTTTCCCAAATAGATAGTAAGTATACATATAGTTAGGGCATAACAGTGAAAGCTGTATGCATGAAAACAAATAAAATAACTGGCTATTGCAAGTTTAAAACTAGAGTGACAGAGTATAAATTTATAATAGACAGTTTGACAGGGTCCCTGGTGTCCTACATGAGTGAAGATATGTGTCACAAATGTGGTTTTCGTCCAAACACTGCAACGAATGGAGATCTCCCAGATGACTCTGAAACAAAATTATTATGGGCGAATTCAGCCCAAGGAAGCAAGTCAGGCCAACTATTTTGGTGCGAGTTGGAGAATACTGTTTCATGGACTGATTAACTCTTTCGGTAAGCCGATTATCTTGGGGATAATAGACTGAGAAGTCCAGAGTTTTTTAAAATCTTACAAAGCACCCTCCAGAACCTGGAAGCAAATTGTATGCCAAGGTCCAACACTATACGAGCTGGAAGGCTGTGAAACTGGAAAATTTCTTTTAAAAACACTTGAGCCAACTGTGGTAGTAGAGAGCCGCTGTGCTTCAGGACGATCAGTGACCAAGTCCATATACAGTTGTGCTCAAAAGTTTACATAGCCCTGCAGAATTATTGCTTTTTGGCCTTAGTTTTTTTGCTAGCTATGTATTTTTTTTGCATTTCTTTTTGCATTTACTTTTAATTATTTGAGCAATGTGATATACTACATTAGGTTTTATGATTGTTTTGTGTGTATTTTAAGATGTATACGTGTGGTTCTGTCTGATTTGCCACCCATTGGGTGTGGTGTTTTTTTGAGAGGAGGCGTTTTCATGGGCTTCTTTCTCTATAAATAGCAGACTCTATGTGTATAGACTGTCCTGAGGAAGTGTGTGATCACCACAAAATGAGTAGAAATAAAGTCTATTTCTCTATTGTATCCACTTTGACTCTCCTGGTTCATCATTCTGACAGGTGAGCAGCGTAGTCTGATGCCCCATTATTTTTACCCAAAAGGAGAGAGTTGAGGCTGAGTCTTGATGTAACCATGAAAACAAGAAACCACCCACCATTCGTGTCTCCCCTTTTTTCCTCATAGATTGTAAGCTTGCGAGCTTGGTATCTGGTATCTTGGTATCTTGGTATCTGTTATGATCTATGTGATTATTGTTATGCTGTAATGTCTATTGTCTGTACAAGTCCCCTCTATAATGTAAAGTGCTGCAGAATATGTCGGCGCTATAGAAATAAAATTTATCATGATTATTATTAAGATAGACTCCACCTAGTGATCTGGCAAGTCATCGAGTCAATGACCATGAGCATGAAGGAGCGGCCACGGAAGACCCAAAAGTACCAGTGCTACTGAGAGTGGCAAAATTAAAGTGTCTTCATCGTGTAGTGCACCTATTTGAGTATTTACTATCTCCATCCAAAATTGGATACAACCTACTTGTATTATAGATGTAGAGGGTGGTGAGGATGGGTAATTAGGTGGTGCTGCTGATGCTGATAGGCGGGGGAGGTGTGCTGATCCCACAGAACTGGGGGGGGTGACCCTCTTCTTAGCTCAGACAGACTGGAGACTGAGACAGGAAAGCATATTCAAGAGGTCCGTGTTTTATTCATCAACTTCCTTGACAACTTCCACAAACCCTAACAGGACTTTTGGCAATTGCTTTTTAAGCAGACCCGAGTACCTTCTTTTTCTCTCTGTGTCACCGTCGTGGTGTCCCCTGCGGTTCGCCTCACTGTGGCTACCCTAGGCACTTCCCCCACAGTGCTTCACCATTCAGAGTACACCGTTGTCATCACTCTCAGGGTGTCACCGTCTGCTGCCACCGTCCTTTGGGTCACCCCCCATGACCGTCTTCACTGCCAGGCTCTCTCTGAGGGCTCTCTGCTGCCTTTCTCCTAACAGCAGACCATCCTTTCTAGTGAGCTCCCCTGGCTGACTCAAGCTTCTGGAAACTTCCCTCAGCCTTTATACTATCAGCCCAGGTAGCTCTGCCCACTATCACCTGACAGAGGCCTCTGACCAATCAAGGTGACCCTGACCCCTGGCAGTTATGTAACCACTCTCTCCTGAGCTCCTCACTGCCCTCTAATGGCCACATTCAGTACAACACCCCTTTCTCTTTATCTCAGTGTTTTCCATTCTTACACTGAGCTATTCCTCTGCCTCTCACTAAAAGCAGATCTCTGTCAGGTCCACCTCCCCACGTAGAGCCATTTCTGTAGATTATCTTTAGCTGCATCTGTAGAGAGATAAAATAAATATTCAATATTTTTGCCAAAGAAAAGTCCATGAAATTCTCTGCTGCTCTGGATTCAGTGAATGCTTTCTCATGAACACAGAGAAGTCAAAGGAAATGGACATAGGAGCAAGTAACTTTTCTTTAGCAGAGTACAGAGTTACCTCCAGGGTGGTACCTCCACTCTCCACTAGGAGGTTGAAGTTTCTCTGTTTGGACTTTAGTTTAGAATTGTCTGTGCGAAAATGTTTTTGTTCACCAAAAGATTAACAGAGTCCTTCTGAGAATCAGCGGGATATTTTCAGACTGATTTGTATAGGTTTGGGTGTTCCTGATCTGGGAAGAGATATATAAGAGACCCTTGGGAGAAAGACATGAGAGTCCAGAGTCTTTTTTTTTTTTTTTTCCCTAAAAAGCTCCATGAAACATAAATCCATACATGTAGCTAGGGAAATTAGTCAAGGGAAAAGGGCAAATCTCTACCAGCAAGTTCATCTTTGACACGGCTGGACAGGTTGGCGTAGAAGACTGCTAGGAGTTCATTGCTCCTCCAGGTCGATTCAGCAGAAAGGGTATGAAACTGCATGGCATAGTGTTTTGCTGAGCTAGTCTCTTGTATTAGCAACATGACAGCTGAGTGAACGCAACCAGGAGAGTAGAGAATGCAACATGGGATTATTCCATTTCCAAAATGGCACAGCCCATGCCACAGCATCCCCAGAGCAAGAAAAAAATGTATGCCACTTTACTCCGGTCAGAAGAAAAATGCTGGGGTCATATTTCAAAGTGCAATAGATCGCCATTAAATTGTGCAGCTGTGGGTAAATGCAGATCTATTTTCCAAGCTGAATGTTGACTAGGGTGTGGAAGATGTTGTGGAGCTGGTGAAGAGATGGCTTGAGTCTAAGGCAGTGTGCTCCTAAGGGAGACCGCAGGTAGGAGGGATGCTGGAACCAGAGACAGGTGGGAGAAATCCAGGGAACTGCAGACAGGCAAGGTGCTGAAAACTGTAGGCAAGCAGGAGACTGCAAGCAGTTGGGAGACATCCAGGGGACTGTATACAGGTGGGATGTTGGAAAACACAGACAGAGCAGGACTCATTCAGGAGATCGCAAGCAGCCAAGAGACGACCTGGAAACCAAAGGCAGGCAGGATGCTGTAAACCTTAGGTAGGCAGTTAGCCACAGGCAGCAGCTGAGCAGGTCAAGGAGTACAGAGAAACTCTGAGTTTAGCAACATTAAAGTCTTAGAACCAAGACACCAAGTGTGGCAGGGAGTATGGCTCTGACAAAATAGTAAAAGTTGATGCTAAACAGTGAATGCTCATTGGTGACAACAGTGTTATATCACCCTCTTGGTGTCCAGTAATTGGCAACTCCTTTTAAAGGGTATCTGCCATAAGGGTCAACCCTCATGCCCGTATTTACATTTTTTTAATGGGCTAGACATAGATCAAGCAAAAAATTGACCTCTAGAGCTTTTTTTAAATGAAGGGGTTCATTAAAAGTGAGAGGCATGTAATGACTGACATCCCACTCTCCTGATCTTCATGCCTCAAAATGGCCACTCCCCATTCACTTAAAATAAGCATGAGTCAGATTCTCACGTAGCTCTAACCAGCCTATATATCTTAATAGTTAATTTGCGCTGAATTCCAAAAATCTGTATATAACCTCTGACTTCCCCTGTATACTGCCGAAAAACCTTTTTAATTTCTCCCTCACTGCACGTTAATCCTCTCGGTCTGGTCCGCATGGCTTTGGGCCTCTCCATCCCTCTCCCAGCTGCTGCATGCCAACCTCCTTCTTTAATTGCCATGGATGATGGCTCCTGCATTATGCACATCACTGTGCAACAACTCGCTCCTGCACAGAAATATCATGTCTTGCGTCTGTGCAGTATGCTTTGCCCAACTGCGGGCAAAGCCGAAAAGCAGAAGAGTGTATTTCCGGTACATGGAAGTAGTTGCGGTACATGAGCTGCAAATACATGTGTGGTGCACATACACTTCTATTTTAAGGCTTTGACCGCAGTTGGGCAAAGAATACTGGGCAGGTGTGAGATGCAAAATATTTGCGCAGGAGCGAGATGTCGAAAGACGATGTGAAATGTCATTCAAGTCAATTAAAGGAGTATGGTGAGCAGCAGCCAGGGGGAGGAATTGAGAGACCCTATGCAACGCTCATCGGAACGGACCGAGAAGATTACCATACAGCGTGGGAGAAATTAAAAAGGTTTTTCGGGGATATACAGGGGTGTTCACGAGGTTATATAAGGATTTAAGGAATGCAGCGCAGATGCTAAATAAAGTGATATTTTTAGCTGCAATGTCACAAAACTGGTGACATGTTCCTTTTAACCTGTGGATAGGTTAAAATGTGATGTGGGGAATAACTTTTTAAGAACTAGAGCAAATGTATTATTACTTACAGTAATCACATTTTGTGTTAGCTTTGGAATATCTTGCTAAAATTGTTAGATACATTCCTCTTCTCTAAATTATGTCCAGGAGTAGTAATTAAATCTTTAACAATAGGTTGCCTCTTTCACGGAGTAAAGCACCCCTATTTTTCAGACCACACCCCTGTCTTCAAAACACACTATTGCACACTCCGCTCTCAGCCTTAAAATAAAAGTATTGGTAACCAAGATTTGGGGCACATTTTACTAATGCAGTAAATGTTTTATGTAACACCGAAGGAAAATACAAAGTAATGCTTTTTAAGTACTGATCTATTAGGCTTTATACAAGTATTTCACAGGATTACACAATCTGCAGAGTTTACATGATATCCCAATATCTGACTACCATCTTTCTGCCTCCTACCATATGCAAACGTTTAATGCTCATAACATGGGTACAACTGCAGCAATCCTTAATTTGTCAGATGGTACACCACTCATTAGTTTAACATATCCATATAGCATGTCATCTGACCAGTTATGGGTTGCTACATCTGCACAGGGTCAAAGCCATTAACAGTATACAAATAATGTACCAGGACCAACATCAATACATGAATACAGAACCAAAGCCACCATCAGTACATGGCTAAAGCACCATAACCAGTATCGGAATTATTATTAGTATAGGAATCGAGCACCAGAACCATCATAAGTATGCAACAGTGGTCCCCAACCTTTTTTTTTTTTTTTTTACCTTGAGAGCTATATTCTGCTCTGAGAGACAGTCGTGAGCCACAATCTTTGAAAATAAATTATAAAATCTATATTGCGAAAAAGAACAGCTAGTCATTACATGCTTATCACTAGTCGTTAGAGGGTTATTCTAGTTATTGTGGTTTAGAGGGTGCGTAAATCTACTACTTTTCTTTTTTATACAATATCTATATTTCATATAGATATTGTAAAACTTGGGTCAGTCATGTCTGTAAATTTAGAAATTGACTGGCTCTGTGTGCAGCTCCCTGTGCTTGTCCTCATAGCAGACAGGTGCAGGAACTATCTGCCATTTATATGCACTAGTCTGGCCTGTAAATCGGACCAGACACAGCAAGCTGTGATTTTTTTTCCACAGCACATAAGCTCACATTTCGCAACACACAGACCGAAAATAAGTTTGTTTGAGCGTATCTTGAAACTAAATTACGACACAGACCGTGATTTTTTCAGCCTGACCACTGGATTCCTTGCCTGAACTCTAAACAGCCTCCTAGGCATACATGAAACTGTTGAGTTGGGGATAGGAGACCTGCAGTCAGTCCTTAAATCTCAACTTCCGATTGTAACTTATGAATGTGTGAATGAGGCCTGAGCCAGAGTTCAGCCATCTGTGTTTTACATTCTGAGTGTGAGCAGGTTGCGGGATGCAGTAACGGACAGGAGGCAGAGCTTACCCCCAAACAACAAAGGTGACAGCTCTGATGGTTCCGAACCCAGCACAAGAGAGGTACACTTGGTCCGGTTCTTTTTCTTACACTAGCACGGACCGTGATGTACAGAGCAAGACCCAGGTCACAAAATCGATGATTTTCTCATGCAAGAGAATTGGATTGATTATGTAAATAACACTGGGATGAAACTCTGAACCGAGTTCGAGCTGAGTGTCAGCTTAGTGTGATCCAATTCTTTCGCATGAGAAAATCCTACCAAAGGTGCAAAGAAGTCGGGAGAACTTAATTTCTCCATCTTCTCCATTCTGTATCTGCAGTAATCTGACTGCACTCGGATGTCATCCTTGCTCTCTGCTCCTGCACTAACCTGGTTCCTCCCTCACCCTTTGGTAAGTGATGCACAGCCTTTTATTTGTATACATTATGGTCGACTTGGCCTCTATATATCTGTCACACTTTGTCTACGGCGGTGCATATCCTTAATTTGCCTCACATATAGGCTTTCTTTGGGTTGATAAAATGACTTCTGGCTGGTATTTTCACTTGTCTATCTGTACCTGGTTATTAATATATATCTATGACTACAGTTGTTTTGTATAGACAAATAAATCTTTGTATATGCAATCATAAACTTATCCTCCAGTTTTCTTCCATGTTAATAAAATATTTGTAGTATTCAACTCTCTTCGCCTACCTTTTACAATTAGAGCTTTGGTGTGTGGTTGGTTGATCCCTATTGGATAGATGGAGCGCCCCGCGGGACCTGGGGGTACTCGGTACCGGGCCCATCGTCTTCAATGGGGGATGGTGTCACGGCGGCGGCGACCCGGTCCGTGGCCCAGAAGCGTCGAGTAAATGGAATAGGGGAATGTTGTGTGGTATTTATGTGGTAAAAATAAAGATAATGTTTATAGATGGTGAAATACGTGACGCCACCTGTGGTATTCTGGTCAGAGGTGACCAGCGCTGCAGTGTTGCTTCTCTGGGATGGATGTTGTAGCCCTCCACAGGTAGAGCAATAGTCCCAGGGCAAAGATGTTAAATAAATAGTAAAAATGGCTGTAAACGTTGGGGTGCAGATAAATGAGAGACACAGAGAGGTGCAGTTTTTTTACCTTTTACAGGTAATAGGTTGCAGTCCGGAGTACCACATACAGGTGATGGAATGAGTCCAGCTCGCCTGGAGGCATTCAGGGGATCCACCTTGCCTTGTGGGGTTTAGGACCTTCCTTTCTGCGCTTTGTGTGTGGGTCTCCGCTGTATATAACTATGCTGCGACCCTCTATTTGTGATGGTTTCACTAACCTGTACGGCTGTCAGTGTGAGCCTATTCCACGGGTACCGGTCTCTTCACCGTCGGCCCCTGGCTCCTTATCTGCTGCCGTGCCCTCAGGTGATCAATGTGCACAGGAATTTACAATCCCCTGTACTTTCAGATTCGGCTATCAGGACATACAGCTCCTGTCAGCCTAGGACTCTGATGTCCCTTTTCTCTTTATTAGTGCTTCACTCAGGGGTCTGCTATATGCAGTATTTTAGCTACCCTAGAGTTTCTCAGTCTCTGCTCTTGTCCGTTCCCTCTTCACAGATCAGCTCTGCCTATCAAGCTCCTCTCAGATCAGCTCCCTGTCTTTATCTGACAGGATCTTCCAGAAAGATCTCTTTTCCTCAAGTCCTCACGTTGTAACTGTCCTTTCTCCTCACAGCTCACAGCTGTTTCGTTTCCATGACAACCCCCTCAGCTGATTTCTAGCTGACTCACCAACCCTTTCTGCTGGCCAGAATTTATAAGACATCTCCCTTTTCTGACCTGCAGCACGAAATTGTCATTAAATCTATGCTGCCTGGCATGGGGGTCCCTTTTCTGCCTCCAAGCATGACTTTACCCATTAGAGGGCGGTAATGTCACTGTGACAACCGGACTCTGTGGTGTCACATAGATAGCGCCCTCCGTTTCTTGTTTGTATCACTTCAGTATAGGTTTCATGTTTAGTAGTAAAAGATGGTGGTCCTACTATATCACAAGGGGTAACCACCGCACAGAAAAATTTGAAGACTATGTTTTTCTAAGGTGAATGTGTTTATTAGAATCTGACATTAGTGAAAACAAATTCTAACCTTTCAACATGCATCTGCCACGATGCCACTGACCATCTTCCTCATCCAGATTTCCTTCTAAATAACCATTGCACTGGTCAAAACAATGCAGTTTATCTGTTTTCAGTATTGCTGGATCCAAAAAACATATTTACCTTTGAAAAAGCATCAAGTCTTCAACTTTTTCTGTGCGGAGGTTATGCCTTGAGAACAAGGATGCAGTCATGTTACACTGTAAGTAGGTGTCACACAGCAGAAGACCTCATTATATGTCTACATCATTGCTCTGTACTCCACCTTTCCCCAAATGATGTCCAGCTGCCATCATTAACCCTATTCATTGAGGTAACAAAGTACAGAAGCTAAACTGTCTCCTCACCGAATATTAAAGGGAACCAGATCTGGACTCCTTTTCTACCTGGTTAGGTAAACCGGCTGTGATTTCAGCAACCAGCTCTACTGCACCAGCAGGACCGCCTGAATCTCACTTCTCTCTTTGTTCCTTTTTTCTAAACACTTTACAAAACTGTCTAGTGAGATTCAAAAATTATTTAAAACACAGTTAGCTTAGAAAATCTACCGAAATGTGTTTTTTGTTTTTGTTTTTTTTTTGTGATATTGTCCTTTTTTTCTTAAAAAAAACAGCTCTACATTTTTTCCAGTCACTTTTCAAAAAGACTTCTCTATATAGAAAGAAAAATCACATGACATAAAAGCACGTTAAAAATGTCTGGACAAAAAAATTACAAAACCCAAGGCACATATTTAAAAAATGTAAGAATTTCATTTAATTCCTTACAGTCCAAAATAACGCAACCAAAAATGCAGTGCAGGTAGCTTATGCAAGAATTTCTAATTAAGACTATTGTGTTTTAGATGTCTAAAATATTAGGCACCTAGGCAATTACTTCATATTTAACAATGAGTAATTGTCGTAAGTCCCTAATACTGTATCTTTAGTATTGGCAGCAACTAAAGGCTTTCAGGAGACTAGAGATTACAAATAATGGTTACACAGTAAATAAATGTACTTTTCTATCCACTGGATTAATTTTACAGTGTTTACCGACGTTGAGTTTCACAAGCAAAGAAATGTCAATATGTTATGAGAGCTTTTTCAGAGGTTGGTTCTTGCATATGTTTTGCTTAAAAATTTGCATGTCTAATATATGATCATTTGGCATTATATTAATGTATTTTTCAGCTTGTAATTATTAATACGAAGACCCAAAGTCACTACAGGCAACTGTTTATGACATTATGGAATACACTGAGTTCTTTCTTGCTTTTCTGTAGAGTTTGATTGACAAAGTTGACTTGTCGTACTATAATTTAAATAAAGAATTGTTTACATAGCACTAACTTATTCTGCAGCACTTTACAATTCAGTGGTTACGTGTACAGACAATGTCAGACTTTATAGAGTTACATATTATTGAACGAGTCACACAGGAGTGAGGGCACTGATTACAAGCTTATTATCTACAGTGAGACAGCGGCGGTGGGTGTGCACTGCGCCACGGGTCGGGCTTATCCTGGAGGGGCGTGACTAAGTACCTAGTTTTCAATAGAGCCTCTGATGGTGAGGGTAGCCTTGGGCGTAGGTAATCACCAGGTGCCACTTCAGGGCAGTCCCCAGATCTGCAGCAGCTGACTCACGGGAAGCATGCGTTGAGTGGGGCAGTACTTACCACCCGTGTAAAAAAGGGTGATCTAGAAAGGTTGTCTTGCATTGCAAGACACAGCCATCTTTTATAAAAAAAAAATAATTATAATGGAGAAAAACATTTAAGGTAACGTGTATTTATTGTAAAGATACAAAGTGCTACTGAAAGAAAGGAGTGGGGTGGAAAATGTAGAAAGAAGGAACTGTGTTGTTGTCCTTGAGGTTGTTTCAGTGCGACAATGCGGCATTCAGACTAAAATAGGTTGTGGATCACTGCTCTAGATTTACCCAGCTAAAATATTGGATTTCTTATGTGAGATTCTGGAATCATAAATCTTTGAAAATGTTTATATACACCACAATCTGATATTATGAGTTGGGTGTGGACAAACCAAGATGATTGGCTATGTAGACAAAAGGTGACTACTACTATGGAACATACAGATGTAGTGCATTATCTAAGTTTAAGAGGCTGTCCGGTCTAAAATTAGAATTTTGCAGTCACTCTACCTGAATGCATATCACATAGCTGCATTCCTGTGACTGCCATTCCTGAAGCTGACATCGGCGAATCCTCTCAGTGCGTAGCGTGTGCACTTAGGATTCACAAGTCTGCAGTCACATACAGTAAATGACCAAAAAGAAATGTCTATCTTATAGTAACAGTATTATGAAAAATACAAATGTATCAAAATGGAGAATACCATAAAGGGAGTAGCCGAAATAGCATAAGAAACACTTTATGGAAACAATACTAACAATTCATATGTACAGTGAAAAGTCTGTTTGTTAAAAGACATGTAAAGCCACCACTGGTCCCACTAATGATACTCCCCCAGCAGTTCCAATATAAATAGGTATTAGGAATTTTTGACTTTGGCTTATAGACCAGAACTATCAAATTAAATATATCATATATGGTGAAGAAACTAGAGTAACATAAATCAGTTGTCAGGTCAGTGTGGGCCTGTATATTTTCCAGTGTATAAAGACAAGATTTTCAAAGCATAATGTAGTTGTCTGATATAGATAGCATGCATGTCATATATGTACAGATTAGATAAAGTGCTTAGTAGACACAAGGTAGTGACACATGTTCAGTTGTATGCAGATAAACCAAACCAGTCATGTAGAGGTCACACAAGAAATGTACTACACAATATAGTAATCAGGTCCCATATAGTGCCGTAATAGGTGAACTAACAAGATAATTAGACACCTATAGACATTATAGAGCCAGTGTATATACTGGAGTGAGAGACATAAATGGGGGCACGCAAGCCATATTGTGCAGTACATTTCTTATGTGACCTTTTTCATGGAGCACTTCCAGTAATTCTTCTTTTCTTCTAGAATACTATCCACCAATACTTGAATGAAGGGTTGTGCTACATTCTTAAATTAATACTAAAATATGCCCGAAAGCTAATGCTAACTCTCAGAGAAACCAGACAGAGGAGAAGTCTGTCATTTATCAGATGACAAGAAATATTTGCCTAGCAGGTGGTGACACTGTCAACAAGTCTTGTTTGACCTGCTTTATCTCTCTGGTATGACTCAGTTTATGGCTGAGATCCATGTATGTACAGAAATTTGACTGAAACAGCTTTAAAACAATTTTCATACATCTATTATATTAAGATGAATATGCTAGTTAAATCTTTTACGCTGGAATCAAACATGTAGTTCTTACTGCAATTTTTTTTAAGCCAAACCGATGAGTGGACCAAAAAGAAAATTGGGACTCACAATCTACATTCCCTATCACTTTTGGAGTGTCAGAATTAATCTCAGCAAACATGGGGAGAACTCCTTGCAGATGTTTTCCTTGGTAGGATGTGAACAGAGCACCCTAGTGCTGAAAGTCTAATACTGCCCCCCTTCTTACTGTATAAGTTCTTGTGTTTGGCTAAAAAAAATTGCATCAAAAACTGCGTGTGATCTAAAGGCCCTTTTTACATTTAGCGATGCACCAGTGATCCGACCAGCGATACGACTCGGTCAGGATCGCTAGTGAGCTTTCACACAGAAAGATCTCACAGCGATGCAGCAGCGCACGATACTCACCTTTCACACACAGCGATCCTGATGTGCACCCGCCCGCCTCCACACGTTGCTCGTCGTCACAGCAGGAAGCCCCAGCACGAAGCGCCCGACGAGAAATGGAGCCGGACATTCTCGCGCGATCAGCGATGGACAGCGGGGGAGCCGGTCGGAGGTAAGTATCACACATAGCGATATCGCTAGCAATATCGCTATAACGTCACAAAACCGGTGATGTTTTAGCGATATTGCTAGCAATATCGCTTAGTGTAAAACCCCCTTAAGCCTTTTAGAAAGATGTCCAAATCTTTCACTAAAACTAAGCAAGAAATGAGTTTATTTAAAAAAAAAAAAACCCACCCTTTTATTGGCAATTTTTAAATAGGCTATATTTTTATGAGCTACTTTTAGTGCAGTTTTGTTGAGACTTTTATGCAGAATAAAATTACAGTAGTTACATAGATATTTAGGTTTAATAAAGACCTAGATCATCAAGTTAAACCTTTCTTCACCAGTTATATATTCCCTAAGGCCTCTTTCACACATCAGGTTTTCTGCTTCAGGCGCGATCCGGCGCTTTTGACTAAAACCGGATCCGTCGAAATGCAATGCCGGATCCGGTTTCCCCCCCATTGACTTGCATTAGAGCCGGATCGAGCCGGATGGCCATGCGTTTCATCCGATTTTCGCCGGATCCGGCAATGTGACGCGATCCGGCGTCTGGAAAAAACGGTGACTGTAACGTTTTTTGTATCCGTCGAAAAAGCCAGACACGCCGGATCCGGCGTGTCCGGCTTTTTCATACAATGAAAGCCTATGAGCGCCGCAATGCGCCGGATCCGTTTTTTTTGGTCTGAGCATGCTCAGTAGCTCTGCCCACAGGACATATATAAAAGCAAGACAATGGGACCCTCAGCCACACCCAACATGCCACCCAAGCCAAGAACCAGGAGCAGGAGAAGGCAGCAGACATCTGCAGCAGCAGCACCATCAGCACCACCCCAAATGGAGCAGCATGCTGAACAACGGGAGGGGAGTCCAGCAGCAGATGAGAGACGGTAATTATCAAATCCCCCATTCCTCCAAACTAGGGCTATGGAATATCAAGATATTCATTGGCCCTTTGTTTCTCTTTATTCAACAGCCGCCCAATAGATGCAGCAGCAGCAGCAATGGCAGCAGCAGAAACACCACCCACAGCCATGGAGTCTGGCCATGAGGAAGACAGCACATCTTCTGGGAGCCCTCCCTCGCATCGTCAGCGTTTGACGGTAAGTTTTTATTTCCAAAATCCATCATCTCTGTAATATATGTGTATTCATTGCCTTTTATTTCAAAACAGGAATCACAAGATGAAGAGGAGCTCCCAGAAGAAGAAGGAAGGGGTGGACAGACACTTGGAGTGGGCTCACAATTAGTAAGTTTTTTGCATCAAATGCAGAAACACAACATCACACTACACACAACACATAGAAAACAATGTTCTGCAGACCACACACAGCAAACAAATGCCTACATCCAAAGACATAACATTTTTTGTTTTCTTCTCTAGTCTTCCCAATCTGGTGCTCGGCCAAGAGGTCCTCGCAGTGCCTCCCAGGGTCGTCGGCGACAGCAACGCGGCGGTCACCAGCGTGTAAGTATAAATATTTTTGTTTTGTTTTTTTTGCACTTTTTATTTCGTTTCTTTTGTGGAGGCTAATTATGTTATTTTTGTCTTTTTCTTTAACAGCCTTCACAGCGTGCTCCCGACTCTGACGGTGAGGATGGAGGGATTGATGTGGAGCGCCTCATCGATCTCGTCAGAGAAAGGGAGCCGCTCTGGAATATGGCTGACCGCCGCCACGCTGACCTTATCGTTACCCGACGACTCTGGGAGGAAATCTGTTCGCTCCTTGTGGACCGCTGGGAGGACCTCGAAGCTCGGGCCCAGATTAAAGAGCGTAAGTATATACAGTACCGGTTGCTTGATTTAAACCTGTGTTTCCCGAACTCCAGTCCTCGTGGTCCCCACGGATCATGTGTTCAGGATTTCTATTTACTTTGGAAATCCTGAAAACATGACCCCTGGGGACCATGAGGACTGGAGTTTGGGAAACACTGATGTTGTATACTAACCACTTTGTCCTTTCTCGTTTCAGGGGAGAGAATTGTGAAGCGGTGGCGGTCTGTGAGGGATTGTTTCAAGAAGGAGTTCAATAAAGAGATGCGGGCCCCGAGTGGATCTGGAGGACGCAGGAGCAAGTACAAGTACGCACGAGCCCTGTCGTTCCTCCGGGAGACAATGCTCACCAGAAGGTAAATATTACACACCACATGTGACAAAAAAATGTTTAGATGTAACTTTTTTTTTTCAGCCAGGGCCATACCATGTCACTATTTTAATTGTTTTTTTTTTCTCTTTATTCCACAGCACGGTGAGCAGCACTCGGGAGCCTGCACGATTGGACCCTTCTGAGGCGATCCCTGAGGAGACCGGCACCGAGGGAGACTTCGACCGCCCCGGTACATCTGCACCTTGCCAGCCTTCCCACACATTCGACCCATCAGTCCCATCCACCAGCACAGGAGCATCGTGGCCGCCTACATTACATGAAGCTGCTGGTGAGGAGATCGCTTTCCCTTTACCCCACCCTTCTGCCCCTGCCACCTCTAGTACACCTGCGGGTACTGGGCGGCAGCGGCAGAGGGGTCAGGAAAAGACTTATGCGCCAGAGTTCTTGCATCTGAATGCATCTTTCCAGAACTGTCTAAAAGTCTTGTCAGAGCAAATCTCCGCAGGCTATCAGCAAATCAACTCCAGCATTCTGGAGGTGAAGACACTTCTGCAAACCATGCATTCAGAAGCAAGATCTTCGCCAAACCACACCTTTTTCAGGTCTGTTGTGGAGCGCATGGAAACGCTCTCTCCTGCCCAGCAGATGCATGTAACGCTGCTCTCCAGCAAGTTACCTCCCAACCTCCTCCTCCCACCACAGTAGTTCCTCCACCTGCACCCCCTCCAGCCACTTTCCATCCTCCCCCTCCTATTACATCTACACCCCCTCCAGCCACTTTCCATCCTCCCCCTCCTATTACATCTACACCCCCTCCAGCCACTTTCTATCCTCCCCCTCCTATTACATACCATCCACCTCCCCAGCACCATCCACCTCCCCAGCACCATCCACCTCCCCAGCACCAGCAACCTCCCCAGTACCAGCAACCTCCCCAGTACCAGCAACCTCCCCAGTACCAGCAACCTCCCCAGTACCTGCAAACTCCCCAGTACCAGCAACCTCCCCAGTACCAGACATCTCCCCACTTCCAGCAACCTGCCCCGTACCAGACATCTCCCCACTTCCAGCAACCTGCCCCGTACCAAACTCCTTCCCCATACAACTTGCCATCAAGGTCTGTTGGTACAGAAGGTACACAAGTTTGGTTGGGCACAAATCTTTCACACTCTGTCATCCTGCCAGTGTACTCCGCCTTGAGGTGACATAAAGTATAGTGCAAAATTGTCCCTCATTACTGAAACCGTCACAGAACTTCTAGTGGTAATGTCATGGTAATCTTGCAAGGTGGTTTCTTCAGAGGTGTCCTCAATGGAAATGGGTTCCTTGCAGATAACAAAATTGTGGAGTACCACGCACGCTTTGATCACCTCGTCCACAGTTTCTGTCTTGAGGTTGATCGCAGTCAATAGGACCCGCCATTTGGCTGTCAGAATACCAAAGGTACATTCAACCATTCTTCTTGCTCTTGTGAGGCGGTAATTAAAAATGCGTTTTGTTCTTGTCAATCCTCTGCTAGAGTACGGTTTCAAAAGGTGTTCTGACAGCTGGAAGGCTTCATCCCCTACACAGACAAATGGCATAGGTGGACCAGATGTTTGCGGCAGCGGTCTAGGTGGTGGGAACTGGAAGGTGTTTCCATACAGTTTACGCCCCATGGCAGACAGTTTGAAAACTTGAGAGTCATTGGAGCGGCCATAGGCCCCAATATCAACCGCAATAAATTTGTATTCCGCGTCAGCGATGGCCATGAGGACAATTGAAAAATATTTCTTGTAATTGAAATATTCCGATCCCGATCCAGCTGGCTTTACAATGCGGATATGTTTCCCGTCCACAGCGCCCAAGCAGTTGGGAAACTGACATATCTGTTGAAACTTGTCAGCAATTTCAATCCACCTCTCTGTTGTGGGCTCTGGTAAAAACTCTTCAGCTAAGGAGTCCCACAGTGCACGGCATGTGTACTTCACTATTCCAGATATGGTGGAAATCCCGAGTCTGTACTGGAAATGCAGTGACGAAAGGGATTCTCCAGTTGCAAGAAATCTGTGGGGAATTAAAAAACAATAAATTAGTTTTAAATCACAGCATTACATACCAAAACTGAGCTATAACACTTGGAGATACAAACTACCACCAACAAGATTGCAGTGAAAGTGTGCTCTGATGCAATCACATCCAATACATGTGGCTTACCTTAAAGTCACCATCAGACACTCTGTGGGTGAAACAGAGAAGCGGCAATAGGTGTCCGCTTTTCTTATGAGGTGTGCAATGCGCTCCACCAAGTAATCAAAATTCTCCATTTTCATCCTAACATATCCAAAAAATTTATCCGGGTTTCGTCGAAGGTCCATGCAGAGTGTAGAATAGACCCCACGCGTCATTCTCTTGGCTGTGATGGGGTGGATCCACAAACGTCGTCTACGATGCCTGATGCGCTGCTGTCTCGCTCTCTCCTTCTCCAGAACAATCACCCTCAAACGATTCGCCTCCTCTATAAAATCCGCCAAATTCTTCAAAATATTTCCAATGACAACATCCATTTTCGCCAATAACTTGCTCTTCTCTCCAACCTGCACTTTCTCCTCTACAACCTGTCAAAGAAGGGCTGTAGGAACATGCTATATATAGTTTTCCAGTAGCCAATCCCGTTCGGAAGGCCACAAGGGTCAATTTTAAAAACCGGATCCGGCGTAATCCGTCGAAAAACGGATAGAAAAACAGATGAACCGGATGAGACGGATCCGGTTTTGTCTGTCAAGAAAAAGACGGATCCGGCAGAAAAACGGATCCGTCACATCCGGTTTTACTAAACATTTGCCGGATCCGGCGTTCCGGCACGACGCCGGATCGCGCCTGACGCCGAAAACCTGAAGTGTGAAAGTAGCCTTACAATAGTATCATTAATATAATTATTGTTGTAAAACTACAGAATTAAAGGGGATAAATACAAATATCCACCTACACAACATTGTAGTTACATAATGCTGGAAAATACCCAATGCCACAACAGATATTATATGGACATGACAGATTCAGTACAAAATTAGAATATCATCATATAGTGGAACAAATTGAACACTAGAATCAACAATTACAAGCATATAAAATTTTATTAAATACTGAAAATGTGTTTAACATATATAGACTAAGCATATTAAAAAGTGGGAACCAATGGACTTTCTTGATTTCCCGGATGCGATCCAGAGGGCACCTTTTGAGTTCCAGTATAAGTTTTCTTTGGACATTAAAAGACTTTGGTTTGAACTTTCCTGGGTCTCTGCCTGTCTGTCACACTGCACCAACCCACTGCAATACACCACAGATTTCAATGATGTTCAGATCAGGGAACTGTGATGGCCATTGTAAAACCTTCAGCTTCCACCTTTTGAGGTAGTCAATTGTGGATTTGGCGTGTGTTAAGGATCATTATCCATTTGTATGAACCAACATCTTGTCAACTTCAGTTTTTTTTCCATATGGTGTTATATTTGCATCAAGAATTTGTTGAAATTTCATTGAATCCATTCTTCCCTCTACCCGTGAAATGTTCCTTGTGCTATTGGCTGCAACATAGCCCCAAACCAGGATTGATCCACCCCCATGCTTAACCCCTTCCCGACCTGTGACACAGCGTATGCGTCATGAAAGTCGGTGCCAATCCGACCTATGACGCATACCCTGTGTCATGAATTCAAAGCCCCCCTGCGGGTCGGGTGATCGGGGTCAATGAAAGGTCACCTGACCCGCATATACAGGGGGCTTTGTAATTCACCACAGGGGGCGTGGCTTCGCCCCCACGTGGCTACGATCGCTCTGATTGGCTGTTAAAAGTGAAACAGCCAATCAGAGCGATAGTAATATTTCATCAATGAAAATTGATGAAATATTACAATCCAGCCATGGCCGATGCTGCAGTAGCATCGGACATGGCTGGAGACACCGATTTGACCCCCCCCCCCCACCGGCAATCGCCCCCCCTGCCACTGAATGACATCGGCGATCTGCCGCCGCTGTCATCATCTACCCCCCCTCCCATTCCCTTCGCTCCCCGCCAGCTTCCGATCCCCCCCTCACCCACTCTCACCGCCCCCGGCACCTTCCAAGTCCCCCCGTCGCTCCCGGTGTCCGGCGGGTCCGGTTCATGGGCGCCGCCATCTTAGAAAATGGCGGGCGCATGCGCAGTGCGCCTGCCCGAATCTGCCAGCTGCAGATTCCATTATTTCATTTTGATCACTCTCAGAGTGATCAAAATGAAATAAAAAGTAAATGAACCCCCCGACTATCACCCCCATAGGTAGGAAGAACTAATAAAATAAAGAAAATATTTTTATTTTTATTTTTCCATCAGGGTTAGGGTTAGGGTTGGAAAGAGGGTTAGGGTTAGGGTTGGAAAGAGGGTTAGGGTTGGAAAGAGGGTTAGGGTTAGGGTTGGAAAGAGGGTTAGGGTTAGGGTTGGAAAGAGGGTTAGGGTTGGAAAGAGGGTTAGGGTTGGAAAGAGGGTTAGGGTTGGAAAGAGGGTTAGGGTTGGAAAGAGGGTTAGGGTTAGGGTTGGAAAGAGGGTTAGGGTTGGAAAGAGGGTTAGGGTTGGAAAGAGGGTTAGGGTTGAAAAGAGGGTTAGGGTTGGAAAGAGGGTTAGGGTTGGAATTAGGGTTAGGGTTGGAAAGAGGGTTAGGGTTGGAAAGAGGGTTAAGGTTGGAAAGAGGGTTAGGGTTGAAAAGAGGGATAGGGTTGAAAAGAGGGTTAGGGTTAGAATTAGGGTTAGGCTTGTGGTTAGTGTTATGGTTAGTGTTGGGGTTAGGGGTGTGTTGGGGTTAGGGTTGGGATTAGGGGTGTGTTGGGGTTAGGGTTGGAGTTAGAATTGAGGGGTTTCCACTGTTTAGCCACATCAGGGGGTCTCCAAACGCGACATGGTGCAACCTTTGATTCCAGCCAATTTTGCGTTCAAAAAGTCAAATGGTGCTCACTCCCTTCCAAGCCCCGACGTGTGCCCAAACAGTGGTTTACCCCCACATATGGGGTATCGGCGTACTCAGGAAAAATTGCACAACAACTTTTGGGGTCTAATTTCTCCTGTTACCCTTGTGAAAATAAAAAATTGGGGGCTAGAAAATTATTTTTGTGGAAAAAAAATGTGTTCTCTGCATTATAAACTTCTTTGAAGCACTTGGGGGTTGAAAGTGCTTACCATACATCTACATAAGTTCCTTGGAAGGTCTAGTTTCCAAAATGGGGTCACTTTTGGGGGGTTTCCACTGTTTAGGCACATCAGGGGCTCTGCAAACGCAATGACGACTGCAGACTATTCCATCAAAGTCTGCATTTCAAAACGTCACTACTTCCATTCCGAGCCCTGACGTGTGCCCAAACAATGGTTCCCCCACACATATGGGGTATCAGCGTACTCAGGACAAACTGGACAACAACTTTTGGGGTCCAATTTCTCCTGTGACCCTTGTGAAAATAAAAAATTGCGAGCTAAAAATTCATTTTTTGAGGAAAAAAAAGATTTTTTATTTTCATGGCTCTGCGTTACAATCTTCTGTGAAGCACTTCGGGGTTCAAGGTGCTCACCACACATCTAGGCAAGTTCCTTTTGGGGTCTAGTTTCCAAAATGGGGTCACTTGTGGGGGGTTTCCACAGTTTAGGAACATCAAGGGCTCTGCAAATGTAACATGATGCCCGCAGACCATTCCATCAAAGTCAGCATACCAAAACGTCACTACTTCCCTTCCGAGCCCTGACGTGTGCCCATACAGTGGTCATCCCCCACATATGGGGTATCAGCGTACTCAGGACAAACTAGACAACAACTATTGGAGTCCAATTTCTCCTGTTACCCTTGTGAAAAAAAAAAAATTGCGGGCTAAAAATCATTTTTTTTTTGAGGGAAAAAAATGATTTTTTATTTTCACGGCTCTGCGTTACAATCTTCTGTGAAGCACTTGGGGGTTCAAGGTGCTCACCACACATCTAGATAAGTTCCTTGGGGGGTCTTGTTTCCAAAATGGGGTCCCTTGTGGGGGGTTTCTACTGTTTAGGCACACAGGGGCTCAGCAAATGTAACATGATGCCCGCAGACTATTCCATCAAAGTCAGCATTTCAAAATGTCACTACTTCCCTTCCGAGCCCCGACGTGTGCCCAAACAGTGGTCTCCCCCCACATATGGGGTACCAGCGTACTCAGGACAAACTGGAAAACAACTTTTGGGGTCCAATTTATCCTGGTACCCTTGTGAAAATAAAAAATTGCAGACTAAAAAATTTTTTTTTAGGAAAAAAAAAAGATTTTTTATTTTCACTGCTCTGCATTATAAACTTCTGTGAATCACCTGGGGGTTCAAAGTGCTCACTATGCATCTAGATAAGTTCCTTAGGGGGTCTAGTTTCCAAAATGGGGTCATTTGTGGGGGAGCTCCAAAGTTTAGGCACACAGGGGATCTCCAAACACGACATGGTGTCCGCTAACGATTGAAGCCAATTTTCATTTCAAAAAGTCAAATGGCGCTCATTCCCTTCTGCGCCCTGCCGTGCACCCAAACAGTGCCCCCCCCACATATGGGGTACCAGCGTACTCAGGACAATCTGGACAACAACTTTTGTGGTCCAATTTCTCCTGTTACCCTTGTGAAAATAAAAAATAGCGTGCTAAAAAATCATTTTTGAGGAAAAAAAAATGATTTTTTATTTTCACTGCTCTATGTTATACCATTTTGTGAGGCACTTGGGGGTTCAAAGTGCTCACTACACATCTAGATAAGTTCCTTAAGGGGTCTAGTTACCAAAATGGTGTCACTTGTGGGGGAGCTCCAATGTTTAGGCACACAGGGGCTCTCCAAACGCAACATGGTGTCCGATAACGATTGGAGCTAATTTTCCATTCAAAAAGTCAAATGGCGCTCCTTCCCTTCCGGGCCCTGCCCTGCACCCAAACAGTGGTTTATGACCACATATGAGGTATTGGTGTGCTCAGGAGAAATTGCCCAACAAATTTAAGGATCCATTTTATCCTGTTGCCCATGTAAAAATGAAAAAACTGAGGCTAAAATATAATTTTTGTGAAAAAAAAGTACTTTTTTTTTTTTTACAGATCAATTTGAGAAGCACCTGGGGGTTCAAAGTGATCACTATTCATCTAGATAAGTTCCTTGGGGGGTCTAGTTTCCAAAATGGGGTCACTTGTGGGGGAGCTCCAGTGTTTAGGCACACAGCGACTCTCCAAACGCGACATGGCAACCGCTAAATATTCCAGCATATTTTCCATTCAAAAAGTCAAATGGCGCTCCTTCCCTTCTGAGCCCTGCCGTGCGCCCAAACAGTGGTTTATGACCACATATGAGGTATCGGTGTACTCAGGGGAAATTGCCCAACAAATTTTAGGATCCATTTTATCCTGTTGCCCATGTGAAAATGAAAAAATTGATGCTGAAAGGAAATTTGTGTTGGAAAAATTAAAATGTCCATTTTTTCCTTCCACATTGCCTTAGCAGTTGTGAAACACCTGAAGGGTTAATAATCTTCTTGAATGTGGTTTTGAGTAGCTTGAGGGGTGCAGTTTTTAGAATGGTGTCACTTTTGGGTATTTTCTGCCATATAGACCCCTCAAAGTGACTTCAAATGTGAGGTGGTCCCTAAAAAAATGGTTTTGTAAATTTTGTTGTAAAAATGAGAAATCGCTGGTCAACTTTTAACCCTTATAACTTCCTAACAAAAAAAAAGTTGCTTCCAAAATTGTGCTGATGTAAAGTAGACATGTGGGAAATGTTATTTAGTAACTATTTTGTGTCACATAACTCTCTAGTTTAACAGAATAAAAATTCAAAATTTGAAAATTGCGAAATTTTCAAAATTTTTGCCAAATTTCTGATTTTTTCACAAATAAACGCAAAAATTATCGACCTAAATTTACCACTAACATGAAGCCCAATATGTCACGAAAAAACAATCTCAGAATCGCTAGGATGCGTTGAAGCGTTCCAGAGTTATTACCTCATAAAGGGACACTGGTCAGAATTGCAAAAAATGGCCAGGTCATTAAGGTCAAAATAGGCTGGGTCATGAAGGGGTTAATAGTTGGTGATATGTTCTTTTCCTGAAATTCTTTGCCCTTATTACTCCACACAAACATTGTTCTTTTTTAACCTCATCGGTCCATAGGACTTGTTTCCAAAATGCATCTGTCTTGTTTAGATGTTCCTTTGCATACTTCTGACGCTGAATTTTATGGTGAGGATGCACGAGAGGTTTTCTTCTGATGACTGTTGCATGAAGGCCATATTTGTGCAGGTGTCTCTGTAAATAGAACAATGTACCAAAACTCCAGAGTCTGCTAAATCTTCCTGAAGGTCTTTTGTAGTCAAGCAGGGGTTCTGATTTGCCTCTCTAGCAATACTACGAGCAGCTCTAACTGAAAATTTGCTTGGTCTTCCAGACCTTATCTTGACCTCCACTCCATGTTAACTGCCAAAGGGCAGAACGGTGGCTCAGTGATTAGCATTGTACATTTGCAGGGCTGGGGTCTTGGGTTCAAATCTAATCAAGGACAACCTCTGCAACCTCTGTGTTTGTGTGGGTTTCCTCCCACATTCCAAAGACATACTGATAGGGAAATTAGATTGTGAGCTCCAATTGGGACAGTGCAAATAATGTCTGTAAATCGCTGGGGAATTAATGGTGCTATATAAGTGAATAAAATAAATAAATAAAATAATTTCTTAATTACATTTCGAACTGAGGAAAGGGCAACTTGAAACACTTTGCTATTTTCTTATAGCTTTCTCCTGCTTTGTGGGCCTACACCATTTTCATTTCCAAAGTGCTATGTGTTAGGGACGGCGGAACGCACTAAGAAATAAGTGCGTTTGCCGCCCGGGGTCCACCGTGCAGTAGGTGTTACACGGCTGCTAGATAATGGCAGACACACAATATGGCGGTATATCGCACACGGGTTGAACGTCACCCGGTGTGCACTGAGCGTACTCTGTTATCTCCACAGAGACGTTTAGAGCTTAAACGCAAATACTGAGCCTGTTGGACTCACAGGTCTCAGAGACCTGCACGCACGGTAAATGGTCACAGGAGCTAAACCCAAAGCAGAGGGTGAGGGTCCATCTAGACCTACCATGTGTGCGCCGTCGCTACTGCGGACGCCCACAGATGCTGCTGATTGCAGCGCGGCAACTGACTCAGCTGATATACGTCAGTGCCCAGAGGAGGCGCAATGTCGGACGCTAGATAGGTGAAGATATGCACTGTGGCCTGTATCATGCCACTGACTGGCGCTGACTCTAATACTAAGTCCCTATCCACACACGTAATATCAGAGAGAGGGGAATCTTAATGAGTCATTCGCAGGCACATGCATCCGTCATCATTCACACAGGTAGCAAGTAGAGTATATACTAGCGCATGGCCGAGCGGCCATGCGGGCCTTTTATAGCCGTGCGCTTCCGGGACCTTCCAGATCTCTGAGATGGACCAATCAGATCAGGAGAAGGACCTGAGCACGTGACTCCCGATCTCTACTGGGAGATCGTCTCGTGAGCATGCCCAGTAGCGTGGCAAGAGGACTTAGTCTCTGGAGTGGTTTGCTGCAGAGCAGGCTGCGCTACTGTTGCTGGTCCAGAGGTGGCAGCAACAACCAGACCCAGAGAAGTGGTCTGAGCAGGGCGTCTGGCTCGCCGAGATTGCTGTGCAGGTCCCTGAGAGGTCGAAGTGGAATGGGAGACCGTTGGCTGCATGACCTTGGATTCCTGCTGTGCAGCTGCAGGAACCCGACGCCTAACACTATGCAGCTGCTTAGAAGAACACATGGCTGCTGCATTTTGACACAAGGTTAGAGGAGGCTGGTTGTTTATAAAGCTGGGAAATTTAGATCACCTGGCCTTTCCTAAGGATGTTGGTGAACAAGCCATAACTCTAACAGTTTAAGTAAGGTCTGATATCTTGGTCAAAGTTCTCTGAGCACACAAATCTCCAAGTGTGCCCAAACATTTGCCTTTTTGAAAATTTTAAAAAATAGGGGTGTGTGTGCATGTATGAATGTGTGTGTGTGTGTAGCTCTGGCAAACATTGAGACCACTGCAAATTTTTCAATTTGTCTGATTTTTCTCTTTATAGGTATATTTTTGAGTAAAATGTACATTGCTCTTTTATTCTATAAACTACTGACAACATGTCTTCGAATTTCCAAGCACAAAATTTTGTATTTATTTTCAGAAAATGAGAAATAGTCAAAATAACAAAAAAATGCAGTGCTTGCGCAGACCTCAAATAATGCTAAGAAAACAAGTTCATAATCATTTAGAAACAACAATACTAATGTTTTAACTCAGGAAGAGTTCAGAAATCAATATTTTGTGGAATAACCATGATTTTTAATCACAGCTTTCATGCGTCCTGGCATGCTTTCCACCAGTCTTTTACACTTCTTTTGGGTGACCTTATGCCACTCCTGGTAAAAAAATTTAAGCATTTCTTTGTTTGATGGCTTGTGACTATACATCTTCCTCTTGATTACATTCCAGAGGTTTTCAATGGGGTTCAGGTCTGGAGATTGGCCTGGCCATGACAAGGATTTAATGTGGTGGTCCTTCATCCACACATTGATTGACCTAGCTGTGTGGCATGGTGCATTGCCCTGCTGGAAAAACCAGTACGCAGAGTTGGGGAACATTGCCTGAACAGAAGGAATCAACTGTTTTTCCAGGATAACCTTGTATGTGGCTTGATTCATACGTCCTTCGCAAAGATTAACCTGCCCAATTCCAGTCTTGCTGAAGCATCCCCAGATCATCACCGATCCTTCACCAAATTTCACAGTGGGCCTCTCCCGATCTCTGTCTAACCATTAGATGACCAGGTGTTGGGCAAAGATGAAAATTAGACTCCTCAAAGAAGATTACCTTACTCCAGGCTTCTATGGTCCAATCCTTATGGTCTTTGGCAAACTTCAGCCTGGCTCTCCTTTGCTTTCATTGATGAAAGGCTTTTTTCCACCTTTACATGACTTGAGCCCTGCCTCTAGGTGCCTGTTACGAACTGTTCTAGCCATGCACTTCACCCCAGCTGCCATTTGCCATTCCTTTTGTAGGTCACCTGATGTCACCCTGCAGTTGCTGAGTGACATTCGAATAAGATGACTGTCATTCTGTCTGTGGAGAGTAATTTTTGCCCTCTGCCGGTCTGTAGCTTTGTTGTCCCCAATGTCTGCTGCTTAATCTTGTTGTAATGGACTGCCGTATTAGAAATTTTAAGGATGGAGGCAACATGACGCTCACTGTATCCCTCTGCTTGTAAAGCCAGAATTGAGCCCTTCTTTTCCTCACTCAAGACATTTTTTTCAACTCCTTTGGCATGGTTAAAAGTTATTTTTTCATTGCTATTACTTTTAGGTTATTACTAGCACTTGTTTTGCCATTCAGCTTGTCCTATTGCAAGAGGATTGTGAACACCACAGCAGGGTTTTTTACACTTTCCTTCATTAAATAAGATTTAGTTCAGATGATCACCTAATCAGAAGCACATTAAGTAGAATGAGGGGTACTCTGGTTGGAATTCAACTGACACTGGAATGGAATGGCTGTAAGACATGTAGAGAAGCTGATTTTTATAAAACTGGGCAGTGATCTCTTAATTTTTGCCAGAGCTGTGTGTGTGTGTGTGCACATATATACAGTGTGTGTGTGTGTATATATATTATTTTGCCTAAATTGCAAAGTAAATGCGTCATATTTAACTTTAGCCCTTTTAGAGAGAATTTAATCTCCAACTACTTAACTGTTCACAGTAATGTTGACTAGGGGTGCGTAAATACTTTTTCACACAAACCTAGTCAGTGCTGGTTTCCTTTCTTCCTTTAATATATGGTTTTGTCTTGACTCAAATTGCCTTAAATTATAGCTAGTCTGCATACAGATTTTTCAGAAAGATGTTTCACAAAGATTTGCCCCTGCAGCCAAAAGAGATTAAGATTGGTTCACAATTGACATACTAATTACCGTATATACTCGAGTATAGGCTGAGATTTTCAGCCCATTTAAGACAACCCCTATAAAGGAGTAGATCTGTAGGTGGTGACAACAGACCATTTCTCTGTTCTCATCCTTTTTGGTTGTTGTTTTGGTCACTTTTGCATTTTGTCATTCCTCTCACCCCAAGAGGTACTGTATAGTAGCATGAGGCAGTGTCTACAACTCACAAAATTTGCTCAGGTAGTACAGCTCATCCAGGATGGCACACCAATGCAAACTGTGGCAAGAAGGGTAGCTGTGTCTGTCAGCAGTGTGCAGAACATGTAGGAAATACCAGGAGACAGTCTAGTACACCAGGAGGTGTGGGGGAGTCTTAGGAGTGCAACAACCCAGCAGCAAGACAGCTACCACCTCCTTTGTGCAAGAAGGAAGAGGAGGCGCAAAGTAAGAACCCTGCAAAATGACCTTCAGCAGGCTACTAACATTCATGTATCTGCTCAAACTCTCAGAAACAGACTCCATGAGGGTGGTATGAGGGCCCGATGTCCAAAAGTGGGTGCTGTGCTTACAGCCAAACACCGAGCAGGGTGATTGGCACTTGCCAGAGAATACCAAGATTGGCAGATTCAACATTGGTGCTCTGTGCTCTTCGCTGGAGTCCCAAAACTTTAGACATGGCTTTATAACCTTTTCGAGACTGATAGATCTCAATCACTTTGTTTCTCATTTGTTACAGAATTTCTTTGGATCGCGGCATGACTTCTAGCTTTTGATATACTTTTGGACTACTTCACTTCATCACGCAGGTCCAATTTTAAGTGATTTCTTGATTGAGAACAGGTATGCAGTAATCAGGCTTGAATGTGGCTAGGGAATTTGAACTCGGCTTCCCAAAGATGTGATAAACCACAGTTAATTTATGTTTTAAGGTGGGGAGGTAATAACTTTCTCACACAGGGCCCTGTAGGTTTTTATTTCTGTTTCCCTTAATAATAAAGACCTTCATTTAAAAACTACATTTTGTGTTTGCTTGTGTTATCTTTGACTAATATTTAAATTTTTATTTGGTGATCTGAAAGATTTAGGTGTGACAAAAGTGCAAAATAATATGAAACCATGAATGGGGCAAACACTTTCACACAACTGTAATATATGTATTGTGAGGGGTTGACAAGCTAAGCTGTTTCAATAATACAACCAGTCCCTCATAAGTGCATGAAGGGCACAAGAAGAGATCCCACAATGATAGTCAATATAAAACATATAAATTTTATTGAGAAATATCTAAAAACAGAGTAAAAGAAGCAAGAATGCCATGATAGGGTACACCAGACCAAAAAACTAAATAATGGGCTATAACACAATATAATACATCTCATAATATCATAATCAATGTGCAGAAACCCATAAATAGAATGATCTCACCTCAAGGTAGACAATATATACCGTAATTAACAAATGTCACCTGAAAAACACAATCTGGATAAAAATAACCGCACAATGAAAATATGAGCGAAGCTCTAAGGTAATACAATAATTGAATACTCCTACAAAATAGATGTGCAAAAATTACCTTAAGCAAGTAATAGCACCACAGGCTGATAAATACACAGACAGATAGGATAAAGAATCTTCTCAATAAAACAATGAATCCTCACTACATACTGTACAGTGCCTTGCGAAAGTATTCGGCCCCCTGGAACTTTTCAACCTTTTCCCACATATCATGCTTCAAACATAAAGATACTGTCATGATCCAGGATGGGATTTCGCTTTGGCCCGTCCTGGTTAGACTATGGGTTAATTGTGCTGCCTCTCTCCGGCAGAAGGAGGCTATTTAATGCTCACTGGACCTAGGTCCGGTATCAGTTATACTCCTGACCTCGGCTGAGTTAAGTGACCTCTTGTATACGTGTGCCTTGTGCCTGATAACTTGTTTGGTTGTGATCTGGTTCTCTCCCTGTTACGAGTTCTGCCTGACCCGCTTGCACCGCACTGTCCTCTCGTGTATGACTCTCTGCTTGTGACTCGACTGCTCTCTGCTCGTCCCTTTGGTACCGCACCGCCCTCTTGTGTATGACCTTTGGCTTCGTCTGTCCTCCCATCTGCTTGTCCCTCCTGTACCTTGTTCGCCTGTATTGTGTATGATCTCTGGTTTGCCCGACTCTGAGTGTTCTTGCATTTCAGTAAGCAGAATGCTAAGCCCCGCCCCCTTGTGGTCACGTGACTGTAGGTCCCGTGCCTGCTTGCTAATACTTCAGCGTGCAGGTCCTGTGCATCTGTACTTTCCAGCTGTTACTGTTCCCGAGACCCCTACAGCACTGGTGAGTCCCTGCTCAGCGCAGGCTGCATGCCGGAGCGGTTAGGAACCTGATAGATACCAAATGTAAATTTTTGATGAAGAATCAACAAGTGGGACACAATTGACATTGACAAGGTTAAAAAAAAGATTTTTATTTGAAATAATAATTTTCTACTTCAAACTTTGCTTTCGTCAAAGAATGCTCCCTTTGCAGCAATTACAGCATTACAGACCCTTGGCATTCTAGCAGTTACTTTGCTGAGGTAATCTGGAGAAATTTCACCTCATGCTTCCAGAAGCCACTCCCACAAGTTGGTTTGGCATGATGGGCACTTTTTGCGCACCATAAGGTCAAGCCGAGTCGAGTGTTGAGTTTTACATGAAAGTTCTTTTTTCTGGCCATTTTGAGAGTTTAATGGAACCAACAAACGTAATGCTCCAGATTCTCAACTAGCTCAAAGGAAGGTCAGGTTTATAGCTTCTCTAATCAGCCAAACTGTTTTCAGCTGTGCTAACATACTTGCACAAGGGTTTTCAAGGGTATTCTGACCATCCATTAGCCTTCCTGCACAGTTAGCAAACACAAAGTACCATAAGAACACTGGAGTGATGGTTGTTGGAAATGGGCCTCTATACACTTATGAAGATATTGCATTACAAACCAGATGTTTGCAGCAAGAATAGTCATTTATCACATTAACAATGTATAGAGTGTATTTCTGAATCATTTAATGTTAGCTTCATTGGAATAAACTGTGCTTTTCTTTCAAAAATAAGGAAATTTCTAAGTGACCCTAAACTTTTGAACGGTAGTGTGTGTGTGCGTGTGTGTGTGTGTATATGTATGTATGTATGTGGGTCGCCCTCCCAGGGCTGTGGGGTACTCTGTACCGGGCCAGTGTCGGGGGGATGTGTCACAGCAGCAGTGACCCGGTCCGTGGCCCTGGGCGCCCAATGTCAATGGTGGTGTGTGGTTAATGGAATGGAATAGTTCATGACGCCACCTGTGGTGTTCGGCAAGGGAGATGTTAAGCAGACGCTGCAGACAGCTCCGCTGGGACAGATGGTGTGGTACAGCAGTGATGGTATAGCCCTCCACAGGCAGGGTTAATATCCCAGGGCAGGGTAGCAGTGGTTGGCATGGTGATGTAGCAGTGCCGTAAGGGTAGGAAGCAGACAAGACACAGCGGGGTGCAATTTCTGTACCATTACTTGATAACTGCAGTCCAGGGTCCTGATTACAGATGGTAACGGAGCAGGCTACCCTGGAAGCAATTCAGGGATTCTCTCTCACAGACGGGCTGTGCAGTCTCCTTCCTAGCGCCTTGTGGTGTGAAGCACTTCAGTACTTAGTTACTCTAGAGTTCCTCCTGTCAGATGTTCCCAAGAACCTCACTTGCACGGCAGACAGCTGTAGCCTCTCTCGGGACTCCTCTGTAGTCCTGGCTCTCTATCCAAGCTGCTGTTGTGCCTCAAGTCTTAGATGGGAGTAGGACATTTACAGCCTCCTACTTCTCTGGTATCTGCTGTAGGACCTTTAGTATCCATACAGCCGTGGAGACCAGGCTCCAGTTCGTGCGCTCTCAAGCTGAGGGAGCTCTCCTTCCTAGCTCAACCTCCAGCTTCTTTCCACACGTCTGCACACTTCACCCTCCGCAGACTATCTGCCCACTCCTTCCTCTTGGCCCTCAGAGGGCACCCCTCCCCTTATTCCTGGTTCTGAGTTCCCCCTGGTGGCATGGAGTGGAACTGTGTTGCATGTATGGATTGACTGCGAAATAGACCCATCATTGCCTCCAAGCCTTGCATTACCCTCCCCTGGAGGAGGGCAAAGCCACTGTGGCGACCATACTCCTGGGGGCGCCACATTCCCCCTAGAGCAAGTCAGCACTCCTGGGCTGAACAAAAGAAAACATGAACAACATATAAACAATAATTTGTACAAGATTTGAAAAAGGGAAAAATGTACAAAAACCAAGAGCTCAAAAATGGTCCTATGATGATAAGTCCAGCATCAATGTCCAAGGTCCATTCCTGGGCAAATGGTAAAAGTTTTTGACCACACACAAGTCCTGTGGTTCAGTGTTCATAAGGAAAACAAGAAAACTCCAAGGGAACTCTTACAGGTTACCTGTAGGCACAAAACTTGAAAAACAGTTACATATTTACATAATTTCAACAATTACATTACTTTATATACGGTATCTAACTGGTAGTATGTCTTGCATGGTGCGGGTAGACCTGCGTAAGACTGGTGCAGTGGGTAATGTACTGAGTACACTACTGGGGGTTCTATGTAACACAGGGATACTAGACTGACTGTGACTTCTTAGACTCACCAAAGGTACGACAGGTTCACCACTGGCAGGGCGAGGGTTCTCTGGCTCCACTGCTGGTGTGGCATCTGCTACCCGATTTTCCTGATTCTCTTGAGTCACATCTTCCTGTGCTACCAATTGGGGAAACAGCAACAATGGCACCACTATAGCATCGTTCACTCTAGTCCAATTCGCAGGGAATTCCCCAAGCACTGTGCTGACCTTCTCTTCTTCCACCATGGGTTGGATGTTATCTGGTTCTTCTATCCTTTCCTTCAACTGGTCAGGACACAACTTCAAATGATCTCTTGATACCGCTGCTGAGGTCTCTCCTCCATCTTTACTCACAAGGCATACCTTTGTATTATCAAAGTTCGAGGGCATAATGGTATAAGTTTCAGCCTCCCATTGATCATCCAACTTGTGCAATCTTCTTTTCCTTTTCAAGACTTGCTCCCCCGGCAACAAAGGAATGGCAGGTGCATTTTGATTGTAAAGCTTCTCCTGCTTTTGCCTTGCCTGGGCCAGACTTTTCTCCACACATTCTTGAACCCTCCTGTACTGTTGCTGCCTCTCCGTGTCCCAGTCAGCATCTGGTGACGCTACTTCAGGGGTCAGGACTCCCATGCCCATGTCAATAGGCAGTTTACCAGGTCTGGCTCTCATTAAATAGGCTGGGTTACAGTTGGTTGAGTTCACTGGGATATGGTTGTAGAGGTCCACCAGATCAGGCTACTTCTCTGGCCACAGATTCCTCTCCTCCAAGGGCAAAGTCTTCAGGAGGTCCATCACTACCTGGTTCATCTTCTTGCACATGCCATTGGTCTGTGGGTGATACGGCGTTGTCCGGATCTTCTTACAACCATACATGTTACAGAATTCTTGGAACACTTCTGCCTCGAAAGCTGGATCTTGATCTGTCTGCACTCTTTCAGGATACCCATGTGGTCTACAGAAGTGCTGCTGGAATGCTGTGGCTGCTGTCCTGGCAGTTTGATCTTTGACAGGCACAACTACCAGGAATCTTGAGTAGTGGTCCACAATGGTGAGTGCATAGATGTAGCCTGACCGGCTTGGAACCAGCTTTACATGGTCCAGGGCTACCAGCTCAAGGGTCTGTTTGGTGATGATTGGCTGTAGAGGAACTCTCTTGCTGTCTCGATCCTTTCTGCGCAGGTTACATTGTCCACACTCCCGGCACCACCTCTCAATGGCTTTCCTCATACCAGCCCAGTAGAAACTCTCTTGGAGCAATACTTCCAACTTCTTCCATCCGAAGTGTTCAGCTCCATTGTGGTATGCTTCCAGGACCATTGATGCCTCTCTCTTTGGGACTATCACCTGCCAAACCAGCTCATGAGTGCAGGCATTGATACTCCTCCGGCACAGCTTCCCTTCATAAATGAACAGCCGGCCTCTCTCCTTCCACAACTGCTGAGTTTCTTCAGGAGCATCCGACTCTGGACGTGAGTCAGCTCGTGTCAGCAGCTCCTTCACCAGGCTGACTGTAGGGTCACTATCTTGCATTTCTGCCCAATCATGATGGGGCAATGGGTTCAGGGTGACCTCCTTCAAGCCAGACCGTCTGTTTCTCACTCCTTGAGCACGCTGGGCCGCAAGTGGCCGGTGGAAGGGAGGTAGCTCTATCTCTTCAAGAGCCTCAGGGTCTTCTCCTGCATCTGGTAGGTTAGGCATTCTGGACAGCGCATCAGCATTGGCATTCTTGTGCCCTGCCCGGTACTTGATGGTAAACTCATAGTTCGATAGCCGAGCCATCCATCGCTGTTCCAGTGCACCTAGTTTTGCAGTGTCCAAATGTGTCAACGGATTGTTGTCCATGAAGATAGTGAACTTGGCAGAGGCTAGGTAATGTTTGAACCTTTCGGTGACAGCCCAGACTATGGCAAGGAACTCCAGCTTGAAAGAACTGTAATTATCAGGGTTCCTTTCAGTGGGACGCAGCTTCCTGCTGGCATAGGAGATCACTCTTTCTTTCCCATTCTGTACCTGCGACAGTACTGCTCCTAGCCCCACGTTGCTGGCATCCGTGTACAGCACAAAGGGTTTGTCATAATCTGGGTAGTCCAGATCTTCGTCACCTGTGAGAGCCATCTTCAACCGGGTGAAGGATCTCTCCAACTCTTCAGTCCATTCAAAGGTGGAATTTTTCTGTTTGGTCTTCTTGGACTGCCCCACCAGGAGATTTTGCATAGGGGTGGCTATTTCAGTAAAGCCCTTGATAAATCTTCGGTAGTAGCCTACCAGTCGAAGGAATTGGTGTACTTCTTGAAGGTTGCTGGGCTTCGGCCAGTCCCGGATGACTGTGTCCTTATCAGGATCTGGTGCCACACCTTCTGCACTGACCACATGACCGAGGTATTGCACCTTGGGCTTCAGGAGGTGGCACTTGGAGGGCTTCACCTTCAGGCCAAAATTGGACAAAGCTTCAAACACTTCAGCCAGGTGCTCCAGATGATCTTCATAAGTTTTGGAGAAAACAATGACATCATCCAGGTACAACACGACCGTCTCAAAGTTCATATGTCCCAGGCAGCACTCCATCAGCCGTTGAAATGTTCCTGGAGCAGTGCAGAGCCCAAGTGGCATATAATTGAACTCACAGAGACCCATTGGAGTGGTAAATGCGGTTTTCTCCTTGTCTGCCTCTGCCATGGGAACCTGCCAATGCCCACTAGTGAGCTCCAAGGTGGAAAAGTAATTAGCAGTTTTAAGTGCAGCCAATAATTCCTCAATTCTAGGCAATGGGTAGGCATCTTTATGTGTAATTCTGTTAATTTTCCTGTAATCAACACACATTCTCATGGTACCATCCTTTTTCTTTACAAACACTATTTGAGCTGCCCAGGGGCTACAACTGTCTCTGATGACCCTTGCCTTCTTCATCTCCCTCAACATACTCTTAGCACACTGATAATGTGTTGGGGGTATAGGTCTGTACCTCTCCTTTATGGGTGGATGGTCTCCCGTGGGGATATGATGTTGAACCCCCTTCGCCTGCCCAAAATCTAGTGGGAGTTTGCTGAATACCCGCTCATACTCTTGTGTCACTCTGTAAACCCCATTTTTCTGGTATGAAGGTGTAGAGTCAGTTCCCACCTGCAGTTGCTGACACCACTCATCTGGCTGCTTCACAGAGCCATTGTCCTCCACCTGATCGGATGAGACCAAGGGTTCTGCTGCCTGCAAAGAGTTGTTATTAACAGTGAGCAGCTTAGCAACTGTGGTGTACCGAGGTATGGTGGCTTCCCCTTCCCCACAATTCAAAAGGCGTACAGGTACTCTCCCCTTTCGTACGTCAACCACCCCTCTGGCTGACAGGACAGTGGGCCTGCTCTCGGAGTATACTGGCTCTACCAATGCCTGGTAATCTCTCCCTCTAAGACCTATAGCTGCCTGACACCAAACCAACATTTCACATCTGGGGGGTATTGCAATGGGGAAGGCATCACTCACTCTGACGCTGCAAATCTCTCAGCCAGAGAGTTCTACCTGTTGCCTTTGCTTCAGGGCTCGAATCTCCTTCTGCAGGACTCGTTGTTCTCCGGAACCAGCAGTCTCAGCCACCTGTTGCAACAAGACAATAACCTCGGACAGACAGTTTTCAATTACATTTGTACCAAGAGTCATCATGGGATTACATTCATGTCAGTCAATATCAACAACTATTAAACCTTGAGACTTTAGCTCTACCCGCCCCACTTTGACAGTAATTTCTTTACATCCTATCTGCGGTAAAGACTGACCATTACTAGCAACTACTGTCAGTTCATCAGTTGGGCCACGGGTAAGTTCTGAATCAGCCCAATATCTCTTCTACAGAATGTACGGCATAGTGGTCACCTGGGAGCCAGTGTCCAGCAAAGCGTTCATGGGGATGCTGTCAATCACCACAGGAAGGATTGGTCTCCCTCCCACATACTTGGCTCTCCAGTTCCTTGGGCCTGGGGATCCTACTCCTGGGTGTTGGCCCTCTGCCCCAGGGGTTGCTCGTTTAAAGGACAATATCTTGCAAGGTGGCCTGCCTTGTGACAATGACGACAGATGGGACGTCCATCCTGGTCATAGCGATCGTTGTTCCTTCCTCGAAGTGGCGGGGTTCTCCTCCGGAGCCACCGGACATCCTCTGGACTGGAAGCAAGCTGGATCTTGTCTTTGGAGGACACCTGCAGTGACTGCATGGTTTTAGTGAGTGCAGCCATTCCTTTGGTCAACTCCTGGACCTGAAGACGCAGCTCCTCAGTGGGATCTTTATTCAGAGTTTAGGCATCAGCCTCCACAGGGATGGAAGAGAAAGATGGGGCTTCCTGATGGTAGGTGATCGCTAGGCACCTAGGGGGCGCTGGATGGCTGTCATTGGATTCCTGCAGTACCCGAATAGCCTTGTCCTTAAATTCAGCAAAGTCCAGATCAGGGTTTTGCAAGGTGATGATACGCAACTGTCCTCTGTGGGTACTGGACAGGAGTCCTTAAATGAACTGCTCCTTCAACAGTTTATCTTCTTCCTTTACGCTGTCAGGATCAACTTGCTTAACTGCTCGCAGCGCCTCCTGCAGGTTGAGAGCATAATCCATGATACTGTCCTGTGCCTTCTGTTCACAGCCAAAGAACCTCATCTTGATTTCAGCTGCAGGGCGAGTGTCAAAGGTGCTCTTCAGTTTGGCCAGGACCTTTGCAACAGTCTCTTTATCAGTGTCCTGCCAGCCTTTCACTTCTCTCAGCGCTGCACCCGTTAGCTGTCCAATCAGGATATTTACTTTCTGGCTTTCAGACAGAGGGTAGACTTTAAACAAACTGCACAGTCTCTCTTTAAATTCACTCAGGGTGTGTGACTCACCTGACTACTGCAGTAGCCAGGCCGCTCCCGGGATGTAGGGCATGGATAGCGGAATTATGGGGACCGCTGCGGCGGGCGCTCCTCCTGGAAGTACGGCGGGGTTAGCAATGGCGCCTGCCGCTGCATCGCCGTTTGGCACGGACATCTTCTTCCCCCCAGTTAACGTTAGCTAGGGCCGGGGGTTGTATGAGCTCACCGGCGGCCGCTTCACAGGCCCGATGCTCCGGGCTGTGGGCCTCAGCTCCTCCTCCTCTCACGCGCTGTTCCCTTTTCCCGCGCGGCACTTCACTTCTTCACGCTCTGCGGCAGGCTCCGCCCACGAAGGCCTGCCTCTTTCTTCCCTCACGCGCCAAGCAGCGCGGCAAAGGTGGCAACTGGCGCCAATTACACACAGTTCACAATCACTGTCTATGGCACACAGGACCCTGTAAAATAATGCTTATCCTGTAAAATACTCAGGACTAGTTACCAGATAAAAATATAGTGGTTTATTTGGATTCTTCTATCAAAGAAAGGTTATTACAGAAAAACAGGTGAATAAAAATAGGTGAAAGAGAGATTGTCCATTAGTTCATAGCAAAGCAACGTGTATTCTTCTTTCTCTCCGGGATCTCACATGGCAAATGGCGTCTGTCTCAGTTCGGCTTCTTACGTAGCCATCAAGCTACATACCAGCTGTTATGTCATGTCATGGCCCAGCACAGATGACATCTTCGTGTCTGTCTCTCATGATGGTGAGGGAAGAAGACAGCGACCTCTACAGTTAGCCATGAATTATATACGTCTCTTGAAGCACGTGATCTCGGTATATATGGAGTTTGACATTTACCTCAAGGCTAAACTTAAATATGTAGTGAGCTGACATTTACCACTTGCTAAAATAGCACATGCAATGGAAGGCAATGTCCCGTACAGAACATATAAGAATACAACTCCATAACTAATATATATATAAATCCATGCCTAATATAAATCTGTGAGAATCATGTGGGAATAGTGGATGAGGGCAGGTATATCTCGCCCAGATTAATCTCCTATGTGGCCTAGTCTGGTCAGTATCGCACCTGCTTACTAATGGATAATGGGAGGTGGATATATAAGGATGCCAGGTGGTTGTGTGAGTGTCTCAGCCTGGGAACACAGAGAGCCTGTCTGTGTGAGAGACACACACGTGAGTGGAAGCAGTGCCCACTGCAACTGTGGTTTTGGCTGGACGGGAGAAGCCCGCCAGTTGGTAGTTAGGTTGTACTTTGTTTAGTTAGTGCCGGACAGGCAAGGATTTGTTTTATGTTTTATTTCCTTTTGCATTGCTTTCACCTTGAATAAACCTGACCCAGTGTCAGTTATACCCGAATCCAGCTCTGCGCCTGAGTTTCATACTGAACGCACGTGACCTTTGACCCCAGCAAAGGAGATCCCGGAGTGTTTTATCACATTGTGGTGGAGAACGCGGGCATCACGTTGCAAGCATGAGCATGGAGGACGTGGTGAAAGCGCTGGTACAGTCCACCACCGTCCAGCAAGAAGCTAATCGGGTGATGATGGCTCAGCTGAAGGAGTTGGTGGACATGACAGCTACCGATCGTTCGCTTCTCCAGCAGGTGGCGCAGCGCCTGGCAAGCCTACAGGAGGTTAACCTAGAAGCCGAGTCGAGAGTGATTCACGTGAGTCGGTACTGGCAGATGACGACCGAAGATGACGTCGAGGCATACCTGACCACGTTTGAACGGACGGCGGTGCGAGAAAAATGGCCGAAGGCACGATGGGCCGGCCTGATTGCCCCGTTTCTTTCCGGTGAGGCCCAAAAGGCTTATTATGACTTAGAGCCTGAAGCTGCGCAGGACTTTGACAAACTGAAAGCCGAGATCTTGGCCCGGCTGGGAGTGACGACCGCTGTCCGTGCACAGAGAGTGCATCAATGGACTTATCAGCCGGATAAACCACCACGGTCACAGATGTTCGACCTGATCCACGTGACGAAGAAGTGGCTACAACCCGAGGTGCTGACAGCGCCAGAGATAATCCAGAGAGTCGTCATGGACAAGTACCTGAGAGCTCTACCGCCAGCCCTGAGGAAGTGGGTAAGCCATGGAAATCCTACGACGGCAGATCAACTGGTGGATCTGGTTGAACGTTACTCCGTGGCGGAAGGACTCAGAGACGACGTTACCCCACCTCGTTCTTCATCATCTCCACGTGGAACCGGTAAGACTGTTCCAGGGAGTAGGGGAGATGGAAAAATCCCTAAGACAGTGGGGGAGGAAAACGGGACTGCCCGCACTGCGAGGCCGAGAGTAACGAACTATGGTCTAAGCAGGGGGCCCGTTAGGTGTTTCCGCTGCCAAGAGATGGGACACATTGCTGCGAACTGTCCGGTCACTACTGAACCCATGCAGTGCGACGTCACAGACTCTAAAAACCGCATGTCTATGGTTGCACGGGTAGTGAGTGTGAATGCCGGTCAAAAGGATGTGGAAAAACACTTGTGTGATTTAACTGTTGATGGCAAAAATGTGGTGGCATTGTTAGACTCGGGAAGTGTGGTGACTCTGGTGAAGGCCAGTCTGGTGCCAGCCCCGACTGGGCCATCAGACAAATTCTCTGTAACGTGTGTGCATGGAGACACCTGTTCGTACCTCACCACAGTCATATGCATTACAACTTCCTATGGGTCTGTGCAACATAAAGTGGGACTCGTCCCGGCGTTATTGCATGATGTTATCCTGGGCCGGGATTTTCCCAACTTCTGGCAATTGTGGGAGAATCAGTTGATGCCCTCGGGTAATAGTGTACATGATTCTTCTCTCAGGGAGCGTGTGGGTCCCGAACACCTGGAAGAGGTCTCCCTGGAAGACTCGGGGGAAGAGTCTGCGGGAAATGACCTGCAGTTCCCGTTTTCAGTCATGGCGGGTGATAATGAGGAGACCGGGGAAGAGGAGGAGGCTGACAGCCGTCCACCTCCCCGTTTGCCGGATTTAGAAGTTCAGAAAGATGACTTCCAAAGCGAGCAAATAAAGGATCCTACCCTTTCTCAGGCTAGGACAAATGTGAAAGTGATAAATGGGGTGCCCGTAGAACCTGGCTCTAGGCTGGCATATCCTTACATGGTTCTGGAGAATGAATTACTCTATCAGATAGAGAAAAAGGGGGAAGATACGGTGCAACTATTAGTCGTGCCAAAACCCTACCGGCGGCAGGTCCTGGACCTGGCCCACGGACATGTGATGGGAGGTCACCTGGGAGTCCAGAAAACCACCGAAAGGATATTACACTGTTTTGTTTGGCCAGGCATGCATCACGATATTCGTGTATATTGCGAGTCTTGTCCTGACTGCCAAGCCTCTGCACCTAAGCCCCGGTTCTGTAGCCCTTTGGTACCCCTACCTATTATTGAAGTCCCGTTTGAGAGGATTGGGATGGATTTAGTTGGGCCCCTTCCACGGTCTGCACGTGGACACCAACATATCCTGGTCATCTTGGATTATGCCACTCGTTACCCGGAGGCCATCCCTTTGCGTAACACGGCCACCAAGACGATTGCCAAGGAGCTGGTGCATGTGTTTAGTCGGGTCGGTATACCAAAACAGATACTCACCGACCAGGGGACCCCCTTTATGTCCAGGATAATGAAGGAGCTCTGCCGATTGTTACAAATCGAACCGTTACGCACATCCGTGTATCACCCTCAAACAGACGGGCTGGTCGAACGGTTCAATAAAACTCTGAAGCAAATGCTGAGGAAAGTGATAGACAAGGATGGGAAGAACTGGGACTATTTACTTCCGCATTTGCATCCTTTTGCATTGCTTTCACCTTGAATAAACCTGACCCAGTGTCAGTTATACCCGAATCCAGCTCTGCGCCTGAGTTTCATACTGAACGCACGTGACCTTTGACCCCAGCAAAGGAGATCCCGGAGTGTTTTATCACAAATCCTAATTATGCAAATTGTCTCTTCAGAGAGGAAGAGGACTAGAACTCTAGTGCCACCTATTGGAGGTAGCAATCCATATTAATATCCATATTATATTAATATATATTAATATACTATTATATCATTATATATATATATTATATACTATATATTATATATTACCATACTATTATCAATATATATTAATATCCATATTAATATCCAATTAATATAAATCCATAACTAATAATATTTAACAGACCCGGGCATACCGGGCTCCGTAATCCTGTTCGTGATGCCAAATTGGGTCGCCCTCCCAGGGCTGTGGGGTACTCTGTACCGGGCCGGTGTCAGGGGGATGTGTCACAGCAGCAGTGACCCGGTCTGTGGCCCTGGGCACCCAATGTCAATGGTGGTGTGTGGTTAATGGAATGGAATAGTTTGTGACGCCACCTGTGGTGTTCGGCAAGGGAAATGTTAAGCAGACGCTGCAGACTGCTCCGCAGGGACAGATGGTGTGGTACAGCAGTGATGGTATAGCCCTCCACAGGCAGGGCTTATGTCCCAGGGCAGGGTAGCGATGGTTGGCACGGTGATGTAGCAGTGCCGTAAGGGTAGAAAGCAGACAAGACACAGCGGGGTGCAATTTCTGTACCTTTACTTGATAACTGCAGTCCAGGGTCCTGATTACAGATGGTAACGGAGCAGGCTAGCCTGGAAGCAATTCAGGGATTCTCTCTCACAGACGGGCTGTACAGTCTCCTTCCTAGCACCTTGTGGTGTGAAGCACTCCAGTACTTAGTTACTATAGAGTTCCTCCAGTCAAATGTTCCCAAGAACCTCACTTGCACGGCAGACAGCTGTAGCCTCTCTCGGGACTCCTCTGTAGTCCTGGCTCTCTATCCAAGCTGCTGTTGTGCCTCAAGTCTTAGATGGGAGTAGGGCATTTACAGCCTCCTACTCCTCTGGTATCTGCTGTAGGACCTTTAGCATCCGTACAGCCGTGGAGACCAGGCTCCAGTTCGTGCACTCTCAAGCTGAAGGAGCTCTCCTTCCTAGCTCTCCCTCAGCTTCTTTCCACACGTCTGCACACTTCACCCTCCGCAGACTATCTGCCCACTCCTTCCTCTTGGCCCTCAGAGGGCACCCCTCCCCTTAATCCTGGTTCCGAGTTCCCCCTGGTGGCCTAGAGTGGAACTGTGTTGCATGTATGGATTGACTGCGAGAGAGACCCATCATTGCCTCCAAGCCTGGCATTACCCTCCCCTGGAGGAAGGCAAAGCCACTGTGGCGACCATACTCCTCGGGGCGCCACATATGTATGTATGTATATATAGTAGGGATTTGCTCTGGTAGGTAATGGCAGGGCTGCAGTAACGAGGCAACACAGGCTTAAAGTCCAATTTCAGTGGTTTAATGTCACGTTGCAAACAGCAGATTAACAGAAAGTAAGGAAAAACATAAATATGTATGGAAACAAGAAAGAAGAAAGATTGCTCAATAAGGCGCAACCACCTGATTAACAAAGTGAAAAAAGGCTTTATTGTAACAATAGTGCACACACTTATTAAAAACATTAAAAAAAAAAAAATTAAAAACCATTGTGCAGGCTGTGTGACATGGATAGCAACAATATGTTGACAAACAATATAATCTGCTTTATTACAATAGCAAGTGATGTTATGGTCTTGATACAATTAATGTCCTACCAAGTATGCAGAAAATCATTATGATAGTGAATACGTAATTCTTAAATAGAAAAACATACATTTGTCAACATATGGCGCAATAAAAAATAGTCCATAATAAAAAATATCACCCCTGGCAATGCAAAGACATGTGAGCACCTAATACTGTGTCAAATACTGTGGTTCCATGCATATTATATAAATGCAGAAATGGCCAAACTCACCAATGATTGTTATATTGCACTGCCAGTCCCAGTAGGACATTAATTTTGTAGGCCTCCATTTCTCATACATACAGTGTTGCGCGCTCTGTGAACATTTCTGTGATCTGTGAACCTGCTCAAAAGCTTCTAAAAATTTGTGCGCCTCCATTTCTCATACATTCAGTGTTGCGCAATCTGTAAAGCTGCATAAAAGCTTTCAAAAATGTAGTAGGCATCCTTTTCTCAGATAGTGCTACGTGGTCTGTGAACATTTTTGTGATTTGTAAAACTGCCAAAAAGCTTTTAAAAATTTTGTAGGCCTCTATTTCTCAGACTCACAATGTTACTTTGTGAATATTTCTGTGATCTCAGTGAACAAAAACTTTTAAAATTTTGTAGGATTCCATTTCTCAGACAGTGTTATGTGCTCTGTCAAACTGCTAAAAAGCTTTTAAAAAAATTGTATGCCTCCATTTCTCAGACACAGTGTTACTTTGTAAAAATTTCTGTGAGGTCTAAAACTGAACAATGGCTTTTAATAATTTTGTAGGCTTCCATTTCTTAGACATACAGTGGTATGTGGTCTGTGAACATTTCTGTGATCATTAAAACATTTCTCTGGATTTAATTTGATTGTCATCCATACAATTTTGTGTTCTTTCTGTTATATTATGGTGGAATAAACTGACAAAAAACAGCTTTGATTGCTGCAGGTGACCAATTCTTTTATTTTATTAAAAACTAGATGGAGGCCCAATGCTATCCCATCAAGAGGGCGGTAATGTCACGATGAGGGCAGGCTTTGCAGCGTTGAGAATCTCCCCCCCCCCCCATGTACTCACCCACCTATCCACTCTCTCTTTCCCCATGTGCTGACTTCTCCCGTCTGTTCTCTCTTCTTTGACCTGTCTACCTCATGTGCTATCCCCCTTGTATGCTGTCTCTCTCCTTCCTGTGTTGTGTTCTCCTCTCATGTGCTGTCCCGTTTTGAGCTGTCTCCCCCCTGTGCTCTGTCTGTCTCACCCCTGTGCGCTTTCTCTCTCCCCATCTGCTGTCTTCTCCTCTCATGTCATCTCTTGTTTGACCTGTGTACCCCATCACTAAACAGTCAGTGCACAGCATGTCAGAAGGAATTTCTATTTAAAGGGGTTTTCACACGAACGAAAGTTCATTTTAAAAATTGTCTGTGTCTGACCATGTACAGAACATACCACAGCTCCTGGGCAGGGGAAGAAGCAAAAGACAATACTGACATTACAGCAGGAGATCGCAGAGGATACATTTTGTGAGGTAAAATATTATTTAAAAACAGTCAGTAAAATATTTTACCTCACAAAATGAATCCTCTGTGATCCCCTGCTGTAATGTCAGTATTCACTGATTCACACTAGGATTTGAAAAAGCGCAAATAGGATCTAATCTGGTAGACAGGGTACAGATAGTACTACAATTCCACTCACCTGATGTATGAGAAGTATACCGCATAGAATTGTTAGTCAGCTGCCGCACATCCACCAGGAAAATCAATGACCGCAGAGATATTCAGATAAACAGAACTTTTTGTGGATTTATTGCGTTGCTAGACATGACTCAGAATCAATCATTCATAAAAGGAATGCAGATTTATTCATTTTCCCAACACGATTCGAAGTTAAAAACACTGATTAGACCGTAATCCCCCAACATCGGAAGAATTGGAGGGTAAAATTAATAATACCATATGTCTGGAGAGATGTACTTACATTAAAAGGAACTCAATAAAAAAGTTTATAAATATATGGGAACGGTGGCTGGTAACCCCTGGGGTGGCATCTGTGGACCTACTCAGAATAAATGTACTAGACCGGTTGGTTATTTTGGCTTTTTAAATATTGTATGTTGAGGTTATATAAATACCAATTATTTTCTGTTTGTAAACATGTTGCTAGTGAACATACAACCAATACTAGTTTTGGTATAATCCCTGAATTTAATAATGTGTCACCAGTCTTTGGGAAAATCTTCATTTGGATTAAATTGATAACTTTGTTTGGCATGGACTACCTTGGCAGGTAAAGGACTAGATAAACTTTAAGGGTTAAACTTGTTTATTAAGTTTATTGTGTTTGTACTATAATGTATGTAATTGTTTATAAAATCAAATCAATAAAAATGATCTGATTTAAAAAAAAAAATAAACTTGGTTTCAAGAGACCTAGCAATTATAAAAGCGTAAGGCGTGCATTTAGGTTCGGGGAAGTGGAAGTGCTGAAAATGGTGCACCCAGATACCGAGGACGTGGGGCAGGTTTAACTACCCCTGTTGCTGGAGCACAAGAAACATGCCCATCCATGACACACATGTTCCTATCCCACTTTGCAGGGAGGTGGTCAGTTGGATAGCAGATAATGCTTCCAGCAGGCTAGGCAGCACACACGATGTTGAGTACCAGGAGACAAGTGATCTCACACTAGGACACTCTGAAGAGCTCGTTACCACAACATTTCTTGATTATGGCCTCACAATCTGCATGCTTCAAGAGGGACAGGGCGACATGCTGTTTAGTGATGCTCAAAACTTAGAGCACCCATGGCCACAAGAACATGACAGTGGGGAATGGCATATTTGGGATAAGAAGGAGGAGGAGGATGATGATGAGACACAGTTGCCACTAAGTCTTGTTAACTCACAAAGTCAGGAAGACCAGGGTGCTATGGTGGAAGATGAGGTTGTAAATGACAAAGTCACTGACTCAACCTGGGAAGCTGGCATGTAGAGCAAGGCCAGCAGCACTGAGGGGGAGAGATTGGCAGCACCAAAACAGACAGGAAGAGGTAGTGGGATGACCAGAAGAGAAGGTGGGCAACTGTTCCACACAGCATCGGCAGTTCTGAATTTCTCAGTCAAAGAGTTAGGTGTTCTTCAGTCTAGGACTTTTTTAAAGAGAGTTCTGAGACAAACAAAATGGCCATTTGCAACCTATGTCATGCAGAGATCACCAGGTGCCCGACCACTAAGAACCTAATCACCATCAGCATGATCAGGCTCATGTCATGTAAGCACCCAACTCGGTGGGCCGAACGCCTAGGTCCACAATTTGTGCCATTGGGTGACACCACTGCCTCTTCCCCTGTGCTAGGTGCTTCCCAATTCCCTGTCCAAACAATAGCACAGATGCCTCCTGCCCTGCACCCATCCTTGCACAATATGACTTGCCATCATCAGGGACTTCCAATTCCTTGTCCCAGTCCAGTGTTCAGCTGTCCCTACCCCAGGCTTTGGAACAAAAAAGGAAATTCACAGTCATCCAGCCCCAGGCCCAAATGTTAAATGGGCACATTTCCAGGCTGTTTGCAGTGGAAATGTTGCCATTTAGGTTGGTAGACACGGGGAGGATTTTCGTTGACTCATGGCAGCAGCTTTTCCTCAATACTTGGTCCCCAGCTGCCATTTTTTCTCCCAGTGTGGCATCCTCATTTTGTACCAGCATGTGTCCAGGAACATTCCCAGTGCCCTTACCAATGCAGTTACTGGCATTGTCTACTTAAGGACCGACACTTGGGCAAGCGCTTGTGGACAGGGATGTTACATTTTCCTGACGGCTCACTGGGTGAGCATTCTTGGAGGTTGGTGCTGAGTCACACTGTGGCACGGTACATGTGCTCATGACGCGAGGATTGCTGGCCCTACTTTTATCAGTGTTTCCTCCACCTCCTTTAGCAGTTCCTGCACCACCTCCTGCTGCTCCTCCTCATTCTCCATCCACCTTGTGGGATGCAGGGCCTAGTACCTCGGAGGGTGGTTCTGTTACGGTGACTCCCATGACTCTAACAATCCCTAGGTTAGGTGCCAATTAATAAAGGGGGAAGTTGACGGATATATGAGTTTGTGAGTTATGTTGATGCCTGCAGGGTATGAGGCCATGGACGAAAGAAGCATACACCAGGGGTCCCGTGCAAACTCGAAAGATGAACTTTACTGATTACTTGTAACAATTCTTATGTTTTTCAATATAACAGTCTTGGTTAGCAGATACAATTTTCCTTACACTTTGTGTCAGTCAAAGCCTTTTCTCGGTCCCAGCCTTGGGAGGATGGCTGTAACTTTTCATTTGATTAACTGTGCTGCATGAAGGGGGAGGATTAGCTGACCTTAATCGGATCGGAGTATCCGGAAAATCTGCAGCTCTGCAGCTTCTTCGCTTGTCTCAGCACACTGTTTCTGTAAACGCGGGGCACTCCAAAATAAGGTGCTATTTGTACTACCCGCTTGTCCTAGACGAGGAGCTTCAATTTCCTACCTCCTCTCACCACCAAAGCTGCACGTAACACAACCTTTTCAGTCTCCCTCACACCTCCAACTGCCACTTATCTTCAAATCGGAAAAACAAGTTGCAATTCCAAACTAAAGCAGAAGAGGGCAGCATAGTACTACAAGTTGTAATACCAAAACAAGGCAGAAGAGGGCAGCATAATAAATAATTTACCTCCTCCCAAGGCAACACTGGAAACCAGTGTCACAAATGCAATTATGTAAAGGAATACAGAACACACTTACCATATGACATATAACATACATTAGTAATGGTTTTTCTGGTCACTACAGATGTGGTATAACAGAACACGTTGTCCAGCTTGGCAAGCTCACGTACATACCATGCTTGGCATATTGTCTCATCTTGGTAGTTCAGCGGTTTCTGAAATCATACCAAGATTTGCCAGAGCTTCTGGTCAAGGAACGCTACATCAACGCCCATTTCTGCAAAACTGCTACAGCTGCCACCCCTCTGGCAGTGCTACAGCAGCGCATGCAAGAGTTAGGTCACAGACTGATGTGCGACGTCGCCACACAGTGGAACTTCACATTGCACAAGGCTTTGTGAGCAGAAAATTAACATGGCTGCTGAAAAACAACGAGTCTAATATAAGGTTTAGCTTCCAATGACAATAGATTGCAAGAATGAAGTTTTTTTTAATACAGATAGTATACTGAAATATATATATATAAAAAAAAAACAAACTACATTTAAAAGGAACTTGTCATATTGGATAATGCTAATATCCGGCAGATATGGGTTAATCTGTACTTAAAGGGTGGAGTTATACTAGAGTATAAAAAAAATCGGTCTGATGTTGATCCAGAAAAGTAGGACGAGCGTTATGCGAGTACAACGCAATTTTTCTCAGCTAGCATCCGTTTAACATGTGTATACAATGTGTTTTTAACATCGCTTACGTACTGCAATTTTTTATGTAATTTAAAGCTAGTTTTCTAAATAATAAAGCAATCTAATATATAAATATAGATAAGAAAAGATAGAATAGATATATTGAATAGAAAGCTGTCCTGTAGATATTTAAAGTCACAAGCCCCGTACATATATTATTATTATTATTAGAGTTGAGCGAAACGGGTCGAAAAATTTCAAAAGTCGCCGACTTTTGGCAAAGTCGGGTTTCATGAAACGAAACCCGACCCTAGGATGAGGTCGGCCACGAGGTCGGCGACTTACGCGCCAAAGTCGCGTTTCAAAAGTTTGTTTTGCGCTCTTTTTCAGCCAATCAGGATCCACGGACATTGTGGGCAACGTGATGACATAGGCAGGGGTCACCACCATCTTTCAGAAGGGCATGCAAGTGATTGGCTTGCTTTGGTGGGCGTCACAGGGGGTATAAAAGGGCGTGCACGCCGACCGCCATCTTACTTCTGCCGATCTCAGTATAGGGAGAGGTTGCTGCTGATTCTGTAGGGAGAGCGTTAGGCAGGGAAGAAGACAAAAAAACTGCTTCTGCTGCTAGCGATTTGGCCTGCACAACACACCAGTCACTGTGTGTGCAGTGCAAGGGGAGGCTATATAGTGGTGTATCAGTGGTGTTGGTTGTTGGGCTGCCTTCTAAGGCTTCCTGACATTCCTGCATTGCTGTTTACCCACTGCTCCGCAAACTGCTTTTTTAAAAGCAATCCCAATTTTTTTTTTTTTTGTCCTGAGAAGAAAAAAAACCTGCTTCTGCTGCTAGCAATTTGGCCTGCACAACACACCAGTCACTGTGTGTGCAGTGCAAGGGGAGGCTATATTGTGGTGTATCAGTGGTGTTAGTTGTTGGGCTGCCTTTTAAGGCTTCCTGACAGGCTGGCATTGCTGTTTACCCACTGCTCCGCAAACTTCTTTTTTAAAAGCAATCCAATCTCCCTTATCCTCTAGTCCCTTTTGTCACAGCTGTGCCATCGAGCCTGTCACATAGCGCTCAGATATCAGTGGGCCTCACACAATCCAAAACTGTCCACAAGTGTCTGCAGAAATTCAAAATCTCCCTTATCCTCTCGTCACTTTTGTCACAGCTGTGCCATCGAGCCTGTCACATAGCGCTCAGATATCAGTGGGCCTCACACAATCCAAAACTGTCCACAAGTGTCTGCAGAAATTCAAAATCTCCCTTATCCTCTCGTCACTTTTGTCACAGCTGTGCCATCGAGCCTGTCACATAGCGCTCAGATATCAGTGGGCCTCACACAATCCAAAACTGTCCACAAGTGTCTGCAGAAATTCAAAATCTCCCTTATCCTCTCGTCACTTTTGTCACAGCTGTGCCATCGAGCCTGTGACATAGCGCTCAGATATCAGTGGGCCTCACACAATCCAAAACTGTCCACAAGTGTCTGCAGAAATTCAAAATCTTCCTTATCCTCTCGTCACTTTTGTCACAGCTGTGCCATCGAGCCTGTCACATAGCGCTCAGATATCAGTGGGCCTCACACAATCCAAAACTGTCCACAAGTGTCTGCAGAAATTCAAAATCTCCCCTGTCCTATAGACACCTTGTACCTTGTTTTACATTACTATATAGTTTGTTGGATTTTGTCTACATTTCTACCAAAAATGAGGAAGGCTGGTGGAAGAGGCCGTGGAATTGGGCGGGGGTTGGCAGCTGGTAATGATGGTGTTGGTGGTGGATCTGATGGTAGTGGCAAGAGCAAAATAGGACCGAATGCAGGAGGTGTTAAGCCTGCGTCATCGTCTGGCTACATAAGGCCTCGAACGCTTAGTTTTCTTGGAGTTGGCAAACCGCTTTTAAAGCCAGAGCATCAGGAAAAAGTTTTGTCTTACATTGCTGACTCAGCCTCCAGCTCTATCGCCTCCTCTTCTTCAGTTGTAAAAAGTAAAAGCACTGAGTCGTCATTGGAGGCTCATGTTCATGAACCACACCTTTCCTTGTGTCCTTCACCCCAACCAAGATTGAAGGATGACACAGGCCATACTACTGATTACTCCATGGAGCTGTTTTCACATACCATGCCTGGATTATCAAGTGAAATGGTGAATTACCCAGGCCAAGATGAATCTGACATGGAGTGCACTGATGCACAGCCGCTGATGGATGATTCTGCTGGTACATTCACTCAGAGCACTACATTGTCCTCGCAGTGTACAGAGCCAGATTCTGACCCTGATGAGACTCAGGTGCCCCTTCCCACACACTATACCACCATACACGGTGACACAGAGGAAGGTGCACATGACATAGAAGAGGAGGTGATGGATGACCCAGTTGTTGACCCAGATTGGCATCCATTGGGGGAAGAGGGTGCTGCTTCCAATAGCTCAGATGAGGAGCATCCACAGCAGACATCGACATCGCAACAGCTGTTATCTGGCAGGCCCGGAGCACTCCAAAGACAGGTTCCAAACATCAAAAGAGTTGCTGGACAGCTTGTCCAGAGGGTCAAAAGATCACAGCGTGCTAGGCCGCAAAATGTCTGCCAAAGTAGGAAGAGTGCAGTGTGGCACTTTTTTGAACAAAATCCTCATGATCAGGCCAAGGTTATCTGTAAGAAGTGCGCAAAGACCTTTAGCCGAGGGAAAAATATGAAAAATTTGAATACCAGTTGCATGCTTAGACATTTAACCAGCATGCACTTGCAAGCGTGGACACAACACCAAACCTCAAGTGCCACATGTGCAACTGATCACAACGAAGGTAGTCAGCAACGCTACATTGTTTCCCCCACTGTAAGCCCACCGGTTAGCACAGCAGCAAATGTTGAGGTGTCGTTGCAAGGCCACAGCAGTCAGGGAATCCCACTGTTATATCAACGAAAGACTGATTCTAGGCCATCAGAAAGAACACCAACTCCATCACCATCATCAACCCTCTCTCAGTCCGCCCTGTCCACCGCTACTTCCACCATATGCAGCTCTCAAGTCCAGCTCACCCTCCCAGACACTATGAGTAGGTCAAGAAAGTACTCAGTCTCTCATCTGCGTACACTGGGTTTGAACGCCCACATTGCCAAACTAATCTCGTTTGAGATGATGCCCTTTCGGTTGGTGGAAAGCACAGCTTTCCACGAACTCATGGCCTATGCAGTACCACGCTATGACCTACCCAGTCGCCACTTCTTCTCTCGCAAAGCCATCCCAGCCCTCCACCATCATGTGAAAGACCGCATTGTCCATGCACTCAGTCAGTGAGCGGAAAGGTGCACCTCACAACTGATGCATGGTCCAGTCGGCATGGCCAGGGCCGTTACGTGTCCATCACTGTGCACTGGGTTAATGTGGTGGATGCAGGGTCCACAGGGGACAGCGGTGGTGGGACAGTGCTGCCTAGCCCACGGTATAGGAAACAGTTGGCTGTAGGCGTTCGACCCTCCTCCTCCTCCAGAAGGGAAAGCTCGTCCACAGAGCGCAGTCGTACGAGCACTCCATCTGCAGCTGCCACTGTTGCACACGATGAGTCCCCCTATCGAGCAGCTAGTGGAAAGCGTCAGCAGGCTGTGTTGCAGATGATGTGTTTGGGCGACAGACACACCGCCGAGGTGCTGGCCGAGTACTTGAAGCGACAAACTGAGTCATGGCTGGGCAGTGTACATCTTGAGGCAGGCAAGGTAGTTAGTGATAACGGCCGTAATTTTGTGGCAGCCATAGCCCTTTCAAAACTCAGCCACATACCTTGCTTGGCTCACACCTTGAACCTGGTGGTGCAGTGCTTCCTCAAAAATTATCCAGAGTTAACAGCCCTGCTCCAGAAGGTGCGAAGACTGTGCGCGCACATCCGCCGGTCGCCTGTACACTCCGTTCGTATGCAGAAGCTGCAGCGATTGCTCCACCTTCCCAACCACCGCCTCATTATCGACATTGCAACAAGGTGGAACTCCACCCTGCACATGGTGGAGCGGCTGTGCGAGCAGAGGCAGGCCATAATGCATTTGTGGGAGGATACACGGCCAGGCACTTTGAGAGCAGACATGGAGTTGACAGGTGTGCAGTGGTTGAAGCTGAAAGACCTCTGTAAAGTCCTTCAGTGTTTTGAGGAATGCACACGGCTGGTAAGCGCAGACAACGCCATCCTAAGCATGAGCATCCCACTTATGCGTCTGCTCATGCAAACTTTGGCGCACCTTAAGGAGCAGGCGTCTGCAGCCAATGTTGATGAGGAGGAAGAGGAGGAGGGAATCCTTGATGACATTCAGCCATTGTCTGCTCAGGGACCTCTCCTGGACGAGGTGGAGGAAGAAGAGGTGGAGGAAGAAGAGGAGGAGGAGGATGATGATGGGGATGATTACTTAGGGGAGGAGGATGCATCTCGTGGGGCAAGTGAAAATGTTGGCGTGGCAAGGTCTGGTACAGGGTTTGTGCGTGACTGGAGGGATGTGGATTTGCCAGAAAGTGCTCCTCCACCCAGCACTCGCAGTGCATCATTGACACCGGGAACATTGGCCCACATGTCAGATTATGCCTTGCGGATCCTAAAAAGGGACCCCCGCATTGCCAAAATGATGAACGATGACGACTACTGGTTGGCCAGCATCCTGGATCCACGCTATAAAGGCAAATTACAAAACATCATGCCACAGGAGAACCTTGACCTAATATTGGCTAATAAACAAGCAACTCTGGTAAATCGGTTGCTTGAGGCATTCCCAGCACACAGCAGCGGTGATGGTTCTCACACGAGCCGTACGGGCCGGGGGCAGCTTGGCAGAGGTGTTCGTGGTGCACACAGCAGAAGTGGCGTTGGAGACAGGGGTTTCATGACAATGTTGTGGACTGATTTTTCAAATACCGCTCACACAACTGGTAATACTGCATCGATGGAAAGTGACAGGAGACAGCAGTTGTCAACTATGGTTACAAACTACTTTTCCTCCCATATCGATGTTCTCCCACACAGGTCATTCCCCTTTGACTATTGGGCCGCTAAACTGGACACCTGGCCTGAATTGGCCCAATATGCCTTACAGGAGCTCGCTTGCCCAGCTGCAAGTGTGCTATCGGAAAGAGTCTTCAGTGCAGCTGGATCAATCCTGACAGAAAAAAGGACCCGTCTGTCAACCCAAAATGTGGATGATCTAACCTTCATTAAAATGAACCACGCATGGGTTTCCAAGGATTTTGTCCCACCTTCCCCTGATGACACATAGGGTGACAGAAAAATGGCTTGCTTTGGTCCACCTCTTCCTGGGACTTCACCTATTTCACCTTTTGCATCAGCTGAATGTCCAACATCAACATATGCCACTTTCTAAAACTCCCTAACTGTGCTGCCTCCCCCCCATGGCCGGGGTCACCACCTAGCGCACGACACCGTGCGAGTGCCGTTGCCCTGGACAGGTGGGTAGGCCTGACACCGTCTGAGCCTGCCTCCTGAGACATATATATTTTGAATGTGTACGCTATCCATACATGTTATCCGGGGAAACGGCACCCTTTCTAACCTTTGTGCAATCACGTGCAATCCATACTGGGCCTAACCCCGTCTGAGCCTGCCTCCTGAGACATATATTTTGAATGTGTACACTATCCATACATGTTATCTGGGGATACGGTACCCTTTCTAACCTTTGTGCAATCACGTGCAATCCATACTGGGCCTAACACCGTCTGAGAATGATAGATGGGGCCCACCATACACTGGAACATTCCAAAGGTGGACATCAGACACTGGAGCAGCATTTACAGGGCCCATTATACACTAGAGCATTAGAAATGGGGCCCATTATGTTTGGAGCATTATTTGGGCCCATAAGACAGTAGAGCTTCATCCATGGGGACCATCATATACTGTAGCATTATGTGGAGCTCATCATATACTGTTTCAAACATTATATGGGACCAATGATTCTGTATGGAGAAATAGATGGGCCTCGTCATGAGATGTAAAAAGTGAGGTATTTTTCATTGTACTATACCGCTATTTCTCTGCCGTATCGGAGCATGATGAGTTGTGGTATGTGTTAAAGGGGCGCTCTTTCGCCCAGGGCACATGAAAACCTGGAGCCAGCCCTCCCCCCCCCCACAGTCTGTAGCCAAATAACCCCCATTTTTCAGTGCGTAACTTGTATTATGAAGTTAATTAAGGTTGACAAGCTTAAGAAGAATTGATGCTTTTGGCATTCAAATGGGCACTGTTGGTGTGTTTCCTGTCCTCCTCTCACTGCCGACTTTTATTCCCCATTGACTTACATTGGGTTTCGTGTTTCGGGACGACCCCGACTTTTCCCTATAATCGGACGATCTTGCTCGACCCGACTTTTGGAAAAGTCGGGTTTCACGAAACGAAACGTGACCCTAAAAAACCAAAAGTCGCTCAACTCTAATTATTATTATTTACTATTATTATAGGGCCATTTATTCCATGATGCTTTACATGGAAGGAGGGGTGTACATAATAAAAACATAATAATAAAAACAAGTACAGTAATCTTAACCCCTTAGCGACCACCGATACGCCTTTTATCGGCGGTAATTAAGGGTACTAAAACCACAGGACCGCTAATTCACGGCACTGTGGAGAAAGTGAATAGCGCCCCCCCCCAGTGTCGGATTTTCTCCGGGGTCTCGGCTGCCGGGGGTAGCTGAGACCCCAGAGAACATGAATCGGTCGGTTTTTACCAACCCCGCTTTTGTGATTGCCGTTATTAACCCTATAACGGCGACCGCAAAAAAAAAGCCGCGATTTTACATTTAATTTCTCTTTCCTCTGATGTGATCGCACATCAGAGGAGAGAGAAAGAGGGTCCCCGATCCCCCCGGTACCTCTCCGTGGTCCTCTGTCCCCTCCTGGTGGTCCTGCATCCCGCCGCCGTCCTCCGGTGGGCGCCGCCATCTTGGATCCGGGGAAAATGGCGGGCGCATGCGCAGTGCACCCGCTGGGAATCTGCCAGCTCCGGCTGGCAGATTCCATTCATTCATTTTGATCACGATGATAAACAAAATAGTACATAATCCCCCCGTTTATCACCACCTTAGTTATGCCAACATAACGAAATAAAGAAAATATTTTTTTTTCAGTTTTCCATTAGGGCTAGGGTTAGGGTTGGACTAGGGTTAGAGCTAGGGGTAGGGCAAGGGCTCGGGTTAGAATTAGGGTTAGGGCGAACTAGGATTAGGGTTAGAATTCGGATTAGGGATTAGGGTTGGGATTAAGTTTAGGGTTGGGATTAGGGTTAGGGGTGTGTTGGGGTTAGGGTTGGAGCAAGAATTGAGGGGTTTCCACTATTTACCAACTTTGGGGGTCTAAAAATTGGGTCTAAAAAAATCACTTTTCTGGAAATAAAAAAGACTTTATTTTCACGGCTCTGCGTTTATAAACTTCTGTGAAGCGCTTGGGGATTCAAAGTGCTCACCACACATCTAGATAAGTTCCTTATGGGGTCTAATTTCCAAATTGGTGTCACTTGTGGGGGGTTTCCACTGTTTAGGCCCATCAGGGGCTCTGCAAACGCAACATAACGACCACAGACCATTCCATCAAAGTCTGCATTCCAAAATAGCACTCCTTCCCTTCCGAGCTCTCCAATGCGCCCAAACAGTGGTTCCCCCCCCACATATAGGGTATCGGCGTACTCAGGGCAAATCACACAACAACTGTGGGGGTATGATTTCTCCTGTTACCCTTGTAAAAATAAAAATTTGGTGGTGAAAATATCTTTTTTGTGGAAAAAAAAAATGGATTTTTTATTTTCACAGCTCTACGTTATAAACTTCTGTGAAGCATTTGAAGGTTCAAAGTGCCCACCACACATCTAGATAAGTTCCTTAATGGGTCTAGTTTCCAAAATGGGGTCACTTGTTGGAGGTTTCCACTGTTTAGGCACATTAAGGACTCTCCGAACGCAACATGGCATCCGATCTCAATTCCAGCCAATTCTGCGTTGAAAAAGTCAAACGGCGTTCCATCCCTTGCGAGCTCTGCCGTGTGCTGAAAAAGAGGTTTACCCCCACATATGGGGTATCGGCGTATTCAGGAGAAATTGTACAACAAATTTTGTGGTTGACTTTCTCTTTTAACACTTGTGAAAATAAAAAAAATTGGTTCTGAAATTTTTTGCAAAAAAAAGTTAAATGTTAATTTTTTCCTTCCACATTGCTTTAGTTCCTGTGAAGCACTTAAAGGGTTAATAAACTTCTTGAATGTGGTTTTGAGCACCTTGAGGGGTCTAGTTTTTAGAATGGTGCCACTTTTGGGTATTTTCTGTCATGTACACCCCTCAAAACGACTTTAAATATGATGTGGTCCCTAAAAAAAATGGTTTTGTAAATTTTGCTGTAAAAATGAGAAATCGCTGGTCAACTTTTAACCCTTAACTTCCTAACAAAAGAAAATTTTGCTTCCAAAATTGTGGTGATGTAAAGTAGACATGAGGGAAATGTTATTTATTAAGAAATTTTTGTGGCATATCTCTCTGATTTAAGGGCATAAAAATTGCAAAATTTTCGCCATATTTCCGTTTTTTTTCATAAATAAACACAAGACTTATCGAAGAAATTTTACCACTAACATGAAGTACAATATGTCACGAAAAAGAATCTCAGAATCAGCGGGAACCATTAAAGCATTCCAGAGTTTTAACCTCATAAAGGAACAGTGGTCAGAATTGTAAAAATTGGCCTGGTCATTAAGCTGCAAACTGGCTCTGTCGCTAAGGGGTTAAACAAAACAAGTCACGACTGGTACAAGAGAGAGGACTCTGCCCGTGAGGGCTCACAATGTAGAAGGGATGGGTGAGGATACAGTAGGCGAGGGTAGAGCTGGTCGTGCAGTGGTTTGATAAAAAACTAGCACCCTTTAGTGCCTTACATGTGGTGTTTAGCCTTTTTTAACCTATTAAATATTTTTAAAAAAAATTATGTTGGGTCCCCCCTAATCATTATAATGACCCAAGATAAAGCAACCAGCTGCAGGGATTAGGGTATAAGTTTGGGATGGCGCATCACATGAGATGCGCCAATTATGGCTCTTGGCCCGGCTCTTCCTGATTGCTCAGGTGTTTCCTCCCACAACTCGTTCACCAATTTATAAAAAGCAAAACAAAAAAATGAAGATCTGAAGTAGTCCAAAATAGGAACCTGAAAGTAATTAAAAAAAGAGAATTAAAGACTAGAAACACTCCCACATTCACCAATTTTCTTATTTAAAAAAAAATTCCCGCAGCTCTGACGTATTCCATCGTGATACTACGATGTCCAGCTGTTCTGTACAGATAAATGTGTCGTTCTGAGAACGATGCTTCATATGTCACTCCCTGTTATGTCTCGCACTCGATGACAACATCTTCATCGCATGACAGACAAGACCGGGTGTAAGCTATAAAGAGTCAGTCTCAGAACAGCGCTCCTTAAATTGCAGTACGGAATCGGAGCTGCCGGCTCCTTCCAGGCCCAGCGGCTTTGAGCAGCCGAGACATCCGTGACTACACAGCCCATCAGCAAACAGGGTAAATTGGTGTGCTCAAAAAGGAAAAGTATCCAGCTTCCAAATATACAAAAAATGTATTCAAGGCATAAGAACAGAGATACACGGACATGCCCCATCATAGCGGAAAGACACAGCAACGCATATCGTACAATATGTTCTTTTTCAAGCTACTTTAGGGTAAATACCAAAGGCAATATATACTACCGCCCACCAATCACAATTACAACACACATGATATATAATGACAATAAAATTACGCACCAAAACCAGAAATAATTAAAAACAATTCAATACAAAATGCATTAATATATTTACATACAATTCCAGTCTGCAAAATAATACACATATCAGTACTGAAACATAATTTCTTTGTGTGCATTCAATCCATTTGGAATGCAGATTTAAAGCTGGAACATCCAGAAAGCTTCTCTCATCATAAGGCGTCTTTTAAAATCACCCCCTCTTGAGGGTGCACATACTTTCTCAATTCCCATCACTTGGAGCGAAGATATATTTCTTTTGATGTCGAAAAATAAAATGTTTGGAAGCAAAAAGATATATTCCGATTAGAACTGCCAAGAGAAATTATGTCCGTTATATGTTCCGAAATTCTTATTTTTAATTTTCTTGTGGTACAGCCCACATAGTTCAGTTTGCAATCTGTGCACATAATCATGTATACAACATTCTTAGTATTGCAGTTAATAAACTGCCGAATTTTAAATTGTAGCACATTTTTGCTATCTGAAAAAGATTTTATTACCTGAGAATGTGTACAGGTCCTGCAGCTGGCTTCACCACATGTAAAATCCTTCATGTTGTAGCCAGGTGTGCTTATTGCTTTGGAAATCTGAAAAACTAGGAGAAATAATATTACCTAATGTACCTGCTTTTTTAGCAACTACATGGCAACCCTCAGACAAAATAGCTGACAATGTGTCATCCTCATGCAAAATTCCCATATTTTTCCAAATAATTCGTTTAATGGCATTAAATTGTGGACTAAAGTTAATGGAACAAACCAACTTTTTTTTTTTATATTCTCCATACTGTTATGACCATATGTCATTTGTTAATTTAATAAATCCTCTCTATTTTTATTACTCAATTTTTTTTACCCTGATTTAATGTCCAATGGGGATAACCTCTCTCTTTAAGTCTATTACAACAAGAATGAATTTCTTGTGTCAGCAAATGTGTGTCACTACAATTTCTAGTTATTCTCGTGAGCTCCCCCACCGGAATTGCTTTTATAGTGTGCTGGGGATGGCTAATCCTAGCATGTAAAATATTATTCCCCGCAAGTGGCTTACAATGTGTGGAGGTAATGATAGAACAGCCTGGAACACTTTGCAATTTTAGATCTAGAAATACACGTGGGATCCAATTGGTAAGTAAAGCGCAGATTGAAATCATTCTTATTTAAGTACCCGACAAATTCCGGTACGGCAGACACATCGCCCCCCCAAATAAAGAGGGCATCATTGATGTATCTGCCATACCAGAAGATGTCGGGCACAAACCTGTTCTCAACAGTGTATAAAAATCTATCCTCCCAATATGCCATGACCAAGTTGGCAATTGACGGGGAATGTTTCCCCCCCTGGAAACTCCCTTGCACTGGAGATAATAACGTTGATTAAACAGGAAATAATTGTGCTCTGAAATAAAACAAATTGCCAAAATAATATAATCACTCAAATCCTTAGAATAATTGCTGTATTAAGGTGGAATTGAACTGCCTCAATCATAATTTGTTGCGGTATGGATGTGTACAGAGAAATAACGTCACATCCTAACCAATGAAAGTTTTTTTTCCCTTATGATTCTAGACAATTGGTTCAATACTTCTTTTGAATCCCTGAGAAAACCTGCTGTGCGGATGCATAGAGGTTGTAAAAGGGAATCAAGCCACTGACTCAGATGTTCCAAAACAGGTCTGAAGAACAGGTTTGTGCCCGACATCTTCTGGTATGGCAGATACATCGATGACGCCCTTTATATCGGGGACGATGTGTCTGCCGTACCGAAATTTGTCGGTTACTTAAATAAGAATGATTTCAATCTGCGCTTTACTTACCAATTGGATCCCACGTGTATTTCTTTTTTAGATCTAAAATTGCAAAGTGTTCCAGGCTGTTAATAATAATAATAATTTTTATTTATATAGCGCCAACATATTCCGCAGCACTTTACAATTAAGCGGGGACATGTACAGACAATAAATTCAATACAAGTTAAGACAATTCAAACAGTGACATTAGGAGTGAGGTCCCTGCTCGCAAGCTTACAATCTACAAGGAAATGGGGGGACACAGTAGGTGAGAAATGCTTGTTAATTCAGGTCTGGCAATTATAATAGGGATTTTCATATAAAGCTGCATGATCCGGTCATCAGCCCGTGTGTTTAAGTGCAATAGACAAGTATCAAGTGCAGTTATCATGTGCATGAAGGGTGTGGAGACAGATGAATAGTAGGGTGCAGATTCAGAATAATATTTGGAAGGAGGGAACAGGGCAAAGTTAGCTTGCTGAGTAGTTGATGTGGTAGGCTTGTTTGAAGAGATGGGTTTTCAAAGCGCGCTTGAATAGGTCAGGGCTAGGTATCGGTCTGATCGTCTGGGGAAGTGCATTCCAGAGAGCTGGAGCAGCACGAGAGAAGTCTTGGAGACGGAGGTGCGAGGTTCGGATTACGGGGGATGTCAGTCTTAGGTCATTTGTAGAACGGAGGGCACGTGTAGGGCGATAGACAGAGATGAGAGAGGAGATATAAGGCGGTGTAGAACAGTGGAGAGCTTTGTGGGTGAGAGAGAGGAGTTTATACTGGACCCTGTAGCGAATAGGTAGCCAGTGTAATGACTGGCACAAGATGGAGGCATCTGTGAAGCGGCTGGACAGAAATATGACCCTGGCTGCCGCATTCAAGATGGATTGGAGAGGAGAAAGTTTGGTAAGAGGGAGACCGATCAGAAGAGAGTTGCAGTAGTCCAGACGAGAATGAATAAGAGCGACAGTAAGAGTCTTAGCAGTTTCAAAGGTGAGAAAAGGTCGGATTCTGGAGATGTTTTTAAGATGCAGGTGACAAGAGCGACTGAGTGATCGGATGTACGGAGTAAAGGAAAGTTCAGTGTCGAATATGACCCCAAGACAGCGGGCATGCTGCTTGGGAGTTATGGTTGAACCCTCCAGGGTTATTTCGATGTTAGGTAGAGTGAGGTTAGTAGAGGGGAGAAACACAAGAAGTTCAGTTTTAGAGAGATTTAGTTTCAGATAGAGGGAGGACATGATGCTAGAGACAGCAGACAGACAATCCTTGGTATTTTGAATTAGGGTAGGGGTGATGTCAGGGGAAGAAGTGTATAATTGGGTGTCATCAGCATAGAGATGATACTGGAACCCAAATCTGCTGATTGTTTGTCCAATAGGGGCAGTGTATAAAGAGAAGAGGAGGGGGCCTAGGACTGAGCCCTGCGGGACCCCGATAGTAAGGGGATGAGAAGAGGAAGAGGAGCCGGAAAAAGATACAGTGAAGGAGCGGTCAGAGAGGTAGGAGGAGAACCAGGAGAGGGCTGTGTCCTTGAGGCCTATAGAGCGGAGCATAGTGAGGAGGAGCTGGTGATCCACAGTGTCAAATGCGGCAGAGAGATCCAGGAGAATCAGCAGGGAGCAATGACCTTTCGATTTAGCTGTTATTAAATCATTAGAGACTTTAGTGAGGGCAGTTTCAGTAGAGTGTAAAGAGCGGAAACCAGATTGTAAAGGGGTCGAGAAGAGAGTTATCCGAGAGATAGCGGATTAGACGGGAGTGGACCAGGCGTTCCAGGAGTTTAGAGATGAAGGGAAGGTTAGAGACAGGTCTGCAGTTAGCAGTGCAGTTCTGGTCCAGGGATGGCTTTTTAAGTAAAGGGGTTATGATGGCATATTTAAATGAGGAGGGAAATATACCTGAAGAAAGAGAGAGGTTAAATATTTTAGTCAGGTGAGTGGTGACCACTGGTGAGAGAGACTGCAGGAGCTGTGAAGGAATAGGGTCACTGTTGCAGGTTGTAGGCCGAGCAGAAGCGAGGAGCTTGGAAACTTCTTCTTCTGAAACAGGCTCAAAGATGTCTAGTGAGCTTAAGGTGCGGCAGGGAAGGGGATCCAGGCACTGAGGAGATAGGGCTGAGATATCCTGATGGATGTGGTTGATTTTTTCTAGGAAATAAGTGGCCAGATCCTCACCGCTGAGGTTGGTGATGGGGGCCTGTACTTTAGGTTTCAGGAGGGAGTTTAAGGTTTCAAAAAGTCGTCTTGGGTTGTTGGATAGTGAGGTGATGAGGGTGGTGAAGTAGGATTGTTTGGCCAGATGAAGGGCAGAGTTATAGGTTTTGAGCATGAACTTATAGTGGATGAAGTCTTCTGCTAAGAGAGATTTTCTCCACTGCCGCTCTGCACACCTCGAGCAGCGCTGAAGAAAGCGTGTTTGCGTTGTGTGCCAGGGCTGCCGTTGTCTGTGTCGGGTCTTTCTGCGTATAGAAGGTGCTGCTTCATCTAGGGCATTCTTCAGTGATAGGCTGTTCTATCATTACCTCCACACATTGTAAGCCACTTGCGGGGAATAATATTTTACATGCTAGGAGTAGCCATCCCCAGCACACTATAAAAGCAATTCCGGTGGGGGAGCTCACGAGAATAACTAGAAATTGTAGTGACACACATTTGCTGACACAAGAAATTCATTCTTGTTGTAATAGACTTAAAAAGAGAGGTTATCCCCATTGGACATTAAATCAGGGTAAAAAAAATTGTAAATAATAAAAATAGAGAGGATTTATTAAATTCACAAATGACATATGGTCATAACAGTATGGAGAATATAAAAAATAAAAAGTTGGTCTGTTCCATTAACTTTAGTCCACAATTTGATGTCATCAAACGAATTATTTGGAAAGATATGGGAATTTTGCATGAGGATGACACATTGTCAGCTATTTTGTCTGAGGGTTGCCATGTAGTTGCTAAAAAAAGCAGGTACATTAGGTAATATTATTTCTCCTAGTTTTTCAGATTTCCAAAGCAATAAGCGCACCTGGCTACAACATGAAGGATTTTACCGATGTGGTGAAGCCAGCTGCAGGACCTGTACACATTCTCAGGTAATAAAATCTTTTTCAGATAGCAAAAATGTGCAACAATTTAAAATTCGGCAGTTTATTAACTGCAATACTAAGAATGTTGTATACATGATTATGTGCACAGATTGCAAACTGAACTATGTGGGCTGTACCATGAGAAAATTAAAAATAAGAATTTCGGAACATATAACGGACATAATTTCTCTTGGCAGTTCTAATCGGAATATGTATTTTGCTTCCAAACATTTTATTTTTCAACATCAAAGAACTATATCTTCGCTCCAAGTGATGGGAATTGAGAAAGTATGTGCACCCTCAAGAGGGGGTGATTTTAAAAGACGCTTTATGATGAGAGAAGCTTTCTGGATGTTCCAGCTTAAACCCTGCGTTCAAAATGGATTGAATGCACACAAAGAAATTATGTTTCTGTACTGATATGTGTATTCTTTTGCACATTGGAATTGTATGTATATATATTAATGCATTTTGTATTGAATTGTTTTTAATTATGTTTTTTGGTACGTGATTTTATTGTCATTATATATCATGTGTGTTGCAATTGTGATTGGTGGGCGGTAGTATATATTGCCTTTGGTATTTACCCTAAAGTAGCTTGAAAAAGAACGTATTGTTCGAAATGTGTTGCTGTGTCTTTCCGCTATGATGGGGCATGTCCGTGTATCTCTGTTCTTATGCCTTGAATAATTTTTTTGTATATTTGGAAGCTGGATACTTTTCCTTTTTGATTTATCTTGCGTGTGGCTTCACGGGAATCTGAGCTTCCACGCACCACTGCTAGCCGGGACAGGTGAGCTGGTTACTTCATTTATTGTAAATTGGTGTGCTCTCAGTCATAAATGGGCGAGGTGCTGGTGTAGTGGACTAGTAAGTCCCTAGAATCAAGGATATTGGAATACACCGCACACTCAAAGGGTTAGTATTAGAGTTGAGCGATACCGTCCGATACTTCAAAGTATCGTATCGGATGGTATCGGCCGATCTTTAAAAAAAGTATCGGTATCGCCGATTCCGATACCGGAAGTCCCATTCAAGTCTATGGGACTTCCGGTATCGGAATAAGAAAAACCCTTTCCTGCCCTTGTACAGCCTCTCTGGGGTCTGTACGGGCCTTTCGGGGGGCTGTGCCGGCCTGCCAGGGGGTCTGTGCAGGCTCCGGTGGTCTGTGCCGGCCTGCCGGGGGGCTGTGCCGGCCTGCCGGTGGTCTGTGCAGGCTTCGGTGGGCTGTGCCGGCCTGCCGGGGGGCTGTGCAGGCTCCGGGGGGCTGTGCCGGCCTGCCGGTGGTCTGTGCAGGCTCCGGGGGGCTGTGCCGGCCTGCCGGGGGGCTGTGCCGGCCTGCCGGTGGTCTGTGCAGGCTTCGGGGGTCTGTGCAGGCATCGTCCGATGGGACTACAAGTCCCATCGGGCGATGCCTGCTACCATGACAGTGATTGACACATTAGCCAATGATGGGACAGTAATAGTCCTATCATCCGGCTAATGTGTTGAATGTAAAAAAAAAAAAAAAAAAATTACGTGCTACATACATACATACATGCTACATTCATACTACATACTACATACATGCTACATACATGCTACATTCATACTACATAAATACTACATGCAACATACATACTACATATATACTACATACATACTACATATATACTACATACATACTACATATATACTACATGCATGCTACATACATACTGCATGCTACATACATACCACATGCTACATACATACCACATATATACTACATACATACTACATACATACTACATGCATGCTACATGCATGCTACATGCTACATACATAACACATATATACTACATGCATGCTACATACATAGTACATGCTACATGCATGCTACATACATACTACATGCTACATACTACATATATACTACATGCTACATACTACATATACTACATGCATGCTACATACATACTACATGCTACATACATACCACATACATACTACATACATACTACATGCTACATTCATACATATATACTACATGCATGCTACATACATACTACATATATACTACATGCATGCTACATACTGCATGCTACATGCATGCTACATACATACTACATGCTACATACATACCACATATGTACTACATACATACAATACATTCATACAATACATACATAGACATACAGTACATATAACATAGAGTAACATACTTACCAATACTTGTCACATTGTTCCCCGAAGCCATTGTCTTTTCCGGAATAAATATTAACATAACAAACCACAAAAATACTCACCCACGATCCGAAGCAGTCCACGAGTGTGTCCCACGACGATCTTGGGTAGAGAACAGCAGCATCAGATGATGCTGCCGTTCTCTACGGGCTGCAGGAATCCAATGACGGAAGGTAGGTATCCTTCCGCACTGTATTCCTCCGCCACTTAAAAAAAAAAAAAGTCCCTAGTCTCACTTACTAGGGACTTTTTTTTTTTTAAGTGGCGGATGAATACAGTGCGGAAGGATACCTACCTTCCGTCATTGGATTCCTGCAGCCCGTAGAGAACGGCAGCATCATCTGATGCTGCTGTTCTCTACCCAAGATCGTCGTGGGACACACTCGTGGACTGCTTCGGATCGTGGGTGAGTATTTTTGTGGTTTGTTATGTTAATATTTATTCCGGAAAAGACAATGGCTTCGGGGAACAATGTGACAAGTATTGGTAAGTATGTTACTCTATGTTATATGTACTGTATGTCTATGTATGTATTGTATGAATGTATTGTATGTATGTAGTATATATGTGGTATGTATGTAGCATGTAGTATGTATGTAGTATGTATGTAGCATGCATGTAGCATGCAGTATGTATGTAGCATGCATGTAGTATATATGTAGTATGTATGTAGCATGCATGTAGTATATATGTAGTATGTATGTAGCATGTATGTAGTATGTATGTAGCATGTATGTAGTATGTATGTGGTATGTATGTAGCATGCAGTATGTATGTAGCATGCATGTAGTATATATGTAGTATGTATGTAGTATGTATGTAGTATGTATGTGGTATGTATGTAGCATGTAGTATGTATGTAGCATGCATGTAGTATATATGTAGTATGTATGTAGTATGTATGTAGTATGTATGTGGTATGTATGTGGTATGTAGCATGCATGTAGCATGCATGTAGTATGCATGTAGTATGTATGTAGTATGTATGTAGTATATATGTAGTATGTATGTAGCATGTATGTGGTATGTATGTAGCATGTAGTATGTATGTAGCATGCATGTAGTATATATGTAGTATGTAGTATGTATGTATGTAGCATGTAGTATGTATGTAGCATGTAGTATGTATGTAGCATGTAGTATGTATGTAGCATGCATGTAGTATGTATGTAGCATGCATGTAGTATGTATGTAGCATGCATGTAGCATGCATGTAGTATGTATGTAGTATGTATGTAGTATGTATGTAGTATGTAGCATGTATGTAGCATGTATGTAGCATGTATGTAGTATATATGTAGTATGTATGTAGCATGTAGTATGTATGTAGCATGCATGTAGTATGTATGTAGTATTTTTTTTTTTTTTAACATTTAACACATTAGCCGGATGATGGGACTACTACTGTCCCATCATTGGCTAATGTGTCAATCACTGTCATGGTAGCAGGCATCGCCAGATGGGACTTGTAGTCCCATCGGACGATGCTTGCACAGACCCCCGGACATCAGCACAGCCCCCCGGCAGGCCGGTACAGACCCCCACAGGGTGCACAGACCACCGGCAGGCCGGCACAGCCCCCCGGCAGGCCGGTACAGACCCCCACAGGGTGCACAGACCACCGGCAGGCCGGCACAGCCCCCCGGCAGGCCGGTACAGACCCCCACAGGGTGCACAGACCACCGGCAGGCCGGCACAGCCCCCCGGCAGGCCGGTACAGACCCCGGGCAGTCCACACAGCCCCCCGGCAGGCCGGCACAGCCCCCCGGCAGGCCGGCAGAGACCCCCGGAAGGCCCGAAATGACGGCGCATCATGATGCGCACACACCGCGCATCATGATGACGTCAGGCTGTCAATCAACTGAACTTCCGATTCCGATGCCGAATTCCGATATTGAAAAAATATCGGAAGTCGGTATCGGAATTCCGATACAGCAAGTATCGGCCGATACCCGATACTTGCGGTATCGGAATGCTCAACACTAGTTAGTATGCAAAAATTGTTATAATTTATTCACGGGACATCATTGTGGAAGCAAAATAAACATCAAGAAAGTGACCAGAAATCTTAATATTGTCGTTTTTATCCTCCTGGGTCTTATTCATAAAGTCGCTTGCTTAAAGAGATAATATGTACATTGTAGAATCTCATAAAATAAAGATTTGAGATTGCTGCTCCATATAGATTTCAGTATTAAATGTGAAAAGTGTCCAACTTGATTAAGGACCTGTTGCATTGTCTGTGTATGCGGCGCAATCAGGAAGAGCTGAGGCAAAGCTCCAGAATTGACGCATCAAATGAATACTCTAATTTTGGGCCGCCTGCAGGCTGGGAAGGGCAAGCCATGGACCTTCCCAGCCTACTAACAGTTCACAGCTGTGTGCTTTGCATTTGGTGATTATAAAAATGGAGTGGACAGGCACAGCTCCACACTAAGTACTATGTAGATCACTCCACAGTATATACTGCAATATAATCCACGGATTCGTTTTGTCCACACATGCAATGGGGAAAATAAGTATTTTATACACTGCCGATTTTGCAACTTTTAGCACCTACAAAGAATGGAGAGGTCTGTAATTTTTATCATTAGTACACTTCAACTGTGCGAGACAGAATCTAAAAATAAAAAAACACAGAATATCACACTGTCTGATTTTTAAATAATTAAATTGGCTTTTATTGCATGAAATAAGCATTTGTTCACCTACCAACTGTCCTGGGACTGCCAGACGAGCACTTCTAGCAGTGGCAGACGGGTGGCTCTTAAGACCCTGGACTGCAGCTCCCACACCATCCAGGAGTGGAACTACAGCAGTTCAGCAGTGCTGGGGGAACAGCACGACAGGAAGGGAGAACGCTGACAGGACCTGCGACACGTGACCGCGGGACAGAGGAGTTGGAGGTGGGACCTAGCGCGACACTGCCGGAGAAGACAGGGGGACGTGACAGAGACCCCTGGGAAGAAGATGGGGAAAGGGTACCACAGGACACCAAGGAATAACGGAGCACAAGAGAAGAGAAGTCCAAGGTAAGCCGAGGTCAGTAATACCAGGTCAGGCAAAAGCAGTAAAATGGGAGCAGACTAACAGAGGAAGCCAAAGACAATGCAGAAGTAAAAAAAAATGGGCGAGCAGACAAACAGTACGGAGTCAGAAGGCAAAATCACAACGAGGGAAAAACTGGATCAGAACCATACAAACAAACCAGAACACAGGAACAAGGCACAGGCACACTGGGGTCAACACACTCAGCCGAGGGCAAAAGTATAACCGACAAAGCATGCACCAACAAAGAGGCTATAAAAAGCCTCAAAGAAGCAAAAAGGAGGCTAACCAGATTAACCCCAGACACTCCAAACAGGACATAGCCAACAACCATGACACCAGCCACCAAGAATTCTGGCTCTCACAGACTTCTTAGTTTTCTTTAAGAAGCCCTCCTACTCTGCACGCATTACCTGTATTAACTCAACCTCTCCACCATGGCCAAGACCAAAGTGCTGTTTAAGGACACCAGGGACAAAATTGTAAAGCTGTACAAGGCTGGGATGGGCTACAGGACTAAAGGAAAGCAGCTTTCTTGAGAAGGCAACAACTGTTGGCATAATTATTAGAAAATGGAAGAAACACAAGATGACTGTCATTTTTTCTCGGTCTGGGGTCCATGCAAGATCTCTCCTCATGGGGTGATGATGATTCTGAAAAAGGTCAAGAATCAGCCCAGAACTACACGGGAAGACCTGGTCAATGACCTGAAGAGAGCTGGGACCAGAGTTTCAAACATTACCATTAGTAACACACTGTGCCATTATGGATTAAAATCCTGCAAAAGAAGGGGGAATGGGAGAGTCAGCTCATCGTGTTCTGCCTCTTCAGGGAAGTAGGCCCCACGCACGGAGCTGCCCCTGCTCTAGGCGTGCAATTGCAAGAAATGTAGAAAAAGTTCTCAAGTTCTAAAACTTCACATTTATTCTTTATGCATTAAAAGGACATGTTGTGGACACACAAAGAGATCTTAAAAGACTAATGACCAAATCCTGCAGGGTTACGCAAGGTCCCCTTGCTGCTCACGCCAGCACATGTCCAGGCCTATTTGAAGTTCACCAATGACCATCTAGATCAGGGTTCCCCAACTCCAGTCCTCAAGGCCCACCAACAGATCATGTTTTCAGGATTTCCTTAGTATTGCTCAGGTGATAATTGCTTCACCTGTGCAATACAAAGGAAATCCTGAAAACATGATCTGTTGGTGGGCTTGAGGACTGGAGTTGGGGAACCCTTATCTAGATGATCCAGAGGAGGCATGGGAGAAGTCATGGGGTCAGATGAGACCAAAATAGAACTTTTTGGTATCAGCTCCACTCACAGTGTTTGGAGGAAGAAAAAGAATGAGTGCAACCCCAAGAACAGCATCCTAACCGTGAAGCATGGTAGGGGAAATGTCATACTTTGGAGGTGCTTTTTTTGCAAAGGAGACAGGACAACTGCACCATATTGAAGGGAATTGTGAGATTTTGGCCAACAACCTCCTACACTCAATAACATTAAAGATGGGTCTTAGCTGGATTTTCCAGTATGACAATGACCCGAAACACACAGTCAGTGCAAATAAGGAGTGGCTCCGTACAAAGCATTTCAAGGTTCTGGAGTGGCGTAGCCAGTCTCCAGACCTCAACACAGTAGAAAATCATTGGTGGGACCTGAAACTCAATGTTGCCCACTGACAGCCCCAAAACCTGAAAGATCTGGATAATATCTGGAAGGTGTTTTAAAGCAATCATCTGCGCTCCGCTTTTACCAGGAAATTGAGGGAATTGGTTTATTCTACAAATTTTCCTGCTTTCTCCTTTAAAGTAAATTTCAGCAGATAAGACAAGTGTTTGAGATCACAAAAACAAGCAAATTGGTAATGGCAGACAATGCCACGAGAGATTCATGGTCCCTCAGTTTAGCTTCATCCTCCAGTTAAATAATTCCAAGCACAGTAAATCCTGGAAAGACACACAGGAGCACGATGCAATCTATTGGATGCAGGTGCTACTTTTATTGTTCTAAAGTAGATATGTGAGAGTCTCAAGGATATAGTAGGAAACTTGAAATTTGTTTGACTTCCTTGCTTGACATTAATGCAATTTTTATTGCACTGTTATAGAGAATGTATGGAGGCTTTTGCTGCATCTGTCATACTAAGTAAGAACTGCTAAGTTTTTCAATCAATATAATATTTTATTTCCTAATTCCTTGTCATTTCTATAAAGTATGTTGTAAAGTGGTGGTCCCATAACCTTTTCTTTAAAATCTGTCAGTCATGTTGTTGTAAAACAAAACTTTTTGAAGGTAGCAACTGTCAATAAAATGCCTAACATTCCTTTTCATCATTTTTTAGATGCATGGGATTCTCTACATTGTTTACTTTCAAGGCACATCTCCACCCAAAGTAGATCATAAAAGCAAACAAAAGAACAGGAGCGTAAATTCTAACACACCCAAAGCCTAAACACTATCAAGTCACTTTCTAAAGCAAACCCAGATATAGCTAAAAAGTGAAATTCATCCGAGTGTGATCTTTTCAAACATTTTTGAGACATGTTTAAAAATGAAGGCAACATCTCCACTCCTTTCCAAAAGATTTAGGTCATATTTACGCATGCATTTTTGTTGCAACTCAATCTCTAGTATCAGCGAAAGTTAACAAAAATCATTTTATAAGTGTTAATCTAATGACATGCCATTAGAAGATGAGACTAAGCCACTACTTTATGGTCAATGGAGGTATCCCCTCTGGGAACTTAACCTATTCGGAAAAACTAGTTGAAATGTCAAATTACTGCTGCATTCACCCCACCCAGCTTTTACGTTAAAGAACATTGACCATTGAACAAAAGTGGCTTTGTGTGGAAAAAACATTGCAGGAGAATCAACACTAAATAAGTACTTTGGCTATTTAAAGGGGCATTCCCAACTCCAAGAGACTATCCCAATATGTTGTAGATGTAATAGTAATAATATTAGCAAATTCTTCCAATTAGAAATCTATTACAGTTCTTCTAATTCTCTACGTCGCTTACCCCATGTGCAGGGCATTGCAGTAAGTTACATATCCATGGTTTCAACCACTAACAGCTGTCAGCATATGAGTGGTTGTAACCATGGATACCTAAGCTACTGCAGTGCCCTGCTCATGGGGTAAGGACATGGTGAATCAGAAGAACTATACTACATTTCTAATTAGAGGTATTTGCAAATATTATTATTGTTGTTTCGCCTACTACATATTGGGATAGTTCCAAATGTCAGATGCTTACTTACCAATCATCCTAGCAATATCCTTTCTGGAAAATGAAAATAACACCTTAACTCTGTTGAATAATCTTCATAATAGAAAACCTCAGCTCCAACTCCTATACAAATATATATCTCAGTTTATGGGTAACGGGCAAATCATCTAGGCTTCCAAGCAATGCCCTAACTGTGAGGTCAGTTAGCCCAGTTAAATAGCTGAGGAATCAAGGGAACAGGGAGCATCAGACGAGAGCTCAGCACCTTCTAGTCTCAGATTAGATTGCCGAGCTGTCAATCAAAACACAGACCACTCAGCACGCCCCAGCACTTGACTGGATGACTGAGCTGTCAATCACTGCGTCCAAAAACACACTGAGGGGTGGAATTGTTACAGCACACCTGTGCAATTATCACGCTGTCTAATCAGCATCTTGAAATGCCACACCTGTGAGGTGAATGGATCTCTGCAAAAGAGAAGCTCTCACTAACACAGATTTAGTCAAATTTGTGAACGATATTTGAGAGAAAAAGGCCTTTTGTGTACATAGAAAAAGTCTTAGATCTTTGAGTTCAGCTCATGTAAAATGAGGGCTAACAAAAGTGTTGTTGTTTTATATTTCTCTTCAGTGTAGAAATAACAGCTTGAACTTGATTTTTTTTTTAAACCTAAACATATGGCATCACATTTTTCACATTCCTCTTGATCAATCAAAGTTGATGACATGTGGCAGCACAGGAGTCCGGTTGCCACAGTGGCATTGCCTCCCTCATGGGGGTGATGTCATGCCTGGAAGCAAGGAAGGGTCCCCTTACCAGGTAACACCAGCATCCAATACTTCTCCTGACTCCATGCCAGAAGGGGGAGTTCTTACACCTGGTTTCAGGCGAGCTTCCCTTTAAGTTTTGGCCTAGAGGCGGGGTTAGGCTGTCTGAGAGAGAGTGAGAGAGTGAGCAGTAAGGGAGAAGAGGGAAGTTGAGGAGAACCTGGGGAGTGGAGCTGTAACCAAGCTTACCCCAGAGCTGAGAGCCAGAAACTGGACACCAGAGTCCGTGGCTGCGTGAGTACAGTGAATACAAAAGTCCCAGCAGCTAAATCCGGAGGGCAGAGGACTGCAGTGTTGTGAGCTCATTTTCTCGTTCACCTTTGATGTCCGATGAACTCCCTCTGCTGGTGAAAGGAGGTGGTGAAACTGATTTGGATGGGAGAAACCTGTCACCTGAACAGGTGGATTGCGATTGGACATCCGGAATCTCTGAGTGGATATAAGGCAGCCGACGCCCTGTAGGGTTGCTGGTGATTTCTCTGCTCTGAGCTCTGGCCTCCGGTTCAGTTCCTGTCTTCTAAAGCTAAGTTTTGCTCTGTTATTGTTCCATGAGATTTTGTCTGATTTGCTTAGTTTTGTGTTCTGCCAGCCCCGGCTGGGGCTCTGCTGAATTTCCATTTTTGTCCCTGATCGGTTAAATCTCTTTTGCTCTGTCTTCAGAATATATCAGAGTGCTGATATAGGGATTTTGAAGTCTAGTGACTTCAGGGCCGTTTTTCCTATCAGACGTGTTGGGACATTTTTGGTAGGGTTTTTGCGGATTGCAGCCAGCATCTTTTCTGTCCTTTCCTATCTAGTTAGTTGGGCCCCATCGTTTGCTCTGCCTGTCTTTCTGTCTGTGTTTGTGTTTTCATCTGTTTTCACCGACAATACATGTTGGGGGCTGTCTATTGCTTTGGGGTCTGCTCTGGGGCAGTTTAGATTTCCCCTTTCTTTCTTTAGGCTTATTTAGTTCTCCGGCTGTGAAGAGGCGTCTAGGACCACCGTAGGAACGCTCCACGGCTACTGTTAGTTGTTGTTAATAGGATCAGGGGTCTGGAATTCGCTAGCTACCAACCTCTCCGGTTTTCTGGACTTAGCTTGCATTTTTGTTTTTTCCTCCTCCGGTCACTCATTTATAATACTGCAGGTCTCCTGGCCCCATCAAACACCCGTCTGCTCAGCAGCACCCCAAAGCCTGGAGCCACCACGAAGGAGCGACACCTGTAGTAGGCTCAAGCTGCCTGCCATACGGGCAAGGACTTGGAGGACAGGACAGAACTGAGGCCCGAGCATAGCTTTAGGCAGCAAGGACCTCAGAGGACAGCTCAATAGGAAGGCCTCCAAACCCATCTGGCTTAGTGGACCCTAACTTGCTTCCAGGTTTCCCGGATCTCCATTACCATCTGTTATCAGTGCTCCGGTCTGCACCTTGAACCATCAAGTAAAGGTAAAGGAAACCACAACCCCTGAGTCTTGAGTCATTACTCACTCCCTCAGTCCTGCACCCCAACATCCACGATCCCTTATAAGAACAATACCGGTAGCCCTGGGGCTCCGCTCCACCTGTGGGGAGGAGAACCATCTCAGCTGCGTCACCATCGGCCCCAGTGGACTCCTTAAGCAGCGTCGGCTATCCATTGTCGAACACAACAGATGGCGGCACATTAAATTCCCTATAAACTTCCCCCTCAGCATTTTATTGCCACGGACCAGGTCCCTGCTGCTGTGACAACCCCCCGGGAAAATTGTCTGACCTCGACTGAGTACCCCACGGCCCTGGTGGGAGTCGCACTTACATATATGCCAATCAACTATAACATGAAACTATTGACAGGTGAAGTAGAGAGCATTGACAAGCTTGTTATAATGGCATTTGTCTGAGTGGAGTCACCCATTACACCACTGCTCCCACAGAAGTCAATGGAGTGAGGTCACACATTACATCACTGCTCCCATAGAAATGGATGGAGCGGGGTCACGCATTACACTACTGATCACTTGTATATAGCACCCATTCTGGTACATGCCCTATCCTGGTATATGGCCTCCTTATATTAAATGCAAAGGAAAAAAAACGCCTCTACTTACCTTCCACGTGGCACTTCCTCTCTCAGCAGGCTCCTGTCATAACACGCACTGAATTAACAATGGTGGAAAGTGCAGTATACACTGCGAGCTCCACAATTATGGCTGCGATCTCCTCCCACGGCTGTGACCTGGACATCCCAGGGCGAGTGCCCAGGTCCTAGCTACAGGCAGGAGATGCGGCCTCAGTGCAAGAGCTGCTGTCACCATCCGACTGCAGGTTCTTATGCCAAGGGGCTGCCATAAGTGAGGTGTGTAACTGTCCTGCTTAGACTCTTGCACATCACCAAATAAAAATGGCAGCCTCCAGTGGCTAAAGTAAAAATAAATAAATAAAAACTAATAATAAAATGGTACATTTAATTTTGCATTTAAAATAATTGATTATATAATCAATAATAAGATAAAATTGAATTTCACGGCACCTTCCCTTTTAATTTAACTGGTAGATCTGCAGCAGATAAAAATAACAGTGAGCAGCCCAGTAAGTAATACATCACTGGAATCAGGGTCTCTGCTCCCATATCATACTCCTTTCAGATGGGGGAGAAAAATATTGGTCACAGATTCTCTTTAGAGGGTTAGTTCCTAATGTCTTCATTCAAGATACCATAATATAGTTACAGAGGTCTTGTCAAGTTAATACCTCAAAAGATATTAGAGCTATCTTGGAGAAACAAGGGGGACTCTCATAATTTTTCCATTTGCTTTTACTGTCATTAATGTAGCTCCATCCCATTTCACAGGGCTTTACAGATAATGTTATTTCTGTGTCCATTGGGGCTCACAATCTAAATTACCAATCCTTAAGTCTTTGGAATGTGGGAGGAAACCGGAGTACCCGGAGGAAACTCACATAAAAATGGGGAGAATTGCAGAAATGACGTGGAAGTGCAATAAGGACTGCGCTTGCTTCTGGTAGAGTAAAGGGTTCTTTATTCAGCCAACGCGTTTCCTGAGCCTGCTGGCTCACTTCATCAGGGCAGATGAAGTGAGCCAGTAGGCTCAGGAAACGCGTTGGCTGAATAAAGAACCCTTTACTCTACCAGAAGCAAGCGCAGTCCTTATTGCACTTCCACGTCATTTCTGCAATTCTGTCCTAGGACCCTGTGCAGACTTGCTGCTGCTTCTTAAGCGTTCATGGGTGTTGTGACTTCCTCACAACCCCAATAGGTGAGCACCTTCCTTACTGTTCCACAATTTTAATTGTTTTATACGGATTTCACACAGTGGATGCGCCCTGTATCTCTCCTTTTATAAAAATGGGGAGAACATACAAACTCCTTGCAGATGTTGTCCTTGGTGGATTTTAACACATAACCCCAGAGCTGCAAAGCTACAGTGATATGTGCACCCAGTATATAAGTTTAATGTGATGATTAAGTATTAATTTTAAATGTGTATACATTGCCAACTATTTTTTGTAGCAAAGGTTAATTGTCAGTTTTCTTTTTCTTTTTTTTTTTTTTAGCAAAATCTTTCACTTAATGCAGTGCATTAGTAATATTAAGTTCTTTACCCAAAGAGAGCATAATGCCACAGATTGCGTTTAAAATATTTTGACAGGTTTTTTTCTTGTTTTCCAGGAAATTGTTAAAGATCCTGAGTTTATTTTAGGTGACGCTTCAAGAACAGATGTTTGTCAAGGAGACCTTGGTAAGTTTGGCACTTGTAGTACTGTAAATTTAATTCCTGTAAGTCAATCTAATCAGTGGTGGACATGGTGCAACCGCAAAGGGGCCCAAGATGTAAGGGGGACCATTTCTACCTCCAAAAAAAGGTGTAATTTTGTTTTATAGGGCTGTAAAGGGCCCAAATACTGTTCTTGCACAGGGACTCCTTTATTTATGTGTCCACCAGTGTATCTATTGGAAATGTAGAATTACTATTACCCTATTTTTCGGACTATTTTTTCGGACTATAAGATGTACTGGACCATAAGATGCACCTAGGTTTTAGAGGAGGAAATTGGAAAAAACGAGTGATTGCGCGCCCTTCGGGTGTGCGCTGGGATTACGAACTATGCAATGGGGTGTAACTACGCATCAGACTGACCTCGCAATGGGGTGTAACCACGCACCAGACTGGCGTATGTGCAGACTAACAGCAAACACAAATACCTGGTGTACCTCTCCTACCTTGTGTATGAAAAAGCTCTGTAGTTAATACTGTTCGGGTAGAGCTATTCGATAGCTCTATCCATGAAGAAAGTGCATGGGTAGAGCTATCCCATAGCTCTATTCCTAAAGGAAATGAACCGGTAGAGCGATCCGATAGCGCTATCCCTCAATGTTCCTGAGCTATTTAACATGGTTGAGCGCACTTGGGATCTGCCCCCAAGGCCCTGCCCATGCCTAATGTTTGGTTCATAGACCACAGCTAGGAGTTAGGGTCCCGTTTCACTTAGCGACGCACCAGCGATCCTGACAACGATACGACCTGGTAAGGATCGCTAGTGTGTCGATAAATGGTCACTAGTAAGCTGCCAAACAGGCAGATCTCTTCAGCGACGCAGCAACGATCCGGCGATCCATATAACAACCTCGGCGGTCGTTGGTACCTTGTCACACAGCAGCTATTCTGACTATTCCCACCTGCGTCCCTGAGTTCTGCTTCACCAACGAGGTCGCTCATCGGCGTCAAACATAGCGATGCGCGCTGGCCAGCGGGACGCCAACGATGAAAAAATGGCCCAAGACATTCGAGCACGATCAGCGATATCCAACGGGGGGGGCGGTTGCTGCTGCGAGTCACACAAAACGAGATCGCTGGCAAGATCGCTGTTGCATCACAAAATCAGTGACGCTTCAGCAATCTCGCTAGTGATCTCGCTATGTGAGACGGGGGCTTTAGTCCCGCTTTTGTGTACAAAACTTTGGGGCTTTTACAATTGTTAAAAATTTTAATAAAATACTTCTTTGTACACACAGTTGATAGTAAACCATTTGTCAATGTTAGGAATAAGTTTACCTTGCTTCCGGGTCTCAAATATTTTGACCTTTATTTGTTGGCTTTTCTTTCCCGTGGAGAAACCACATATAACTGCCCGTGTGAAAACACTGGGAGAGGCAAATAAATTCCTACAATATCCAAGGACTGTCCCTGACATTTATTGACCGTCATTGCAAAAGCTAACATGACAGGAAACTGACGCCGTCACATCTGGACTGGCAAGTTTTTATCTTTGAAAATCAGGTCAATTCTTGGAATAAGAACTGTCTGACCCTTTGCTTTTCCATTTAAAGCAATGGCATGAATAACGTTTGCTTCTAAGCTTTTCACATAACGCCTTGTGCCATTACAAAGGTCACGCTGTTATGATTGGGTCACCGAGGAGGAAAACAAAACCATGTCAAGTCACAGAAAGCCAGAGAGGTTGGTAACTCCGCGGATTGCAGACCCCTGATCCTAACCACACAACTAACAGCAGCCGTGGAGCGTACCTACGATGATTCTAGACGCCTCGTCACAGCCGGAGGACTAAATAAGCCTAAAGCAAGAAAAGGGGAAATCTAAACTGCCCCAGAGCAGACCCTAGAGGAATAGACAGCCCCCACACATGTATTGAAGGTGAAACAAGATGAAAGCACAAACACAGGTAGGAAAATAGGCTGAGCAAATGATGGGGCCCACACTCAGGCTGAGTTCACACGTGGCGTTTTTTTCGCGTTTCCGCGGCGGTTTTAACCGCGCGATTTTGCCGCGAAAATGCGAAAAATAAGCATCCCATGCATTCCTATGGGATTCCGCAATGCTGTGCTAATGCTGCGGTTTTTACCGCGGCGGAATCGCTTCGCGGTAAAAAACGCAGCATGCTCATTAATTTGCGGAATCGCGGCGATCCCGCACCCATAGGAATGCATTGTTCCGCTTACTTTCCGCATGTGGCTGTGCACACCATGCGGAAAGTAAGCAGAACAATTGCGGATGGTACCCACGGTCCGGAGGAGAGGAGACTGTCCTCCGGGCTTTGGGTACCATATCCCTGTAAAAAATAGAATTTAAAATAAAAAATATTGTTATTCTCACCCTCCGACGTCCCGCGCAGCCTTCCCGCTTCTCTTCACGCTCCCGTTCCCAGTAATCCTTCGCGATCCCGCGAGAAGGGACGCCATCGCGAGCATTTTTGCAAAGTCTCGCGGTCATTCGCGCGACGTCATCGCGAATTACCGCGAGACGTCGCGATCCCACGAGAACTGACGTCATCACGGGCATTTTCGCAAAGGATTACTGGGAACGGATGCGCGGGACGTCGGAGGGTGAGAATAACACCGTTTTTTTTTTTTTTTACATTCTATCTTTTACTATTGATGCTGCATAGGCGGCCTCAGTAGTAAAAAGTTGGTCACACTCGTCAAACACTATGTTTGACGAGTGTGACCCAACCTGTCAATCAGTTCTCCAAGCGATGCTACAGATCGCTTGGAGAACGCTAGCATTTTGCAAGCTAATTACGCTTGCAAAATGCTAGTTTTTCCATGGGAAAATTGCGGGAATTTAAAATGCGATTTTCCCGCGGACTGGAACTCCGGAATTCTCGCGGTAATTTCCGCGAGAGTTCCGGTACGTGTGCACTTAGCCTAACTAGAAAGGACAGGAAAGGAAAGATACTGTCTGCAATCACGCCAAAAAAACCTGCAAAAAATGTCCAACACTTCTGATAGTAAAAAAACCCCTGAAGTCACTAGACTTCACCCACTATATCAGCACTCTGGCATATTCTGAGAACAGAGCAAAAAGAGGTCAATCTAATAAGGGACAAAAAGCAAACTGGCACATACAGTAACATAAGAGTGGAAATTCAGCACAGCCCCAGCCGGGGCTGGCTGACCACACAAAAACTGAATAGACAAAACCAAATCAAATGTGAACATTAGCAGAGAAAACTTAGCTTGAGAAGACAGGAACTGAGCTGGTAACCAAGACCTCAGGAGGCAGTAAATAATCACCAGCATGGGAATAGGGAGTGGGCTGTCTTAAATCCAGTCTGAGACTCCAAATGTCCAATCGTTGTCCTCATTATCAGGTGGCAGGTCTCTGTTAATTAGATCAGCTTCATTACCTCCTGCCACCACCAGAGGGAGCCCAGAAAGAGAACCCACAACTCCTCTGTCGGCACAAACAGTTCCCTCACCAGAAACCAGAGGCAGACCAGAAAATGAGTTCACAAAATCACGCTTTCTGTTAAGATTATGCAGGAGCATAATTACAGCTCCTGGTTTCAGCTTTAGTTCATGAGGAGGCAACCCAGTGGGATTCAAAGAGTTAAGAAACTCTACAGGGTAATCTGTGAGAATCACACCCTCCTCTTCCGTAGTTATGTTGACGGAGTGATATGTTGAGTGTTCACCTTGCATTTGACTAAGAATTTTGTCGTTCAAGGCATGAACATCATCATTCAATGGCGTAAGAATTGCTTTATTGGCAATTGCTTCTACTGTTGCATAGGTAATCTCAATTGAGTCTCCAAAAATAGCTGTAATTAAATCACCCGCTTCAATATAAGAATTCGAGATTTCAATTGTGTCTTCTGGTAGACGATATTCATTTAACAACCCTCCATTGCCAAGTTTGAGTAACCAGGAGTTGTATTCAACTTTGTCGTGAGACGTTCTCATATTCTGATGTAACTGGAACCATGAAAACTGATTCCAGAATTTTGAGTATTTAATGGTGGACTGTACAATGTGGGCTCTTTTTCCAGCTTCCACTGTTGGTAGGGTTTGACGAAAGTCACCACTGTTCATGAAAACTTTTCCACCAAATGGTCTTTTTTTTCTACATATGTATTGGAGCAAATTATCCACAGCGTTCATATTTAAACAGGGAATCATTCTTACTTCTTCCCAAATAATGACAGATGACTCCATAAGCTCCTTTGCTTGAAGTGTGGTTGGCTTAATTTTTGACACTGTGGTCTCACTTGTTGTAATTCCAAGGCCAAACTTGGAATGGTAGATGCTACCGTTTTGTAGTAATGCAGCCAATCCAGTAGAGGCTAAAGAGCAAATAGACTTCTTTTCTGCTTGTAGTTTCTTGTGCAAGCAGTTGTACAAAAATGTCTCCTCACTGCCTCCTGGGCCATCTAGAAAAAAAGAGTGTGAGCTTGTGTCGTCTGGCTGTGATGCAGCATTGACTGCTTGCATAATTGCATCGAAAGCTGATTTCTGAGCTTCATTAAGCATAGCTTTCAATTGCTCAGCCTCCTGCTTTATTGCAGCATAATTCAGTTGGTCCAGTATTTCATCCGGAACATTTACTGGAGCTGGCAATCCGTAGTCAGCACAGGACTTTTTATTGCTTAAGAGCACTTCATTAATATCACGAAGAGCCAGTTGCTCAGCAATTTATGGAGCATACCGCCTGGTGTAATCCTCCATAAATTTGGTTTTATATTTTTGCCATAATGCCAATGGTTTAGCTGGTTCCCCATTTACACAAATTATAGCAAATAAGTTTCCATGTTGGTAGGGCATTTTGAAAGCGATTGCATCCGTTATACCGTCTTCCCATTGGGAATCATCTTCCAAAAGCTGAAGATCAATGCACGCAATTTTATACGTGTCATGTACGACTCCATTGACAGTCCTTAAGTCAGCATAAGCCTTTGCTGCTCTTACGTGAAGTAAAAGGAGTCCTAGGTAATACAGCTCACCATTTGTTAAAGAGAACTGTATACATTCGGGCAGTTGTTTTCCCAAATTGAACCCGTCGTTTTTTCCATCCTTCTGGTACAGCATTTCTTTCCCAGACATAGTGTTCAGGGATTTCACTGTAAAAATACTGACAGGCGGAAGTGTCAACTCTGTTTAGCTCAAAATAAGTCTGCAGTGTAGAGGCTGTTGAGTCCGAAATAACCATATCCTGCTTACCATCTTCTAAAAACACTTGCTGCATGTTTTCAAGGTGCACAGCCAGCCTTTTAATGGTATGTGAAGCATCATGCATTTTATTTTTTCTGATTCTCCACATGCCCTCAGGGGCGCTTATATACCGAGAATCTAGGTACATGGCTGGTTCATTCCAGTTTAATGTATCAAACTTGATATTGGCACAGTCATGCCCTTTGTATAAATATCTGAAAAGATATTTAACACTTTTTATGGAAGCACATATCTCAACATTGATATGGCAATTGTACTTGAGTAATAAATAGGGTTTGTATGGAACTACCCATCTATTGTCGATTTCTCGCTTTCCTCGTCTGGTTTTCCCAGTATTGCATTGACGGTACTGTGGGTAACCATCAACATTGGGGTTTGTCTCTGTATTAAAATCCTTTGGGAATTTTTTTGCGCATTGACCATCTGTCATGCATATAGTACCAGGTTGTTCCTCGCCACATGGGCCATGAATCATGTGCTTCATCACTGCCTCCATGCAGTTTTGGATTTGCTGTCTCATTTGGGATTTCAGCAGAGACCAATTCGTCAATTCTTTCTTTGTCCCTCGGTTTATCTTCCTTTCCGAGGATTGAGAGCATGTGAGCGTGTGGTAGTCCACGCTTTTGAAATTCTATTACATGCACATAGGCAACTACATGTCCAAAAATGTGCTTTTTCAACATCTCGTTAAGCACGGCTTGGAGTTTGATTTTAAATACTCGTGCAACCAAATCTGGTCTGAACTCTGGCCTTTGCCATGGTTCTAAGTTTTCAGTAATTTCTTTCAACTTTGGGTTACAGCAGGTCATCATAACAAAAAGATTCGGTTTTCCGAATTTTCTGACAGTTGTCATGGCGTTTTGGTAATTTTGCTGCATAGCTCTTGGGCTTCCAGTGAAACTGGATGGTAAAATTACTGGTGTCCCAGCTTTTAGCCCTTGGTCAAATGCAGCATTATGGATGTGATTCATATTGCTGGCATAACTATCGACGCGTAATGCCTTTTGATTTTGTTTTATATATTCGATCCTGTCAGATTCAATTTTGACATAACTGTCAACGATAAATTGTTGCGTCAACTTCCCAGCATTTATAAGGGGATTGAAGTCGTCACGAGTGGCAAGCCTGTATGCATAGTACTGCAACAGGGTGATTTTTTTTTTTCTTGTCGATCTTGATCCACTGGTATGGATGGTAGATGAATGTCACCAATTCCTTGATGTTGCACACTTAGGGCAATTGGAGTTGTCAAATTCATTGTCCATCCACTGTCCCCATATGGGAATGTAAGTGGATATGTCATTGCATCACACTTTCTGTGAAGAAAGCTGATTTGAACTGTTTGGTTTTCACTTTTCAGGTGAACTCTGATGTCCCTATTAAATGGGGGCTCACCCAATGCATTTTGATTAATTATAGCTACTTCATTGCACCTTGGTGCACTGTAGCGCCTCTGGTTATCATTGTAGTCATTTATAATTGACATTGTTATTTCGAGTGGATCGCGATTTTCTAATTCAGCAATCCTCGCTTCCTCTCTTTCAAATTCCCTCATTATTGTGAAGGCTCTTGCAAGTAGGTTAATTGCTTTCATTTTCTCTCCAAGAGATGACAGCAGTGCTGGGAGGCACTTTTTATTTGCTTGACTTCTTGTACTTCATGCTTCTTCACTGTCCAAGATATAAATCTGGGCATAGTACTACCCACAGTGGATGCAATGGAGCAGTTCTGTGGTAAATTTGTCCATGAATTCGAAAACAGTATGGACCATGCCCAAGGGGTGATGCTACTTGTGCTCCCATTGATGCCAAAGCAAAAGAGCTATTGAATTGCTTTATATTAGCCATAAAGTTATTGGAGTGCTGATGCTCTCCTTTCATCAACTTGACAAATTGATCATCCATATGAATGGGACGTAATTGAATGCGCCCTCTCTTGCAGGAGGAACGGAATGTATTGTCCTGCGCCATTTCGTCTTTGAAATTTTTAGATTGGCAGAACTGACATCGAAATGTCAGTTTGCCAGCATAGTGCTCTTCAATACGTGTCTCATTAATTTGATTAAGAAGCCCTCTAGCGGCAAATGTAACTTGCCATCGACGAGTGGCTCTTGCATTTTGGACACGTCTTCTATCTTGTTCTCATCTTTGTGAAATTTGTGTATCACTTTGTGCATTGTGTGTTGCTCGTTGTCGTGCAGCATTAAATGTTCTACGTGATTCAGTTACTTCATTCGTTTCTCTTGCTCTGGCCACCCTCTGTCGGGCTGCATTAGCAGTTCTTTGACAATTTAGTTCATCTTCTGTTTCATTAAGACGCAGGTTACGCATCCGTATGCGATTCGCTTCTCTCCGTGCAGCAGCGCGATTAATTTGATCCATCTTTGCAATGTTGCCTCACACTGTTGCTTCACAGTGTTGCCTCACAGGCTAACATTAAAAAAGGCTTATGCATTAACTTGTCACCAGGGAGAGCTCCTTTCCTTATTAGATATGTCACTTAACTCCTATACAGGGCCTTACAGTACTTGGGTATGCATGGTTACGCCCACATATATAGTCAGTTAGCTGATAGTGGTAGTAACAATGGATACCTAAGTTGCTGTGGATGACTCATTGCGCACAGACAGACGGTTGGGCTGTGGATGACTTATTGTGCACAGACACACGAACACGTCCAAATTAGGTATAAAGAAAAAATGTGGTTAATTCTGAACTAATATCCCCGTTCTGGTGTATATATGGTCCCCTCATCCCCATCCTGGTATGCACGGTCCCCTCATCTCCATCCTGGTATGCATGGTCCTCTCATACCCATCCTGGTATGCATAGCCCCCTCATCCATATCCTGCTAGACATGGCCTCCATCCCCATTATGGCATGCATGGCCCCCTCATCCCCTCCCGGTATGCATCCTATAGGCGTGCAGAGCAGTGAATATTCATTGATCTTTAATAGCAGGCACCCTTGATAGCCCGGCCGCTGCAGGAAGCTGCCAGCTGCTGCTGTGCCCGCTATTAAAGGGAATCTGTAACCACTTTTTTGGCATATCATGTAAAAATATCATTCAATTTAGTGTCAGCTCTGCATTATACAAGTACTTTTTATACCCCTTGACTCCCCACCAATGATACATAAATACCGTTTTTATTCCTCCCGTGGTGCATGTAAATATGCTCGGTCTGGTCCGATGGGTGGGGCTTATTGTCCATCTTACCCCCTCCTCGTGATGTGATTTCGAGGGTTGTCCAGGAATTCCACAACTCTGCTCTCAGTGGGCTCCTGGAAAGCCATTGCTAGGCTGTTTTGGTGGTCCTCCATGACCTCTGCTGTTGCTAGGTTTGTGTCTACTTGTGATACCTGTGCCCGTGCTAAGAGCTCCCATAACCGGCCGGCCGGGGAATTGGTGCCTTTGCCAATTCTGGATAAACTTTGGACTTGTGTGTCCATGGATTTTATCACTGATCTCCCTCCTTCCAATGGCAAAACTGTGATCTGGGTAGTGGTTGACAGATTGAGTAAACAGGTGCATTTTGTACCTTTGGCAGGACGGCCTAATGCAGAAACATTATGTAAGTTGTTTGTTGAGCATGTTGTGAAGTTGCATGGCATGCATTTCAGTGTGGTTTCTGATAAAAGGGTGCAATTTGTGCCCAAATTTTGGAGGGCATTTTTTGAAAGATTGGGTGTTTGCTTGATCTTTTCCTCGGCCAGCTATCCTAAGACCAACGGTAAGACAGAGAGAACCGATCAGTCACTTGAGCAGATTTTGCAGTGTCTTGCTACGTCTCAGCAGGGTGACTGGTGTTCTTCGTTGCCAATGGCTGAGTTTGCATTTAATAATCGGGTTAATCAGTCCATTGGCACCTCTCTATTCTTCTATAACTATGGTTATCACCCCCATTTTGTAAAATTTTTCAGGCTGGATTCAGGATGTCCAGGGGCTGATTCTGCAGTTCATCGGTTGGGGGAGGTGTGGAGGGAGGTACAGAAGAAAATTGGGGAGGCTCAGGGCAAACATAAATATTTTGCTGGCAAGCGATGGACTGTAGGACCTATATTCCTGGTAGGAGATATTGTTGCCTACCAAGAACATACATCTGAAAGCTCCTTCTGATAAGCTAGGTCCCAGGTTTATTGGTCCTTACGAGTTAATTGAGATTGTCAATCCTTTTGCTTACGTCTACCTCTGTCGACTAGCGGATGCTGTGAAAAAACAGATCCGATGCATCAGTTTTTTCATCCGTTTCTTCCATTTTTCAACGGAACCGCTTTTTAAACCATGAATTTTTTCTATTTTAACCAAAGGTTTGAACCTTGTTACCCCAAGTATTGGACCTTGTTACCCAAAGTATGGGACCTTGTTACCCAAAGTATTGGACCTTGTTACCCAAAGTATTGGACCTTGTTACCCAAAGTATTGGACTCATTAGATAAATGAGAGACAATAAAGCTTTTTATCAAAAAGTATTTTTATTTATTAAAGAACTATAAATGAAGATAGTTTGGGGTGGAGATAGTACTGGAGGGGCTGACAGATCAGACCACTTCGATAGTGGGAGTATGGAGAGTGGATTGTGGTGGTGACAGATCGGAAGATAAAGGTGAAGGGGTGGAGAAACCAAGAGGATGGGTGGAAAAAAAAACGAGAGTGGGGATGGGATTTGGTAAGGTTTGAGGGGTGGAGTGGAGAGATTGGGAGACAGAACAGGTGGTGGGTGGAGAAGAGGGTTGTATTTGGGGCATGATGGGTGTGGAAGGAGACTGGTGGAAGTGGGCAGGGAGTACAGGTTGGGCAGGGAGTACAGGTAATAAAAAATTGGAGCACGCAAAGTTAAAAAACCGGAATCCGTCTCCAGATTCCGTCATTTGACGGATGACAACAGATCCTGCCCCCAAAGGCGTCCATTCTAGCAAACAACGGACAGATCCGTCGCTGTCCGATTTTTCAACGTTGACAAAAAATGTTACTTTGTCCGTCGTCTCCGGCCGACTGACAAACAATTTTCGACGGATCCAGTGAACGACGGTTGAAACGTGAGGCCATCCGTCGCAATCCATCGCTAATACAAGTCAATGAAAAAAAGGATCCAGCGGCATCAGTCGCCGTATCCGTTTTTTTCAAAATTCGACTGGTTGCAAAAAAATGATGTGTGAAAGGGGCCTTACCCACTCAATAGAATGGTATATGTGTGCTTGCACCTGACTTTTTGCTTGTCATATGGAGCTGGGGATTCGTGCTCCACTTGTTGTATTGACTGATAATTGTTTTGTACCATACTGCGCTCTCATAGTCATAGAACGCATTTACCTTTTTGTTTGCAGGACTTTTTTCCACTATAATTTATTGTTCTCAATGGCGCCACTATTAGTTATAGTTATATTATGCATACTCTGGTTAATTGAATTCTTCCTTATATATACATAAGATATGAGTATTAGAATAATGTCTCTTAATGTGAAGAGATTGAATTCCCTGGGTAAGCGATCCCACCTGTGGAAAGAGATCCGCAAAATGGCAGCAGATATGATCTGTATCCAAGAAACTCATCTACTGGAACCAGACACACGTAGATTAATCAATGATAGATTCCCGCACAGATTTTTTGCTTGCCATAATAACAAGCGAGCTGGTGTGGGTATACTGGTTAAAAACTCTGTCCCGTTTTCCCTTCATAACAAAATAGGAGACCCAGAGGGTGTCAGGAACACCGCACTGCACTTTCTCACTGAGCCAGTGCGCGTGTCCTGAGTTAGACAAACTGTGCTCTATGATACCTGTGGAGCGGGCAGCAGCAGAGAAGATGCGTGCTTCAGACCAGCAGGACCTGAAGCACGTGACTGCTATGGGCGTGGCCTAAACTCCAGAGAGGTAGGAGCTGCAGGAAAACTCCTAGAATGGTAACTATGGAACAAAGTTACCCAGGGGCAAAGACAGAGACGTAAACAGATCAGGCCGGGGTCAAAGCACGAGATATCTCGACAATACCAAAGGATTAGACAGAACAGATAGTCAGGACGTAGCCAAGAAGTCAGAAATCAGAGAAACAGATATGCAGTATAGAATCAACAGGCACACTCACAAGGGGGGACAGAACCGGGTCAGAATCATATAAGCAAGCTAGAAGACAACGAACAGGCACAGGCACACAGGGGTCACCACACTCGGCCAAAGGCAAAAGTATAACTGACGGGGATTGGAGTTTCCCAGGGCTATAAGAAGCTCTCCCTGAACCAAAGAGAGGCCACAATAATTAACTCCAGGCGTGCAGGTCAAAACCTGCACTGGGATCATGACAGAGGGTAGAATAATTATCCTCCACTGCTCCCTAAGTGGTGTCCAATTTCTGATAGCCTCTGTTTATGCACCTAATTCTTCCCAGATTGGTTCCTTAGATCCTTTCTACAAAAATTTTAAGATGTTGCTAAATGTCTACAACTAATAGGGGGGGATTTTAATCCTCCGATGAATAGATCACTAGACTGTTCCCAGCCTGCGCAAAATAGGAAGGAAATGGGTTCCATTATTAAAGAATTTTGTCTTCATGATGTATGGAGATACATGCATGGTTTAGAGAGGGATTATACTTTCTTTTCCCCTAGGCACAACTCTTACAGTCACATTGATCATTTTTTTGTTGATGATGAACTCCTTCTCAGGTGTAAATCTGCTGATATTGGTATTGCGTCCTGGTCTGATGTTTCTATAGACATTGCGGATGGCTTATTGGACCCAAGATCTTTTAAATGGAGACTCAACAAATGTTTACTCTCTAAAAAAGAAACAGTGGATTTGGTTACAATACAACACCAGAATTTTTTCTCCACTAATGACAATGGGGCGACCTCTGACAAGATAGTTTGGGAGGCTCATAAAGCCTTTGTTAGAGGGATCTTCATAAAAGTGGCGGCAGTGGAAAAGAGAAATAAAGAAATTACGCAATCTATTAGACATCTTAAGTAATCTAGAGACATTAAATGAAAAGCACCCCTCAAGTAAAAAGGCTCAACAAATAATTCAAACTAGACAACAAATTAGGGGATTACTATTACTTACTTATGTGAAAAATCTAAAGAAATCCAAATCACAACACTATGCCATGGGGGACAGGGCGGGGAAACTACTTGCCAGAAGGGTTAAAAAGATGATGTGCAGAAGTAGGATAGACTTTTTGGATAAAAAGGATGAGTCTAAGACATTCCACCCAATTGAGATTGCTAATGAATTTAGGCAATATTATAGTAAACTTTATAACTATATAAGAACTCCGCTTCCGGTCCTGATGGTTTGTCCAATCTATATTTTGACCAATTCTCATCTATTCTATCCCCATTTTTACTTAAAACATTTATAAAGTGGTAAAGTAATGGATCCATAAGCCCCCAGAACCTTGAAGCTAGTATTACAACCCTTCGTAAACCAGGAAAGAGCCCCACTTCCTCCCTATATCCCTTCTAAATTGTGATTTAAAACTATATGCCAAAATTATTGCTAAAAGATTGATGCTGGTTCTGCCTGACTTGGTTGACTCGGAGCAGGTTGGACTTGTCCCTGGAGAGCAGGCCAAAGATGGAGTCCGACGCATCATTAATATTCTGGAAACACTGGAAAAGAGAGACGGCCCTGGTGTTCTCCTGTGATTTGATGCCGAAAAGGCGTTTGACAGGGTTCACTGGGGCTACCTGAGGGAGGTTTTAAAAAAGTTTGGTTTGATAGGTTCAATTAAAGATGCAATTCTTTCCCTGTACTCAGACCCGGTTGCATCAGTTAATGCGGCAGGTTTCCAGTATGGGAGGTTCTCCATATCAAACAGGACTCATCAGGGGTGCCCACTTTCAGCAGTAATATTTGCACTGGTGATGGAGCTTCTGGCGGTATCCATAAGATCCAACCTGAATATTCCTGGAATTCAGATAGGGACTGTGTCCCATAAGGTTGGTCTTTATGCTGATGATGTTGTTATCGCATGTGAAAATGTTAGGACCTCTCTAGAGACCCTCTTGGATTTCTCGAAGGTGTCATATTATAAATTGAATGCCACAAAATCCAAGGTATATGGAGTGGGGATAGAAAAGGACCTGCAATCTGAACTTCAACGTACATTTCCTTTTATTTGGAATGAAGATAATAAACTAACCAAAACTAAAAAAACTAGTACAACAGAATATTACCTCATTGTTGCAGGAAATTAAAGCCGATTTGGATAGGCAGACCCTTCTTCCTTTATCTTGGTGGGCCAGAATTCAAGTTGTGAAAATGCTAATTTTCCACAAAACCTTGCATGTTTTTAAGTGCATTCCCTTATTCTTCCCATCCGAAGAAATTCTCAAATTACAATTAATGCTGGATCTGTTTATTTGCGCAATAAAGAAACTCAGAATAGCACGTAATGTACCACCATTATAATTTAGGAGGCATGGGGGTCCCTAATTTAGCCAACTATTACAAAGCCTCCATACTAGACGCAATTGGGAGCTGGTGGCGAGAAGAACGGACACAGAAATGGATGCAGATCGAACTGCAAAATGCTCCTAGGAGTTCCACACATTGGTTATTGGAATCGGTTTTGCTTGGCAAAGTAGATTATAAATTACCATTAAATTTGATGTCTACCCTAGTAGAACTATGGTGGAATATTTACCCCAACTACCTAAATTTTCTTTTGTCTGATATCTCTATCCAAGCTATTGAAGTGCATATCGCAGACTTGTGCCTAGGGGAATGGGAAGAGTTGGGGATTTCTAAACTGAATCTATTGTTTGAATCCTCCCATCTCAGAGTCTTCAGTTCCCTGCAGGAACAATTTTGTCTCAGTAAGACTTGTTTTTATCAATACTTACAAATTAGACACTTATTTACTTCTCAGTCTTTTGTGGTGGATGACCTCCCTTGGAATTCTGCAGGCTGGGGCAGACTTTTTAGTGCCTCAAACCCCCCCAATCAAAGGTCTTTCTTACATATACAAACAGGGTCGAACTGGGGTGCCTAGGGCCCACCAGGGGAATTAGCTCTAGGGGCCCACTCTACAGCTTCCATAAATGTTGTTTTTATTATAAGGAAAGGAATGATAAACATATTTGTAGTATATCTCAATAGGAAAATAAGTTTCTGGCAGCAGCAAATGATGAGTCCGGATGTTCGTGAGCACCTGGTATTCTCTACACCAGGCCCCTGATTTACAGCTTTTTTTTTTAAACTGAATTAGCGGGGGCGGAGAAAGTCAGGAACTCATGAATATTCAGGACTCATTATGTGCTGGAGCTTGCAATAAAAGATATTGGTACAACTAAGTGACCCAGCTTTCTGCTATGGGTATCTGTCACTAGTTTGTTACCCTTAGTTAGGATATCATAAAATCAGAGACAGATTCCCTGTAACAGAATCTCTGGATAATACCTTTTAGAGTAGCTTCACACTAGTGAGTCCACTGCGGGATGCCCGCTGCGACCCGCCCGCGAGGAGCTCAATTATCATGGCAGCCAATCATTTACATACACTTTCCCACCTGCTTGTTTTCCATCCATCTCCATCCTTCTCTGCCTCTAAGAAGACTGAGCTGTCAATCACATTAGACGTTAGAGAGGGGTGGAGAATTATGGAATACAAGCAGGTGGGAAGGTGAATGTACATGATTGGCCCCACTGTGAAGCACCGAGTGGCAGGACTTAGTTTGAACAGTCATTCTGCATTGACAGACTCCCTGTAAGGGTGACTTGTCACCTAGAGAAATGCCATTTATCTGCAGATATAGGGTTGATCTGCAAGTAAATGGAGTTTAAAGCCTGGTAAGCCGACTTAATGGGAAAGCGTTGGCTGCAGGGAGAAAATTAAACTTTATTCTCCCTTCCGCCAGTCGCTTCCTGTGATGGGGTCGGTGCAAGTAGGGAGGCATTACAGTCACCACTAACTACAAAGAGAGCGTGGTGTAATAATGTCCCGGAACTGTGATCGGAACATCGTCCAGGGAGCCCAACCTCAGACTGGGCTTCAATGAACGACTAATATGGAAGCAATACATGACAACCCATCAGCAACCTGCAACTTCATCACAGGGGACTGATGGGAGCTGGTGAGTGCAGGCACCGGCCATCGTGCCATCTAAGTGCCACTGTCCGTGATTGACAAGGGCATTTAAATACTTAAAACAGCAGCAATCAAGATGAGCTCTGAACACTGCTGTTACAGGCAGATGCCGGCTATATATCACAGCTCCTGAACCCGCTCCATACAATCACTTCCCTAAGGTGACAGCTATGACAAGGTAAGCAAACTTCACATGTCTGTTCCTAAACATGGAAAGACAAATAGAATTCCCTAAGGGTACCATTACACTTAGCGATGCACCAGCGATCCCGACAACGATGTGACCCGGTCAGGAGCGCTGGTGCATCGCTATGTGGTCGCTAGTGAGCTGCCAAACAGGCAGATCTCACCAGCGACATAGCAGCGGTCGGCGGTCGCTACTTACCTGTCAGGTGAGGCGATGAAGACATCCTCCCGCCCGCGTCCACGCGTCGCTCGTCGCCACAGTTGGAAGCAGACGACGAGAAATGGCCCAGGACCTTCTTGTGCGATCAGCGATAACCAGCGGGGGAGCCGGTCGGAGGTAAGTATCACATGTAGCGATATCGCTAGCAATATCGCTGCTGCGTCACAAAACCAGTGACGTTATAGCGATATTGCTAGCGATATCGCTATGTGTAACGGGCCCTTAACACATGTGAAAGAGCCCTAATAGTTTTAGTAAATGTGTCTCAAACATATGAATGTTTTCACACACCTCAATGCACTGTTACATGACTCGCCCCAGAGGCCGTGGGGTACTCGGTGCCAGGCCCGTTGATTTCAATGGGAGATGTCACAGTGAATTCAAAGAAATGCTTACTTAAATTAGTTGTCCAACGGCTCCTACAAAAGACTAATTCTTTAAAAGATACTTTATTGTCAATTCTTAAAAAAGAGAAAAAAACTCTCTCAAGTCACAAGCAAACACACACTGATCAATTTTTTCAAAAAGATCCAGCTCCTTCCAATAAATGGTATTACCACGTCAGGTAGGAATAAATACTCTATTCTGACCCTATGGGGCCCTGTACTTAATTCCTACCTAACTGCGGGGGTTGGCACCCTCTTGGATGCAAAATGGCGCCCCCGCTCCACGGTGGCTATCCCTACTCGCCCTGTTAATTTCTCTATGTACAATATATCAATTTACAGAGCAAAAAATGGCTGAGTGCAACAATTCATATTCAATAAGACTCATGCCAAAAACCACCAAAAAAACTAAATACAGATGAAAATAGTAACTGGAGCAATCATTATTTTATGGGAACATAGTGCACGGGTAAAATACTATACTACACTACCGGTCCCTATTTATGGATATCCCTGCCTGACAGCGGAGCTGTTTCACCCTAAGTTACTCTGGTGCCCCCGCACCACGTAGGCTATCCCTTACTGACCCTCATGATGATGGTGTCAACAATCTCTCTCTATAAGGGTATGTATAGGACCAAAAAACAGCAATTATATTACAACCTATTAAAAATTTGCTGTCACAAAAATATCCCCCACACAAGTCTCAGACCAATGAGGGTGGGTTACCAACATATATCAAATGGCAACTGATAGCTTCTATGTAAGATCAGATTAAATATCTTTCTAAATACAGGTCTCAATCAATTCAGACGTCATATGCATGTTAAAAACATTTTCCCCCATGAATTAAAGGCCATTAGCAATGTAACCCATATCCCTCACACTCAAACACATCCTGAGCTGATGGGAGGAAACGATGGTCTTTACCGGTGCTGAAGAATGGTGGGTGGATAAAGTGGCTGCCTGGTACCGGTATATAGACGACGTGTTTGTGGTTGGGATCAAAGGATGAATTTGAAGGGTTCGTGCAAGAACTGAATGTGAACCCCATTGGTCTGAGGTTTACCTCAGAGAGCAGTGATAAGGAACTGGCCTTCCTTGTAAAAATTACAAAGGATTCCCAGGGTGGCCTGATGACAAGTGTGTATCGGAAACCCACTGCCACGAATTCCCTCTTGAGATGGAACAGCTGTCATCCTGTCCCATTGAAGAGGGGTATTCCCCATGGTCAATATCTTAGAACCAGAAGAAATTGCTCGAGATTGGAGACCTTTAGGGTGCAGGCTTATGAGCTCAGAGAGAGGTTCAGGGAATGGGGGTACCCTGATCATGTTTTGGAGCCTGCCTTTAGGAATGCTTTGGTTAAGGAGAGACACACGTTACTGCGACCCGACACCACAGTTGAGAATAACAATATTATGAGGGTGATAGTTACTTATGACAATCAAGTGGATCAAGTCTACAGAATCCTCAGTAAGCATTGGAGTATTCTGCAGGCGGATGGTGACCTATCAGGTATAATCTCAAGAAAACCAGGGGTTACTTTTCGTAAGGGCCGTTCTATCAGAGATAGACTCGTACATAGCCACTATAAGAGAGCTATACAGGAGGGTACGTGGCTAGATAGAAAGGTCTGTGGCACATTTAGATGTGGAAATTGCTCATTTTGTGGATACGTGGCATCCGGAAAAAACTTTGAGTGCATCAAATGGAAAAAGATATTTTGCCAGAGATTTTGCAAACTGTAAAAGTGTTGGTGTAGTCTATATGGTGACGTGTTCCTGTCGAAAAAACTACAATGGTAAAACCAAAAGGGAATTCAGGAGGATAAGTGAGCACTTGGGAGATATAAGAAACAAGAGAGATACCCCTGTTGCCCGCCATGTATGGGAGGCTCATGGGGGCAATGGAGATGTGCTCTCCTTTTGTGTTTTGGAAGTAGTAAAACAAGGTGGCAGGCAGGGTGACTGGGATAGACTGATTTTACAGAAAGAGGCACGGTGGATCTTTAAAATGGAATCAGTGGCCCCGAGGGGCATAAATGATCGGCTCACATATGGGTGCTTCATTTGAAAAGGACCCATATAATAGATATCTGATATCAATTGTCCTCATGTCTAATTATACAGGAAAGCCTTGAATTTACCACAGATCTATGAGAGGATTTGTGGGTTTGGTGGGATCAAGTTGGTACATCTTTGATCCGTATGATTTATTATTTATTATTATTGTGTTATATCAAGCTATTTTGGGAAAATGGTGAATCATGAGTGTGGGAAAACCCGTTATTACCTCTAATATATCTTGGGGTATGAATACTTTGAGGATGAGATGAGGTTTTGTGTACATGTACATATTTAAATTGAAGGGTTGGGTTACTGTAGCCCGGTATGTTCATAACTATTGCCCCTTTAGGTGGAGTATAATCCCCTAATTTTTTGAATTATGACATATTGCATACTGTAGTTGACTGATGCCCATAACCACAGTTAATTTGACACTTTAGATACATTGATGGGGTGATATGATATGCGTATGCACACATTCAGACCTTTTGTGAGAACCTGTGGGACAGATAAAAACCGGGGTGTGTGCCCTGGTGATAATTAGATGGTGTGTTCGTCGACTGAATAATGCTCCGGATGGGCGCCTGATGAATTCAGGTGCGCTCCCAGAATTATTATAGAGACCCGGTATGTGGTACTATGCTGGAGTAGGGTCTATTGGACATAGTATGGATCGATAAGATAGGCGGATCACTTGAGTAGGTCTAAATATGTGCATTACTGTGTGATGTGTCTGGCGGTGGTATACCAGACTGAGCGAGGCTGTGATTTTGTGTGCAGTTGCTGACAGAGCCTGGACATGCGCATTAGTAGAGGAGTGACGCGCCAATGTTGATAACATAGGCGCGGCAGAGCTCGACCCAACAGGAGGTGATCCTGCGGGCATCCATTGATAGTCTGGACATGCACAGTGACAGAGGAAGGACGCGCTGGTTACAATAATAGAAGCGTGCATCCATTGATAGAGTCTGGACATGCCCAATGGCAGAGGAGGGACGCTCTGGTTACAATAACAGAAAAGCACATCCATTGATAGAGTCTGGACATGCGCAGTGGCAAGAGGAGGGACGCGCTGGTCATAATAACATAAGCGCGGTGGAGCTCTGGTTAACAGGAAGTGGAGGTATGGGGAGAAAGTACCTCTAGGGTCCAGACAACCAGCGCAGGCGCACTATCAAATGTGGAGACATGTGGGAGGCACTGATATATTAACCCCCTACTCTATTATTTGATTTAAGTGGCGAGGTAACTATAAATAAGCATCAGCTACTATACTCTGATTGACACCTGTAACCAGGCGCAACAACCGATGCTCTGAGGGAGCATCTAGGGACATCATGAGCCTCCTGATGAACTCCTTGCGTGGGAGGGAAACGCGTTGAGGCGACACCATAATGGCTATGAGCTAAGTTATACTTACATGATTTTTCGCTGATTTTCATTGTGGGCATAGTGCAATGTGTTTGAGCGTGAGGGATATGGGTTACATTGCTAATGGCCTTTAATTCATGGGGGAAAATGTTTTTAACATGCATATGACCTCTGAATTGATTGAGACCTGTATTTAGAAAGAGATTTAATCTGATCTTACATAGAAGCTATCAGTTGCCATTTGATATATGTTGGTAAAAAACCCTCATTGGTCTGAGACTTGTGTGGGGGATATTTTTGTGACAGCAAATTTTTAATAGGTTGTAATATAATTGCTGTTTTTTGGTCCTATATATACCCTTATAGAGAGAGAATGTTGACACCATCATCATGAGGGTCAGTAAGGGATAGCCTACGTTGAGCAGGGGCACCAGAGTAACTTAGGGTGAAACAGCTCCGCTGTCAGGCAGGCATATCCATAAATAGGGACCGGTAGTGTAGTATAGTATTTCGCCCATGCACTATGTTCCCATAAAATAATGATTGCTCCAGTTACTGTTTTCATCCGTATTTAGTTTTTTGGTCGTTTTTGGCAAGAGTCTTATTGAATATGAATTGTTGCACTCAGCCATTTTTTGCTCTGTAAATTGATATATTGTACATAGAGAAATTAACAGGGCGAGTAGGGATAGCCACCGTGGAGCGGGGGCGCCATTTTGCATCCAAGAGGGTGCCAACCCCCGCTGTTAGGTAGGAATTAAGTACAGGGCCCCATAGGGTCAGAATAGAGTATTTATTCCTACCTGTCGTGGTAATACCATTTATTGGAAGGAGCTGGATCTTTTTGAAAAAAATTGATCAGTGTGTGTTTGTTTGTGCCTTGAGAGAGTTTTCTTTCTCTTTTTTAAGAATTGACAATAAAGTATCTTTTAAAGAATTAGTTTTTTGTACAAGATGTCACAGCGGCAGTGACCCGGTCTGTGGCCTCATGCGGTCAATGTAAAAGGGGTAGAGTGATGGGGATATAGTTATTGAGATGATTTGTGACGCCACCTGTGGTTTCTGGTCAGTTTGACCAGCGCTGCAGGGTTGCTTCTCTGGGACAGATGGTGTGGTGCAGCAATGATGTTGAAGCTCCCCACAGGTGGAGCTGTAGTCCCAGGGCAGTAGTAATAGGTGTTGAGGGAAAGGGTGCAGTGTTAGGCACAGGGATGTAGCAGTGCTGAGACAGCTGAGTGCAGTTCCAGTTCTTTTACTCATGTTCTTGGCACAGACAGGTGCCCACTTCAATGCCGCGGTCTCCAGACAAGGGGCTCAGCCAACTCCCAGGCAGATGGAATCAATCTCTACAGCACTCCCATTCGTGTGCCTGTTCTGAATGTCTCCTTTCTAGCGCTTATCTGAGGTACTTGCAGTACTGAGTTACATTGAAGTTCCTCCTGCTTGATGTTACTCAAACTCCACTCGCATGACAAGTGACTGTAGCCTGCTTCGGGGACTTCATCCGTCATGGGGGTGCCACATACACACCTTACAAAAATACATATAATTAAAGATACACAGACATAGACAAACATGCACAAACACGCCAGTACATGAATACATCCTCTGAGCCACCATCAGTACATGGTACATCAATTGTGACGTCAGATCAGCCCCATATACCTTGGAATCACATGAACCTACAACTCCCAATATGTCCATAACAATGGAGATACTGGGAGTTGTTGTTATCAGTCATCATCAGACTGCGGACCATACAGGAACCACAGTATGGATGAGACGCAGGCAGGATCACAAATAAGCATTTACATCCAGTTATCTTACCTGTGGCATCTCTGCTTAGAGTCTCTCTCTTTCTTTCTTGTCCAGACTCCATGATGACTCTTCTCATACACAGCTCCTCTCCGCAGACCTCCATCTTCTCCGGTCTTCTGCAGCACATCGCCACACAACACCCCTAAAAATAGAAGGGTCATTATAATGCTTCTAAGGCTAAGTGCACACATTGCAGAAAATTTCTGCTCAAAAACCTGAATCCCTTTCCAGAAACCGCACCTATATTTCCGCGGCGGTTTCGATGTGTTTTTTTCCGCAGCGGTTTCAAACCGCATGGAAGAAGCCAAAACCGTGGAAAAAGCCACAAAATTAATGAGCATGCTGCGTTTTTTACCGCGATGCGGTTTTTTCACGGTAAAAAAACGCATCAATGTGCACAAAAAGTGCAAAATGCATAGAAATGACTAGTAAGCTTATTTTTAGCGGTTTTATAGTACACACACACATGCAGGGAAGCATGCACATCCACGTGTGAAGACACATACACAGAAATGCACACATAGACACATACAAGCACACCCAGGAAGACACGCACATACACACACACTCACATGCAGACACTCAAAGACATACGCACACAGAAATGCATATGTAAAGACGCGTGCATGCAGACACAGAAATGCATACGCAGACACTAACATGTAGACATTCGCGTGCACACACATATATGCCTGTATATACACATATACCATGTATACATACACATGCAGGGCGTAACTACCGCAGTCGCAGCTGCGACGGGGCCCGGCATGCTAAGGGGCCCACTCGCGAGTTTGCACTTCGAAGGTGAGCTGTGTAGTAGGCATGTCAGGGGAGTAACAGCCTCTGAGAGATGCAGCCGCTCATTGACTGTGCATCTCCGTGCTTTAATTGGCTGCCAGGCTGCAATTGGCCTGATGCTAATTGGTTCATTAGAGCAGCGAAAGGCACATTCTGGAGCGCGCTCAGTCCATAAGGCAGGCTAGAAGGTGGAAAGCGTGCATTCAGGAGAGCACTCAGTCCCTGAGGCTGGCTTAGAAGGTGGAAGGTGTGCATTCAGGAGCACGCTCAGTCCCTGAGGCAGGCTTAGAAGGTGGAAGGCGCACATTCAGGAGAGCACTCAGTCCCTGAGGCAGGCTTAGAAGGTGGCAGGCACGCATTCAGGAGCGCGTGATGGCTGTTCTGTGTGCACAGGACCTGTGATGAGGTTACAGGTTGGGAGGAGTCAAGGGCCACATGATCAGGGGCCTCAGTGTATGCAAGACTCTGCTGTGCTGGTTGTCATGGTGCTGGATGAGGGGAAGTTTGTGTGGGGTCAGGAGGGGTTTACTGGGTGGATGTAGCAGAGCTGTGTGTGTACAAGGTGTTCGGAGCAGAGCCATGTGTGTACGAAATGTATGGAGAGCAGCCGTGTGTGTACGAGGTGTACGGAGAGGAGCCGTGTGTGTACGAAGTGTACAGAGCGGAGCCGTGTGTGTACGAGGTGGATGGAGAGGTGCTGTGTGTACAGAGCGGAGCCGTGTGTGTACGAAGTGGACAGAGCAGAGCCACGTGTATATGAAGTGTACGGAGCAGAGCCGTGTGTGTAGGAGGTGGACGGAGAGGAGCCATGTGTGTACGGAGCCGCATGTGTACGAAGTGGACGGAGCGGAGCTGTGTGTGTACGAGGTGGACGGAGAGGAGCCGTGTGTGTACGAGGTGTACAGAACGGAGCGACGCGTGTATGAGGTGGATGGAGAGGAGCTGTGTGTACGGAGTGGAGCCGTGTGTGTACGAAGTGGACGGAGCAGAGCCACGTGTATATGAAGTGTATGGAGCAGAGCCGTGTGTGTAGGAGGTGGACGGAGAGGAGCCATGTGTGTACGGAGCCGCATGTGTACGAAGTGGACGGAGAGGAGCCGTGTGTGTACGAGGTGTACGGAACGGAGCTACGCGTGTACGAGGTGTACGGAGCGGAGCTGCGCGTGTACGAGGTGTACGGAGCGGAGCTGCATGTGTAAGAGGTGTATGGAGCATCTGCACGTGTACGGAGAGGAGCCATGTGTGTACGAGGTGGACTGAGCACACCCATGAATACCATGCATATACAGGCATACACATACATGTACGGGTATGTGTGTATGTATGTGTGTATATACATTAATACACACACACACACACACACATATATATAGCATGCATATATACAGGCATACACATTCATGCACAATTCATTTATAACCATACACACACACACACTCATTAGGTCTGTTAGTATCCTACTTTGCCTTGTCTGGCACAGCCTTTGTTGAAGCATTGCACTTCTAAACCAGGAAGCAGCAGTGCAGGGCGCAGGGAGTGATGTCACTTTTAGCAGAGATGGCTGCAGCCGCGTCTGCTTGCTGTGACACTGCTGGGAATGCGGCCCCTGCTGCTTCCTGCTCCCTAGCCCAGCTCTCCTCTGCTCTGTTCAAGCATTTAAAGGGCCCATGACCTCTATTTTTTTTTCCTTCCTCTCCTCTCCTGCTCTTCTCCAAGGGCCCACCGGGGATTTCCTCGGGACCCTGCAAGGGAAGACCGACCCTGTATACAAACTATTATCACACGATACAGATATTCAATCAAAGTATCGCTATATGCTAAAGTGGGAAAAGCTCTTTTCATTTAATGCTTCACTGGAACAGTGATGGGAGTTGACTAGATGGATTTTGAAGTCCTCTTCCAGTATTAACCATGTGGAGAAAATTGAAAAGATTCAGTTAGACTGGTATACACTGCGTGCAGAATTATTAGGCAAGTTGTATTTGAGAGGATTCTTTTTATTATTGCACAACAACTATGTTCTCAATCAACCCAAAAGGCTCATAAATATCAAAGCTTAATATTTTTGTAAGTTGGAGTGGGTTTTTTTTAGATTTGGCTATCTTAGGAGGATATCTGTTTTTTCAGGTAACTATTACTGTGCAGAATTATTAGGCAACTTAATAAAAACCAAATATATACCCATCTCACTTGTTTATTTTCACCAGGTAAACCAATATAACACAAAATTTAGAAATAAACATTTCTGACATTCAAAAACAAAACAAAAAATCAGTGACCAATATAGCCACCTTTCTTTACGATGACACTCAAAAACCTTCCAACCATAGATTCTGTCAGTTGCTTGATCTGTTTATGATCAGCATTGCGTGCAGCAGCCACCATAGCCTACCAGACACTGTTCGGAGAGGTGTACTGTTTTCCCTCCCCGTAGATCTCACATTTTATGAGGGACCACAGGTTCTCTATGGGGTTCAGATCAGGTGAACAAGGGGGCCATGTCATTATTGTTTCTTCTTTTAGACCTTTACTGGCCAGCCACGCTGTGGAGTATTTGGATGCATGTGATGGAGCATTGTCCTGCAGGAAAATCATGTTTTTCTTGAACGATACCGACTTCTTCCTGTACCACTGCTTGACGAAGATGTCTTCCAGAAACTGGCAGTAGGTCTGGGAGTTGAGCTTCACTCCATCCTCAACCCAAAAAGGTCCCACAAGTTCATCTTTGATGATACCAGTACCCCACCTCCACCTTGCTGGCGTCTGAATCGGAGTGGAGCTCTCTGCCCTTTACTGATCTGGCCCATTAAGAGTCACTCTCATTTCATCAGTACATAAAACCATAGAAAAATCAGTCTTAAGATATTTCTTGGCCCAGTCTTGACGTTTTATCTTATGTTTCTTGTTCAAAGGTGGTCATTTTTCAGCCTTCCTTACGTTGGCCATGTCCCTGAGTGTGGCACACCTTGTGCTTTTTGATACTCCAGTAACATTGCAGCTCTGAAATATGGCAAAACTGGTGGCAAATGGCATCTTGGCAGCTTGACGCTTGATTTTCCTCAATTCATGGGCAGTTATTTTGCGCCTTTTTTTATCAACACGTTTCTTGCGACCCTGTTGGCTATTTGCCATGAAATGCTTGATTGTTCGATGATCATGTTTCAAAAGTTTGGCAAGTTCAAGACTGCTGCATCCCTCTGCAAGACATCTCACAATTTTTGACTTTTCAGAGTCCGTCAAATCTTTCTTCTGACCCATTTTGCCAAAGGAAAGGAAGTTGTCTAATAATTAAGCACACATTATATAGGGTGTTGATGTCATTAGACCACACCCCTCCTCATTACAGAGATGCAAATCACCTGATTTACATAATTGGCAGTTGACTTTCAAGCCTATACAGTTTGCAGTAGGACAACATGTGTAAAAAGGATGATGTGATCAAAATACTCATTTGCCTAATAATTCTGCATACAGTGTATGTGCCCTTTGAGGATTGCATCTTATTCCCCCCCAATTTTCCTCCACATGTTGGAAGGGGTGTCAACTATTGGAGGATATTGGGCATATGTGGTGGTTGTGCCCTAAGGTCCAGGTATTTTGGAGAGCGGTGGAGGATCTCATTAAGTCTCTTAGGGGTATTAGAATAAATCTCTCAGTCCTTAACATTGGTATAGACGACTTTCCTTTTCCTGTAAGAACCTGTGTTTCTCATATCCTTATTGCTGCCTGACAATGCTTAGCACTTTGTTGGAAGACTCCCAGGGTACATACCTTAGCTGATTTGATAGACAAAATGAATATACATTACCAATATGAATCAATCCTCACTTTAAACTTGTCACATTGAACCAATATAGAGGAAAGGTGGGCCTTGTGGAGTGCGTTGCAGTAGGCCTATATACCTAATATTCCCTGAATTCAGTTTTTGCAACTCTAAATCTTTCAAATGAAGCATGCATTCTTAGATCTCTAATTTCTCTTATGGCGTCCTGTTTATTGGTTATATTGTTATTCCCATGTTTATTCTTCCAATTCCTAATTTCCCATCCTATACCAACTACCAACCCCCCTCTCTCCCCTCCTTACCCCCCCCTTATATATACAGTAATTTTAAGGGAATTGTGTCATATACAAATGTATCAAACCTAAGTGCCTTTTTACTTGTTAATGGTTTTGGAAAAGTTCAATAAAAAGTTATTGGTTTAAAAAAGAATTTATAACACGACAGTGCAGTGTTGATAAGGGACATTATAAAGAATGATGTATGATGTTAGTAGACTATGGAGGACAGTATACATAAGGAAGGACAGTGTGTGGGTGTAGTATTCAGCAGTGTACAGAAGAATGGATATTGTATGAATAAACAATATGGAGGGGGCATTATACAGAGAGATTGCAGAAAGGGAAATTGCAAGGGCAGGATATGAGGGAATAGTATACAACAGGAAAGATAGCTGGAAGACACAGGGTGGGAGCAGTATACAGAAGGAGGGAAAGTGAATGGACACGGCAAGGAGAGGAAGTATACAGAAGGAAGGATAGTGTGATGACGCAGTACGGGGCGCAATATAAAAATAAGGGAGAGTGTGAAGGTGCATTGTGGGAGAGTGCCAACATACCGAAGGAGGGACAGTGTAAGGGTGAAAATTGGAGAGGAGAGCAGTATACAGGAGAAAAGATATGAGAGCACAAGTATATGGGGTAGTATACAGAAGAAGGGAAAGTGTGAGGTCACAGTATTGGGGGCACCATACAGGAGGATAGACAATGTGAAGGCACAGTATGGGGGGCAGTATATTAAAGGAGATAGTGTGAGGACACAGAATAGGAGGCAGTATACAATTGGAGGGATATTATCAGTGAACATTATGGGGGTGCAGTATCCATAAGGAGGGACAATGCAAATATATAGGGGGCAGTGTGAGGGCACGGTATGGGTGAAAAGCAGTGTACAAAATGAGAGACAGTGTGAAGACACATTATGTAGAGGGGACTGCTTATAAAAGGAGGGATTTTGTGAGGGCACAGAAGGGGGCAGTATACAAAACAAGGCATTTTATGAGGGAACAATATGGGGGGCAGGATACAGAAGAAAATATAGTGTCAGAGTACAGTATAGTAAACAGAGGGGTAAGTGTAAGGACACTATTCGAAGAGGGGCAGTATATTGCAGGAGGGACAGTATGAAGGCACAGTATGAGGGGGCAATACAGAGTAGGAGCGACAGTGTGAGGGAACAGTGTGGGGGGAATTGTATTGGTCCTTATCATCTGGCTACTGGAAAAAAGACATACATGTCTCTCTGTGGTTAGCACGGCCACACGGTCTTTGTAAAAACATTTTCATGTGAGCAGCACCATAGGTTATATTGGATAGGTGTGGGACACGTAAAATATAGATGACACACGTACTGGATAGAAGGACGTAACACTTAGTGAACTTTAGTGATTTATAATAAAAAAAAAATATATATATATATATATATATATATATATATATATATATATATATATATATTACACACATACACACACACTCTTGACAAAAAAATTCTCAAACTGTTTTTGTTTTATAGGTGACTGCTGGCTTCTGGCTGCTATTGCTTCTCTTACTCTCAATGAGAAGGTACTGCACAGAGTTGTTCCACCTGATCAGTCTTTCGGCACTGGCTATGCTGGCATTTTTCATTTTCAGGTAACATTGCATACGATGGATTACATTATTATTATTATTATTATTATTATTATTATTATTATTATTATTATATTTTGTTGTTAGTATTATAGTGCTGGTAATATGAAATGTATAATTTCATATAAATTTCAAGAGCAATTTACGGTACTTAAGTTTGTATTTTAAAGAAGCACATGATAATAGTTCTTGCATATAAAACGGAAATTATTAACACCATGCTAACTTAAAGCGTAGATTATATCAGTAGTATTGGACATGCTAGTAATACATATTTTATAGTACACTTTCACCACACAGAAAGAAAAAAGCTACTTCAGTATGAGAAGAAAAAGCTAGGCATGAAGAGTGCATGATAGAACCAAATGCTTCACATCAGTTGTTTTGCTATGTTAATGTGTTTTGGTTGGTTGACTCACAGCTGATTTCAGAGGTAGGGCTCATACTCACTTGCGAGAGACTCGCACGATTCTCATGCGAGTCTCTTGCATGAAAACTCGGCACTCGGACCGGAGTGTGCGGCTACATGTATTTCTATGCAGTCGCACACTCCAGTCCAAGTGCCGGCTGCAGTGCCGGGTTTTCATGCGAGAGACTCGCACAAGAATTGTGCGAGTCTCTCGCAAGTGAGTATGAGCCTGTAGACACAGGAACACTTCTTGGGTCAAACACATGCTGGTTTATTAAAGTACAACATAAACTATGGCAGGAATTAACAAAATAAACATGGACTTTCAGGCATAACAACAAAACAAAAGATAATTTTTATTAGAGTCCATAAGCCTGCGGGATTTGCCCACTCAGGACACAAAAAATCGTCAGCTCCCCTAAGAGCTACCATCTGGAGACTTAGCTGTCTCCAAACACACAGCAGAGAAAAAAACATGGAGTTGGACATTTAACTTCCCCAGCCACACCCTTGAGGTGAAGATATGGTGAGTAGGCATCCCGCTCATCTCTTACACCTACTCACAAAAAATCCAAACCCTTATAATGGCTGGTTAACCCTTTAGCACATAACATGCTGGAGAGAAACTTATGGGTTTCACATCACGAAAGATGGAAACCTTAGCGACACATATCGCCCCTCACATATAGCTCCAGTGACTCTATCACAATGTATTGTAGTGCAGTGAGGGTTGGTGCAGTGTGACAGGCAGTGACAACAGGAAAGATCAAAACAAAGTGTCTTTAATGTCCAACGTACTGTAACTCACAAATGGAAAACAAATGGTATCCTCCGGATCGCAGCTGGGGCGTCAAGACAGGCTGTTTCCGAGACTGGTTGCCGTGGAAGACTGCACCACCGTGTCACGCTGAGGGGTGCCAGGAGTTTTGGCTTCGTTTGGCTCCGTGTTACTTTACACAAGCCAAATCTTGCAGAGCCACCTGTTCTGCAGTTTGCAAACCAAGATAGACACACCCAACCGTTTACTGCAGGGTTTTTAAATGGAATCTGTGGCCATGGGCCACTTGTAAGACCCAGCTGGAGAGAGCGAACCGCCCCACTACCATTCTGTAAGGCTAGTTTCACATTAGCGCTTTTGAGTGCAGCGACGGCCTGCGCACGGCCACCGCTAAGCCCCGCCCACTGCCGCGCCTCCACCGGTAGCTCCGCCTACCGGCGCATGACGCTGCATGCGTCCAGCGTCCCCTATCTTTGTCACTGGGGGCGCAGGCCGTGCGCAGTATGCGTTTGGAGGAGCATGCGTCCTTTTGATGGTGCGCCGACCTGTGCCAAACGCAACCTGCTGCAGTTTGGTTGCGCTCGGTGCACCGTCAAAAAGGCGCATGCGCCGCCAAACGCATACTGCGCATGGCCTGCGCCCCCAGTGATAAAGATAGGGGAGGCAGGACGCATGCAGCGTGGGCGGAGCTACCGGCAGAGGCACGGCAGGGGGCGGGGCTTAGCGGCGGCCGTGCGCAGGCCGTCACTGCGCTCAAAAGCGCTAATGTGAAACTAGCCTACTTCGCTTCAAAAATAAAAGCACTTAACGGGTCTTCCTAAACATTACCTTGGCCGAATAACTTGACCAGGACCACACTTACTTTTATTTTGCACTGCAATCACAGCTATGCCTGCGACTGCAATGCACTCCAGTGGCCTCAATATGCTTCTATGTGCATCCTGGGTGATACATATCAACCCTCGCATATGATCCCCCTCACGGCCTCACAGTATTAAGGTACTTTCACACTTAGCAATGTATCAGCAATCCCGACCAGCGATATGACGCTGTCAGGATCGCTGGTACATCGCTAAGTGGTCGCTAGTGAGCTGCCACACAGGCAGATCTCACCAGCGACATCGCTGGGGATGGGGGTCGCTACTTACCTGTCAGACGAGGCGATCCTGACGTCCTCCTGCCCGCGTCCACGCGTCGCTCGTCTCTCCACAGGAAGCCCAGCAGGAAGCAGACGACGAGAAACAGTCCTGAACGTTCTCGTGCGATCAGCGATAACCAGCGGGGGAGCCGGTTGTAGGTAAGTATCAGACATACGTCCAGGGCTGCCACTAGGAATTTCGGGGCCCCATACTGGCAAAATTTTCGGGGCCCCCTTTAGACTCCGCCCAGGCTCCATCCAGCCCCGCCTCCACCACTCGAACTGTCCACAGTCCCACCGCTCTCTCTTGGATAAACTCCACTTCTCACCTATCACACATTAACAGTTCCCATCACCAGGTCACACATATAGCCAGCAGCTTTTGCTTTGGCCAAAAGATTGTTTTAAGTCGCCACTAGTGTTGAGCATTCCGATACCGCAAGTATCGGGTATCGGCCGATACTTGCTGTATCGGAATTCCGATACCGACTTCCGATATTTTTTCAATATCGGAATTCGGCATCGGAATCGGAAGTTCAGTTGATTGACGGCCTGACGTCATCATGATGCGCGGTGTGTGCGCATCATGATGCGCCGTCATTTCGGGCCTTCCGGGGCTCTCTACCGGCCTGCCGGGGGGCTGTGCCGGCCTGCCGGGGGGCTGTGTGGACTGCCCGGGGTCTGTACCGGCCTGCCGGTGGTCTGTGCACCCTGTGGGGGTCTGTACCGGCCTGCCGGGGGGCTGTGCCGGCCTGCCGGGGGGCTGTGCTGATGTCCGGGGGTCTGTGCAAGCATCGTCCGATGGGACTACAAGTCCCATCGGGCGATGCCTGCTACCATGACCGTGATTGACACATTAGCCAATGATGGGACAGTAGTAGTCCCATCATCCGGCTAATGTGTTAAATGTTAAAAAAAAAAAAAAAAAAAATACTACATACATACTACATGCATGCTACATACATACTACATGCATGCTACATACATACTACATATATACTACATACATACTACATACATGCTACATACATACTGCATGCTACATACATACTACATACATACTACATGCATGCTACATACATACTACATATATACTACATACATACTACATACATGCTACATACATACTGCATGCTACATACATACTACATACATACTACATGCATGCTACATACATACTACATATATACTACATACATGCTACATGCATGCTACATACATACTGCATGCTACATACATACTACATACATACTACATACATACTACATGCATGCTACATACATACTACATATATACTACATGCATGCTACATACATACTACATGCTACATACATACTACATATATACTACATACATACTACATACATGCTACATACATACTGCATGCTACATACATACTACATACATACTACATGCATGCTACATACATACTATATATATACTACATACATACTACATACATGCTACATACATACTGCATGCTACATACATACTACATACATACTACATGCATGCTACATACATACTACATATATACTACATGCATGCTACATACATACTACATGCTACATACATACTACATATATACTACATACATACTACATACATGCTACATACATACTGCATGCTACATACATACTACATACATACTACATGCATGCTACATACATACTACATGCATGCTACATACATACTACATGCATGCTACATACATACTACATGCATGCTACATGCATGCTACATACATACTACATACATACCACATATATACTACATACATACAATACATTCATACAATACATACATAGACATACAGTACATATAACATAGAGTAACATACTTACCAATACTTGTCACATTGTTCCCCGAAGCCATTGTCTTTTCCGGGATAAATATTAACATAACAAACCACAAAAATACTCACCCACGATCCGAAGCAGTCCACGAGTGTGTCCCACTACGATCTTGGGTAGAGAACTGCAGCATCAGATGATGCTGCCGTTCTCTACGGGCTGCAGGAATCCAATGACTGAAGGTAGGTATCCTTCCGCACTGTATTCCTCCGCCACTTAAAAAAAAAAAAGTCCCTAGTCTCACTTTATGCCATTGCTGTGTGGGAATTTCCCACACAGCAATGGCATAAAGTGAGACTAGGGACTTTTTTTTTTTTAAGTGGCGGAGGAATACAGTGCGGAAGGATACCTACCTTCCGTCATTGGATTCCTGCAGCCCGTAGAGAACGGCAGCATCATCTGATGCTGCAGTTCTCTACCCAAGATCGTCGTGGGACACACTCGTGGACTGCTTCGGATCGTGGGTGAGTATTTTTGTGGTTTGTTATGTTAATATTTATCCCGGAAAAGACAATGGCTTCGGGGAACAATGTGACAAGTATTGGTAAGTATGTTACTCTATGTTATATGTACTGTATGTCTATGTATGTATTGTATGAATGTATTGTATGTATGTAGTATATATGTGGTATGTATGTAGCATGTAGTATGTATGTAGCATGCATGTAGTATGTATGTAGCATGCATGTAGTATATATGTAGTATGTATGTAGCATGTAGTATATATGTAGTATGTATGTAGCATGTAGTATGTATGTAGCATGCATGTAGTATATATGTAGTATGTATGTAGCATGTAGTATGTATGTAGCATGCATGTAGTATATATGTAGTATGTATGTAGCATGTAGTATGTAGCATGCATGTAGTATATATGTAGTATGTAGCATGTAGTATGTATGTAGCATGCATGTAGTATATATGTGTTATGTATGTAGCATGTAGCATGCATGTAGCATGCATGTAGTATGTATGTAGTATATATGTGGTATGTATGTAGCATGCAGTATGTATGTAGCATGCATGTAGTATATATGTAGTATGTATGTTGCATGTAGTATTTATGTAGTATGAATGTAGCATGTATGTAGTATGTAGTATGAATGTAGCATGTATGTAGTATGCATGTTGTATGTATGTAGCATGTAAATTTTTTTTTTTTTTTTTTTTTTTTTACATTTAACACATTAGCCGGATGATGGGACTACTACTGTCCCATCATTGGCTAATGTGTCAATCACTGTCATGGTAGCAGGCATCGCCCGATGGGACTTGTAGTCCCATCGGACGATGCCTGCACAGACCCCCGGAGCCTGCACAGCCCCCCGGCAGGCCGGCACAGCCCCCCGGCAGGCCGGCACAGCCCCCCGGCAGGCCGGCACAGCCCCCCGGCAGGCCGGCACAGCCCCCCGGAGCCTGCACAGACCACCGGCAGGCCGGCACAGACCACCGGAGCCTGCACAGACCCCCTGGCAGGCCGGCACAGCCCCCCGAAAGGCCCGTACAGACCCCAGAGAGGCTGTACAAGGGCAGGAAAGGGTTTTTCTTATTCCGATACCGGAAGTCCCATAGACTTGAATAGGACTTCCGGTATCGGAATCGGCGATACCGATACTTTTTTTAAAGATCGGCCGATACCATCCGATACGATACTTTGAAGTATCGGACGGTATCGCTCAACTCTAGTCGCCACCATAACAGGGTAGACACTTTTGGCCAGGCCCTACTCTACTGTAACCTATTAAATATTTGTTAAAATATGCAATACAATTTAGGTATATTTTTATTTATTTTTCAATTTTTTAAAATGACCAATAATATCACATACAAGGAACAAATACCACCGCACCATGTCCAGACCACAACTTACCACCACATACAAGGAACAAATACCGCTACACCATGTCCAGACCACATATTACCACCACATAGTGACCTATAATAAGACATACAAGGAACAAATACCGCCATACCATGACCAGACCACATATTACTACCATAGTGACCGAATAATATCACATACAACGAACAAATACCACCGCACCATGAACAGACCGCAAATTACCACCACAAAGTGACCAAATAATAGAATATACAAGGGACAAATACCACTGCACCACGCCCAGACCACATATTACCACCACATGGAGACTGAATACTACAATACTGACATTAATTAAAAAAACATAATACTATGACCATAAGAGACATTATACACACAAGATCTGTACTTAGTATGCAGTGTCTGTGTACAGGTAATATAGTGATCAATGACATTATACACAGGAGCTCTGTATATAATGTACAGGTAACACAGTGATCACCGGTGACATTATACACAGGACCTCTGTACATAGTGTCAGTGTACAGGTAACACACTAACTCACCAGTGATGTCTCTAGGTGAAGTCCTTCATCTTTGTTTTTCATCTTTCATCCAGCACAGATCGCCATCACGTCTTCCAGCCAGGACTTGTCTCTGCAGGAAATAACACAGTTATCTAGAGCTCCGCTTGCAGAACACATTACTTATTTTTTCCCAACTTCTACATTACACCACATGAAGAAAAAAAGGCGACATAGTATCACTCTACACAGTAACAGGACCGCCCCCCCATTTACAACAGTATCCTCAAGAAAATAAAATACATCACTGCAGTAATAATATCCCTTAATTAGCCCCTATGGTAATAATATCCCCCATCCTGACTCCCGTGTGTCTCATTTTTGGCTTCAGCCATATGTTCTCCCATCCCACCCTCATCAGTATCCATTCTGCCCCATATGATCTCCCTCCTGACCAATCTGTCTAAATCGTATCCATCCTGCCCCATGACCCTGCTCCATCTATCTCCAATCATGCCCCGTGTCTCACATTCTGCCCCCTCCTGTGTCTCACTGTCACATTCTGCCCCCTCCTGTGTCTCACTGTCACATTCTGCCCCCTCCTGTGTCTCACTGTCACATTCTGCCCCCTCCTGTGTCTCACTGTCACATTCTGCCCCCTCCTGTGTCTCACTGTCACATTCTGCCCCCTCCTGTGTCTCACTGTCACATTCTGCCCCCTTCTGTGTCTCACTGTCACATTCTGCCCCCTCCTGTGTCTCACTGTCACATTCTGCCCCCATGTCCAGCATTCTGCCCCAGTGTCTTGCATTCTACCCCCAGCGTCCACCATTCTGCCCCCAGCGTCCAGCATTCTGCCTCAGTCTCCAGCATTCTGCCCCAGTTTCGAGCATTCTGCCCCATGTCCAGAATTCTGCTCCAGCGTCCAGCATTCTTCTGCCCCATGTCCAGCATTCTGCCCCGTCTCACAGTCTGCCCTCATATCCAGCATTCTGCCACCAGCGTCCAGCATTCTGTCCCCAGCGTCCAGCATTCTGCCCCATGTCCATTCTGCCCCCAGTGTCCAGCATTATGCCCCATGTCCAGCATTCTGCCCCAGTGTCCAGCATTCTGCCCCATGTCCATTCTGCCCCCAGTGTCCAGCATTATGCCCCATGTCCAGCATTATGCCCCATGTCCAGCATTATGCCCCATGTCCAGCATTCTGCCCCAGCGTCCAGCATTCTGCCCCATGTCCATTCTGCCCCCAGCATTCTGCCCCATGTCCAGCATTCTGCCCCCAGCGTCCAGCATTCTGCTCCCAGCATTCTGCCCCTAGCGTCCAGCATTCTGCCCCCAGCGTCCAGCATTCTGCCCCCAGCATTCTGCCCCCAGTGTCCAACATTCTGCCCCCAGAATTCTGCCCCCAGCGTCCAGCATTCTGCTCCCAGCATTCTGCCCCTAGCGTCCAGCATTCTGCCCCCAGCGTCCAGCATTCTGCCCCCAGCATTCTGCCCCCAGCGTCCAACATTCTGCCCCCAGCATTCTGCCCCCAGCGTCCAGCATTCTGCCCCCAGCATTCTGCCCCCAGCGTCCAGCATTCTGCCCCCAGCATCCAGCATTCTGCCCCCAGCATTCTGCCCCCAGCGTCCAGCATTCTGCCCCCAGCATTCTGCCCCAGCGTCCAGCATTCTGCCCCCAGCATTCTGCCCCAGCGTCCAGCATTCTGCCCCATGTCCATTCTGCCCCCAGCATTCCTGCCCCATGTCCAGCATTCTGCCCCCAGCATTCTGCCCCCAGCGTCCAGCATTCTGCCCCCAGCATTCTGCCCCCAGCGTCCAGCATTCTGCTTCCAGCATTCTGCCCCCAGCATTCTGCCCCCAGCGTCCAGCATTCTGCCCCCAGCATTCTGCCCCCAGCGTCCAGCATTCTGCCCCCAGCGTCCAGCATTCTGCCCCCAGCGTCCTGCATTCTGCCCCCAGCGTCCTGCATTCTGCCCCCAGCATCCAGCATTCTGCCCCCAGCGTCCAGCATTCTGCCCCAGCATCCAGCATTCTGCCCCATGTCCATTCTGCCCCCAGCATTCCTGCCCCATGTCCAGCATTCTGCCCCCAGCATTCTGCCCCCAGCGTCCAGCATTCTGCCCCCCGCATTCTGCCCCCAGCCTCCAGCATTCTGCCTCCAGCATTCTGCCCCCAGCATTCTGCCCCCAGCATCCAGCATTCTGACCCCAACGTCCAGCATTCTGCCCCCAGCGTCCTGCATTCTGCCCCCAGCATCCAGCATTCTGCCCCCAGCGTCCAGCATTCTGCCCCAGCGTCCAGCATTCTGCCCCATGTCCATTCTGCCCCCAGCATTCCTGCCCCAGCGTCCAGCATTCTGCCCCCAGCATTCTGCCCCCAGCGTCCAGCATTCTGCCCCCAGCATTCTGCCCCCAGCGTCCAGCATTCTGCCCCCAGCATTCTGCCCCCAGCATCCAGCATTCTGCCCCCAGCATTCTGCCCCCAGCGTCCAGCATTCTGCCCCCAGCATTCTGCCTCCAGCATTCTGCCTCCAGCATTCTGCCTCCAGCATCCAGCATTCTGCCCCCAGCGTCCAGCATTCTGCCCCCAGCATTCTGCCCCAGCGTCCAGCATTCTGCCCCAGGCCCCCTGGATAGCCGCTCTCAAAAAAAAAAAAAAAAATTCTTCTTACCTTGTTATCTGTCTGTGCTCCAGCGGCGAGGCTCCCTCCCTCTCCTAGTCCCACGTGGCACACTGAATGAGGAAGTGGAGGAGCAGAGCAGTGTGTGAAGTCAGGTGAGGGCGGAGCTGTGGCTGGACCATTGTGCAGGGGGGGATTTCGGCGCTGGCTGGACCATGGGGGGGGGGGGCTGCCCGAGGGGCCCGGGGGGCCCGGCAGGCGCTGAGTCTGAATTTAAAATAAAGCTGCAGAAGCCTGTATAAAATGTAGGGGGGCCCCAGCGCAGATCGGGCTGCCAGCATGGTCGGGCCCCCCCTAATCACCGGGCCCCATACACATGTAAGGCCTGTCATGCCCTGATGGTGGCCCTACCTACGTCACATAACGTCACAAGTTATAACGATATTGCTAGCGATATCTCTTAGTGTGACAGGCCCTTTATAAAGAAAAGATGTGATAAGTCATATACAATCCTTTTTCTCTCGATCTTCTAACTAATCTCTTCTCAAATACTGACAAGTTTTAGATGAGTTTTGGCTAAATATTCTTAAAAGGAGGAATCACTTTGGCACATCTTTTGATATGCTAAGCTCATTCAGTACTTGCTCTGCAGTCGTGTTTTTCTACAAAATGGATGGTTTAACACATAGAGGTTTGTTTTATTTCATTTTTTTCTTTAATGACAAGTTTTTAGTGGCATTATTTCATGTGTTTTATTTCCAAAAACATCACATTGTGTTAACTGATAGTTTAGCAGCATACTACATTTTTGGAGAACCTCATTTGTGAATAAAAACACAGAAAATAGACTAGACGCAAAATGCATTTTGTGTAAAGAACGTCATATCATCGTATTTACTACCAAGCACTAAATGGTTAAAAATTACCTTAGGTGCCTGTCTATGAATCCAATCTGAGACTCTCCTCATGCTTTTAATTCTGTTTAGGACCCAGAAGTGCCCTGTCTGTTCTGTGTAACCTCCCAGCTCCATGATATAATATTATATAGTGGGTGCACTGGGCAGGCTGAGGACCAGAGCACTTTCCTAACAGCGCTGTGTTCGGATACGTTTTCACAATGAGCATTTCTTGCATTTCTGAGTTTTAGATGCTGCAGATTTTCTATATATATTTCTGAGCCAATTAGTTAAATTAGCTTAATGGTGTTTTTTCATTGCATGTTTTAGTGCACTTTATACATGCGGTATTCTGGTATGTCATATTTTGAATAAAACAGTTTTTTGGAAATTTGATCTTACTAAGGCTAATTTCACACTAGCTGATGCCTCTGCATGTGTCGTTTTGACGGTGCAGTGACCGCAACAAAATGCAACACGTTAAGTTTGGCGCAGGTCGCCGCACCGTCAAAATGACACATGCAGAGGCATCCGCATACACCAGCATGGTACCCAATGCTAAAGATAGAGTACGCATGCCGATGTACGTGGAACTGAACAGAGGAGGTGCGGCAGTGTGCGGAGCTTCAAGGAGGAAGTCCACATCCCTCCGCAGCTCTGCCATACGCTAGTGTGAAATTAGCCTTAGCTATGATATAACTTTTGGGCAAAAATTAATTTAATTTGTAAATAATTTTAGTGTATTTTCGCTGTGGAAAACATTTTCAAATGCATGTGCTTTTTTATCTGCAGATTTTCTTCATCTCATTCATGCCTCTTGGATAAATCTGCAAATGAAAGGCATATTTAAGGCAACAAAAACTGATTTGTTGCAGATTACAAAATTAGCATCTCTGTCATTGCCCGCAGCGTTAAAAATAAAATGAACTACAGTGGGCATGAAACTTCTATAAATCCCATGTACTATGCTGGAACTGTAATGGTGTTTAAGATTTCCATTGCAGCCAGAGGCCTGTTTAAGAGCCGCCATCTTGGTCTTCCTGGGAAGCACAGCCATGGGCAGGGTTTCATAAGGGACCATAGTTTCACTATATATTGACTGAAGTATTGCCATGTATGTACAAACGATCAAGTGACTCAAGGATTAAGTTCCCTGTGTGGACTAGAAAATACAGTGTAAAGTAAAATAAAAGTTTTTTTTTAAATATAAAAAAGGATGAAGTTCTAAACAAACCTTTTTTGTTTAAAAAATAGAGGGTTTTTTTGGCTGAGATGGAAAAAACTGGCGTAAAAACAAAAAGGTTTAAAAATTTTGGCCTAAAAAAATTGCAACTTTTTGAAACTCTTAGGCTACTTTCAGACTAGCGTTACCAGGCGCAGAGCTCGGCTGCCGCTTAGCTCCGCCCTGGCCACGCCCCCTCCGGTCAGCTCCTCCTATGGTCGCATGACCCTGCATACGATCAGCGTACCCTATATGTAGCATTGGGTACGCTGGCCGTGTGCTGGTATGTTTTTGCCAGCGCATGCGCCCTTTTTGCGCTGCGCTGCGCCCAAAAAAATGCAACAAGGTGCGTTTGGTGCACATCGGCGCAGCGCAAAAAGGGCGTGTGCGCCCGCATAAACATACCAGCGCATGGCCAGTGTACCCAACGCTAAATATAGGGTACGCTGATCGCATGCAGCATCATGCGACCATAGGAGGAACTGACCGGAGGGGGCACGGCTGGGGTCGGAGCTTAGCCGCGGCCGAGCGCTGAGCCTGGTAACACAAGTCTGAAAGTAGCCTTACCCCACTCTTTTGGCATAAAAGTTTTGCTGATTTGGGGCCATAGTTTTCTATGTGTTAAGTAACAGTCAATTGCAGGACGCACAAAATTTGTTAAAATGCATGGTCAGTGAGAGGAAAGGCATTTGTCACGTTTTTCATTTATAACATGTTCCTTCTTTTCCTATCTCTGTATTTCTATTACAAAGACTGGTGGCATTTACATATTATGATAATTATTTTTGCAACTTTTGTTATAGTTTTGGCAACATAACGAGTGGCTTGATGTTGTGATTGATGATCGACTACCTACCTTTAAAAATCGTCTGGTATTTCTTCACTCCGCTGATCTCAATGAATTTTGGAGTGCACTACTGGAAAAAGCTTATGCAAAGTGAGTTCTCAACTTGCAGAAAATCCTATGAATTTCAACAGTAAAAATGTATATTTTTAATTACCTAAAACTTGGAAGGTTCTTTTTACATTGCGTCTGTTAAATTACCTATAGGTCTGAAAACTCTAATGGTACCTAAGAAAATCTGTCTTTTAGCATACACTTGAATTTTATAGCTATTCAGCTGCACTTTTCTGGAGTGAAATGTGATGGCACATCTTTGAAGGGGTATTCTCATGCTATTAAATTTATTTTGTTTGTTAGCATGAAATTAAGCAGGTTTGTAGCCCCTATGCTGCCTGTATCTAACTAAAGGCCCCGTTACACATAGCGACTCACCAGCGATCCCGACAATGATATCAACGTGTCAGGATCGCTGGTGAGTCGCTACATGGTCGCTGGTGAGCTGTCAAACAGACAGCTTCACCAGCGATCAGGACCAGCGACGTTGAGCGCGGCGTCGCTGTGTACTTTAGTTACCAGCACGCTGATGCAGGGAAATGGTAACTAAGGTACCGTTGGTAACGGTGCGTCACTTAGAAACCCGATGTGTACCTTAGTTACCAGCTCCCTGCATCAGCGCGCTGGTAACTAAGGTACACAGAGGGTTTCTAAGCACAGCGCAGTGCTTAGAAACCCTGCGTTTACCTTAGTTACCAGCTGATTGCTGGTCTCCCGCCTGTCACACGCAGCAATGCGTGCTGGCCAGCGGGAGACCAGCGACCAAAAAAATGTCCAGGGCTTTCCTACAGTGATCAGCGATACCGGCAGGGGGGCCGGTCACTGATCGCTGTCACACACAGCGATCTTGCTGGTGAGATCGCTGTTACGTCACAAAACTTGTGACTCAGCAGCGATCTCGCTATGTGTGACGGGGCCTTAAGACTTCTGTCTATTCTATATTATTCCCTTTCTCCACCATGCCCACGATGAGAACGGTTAACTCCTAACATCCCAGTCAACTCTGTCCAGCCCATTGATTTCTATAGCAGTTAGCTGCTCACCCTCCCTTCTTCCCTCCTACTCAGCTCTTGGATTGTTTGGAGAACTGCTGTGAAAACTGGTGCTGATAGTGCGCAGTATTGTGATTCTAATCATGGCTCTGACTTTCCTGAGTTGTGAGCTTGTTTAAATATCCTGTTATATCTATATACAAATATACTGATAACAGTTGAAGACCTCACAACTATGGCAGACAGTAATGTGTTGTAGTAGCACAAAACTACTCACAAGAACCGTCACTCAAGAAATAGCACCCGCCACTTGGGCATCCAGACAGTAGGAGAGACTGCAGAGCTGTGATCTACTCTAGAGAAAACTTTAGCATACCCATTTAACATAGTGTTGCACATAATATGAACAGACTCTAATACATTGCCCCTAAGAGAAAATGCTTGCAAAAATTATATAAGCTAGAAAACTGGCAGCCTGTTGTTTATTTTCTCAGCAGGATTTAGACTGAAAGAAAACCCCCTCAGACCAGCATCCTCTTCTCAGTTGTTGCCATAACCTACTTAACAATCTAACAACTGACACAAGCATCATCGCCCACTGCATAATATGTGTTTTGTTCTAGACTCAATGGTAGTTATGAAGCACTAAAAGGTGGCAGTACTGTAGAAGCAATGGAAGATTTCACTGGGGGAGTTTCCGAAGCTTATGAAAACAAAAATGCACCCAAAAACTTTTTTGAAATAATGGATAAAGCTCTGAAAAGAGGATCAATGTTAGGTTGCTCCATTGACGTAAGTAGTTTTTTCATCCAATCATTTTTATACAAAAATATTAAAAATGAATTAATCTGTTAGTAGGAACCTTGCTGTCGAACGTGAGCTCTGCAAAACGCATCCTGCCTGCCTAAATCACTGGCAGCTCTTCTGATTGAGGCATGCATGATATTGCACACGGACTACTAATCAAAAGAGGAGCCGGATTTCTAACAATTACAGTAGGTACGGAAAGAATTCAGACCCCTTTCAATTTTTCACTCTTTGTTTCATTGCAGCCATTTGGTAAATTCAAAAAAGTTCATTTTTACTCATTAATGTACACTCTGCACCCCATCTTGACTGAAAAAAAACAGAAATGTAGAAATTTTTGCAAATTTATTAAAAAAGAAAAAACGAAATATCACATGGTCATAAGTATTCAGAACCTTTGCTCAGACACTCATATTTAAGTCACATGCTGTCCATTTCCTTGTGATCCTCTTGAGATGGTTCTACTCCTTCATTGTAGGCCAGCTGTGTTTAAACTGATAGGACTTGATTTGCAAAGGCACACACCTGTCTATATAAGGGGTGTACCATTACTGATGTATACTCCACCCCTCTTTATTATTCTGTAATGTACATAACTGTAACTAGTGTTGTATACTTCATTGCTATAAGATGTACATTATTCTGTAGCTTAGGGAGAGTGCAGTTAGTAGTTAGGACACTAGATGGAGCACAATAGTGTATATAGTTAACTAATAGGAGGAGTCTGCTGTGAGTAAGTCAGGAGCATTTTCTGAATGTAGTGAGTATAGCAATGCCAGCAGCAGAACTTCATCAGACCAGATGGGACCCTGACTGTGCGGAAGGGGTAGCAGAAGGTATGCTGAAAAGGAGATATTGTATGCATGTGTTGGGAGACCAGGGCGTGATTGAGCAGTGTTTGTCAGCCACGACTTACGGTCCTGGCTTCCCTCACATCTATATCTGACCTTACAGCTCACAGTGCATGTCAGACAAAATGAGAATCATGAAGTCAAAGGAACTGGCTAAGGAGCTCAAAGACAGAATCGTGGGAAGTCACACATCTGGCCAAGGTTACAAAGGAATTTCTGCAGTACTCAAGGTTCCTAAGAGCACAGTGGCATCCATAATCCTTAAATGGAAGACGTTTGGGACCACCAGAAGTTTTCCTTGACCTGGCCGTCCAGCCAAACTGATCAATCGTGGGAGAAGAGCCTTGGTGAGAAAAGTAAAGAAGAACCCCAAGATCACTGTGACTGAGCTTCAGAGATGCAGTAGGGAGATGGGAGAAAGTTCCACAAAGTCAACTATCACTGCAGCCCTCTACCAGTTGGGCCTTTATGGCAGAGTGGCCCGACGGAAGCCTCTCCTCAGTGCAAGACATATGAAAACCTGCATAGAGTTTGCTAAAAAACACATAAAGGACTCCCAGACTATGAGAAATAAGATTCTCTGGTCTGATGAAACAAAGATAGACCTGCCCAATAAAATCCCAACAGTGAAACCTGGTGGTGACAGCATCATGCTGTGGGAGTGTATTTCAGCTGCAGGGACAGAACGACTGGTTGCCATTGAAGGAAACTTGAATGTGGCCAAGTACAGAGATATTCTGGATGAAAACCTCTTCCAGAGTGCTCTGGACCTCAGACTTGGCCGAAGATTCACCTTCCAACAAGACAATGACCCTAAGCACACAGCTAAAATAACAAAGGAGTGGCTTCGGAACAACTCTGTGACCATTCTTGACTGGACCAGCCAGAGCCCTGACCTAAACCCATTTGAGCAACTCTAGAGAGACCTGAATATGGCTGTCCAGCAATGTTCACCATCCAACCTTATGGAACTGGAGAGAATCTGCAAGGAAGAATGGCAGAGGATCCCCAAATCCAGGTGTGAAAAAAATGTTGCATCATTCCCAAGAAGACTCATGGCTGTACTAGCTCAAAAGGGTGCTTCTACTCAGTACTGAGCAAAGGGTCTGAATACTTATATGACCATGTGATATTTCAGTTTTTCTTTTTTAAGAAATTTGTAAAAATTTCTACATTTCTGGTTTTTCTGTGAGCATGGGGTGCAGAGTGTACATTAATGAGAAAAAAATGAACTTTTATGAATTTACCAACTAGCTGCAATAAAACAAAGAGTGAAAAAATTTAAAGGGGCCTGAATATTTTCCATACCCACTGTAGGTGGTGGTTCGCAGGGCTCCCATCCACAGGCCACAAACTACTGTCACCACAAGGTGAGTCAATCTATTCAGTGAGCAAACTCTGAACCAAGGCCCTGCAATCTATTTGCTTATCTCCAGTTATAGACCTGTCAACTCTCCTGATATTTGAACATGAAAACAAAAATAAACAATTCTCAAACTGATTGTGCGAGTCCTTAGTTATTACTCCTGGAAATATCAATGGCAACTAAATGATGTATTTAAATTGCCTCTTCAGAGAGAAAGAGGACATGAACTCTATAGTGCCACCTGTTGGTAGTAGCGATCCTAGTGACATACCCGCTCTGGCATGTCAAGGTAAGAAGATTTATTTGCCATGCAATGCTCCTCTGGGAAATTTAATATGCAAATTGCCTCTTCAGAGGGAAAGAGGACTTGAACTCTGTAGCGCCACCTGTTGAAAACCAGAGCTGGTATGTCACTCTCCACAACGCGAAACCTTACCCCTTAGACACCAGTTCAGAGCCTCTCACCTAGCCATATCAGTTCTCATACTTTGCAATGAAGAGGGCCAATAGCCCGAAACATCGTGTCTGCAAATTGAGATTCTGATTAGGCTTTTATCCTAAGTCATATTACAAGACTCATTAAAGGGTTGAGTCTGACTTGTATGATTGCTACTTCCAACAGGTGGCACTATACAGTTCAAGTCCTCTCTCTCTCTGTAGAGGCAATTCGCATATTAAATTTCCCAGAGGAGCATTGCACGGCGAATAAGCCTCCTTACCTTGACATGCCAGAGTTGGTATCTCACTCTCCACAAGGAGAAACCTTACCCCTTAGAATTAAATGATAAGCATTTTTCTATACAATGTCAAATCAGTTCAGCAGGTACATGCCCAATTGTCCATTTTTTCATAAATTTATAGGAGAAAAACAAAAACGCAAAACTATGTATTGATAATACATGTCCCATATTTGTTTTTGTCTACTAACGCATGCAAGTCAGAAGAGCTGGCAGGTCATCTTTACAGAGAAATATATAAACTAATATCATAATTATTACCTAACTCAATCCTCCACCGATACAGTCCTGCCGTCATGATGTCATGGCCATTATTCCCCTTGAATACTGCTAACAATCTCTGGCCTTAGTGCTCATGTGCAAATATCACCCTGAAGTCAGGTATTGTCTGCAAGGGGCAGGGGAATGGTATACATGACATCATCGCTTCCAGACCAGGAGAAATCACCTGAGCAGGGGGATTGAGTAGGCAAGTGGAAGTTATTATTTTTTCTCAGCTTTTAGCCTACTTTTATTTCTACTTTACATCACAGACAATCTATTTAATGAAACAAGGTCCACTGTCTTTCTCCCAAAGTCTTTAGCACAATGCATGCTTACCTGTTCTTGTTAAGTAGTGAAGTAATGTCGAAAATGTCTTACAGACTACAAGTTCTGCTGAAACAGAAGCTAAAACTCCTCAGGGACTTGTGAAAGGTCATGCCTACTCCATAACTGGCATGGATACGGTACGCTGCTTTTAATGCTTTTAATCTTGTTTGCTAATATCATAGCTTGTGTTATAGTAAATTATTTTATCCTTATAGCTGTACACACATTTGTAAGGGGGTGAAGAGGAAGAAGAGCCCATAAGGGGTTATCTCTCCTGCTCCGTGTCCGGAACCACCTAGCCAGACAGCAGGGTTGCTGGGGGTAAGACTTTCTGGCTTGGACAGACTGTACCATGTGACCGTGGGGGGCAGTGACGAGAGGGAAGGGGTGGTGGACAGGAAGTTGTGCAGGGTGAGGGCGCGAAAGCAGAGCGCGCAAGACACAGAGCGTGTGGTGTTGTGAGTTCATTTTCTGGTCTACCAGTTGTGAGTTCTCCTTCCAGGCTCCCTCTGGTGGTAACAGGAGGTAGTGAGGCTGATTTAATCAGTGGAGATCTGCCACCTGATAAGGAGGATGATGATTGGACCTCAGGAATCTCAGACTGGATTTAAGACAGCCGACGCCCTATTCTGGTGCTGGTGATTCCTTCTGGCTTGTCAGGTCTTGGTTCTCAGCTCTGTTCCAGTCAGCTCAAGATAAGTTTTTCTGCTAATGTTCTCACTTGATTTTGTTGGTCTATTCAGTTTTTTGTGTGGTCAGCCAGCCCCGGCTGGGGCTGTGCTGAATTTCCACTCTTATTTACCTGTATTTGCCAATTTGCTTTTTTGTCCCTTATTAGATTGGCCTCTTTTTGCTCTGTCTCAGAATATTTCAGAGAGCTGATATAGAGGGAGAAGTCTAGTGACTTCATGGTTAATTTTGTTATCAGAAGTGTTGGACATTATTTTTGTAGGGTTTTTGGCAGATTGCAGACAGTGTCTTTCCTTTCCTATCCTTTATAGTTAGTTTGGGCCCCATCGTTTGCTCAGCCTATTTTCCTGCCTGTGTTTTGTGTTTTCATCTTGTTTCACCGTCAATACATGTGTGGGGGCTCTCTTTTCTTTGGGGTCTGCTCTGGGGAAGTTAGTTTTCCCCTTTTCTTGCTTTAGACTTATTTAGTCCTCCGGCTGTGACGAAGTGTCTAGGTTCATCGTAGGAACACTCCACGGCTGCTGCTAGTTGTGTGGTTAGGATCAGGGATCTGCAATCTGCATAGTTACCAACCTCTGTGGTTTTCTGTGACTTAGCTTGTTTTGTTTTTTCCTCCTCGGTGACCCATTCATAATAGCAATGAGTCAAAGAGCAGGCTCCAGCACCACGCTCCCAGAGAAAGAGAACCTCCTGTCAATGGACTGAGACTGAAGGATGAGGCTTTGAGAGCGCCGTGTGTGAGTACATGGACCCGATACCCTCCGTGACAAGAGGAGACTTCCCCCCTGACAGTGCAGAGACAGTGACACAAACGCGCAGTCCCAGGGACCGCAGTGACAAACCGGAGCCCTTGAGTGTGGTAAAGAGACTTCCCAATTTGCGCAGCATGGTTCCCGCGGAGAGACAGACAGGGTATCACACAGACTCAGAGCAGGGGAGACTCAGGTTCGCAGAGTCTCCCTTCTCCTTGCGTTAACCCCTGAGGTCCCAACTACGTTCAAAGTAGAGACTCTAGAGACTGCAAGCGCCGCTGTTGTTGGTGCCAACGTGGGAGGAGTAGACTATTCAATCAAGCTTTCCCCGGACTGATAAGTTACAATTACCTGAGTTTTAACGCCTGCATAACTTTTATTGCTTTCTACAGTTCCATTGTACTGTTCTACTGTTTTATACTGTCACATTTATCCCCCTACTGCTTCTCCCTGCGTGGAGAGAAAATCCCTGTAAATAAACCTTTAACTGGTCTGTCTCGGATCCGTGGCGACATCCTCAGTACCTGCAGTTTATTACACATTCACTGACTATAGCTTGTAGGTACAGTGATAAGTGTTGGCTCTTCATCAGTTTTTTTTATTGCTCTGAATAATTTTGTATTGATAAGGCTGAAGGTCACTTTATAATTATCTCCTGTGCTGAATGAAATATTAGTAGATCTGAAAAAATCTACTTTGATATAAAAGAGTACTTCTCATACTGTCAGGTGCAGCTATGGAGGTAGATCTGGATAGAGAGATCATATCAGATCTTTTGTGGCTGTTCTTCACTCTAGCAATGTAAAATAACTAATTTCCTTTTTTGAATGTTTTAATGTTACAATTGAGTCAAAAGAAATGGTAGATTAAAGTCATTATTCTAATTTTGGCTTGGACTTCAACCACTACTGGTGCTGCTAAGTTCTTGCCCCAGCAGAAACAGATAAAGTTCATGATTCGCTGAGACTAGCATTTCATACACTTTTAATAAGGCGCATTTAGGAATAAGATGTGCCAAATTCATTAAGAGGTGTACACCATATACTTTAGTGAATTCAATGCATCTTATTAGTGGCTGGCCACCACTTTCCAAGGATTTGACAGGCGGGTGTAGCCATGCCCCATTCCACCCCCCTCAAGAGCTGCTTGAAACTGACATAAAAAAGTCCCTAAATTTTGCCATATAATGTGTTTTTATTCAGGCAGAATCACTTTGCTGTATTGGGCTCTGAAAGCCTACAGAAATCTGCACCATAGAGCAAGTGTTTCAGGCCATTTGTTTTGTATTAGTTTTAGAAGCCATTAGAGGAGTTGTCCAATCCTCAGGATAAGTCAATGATATCTAATACGTGGCACCCCTGTGGATAAGCTCTGATGCTGGACAGATGTGTATATATTGAACAAAGCTGCATTTTGCAGCTCAATTCAGTGGATAATGATGAGCGAGCATGCTCAGATATCTTGTAATCCGAGCATGCTCAGGTGGTATCCAAGAATATCAGGTATGCTCAATAATACAGGAGCTTCTCAATAAATTAGAATTTCATCAAAAAGTTAATTTATTTCAGTTCTTCAATACAAAAAGTGAAACTCATATATTATATAGAGTCATTACAAGCAGAGTGATCTATTTCACGTGTTTATTTCTTTTATTGTTGACGATCATGGCTTACAGCTAGAGTTGAGCGAAACGGGTCGAAAAAATTCAAAAGTCGCCAACTTTCGCCAAAGTCGGTTTTCATGAAACGAAACCCGACCTTAGCGTGAGGTCGGCTACGAGGTCGGCGACCATCGCGCCAAAGTCGCGTTTCAAAAGATGCTTTTGCGCCCTTTTTCAGCCAATCAGGAAGAACGGACACTGTGGGCAACGTGATGACATAGGCAGCGGTTACCAACATGTTTGTGAAGGGCATGCAAGTGATTGGCTTGCATTGTGAGGCGTCACAGGGGGTATAAAAGGGCGTGCACGCCGACCGCCATGTTACTTATACTGATCTCAGAATAGGGAGAGCTGCTGATTCTGTAGGGAGAGCATTAGGCATGGAAGACGATACCAAAAACTACTTCTGCTGCTAGCGATTTTGCCTGTTCAACACACCAGTTACTGTGCAGTGCAAGGGGAGGCTATATTTTGGTGAATCAGCTCTGTTGGTTATTAGGCTGCCTTTTAAGGCTCCCTGATAGCTGTATTGCTGTTTTCACACTGCTGAGCAAACTGCTTTTTTCAAAGCAATCCAAATTTTATTGTTTTGTCCTGGTGAGTTACTGAGCGTTAATTTTTTCACACACCGTACAGCGGTGTAGGCTGCTCAAACAGTACCGTGTACCGGCTGTTATCCCGGCCAAATTGAAGCTATCTGTTTGTGACTCTGTAAGGAAAAGCCGAGTAGTTTGTCCGTTCTTACAGACCTACACTCTAGGGAGATTCCAATTCTGCCCAATTCTATATACACCTTGTAGCTAGTCATACACTAGGCAATTTCTGCCTGTCACATTGCGGTGTAATCTGTCCTGGGCCAGAGACAATAGTTCAGCATCCTCCAATCTACAGTGAGCTTCAAATTCTCACCAATACTATATACAGCTTCTGCCTTCTCATACACCAGCCAATTTCTGCCTGTCACATTGCGGTGTAATCTCTACTGGGCCTGAGACAATAGTTCAGCGTCCTCCAATCTACAGTGAGATTCAAATTCTCACCAATACTATATACAGTTTCTGCCTTCTCATACACCAGCCAATTTCTGCCTGTCACATTGCGGTGTAATCTCTACTGGGCCTGAGACAATAGTTCAGTGTCCGTCAAGCTACAGTGAGATTCAAATTCTCACCACTACTATATACAGCTTCTGTCTTCTCATACACCAGCCAATTTCTGCCTGTCACATTGCGGTGTAATCTCTACTGGGCCTGAGACAATAGTTCAGCGTCCTCCAATCTACAGTGAGATTCAAATTCTCACCAATACTCTATAGACCCTTTACCTTGTTTTACCGTACTATATAGCTGTTGTTATTTTGGGTACCTTTTTCAAAAAAATGAAGAAGTATGGTGGAAGATGCCGTGGAAGTGGGCGGGGGTTGCTAGCTGGTCCTGATGGTGGTGGTGCTTCTGCTGGTTTGTGGCAAAAGCACAATAGCACCTAAGGCAGGAGGTGGTGAGCCGGCATCATTGTCTGGCTCCACAAGGCCTCGTAGGCTCCCTTTTCTGGGAGTAGGTAAACCACTTTTAAAGCCGGAGCTTCAGGAACAAGTTTTGGCTTACATTGCTGACACAGCCTCCAGCTCTATCGCCTCCTCTTCTGAAGTTTCAAAAAATAAAAGCACTGCGTCGTCAGTGGAGGCTCCTGGTCAGGAACAACACCTTTCCTTGTGTCCTTCACCCCTACCAAAAGTGAAGGATGCGGCAGGCCACACTACAGATTACTCCATGGAGCTCTTTTCTCATACCATGCCTGGGTTATCAAGTCAAATCATGAATTCCACAGTCCAAGATGAATCTGACATGGAGTGCACTGATGCACAGCCACTGTGAGATTTATCTGCTGGTACATTCACTCAGAGCACTACATTGTCCTCGCAGAGTACTGAGCCAGAATCTGACCCTGATGAAACTCAGGTGCCCCTTCCCGCATACTATACCACCATACACGGTGACACAGAGGAAGGTGCACATGACATTGAAAAGGAGGTGATGGATGACCCAGTTGTTGACCCAGATTGGCATCCATTGGGGGAAGAGGGTTCCGCTGCCAATAGCTCAAATGAGGAGGAGCATCCGCAGCAGGCATCGACATCGCAACAGCTGTTATCCGGCAGGCCCGGAGGAGTCCAAAAACAGGTTACAAAAACCAAAAGAGTTGCAGGACAGCTTGGCCAGACGGTCAAAATAGCACAACGTGCAAGGCCTCAAAATGTCTTCCATAGTATGAAGAGTGCAGTGTGGCACTTTTTTGAACAAAATCCTAATGATCAGGCCAAGGTTATCTGTAAGAAGTGCGCAAAGACCTTTAGCCGAGGGAAAAACGGAGAAATTTGAATACCAGTTGCATGCTTAGACATTTAACCACCATGCACTTGCAAGCGTGGACGGACTACCAAACCTCACGTACCACATGTGCAACTGCTCCCAAAGAAGGTAGTCAGCAACGCTACATTGTTTCCCCCACTGTAAGCCCACCGGTTAGCACACCACCAGCAGCAAATGTTGAGGTGTCGTCGCAAGGCCAAAGCAGTCAGGGAATCACAATGTTATATCAACGAAAGACTGAATCTACGCCATCAGAAAGAACACCAACTCCATCACCATCATCAACCCTCTCTCAGTCCGCCATGTCCACCGCTAGTTCCACCATATGCAGCTCTCAAGTCCAGCTCACCTTACCAGAGACTGAGTAGGACAAGAAAGTACTCATCCTCTCATCCACGTACACTGGGTTTGAACGCCCACATTGCCAAACTAATCTCGTTAGAGATGATGCCCTACCGGTTGGTTGAAAGCGCAGCTTTCCGCGAACTCATGGCCTACGCAGTACCACGCTATGACCTACCCAGTCGCCACTTCTTTTCTCGCAAAGCCATCCCAGCCCTCCACCTTCATGTGAAAGACCGCATTGTCCATGCACTCAAGCAATCAGTGAGTGGAAAGGTGCACCTCACAACTGATGCATGGTCCAGTAGGCATGGCCAGGGCCGTTACGTGTCCATCACTGCGCACTGGGTTAATGTGGTGGATGCAGGGTCCACAGGGGACAGCGGTGGTGGGACAGTGCTGCCTAGCCCACGGTATAGGAAACAGTTGGCTGTAGGCGTTCGACCCTCCTCCTCCAGAAGCGAAAGCTCGTCCACAGAGGGCAGTCGCATGAGCACTCCATCCGCAGCTGGCAGTGTTGCACACGAGGTGTCCCCCTATCGATCAGCTAGTGGAAAGCGTCAGCAGGCTGTGTTCCAGATGATGTGTTTGGGCAACAGACACACCGCAGAGGTACTGGCCGACTACTTTCAGCGACAAACTGAGTCATGGCTGGGCAGTCTACATCTTGAGGCAGGCAAGGTAGTTAGTGATAACAGCCGGAATTTTGTGGTAGCCATAGCCCTTTCAAAACTCAGACACATACCTTGCTTGGCTCACACCTTGAACCTGGTGGTGCAGTGCTTCCTCAATAATTATCTGGAGTTAACAGGCCTGCTCCATAAGGTTCGAAGACTGTGCTCGCACATCCGCCGGTCGCCGGTACACTCCAGTCGTATGCAGAAGCTGCAGGGATTGCTCCACCTTCCCAAGTACCGCCTAATTATTGACGTTGCAACAAGGTGGAACTCCACCCTGCACATGGTTGAGCGGCTGTGCGAACAGAGGCAGGCCGTAATGCATTTGTGGGAGGATACACGGGTAGGCATCTGTTGATCTTTTGCACTGTCTTCAGAATATACCTGAGTGCTGGTATAGTCTTTTGAAGCCTAGCGACTTCAGGGCCTGTTTTTCCTATCAGTCGGTTGGCTCATTTTGATAGGGTTTTTGCGGATGGCAGACAGCAGCTTTCCTATCCTGTCCTATGTAGTTAGCTTGGGCTCCATCATTTGCTCAACCTATCTTTCTATCTGTGTTAGTGTTTTCATCTTGCTTCACCGTCATTATATGTTGGGGGCTGCCTATTGCTTTGGGGTCTGCTCTGGGGCAGTTTAGTTTTTCCCCCTTTCTGTCTTTAGGCTATGTAGCTCTCCGGCTGTGATCGAGGGGTCTAGGGCACCGTAGGAACCCCCCACGGCTACTGCTAGTTGTTGTGGATAGGTTCAGGGGTCTGCAATCTGATGGCTGCCAACCTCTCTGGTTTTTCTGGACTTAGCTGGTATTTTGTTTTTTCCTCCTTCGGTGACTCATCATAACAGTACCCTTTCTCACCTTTGTCCAATCACGTCTAATCCATACTGGGCCTGAGACTGTCTGAGCCTGCCTCCTGATCTATAGACATAGGTTTTTAATGGATAAACTATGCTATACATACCTGTAATCCGGTGATACGTTACCCTTTCTCACCTTTTGTCCAATCACGTTTAATCCATACTGGGCCGGAGACCGTCTGAGCCTGCCTCCTGATCTATAGATATAGGTTTTTAATGTGTAAACTATGCTATATATACCTGCTATCCAGTGATAATGTACCCTTTCTCAACTTTGTACAATCTGGTCAAATCCATACTGGGCCTGAGAACGGCTGCCGAGCTGTTAAGCAAGCTACAGCACCTGTGGTTTGGACACGTAATTTTTTCATTTTTTCAGGAATGCCGGTTAGGCCTAATTCCGTAATTGCGGTTGACCTGCACTTACTGGGAAATCATCGTTCGTGGGGAATAATAGGTATCCCAGATCCCCATCACTAACGGTGTTCAGCGGGTTATCAGCACCTGTAAGCGACAAAAGCTGGTCCTTTCAGTGTAGCGTGCATGCAGCCCCGGACATGTAAGGGCATGATAGACCTGTTATTGCTCGATCTCGCGTGCCAGAGCCTCACGTATCCCTCTAGTAAGCTTGACGCGTACCGCGGGGGCATGCCGGAGTCTCGGTCGTTAACGGAATAAAGCTGAGAAATCGCTAGCACAACTACAAATGGACATACCACACCACACACAGAATCGACAAAGCTTGCAATCTGTCCATCTTTTCTGTAGCTTGTATGGTTGTGGTTTCCCGGGTGGAGTCCAATTAAGCCACAGGCTCCACTCCTGGTGGTGCCCTTTTGGACATTCCTTTAAGGTTCAGCTTTGCAATAATACAGCCCCCGGAAACCAAACACTTTGCCTTCATGGACGCAGTTTGGAAGTTTGTGGGAATAACGCCGCCCCATCAGCAGTTGGCATAATTTATTGGTAGGAAGTCCGATGGTATATGATCGTGTACGATTTCAGAATTTTTTTTTTTTTTTTGTTTGTGTTTTACATTTTTATTCCAGCCTTTCTTGACTTCATAAGGGCATGACAAGCCTATATCTGTGTCTCCTCCACCTCCTCCTTTTACTCCTCCACCTCTTTTCTAAATGTAGTTGCCCTTTTCCATATGTTATTTTTGTCTTCTGAGCATTTTGTCTGCTTTGGGACTCCTTTAAATGTGTTTTGTAATTGTTTTTTATGTGTTTGTATGTGTTTGTGTTTGCCTGCCATTGTTTTCAATGGGGTTCGACGGTGTTCTTCGAACGTTCGACGAACATTCGACGAACTTGCCTCCTGTGCGACAAACCAAAACACTAGCGGGGTGGTTCAACACTACTCCTGATATATAGAAGTACATTGTTAATGTTTAAACTATGCTATATATACATTGTATCTGGTGATACTGTACCCTTTTTGCCAGAAGTCCTCCTCCAAGCAACACTCTAAGTGTGTTATGAATGGGTCACCGAAGGAGGCAAAAACAAAAATACAAGCTAAGTCCAGAAAACCAGAGAGATTGCTTGCTATCGGATTGCAGACCCCTGATCCTATTCACACAACTAACAGTAGCCGTGGGGGGTTCCTACGGTGCCCTAGACCCCTCGTTCACAGCCGGAGAACTAAATAAGCCTAAAGAAAGAAAGGGGAAATCTAAACTGCCCCAGAACAGACCCCAAAGCAATAGACAGCCCCCAACATGTATTGTCGGTGAAAAGCAGATGAAAACACAAACACAGACAGAAACACAGGTTGAGCAAACGATGGGGCCCAACTAACTAAATAGGAAAGGACAGAAACGATGCTGGCTGCAATCCGCAAAAATTCTGCCAAAATAATGTCCAACACGTCTGATAGAAAAAAGGCCCTGAAGTCACTAGACTTCAAAAACACTATATCAGCACTCAGGTATATTCTGAAGACTGAGCAAAAGATCAACTTGACCAGAGACAAAAATGGAGCTCAGCCTGTACCAACAAGGGCAGGCAGAACACAAACACTAAGTAAACAGACACAATCTCATGGAAAAATAAGAGAGCAAAAACTTAGCTTTCAGAAGACAGGTACAGAACTGGTTTGCAAGAGCTCAGAGCAGAAAGGATCACCAGCACCCCTGTAGGGCGTCGGCTGCCTTATATCCACTCAGTGATTCCGGGTGTCCAATCAGGCTCCACCTGTTCAGATGACAGGTTCTTCCCAACCCAATCAATTTCACTACCTCTCTTCACCAGCAGAGGGAGTTCATCAGACGTCTACGGTGAAGGGGAAAATGAACTCACAACAAAGTGTATCATTGACACCTGGAACATTGTCCCTTATGTGTGATTATTTCTTGCTGAGTGATCCATCCTGAGCGTGTGAGTGTCTATGGGTTACTCCTGCAATTTAGATGTACATTTAAAAATTACCCCAACACTGTATACAGCTCTACGCTTGTGATACATTACCCATTTACTGCTTGTTATATTCTTGTCTAATCCAAACTGACCAAATGAGAGTTATTTTCTGACTGTGGAAATAAATACTGAAATTGACAACAATGACACCTACACTGTGTTCAGCTGTACTCTTGAGATCCATTACCGTTTTACGGCTTTTTAGATTGTGTTGTAATCCAATACTGAGCCTGAGAGTGTCTGTGTGTGCCTCCTCAAACATCTACGGAGATATAGAATGTTTAAACTATACTATATATACCTGCTATCTGATGATACTGTACACTTTGTCTAACTTTTATATTCTTGTCTAATTCTTACTGAGCCTGTGAGCGTCTCTGTGTGACTGATGGAATATATAGGGAGATTGACAATTATCCTTTGACTGAATAGAGCTGTAAGCTTCTGATACAGTGCCATATATCTGATGTTATTTTGGGTCTATTTTCTGCAAAATTTTGAAGTTTGGTGGAAGAGGCCACGGACGTTGTTGTGGGGGGGCCAGCTGGTGCTGATGGTGGTGGTACATCTGCTGGTAGTGGCAAAAGCACAATAGCAGCTAAGGCAGGAGGTGTTGAGCCTGCGTCATGGTCTGGCTCCAGAACGCCTGGAAGGCTACCTTTTCTGGGAGTAGGTTAACCGCTATTAAAGGCGGAGCATGAGTAACTGGTTTTGGCTTACATTGCCAGAACAGACTCCAGCAAATATGCCCTCCTCTTCTGAAGTTTCAAAAAATGCAAGCACTGAGTCGTCAAGTGCTGGCTCCTGGTCAGGAAGAACCCCTTTCCTTGTGTCCTTCAACCCCACCAAAAGTGAATGAATGATGCAGCAGGCCACACTTCACATTAGTCCATGTAGCTCTTTCTATCATACCATGCCTTGGTTATCAAGTCAAATCATGAATTCCCAAGTCCAAGATGAATCAGACATGGAGTGTGGGTGGCCAGCCAGGGCAGTGGGGTTAATCGGTACCGGGCCGGTGTCTCACAGGGATGTGTCATGGTGGTGGTGACCCGTTCCGTGGCCCTGGGCGTCTATGCAAAGGGGTGAATTACGTTTATAGGTGAATGATACGTGACGCCACCTGTGGTTTCTGATTAGATTGACCAGCGCTGCAGTGTCGCTTCTCTGGGACAGATGTTGTGGTGCAGCTAAGATGTAGAAGCCCTGCACAGGTAGGGCTGTTGTCACAAGGCAGATGAAAGAGTTGGTAGATGGTGTGCAGTACAGGATGTAGCAGAGCCGTGCGCGAGGCGCAGGAGAAAGATGACAGGCAGTCGTGCAGTTCCTTTAAATGTACTTGGTAAGTGCCGTCCAGGACCCAGAGTACAGATGGAGAAGGAGTTGGTCAGACTGGAAGCCAATTTGGAATTCTCTCTCTGCAGATAGGTAGTGTGGCCTCCGTTCTAGCGCTTATCTGAGGTACTCGCAGTGCTGAGTTCACTGAAGTTCCCCCTGTTGACTCTCTTTTGGAACTTTCTTGTATGGCAGGCAGCCGTAGCCTTTTCCTTCTGGCTCCCACACGTCGATGCTGGGGCCTCCGAGTCTTAGTTGGGTACAGAGCATTTACAGCTGCTACTTCCTCCAGTTTCTGCTGCAGGAACGTCGGTGTCCCTACAAACTCGGAGACCGGAATCCGGACCATGCGCTCCAGCTAGGAGTGAGCCTTAACTCTGCTCATCCTCCAGCTCCCCTTCTCACGTCCACACACTTCCCCTTCCCTGCACAGAGTGCCCTAACTTACCTCCTCCCGACCACAGCGAGCAGCTCCTCAGCAGTCAGGTTCAGAGGTCTCCCTGCTGGCCTGGAGTGGGAAATGTGTTCTGTGTTGGTTGAACTGCTAGAGAGACCCTTCGTTGCTCTCAAGCATGACATCACACTCCCTAGGAGGAAGGTAATGCCACTGTGGCGACCGTACTCCTGGGGACGCCACAAGTGCACTGATGCCCAGCCACTGCTAGATGATTCTGCTGGTACATTGACCCAGACCACTACATTCCCCTCACACTCTACACTGCCAGAATCTGACTCTGAGGAAACTCAGGTTCCCCTTCCCGCATACTATACCACCTTACAAGGTGACAGAGAGGAAGGTGCAGATGAAAGTGCAGGTTCCTTGAGCAGGTGGGGGGCATACTCATGGGCGACGGCACTGGCACAGGTCCCCTCACTCACCGTCAGACACACCGCCACACACCGCCGTACTATGAGGGGCCCTGTGCCAGTGCAGTCGCCAACGAGTGGGCCCCCCTGCTTGCTCCGGACCACAGCACTTGCAAAGTTTAAATACTTGCCTCTCCCTGCTCCACCGCCATGACGTCTTCCGCGTGTCCTGACAGTGATATTCTTATCAGAGAGCGCAATGACATCACGTCTGTACGCCCTCTGCCTCAAAAGCCAAGTGCAGTGAGATGGAAGATGGGGACGACGAGGAGTCCAGACTAGTACAGGGATTCCCTAGCGAGGAGACTTATTTAATTGTTTTCAATGTTGGGACAGCAATTTTTGGGGACCACTATACTCTGGAGAATGATATATGGGGCCCACCATACACTGGAGCATTCCAAAGGTGGACATCAGACACTGGAGCAGCATTTACAGGGCCCATTATACACTGCAGCATTAGAAATGGGGCCCATTATATATGGAGCATTATTTGGGCCCATAAGACAGTGGAGCATCTTCCATGGGGACCAACATATACTGTAGCATTATGTGGAGCTCATCATATACTGTTTCAAACATTATATGGGACAAATAATTCTGTATGGAGAAATATTATATGGGCCTCATTACTCTGTATAGCGCACTATGCGGTGCCCATAATACTGTATGGAGTAATATACTGTCCGTTTTTGGAGTTATTGGAGAATTTACAATCGATATCAGTCATGAGATGTAAAAAGTGAAGTATTTTTCATTGTACTATACTGCTATTTCTCTACCGCAGGGTTTCCCAACTCCAGTCCTCAAGGCACACCAACAGATCATGTTTTCAGGATTTCCTTTGTATTGCACAGGTGAAGCAATTATCACCTGAGCAATACTAAGGAAATCCTGAAAACATGATCTGTTGGTGTGCCTTGAGGACTGGAGTTGGGAAACCCTGCTATACCGTATCGGAGCATCATGAGTTGTGGTATGTGTTAAAGGGGCGCTCTTTGGCCCAGGGCACATGAAAACCTGGAGCCAGCCCTACCCCTCCACAACTTTAGCCAAATAACCCCCAGTTTTCAGTGCGTAACTATTATTATGAAGTAAATTTAGGTTGACAAGCTTCAGTAATAAAAATTGATGTTTTTGCCATTCAAATGGGCACTGTAGGTGTGTTTAATGTCCTCCACTCCCTGCCGACTTTGCTTCCCCATTGACTTGCATTGGGTTTCGTGTTTCAGTCGGCCTTCGACTTTTCACGATAATCGGCCGATTTCGTTCGACCCGACTTTTGAGAAAGTCGGGTTTCATGAAACCCGACTCGACCCAAAAAAGGCAAAGTCGCTCATCTCTACTTACAGCCAATGAAAACCTAAAAGTCATTTTCTCAGTAAGTTAGAATAATTAACAAAAAACATCTGCAAAGGCTTCCTACGTGTTTAAAAAGGTCCCTTAGCCTGTTTCAGCTGCCTCCACAATCATGGGGAACACTGCTGACTTGACAAATGTCCAGAAGGCAGTCATTGAGACACTCCACAAGGGGGTAAGCCACAAAAGGTCATTGCTAAAGAATCTGGCTGTTCACAGAGTGCTGTATCCAAGCATATTAATGGAAAGTTGAGTGGAATTGAAAAGTATGGTAGAAAAAGTTGCACAAGCAACTGAGATAACCGCAGACTTGAAAGGATTGTTAAGAAAAGGCCATTCAAGAATTTGGGGGATATTCACAAGGAGTGGATTGCTGCTGGAGTCATAGCTTCATGAGCTACCACACACAGACGTATCCAGGACATGGGCTACAAGTGTCTCATTGATTGTGTCAAGCCACTCATGATCAATAGACCATGCAAGAAGCGTCTTACCTGGGCCATAGAGAAAAAGAACTGGACTGTTGCTCAGTGGTCCAAGGTGTTTTTTTCAGATGAAAGTAAATTTTGCATTTCATTTGGAAATCAAGGTTTTATCCAGACCAAAGTCAGCACAGCCATCTACCAGAAAACTTTAGAGCAATTCTTGCTTCTCACTGCCAAAAGTACCAATACCTGGTTTAAAAAAAACAGTATCACTGTGCTTGATTGGCCAGCAAACTCGCCTGACCTTAATCCCATAGAGAATCTACGGGGTATTGTCAAGAGGTAGATGAGAGACACCAGACCCAACAATGCAGACGAGCTGAAGGCTGCTATCAAAGCAAACTAGGCTTCCATAACACCTCAGCAGTGCCACATTGATGCAGTAATTGATGAAAAAGGAGCCCCGACCAAGTATTGAGTGCATTTCCTGAACATACAGGCCAACATTTCGGCTTTTAAAATCATTTTTCAAGCTGGAGTTATAGAGTATTCTAATTTACTGAGATAATGACTTTTGGGTTTTCATTGGCTGTAAGCCATAATCATCAACACTAACAGAAATAAACACTTGAAATACTCTGTTGGTAATGACTCTATATAATATATGAATTCCACTTTTTGCATTGAAGAACTGAAATAAATGAACTTTTTGATGATATTCTAATTTAGTGAGAAGCACTTGTTTGTTCGAGTCCTCGTGGCTGCATGATTCACGGCTGTTAGACAAGCCGCAACACATGGGGATATTGCCTGTTTGTTTGGCAATCCCCATATGTGTTGCGGCTGTCTAACAGCAAATCATGCAGCTGTGGTGTCTTCAACATATTACTCGAGCACGCCCAGGATATTCGGATGACACCTGAGCATGCTCGGATAACACAATATCCGAACACACTTTTTCATCACTAGTGTGAAGCTGTTCTGTAGTACTCAGCAGCGCCTATTACCATGGTGTGGTGCATTGCAGCTTCCTTCAGTGTTTTTATGTCTAGCCGCTGCTGTAAATTTTAATAATTGATTGGTGGGGGATCTGGGTGTCAGATACCCACTGATCCGGACAGCTTCTCTAAATCATCTTCAGCCCATAGTTTTACCCTATTCTTTGATTTCATCTGTCCAACCACTTTTTTTCTATAATATTGACTATAAAATAAAATCTGCCATTATTCCCTTTTATGTAATCCGATAGTTGATGTTTTTTCCTCCATTAATCATTGATATGTCATTTTGTGTCAATGAACTACATAATTTACACCAGTAAAGATTTTAAATTGAATCTTTCATTGATTGAGGATTAATGTGAGATCTAATTGTTCCCCTATTTTTTTAGGTGAATTATAGAGGACAAATGATACAGCTGATTAGAGTGAGGAACCCTTGGGGGCAAGTTGAATGGAATGGACCATGGAGTGACAAGTGAGTAGGAGCTTTCTCACTAGTGGTTTTTAGTTGTCTGCACTTTATTATTCTATTCTCCTGTTAACTGAAACTAGCTACATTCACTTCACATCAATCTGCTGCTCAAATACTAAGAGTCTGGTTAGATTGTGTGATATTCAATTGCCACACTATTTGGTATGGTGCAGCCGTTGGCCTACAGGAGGTGAGTGGAGCTTCTGTCACCACATTCCAGTCACACAGTCTGGCTGTACCCCAGTAATCTTGTGCATAGTTAAAGAAGCAGAGATAGAGCATTAACCCACTAAATAGGAATTTCCATCTTGTATATCCCTGGCATATCTCTCATTTTATTAGTAATAGGAGTGTGACTACACTAATTCTGAGACAAATTTACTGATTTCAAAGCTTTGGCCCCTGCACTCTTTTACCTTCACAACAATTTTCCCGGTTACAGTGCTGAATTTCTTCTTCAGAGCAACTGGCTGTGGTACTCCTGTGCAGGGAATGTGACAAAGTCACTGGTAAAGTGCTGGAGGGAAGATATGTTTCACTGTACTAAATGGTGTCAGTGATATGAAACCCAGAGATTTTCCTCCAGCACACTAAAGGGGGTTTTACACATAGCGATATCGCTAGCAATATCGCTAAAACGTCACTGGTTTTGTGACGTTATAGTGATATTGCTAGCGATATCGCTATGTGTGATACTTACCTCCGACCGGCTCCCCCGCTGTCCATCGCTGATCGCGCGAGAATGTCCGGCTCCATTTCTCGTCGTCTGCTTCCTGCTGAGACTTCCTGCTGTGACGACCAGCGACGCTGGAGGCGGGCGGGAGGACGCAGGATCGCTGTGTGTGAAAGGTGAGTATCGTGGGCTGCATCGCTGCTGCATCGCTGTGAGATCTTTCTGTGTGAAAGCTCACTAGCGATCATTTAGCGATGCACCAGCGATCCTGACCAGGTCGGATCGCTGGTCGGATCGCTGGTGCATCGCTAAATGTAAAAGGGCCTTAAGTGTTTAGAGGAGTTAAAAGCTAATTTGCATAATAGGCTGAGTTTTATGTGGACATCCATAGAGCAGGTGGGAGGAAATCCGCCTTCTCTCCACTCCAATGTGTGATCTGGGGCTTAAGTAGCTGGCCTCCAGAGGCAGAAGTTGTTCAGTAGGGCTAGAGAGAGGATCTCCAGTGGTTTGTGTCCAGAGGAGGAAAGCCTGAACATGTGTTGCTCCAGATAGGGCAGCCAATGTATGGACTATGTTAAAGCATTTTGTTTTTTCTTGGTCTCCTGTCTTGCCTGAAGGGCTGTGTTTGTTTTTCCCTTCATGTTGGTTTATGCCATCTGTCTAATAAACCATAAGAAGATTTAAAGGGAACCTGTCACCCCCCAGGGCGTTTTTAAGTCAAAGAGCCACCTTCAGCAGCACTAATGCTGCATTCTGTGAAGGTGGCTCTTCTGTTTCTGACCCCTAGTAACGCAGAAATATTGACTATTTTAAATAGGTCCTCATACCAGTAATGCGTCCCATAGGTATGGTGTCTCCCCCTGTATCAGCCTCCTTCCAGCCATCCATCATGCCCCTTTTGTGCCTGGGCGCCGCCTCCCAGCCGTCCATCATGCCCCTTGTCTTACGTGTGGGCGCCGCCTCCCATCCGTCCAGCATGCCCCTTTTGTGTGGGCGCCGCCTCTCAGCCATCTATCAGCCGTCCCAGCCATACAACTGCGAGGCGGGATCGGGGGCCTCTGCAACAAGCAGGCGCGATAGCCTGATGTCGGTTCTCAGGCAGCTAGCACTGCGCATGCCTGAGAACTGTTGTCACAGCGCAGGCACCGGCATACTACACAGGAGGAGGCGGCGACTCACAGGGGCATGATGGATGGCTGGGAGACGGTGCCCACACGCAAGACAAGGGGGCATGATGGACGGCTGGGAGGTGCCAGCACAAAAGGGGCATGATGGATAGCTGGGAGGCGGCTGATACAGGGGGACACACCATACCTATAGGACACATTACAGGTATGAGGATCTATTTATAAAAGTCAATATTTCTGCATTACTAGGGGTCAGAAACAGAAGAGCCACCATCACAGAATGCAGCCTTAGTGCTGCTGAAGGTGGCTCTTTTACTTAAAAACGCCCTGGAGGGGTGACAGGTTCCCTTTAAAGAGGCAGTTTTTCTGTTTTCTGCCTCCATGTACCTCTGAGTGAGCTGAACTATTACAGGAAAGCATGTGATCCCCAGCGATAATTGCTTACCCCCGATGTATTCCACTATCCACCACTTCAATTTTACCACCAACTTAATGTTATGAGCTTTTTTTTAGATAAGTTGAGTTTTTCATAGTTTATCTAACTGCTTAGATCCTGATTTTGCTATTGACTGTGGCATCTGAGGGATAAAAGAGCATAATCTTCGATCCTGGATGTTACAGCAAAGTGTCAGCTAACATCTGCTATGGATAATGCCATATACTTGTGTTGTGCATACTCTTCCTGTGGAACTGCATAATACTAACACTGTAAATGTGCACCATACAGTCATATGTTAAAGTTTGGGCACCCCTATTAATGTTAACTTTTTTTCTTTATAACAATTTTGGTTTTTGCAACAGCTATTTCAGTTTCATATATCTAATAACTGATGGACTCAGTTATATTTCTGGATTCAAATGAGGTTTATTGTGCTAACAGAAAATGTGCAATCTGCATGCATTTAAACAAAATTTGACCGGTGCAGAAGTATGGGCACCTCAACATAAAAGTGACATTAATATTTCGTAGAGCCTCCTTTTGCAGAAATAACAGCCTCTAGTCACTTCCTGTAGCTATTAATGAGTTCCTGGATCCTGGATGAAGGTATTTGTGACCATTCCTGTTTACAAAACAATTCCAGTTCAGTTAAGTTTGATGGTCGCCGAGCATGGACAGCCCGCTTCAAATCATCCCACAGATGTTCAATGATATTCATATCTGGGGACTGGGATGGCCATTCCAGAACATTGTAATTGTTCCTCTGCATGAATGCCTGAGTAGATTTGGAGCGGTGTTTTGGATCATTGTCTTGCTGAAATATCCATCCCCTGCGTAACTTCAACTTCGTCACTGATTCTTGCACATTATTGTCAAGAATCTGCTGATACTGAGTTGAATCCATGCGACCCTCAACTTTAACGAGATTCCCGGTGCCGGCATTGGCCACACAGCCCCAAAGCATGATGGAAACTCCACCAAATTTTACTGTGGGTAGCAAGTGTTTTTCTTGGAATGCTGTGTTTTTTAGCCTCCATGCAATAACGCCTTTTTGTATGACCAAACAACTCAATCTTTGTTTCATCAGTCCACAGAACCTTCTTCCAAAATGTAACTGGCTTGTCCAAATGAGCTTTTGCATACCTCAGGCGACTCTGTTTGTGGCGTGCTTGCAGAAACCGCTTCTTTCGCATCACTCTCCCATATAGCTTCTCCTTGTGCAAAGTGCGCTGTATTGTTGACCGATGCACAGTGACACCATCTGCAGCAAGATGATGCTGCAGGTCTTTGGAGGTGGTCTGTGGATTGTCCTTGACTGTTCTCACCATTCTTCTTCTCTGCCTTTCTGATATTTTTCTTGGCCTGCCACTTCTGGGCTTAACAAGAACTGTACCTGTGTTCTTCCATTTCCTTACCATGTTCCTCACAGTGGAAACTGACAGGCTAAATCTCTGAGTCAACTTTTTGTATCCTTCCCCTGAAAAGCTATGTTGAATAATCTTTGTTTTCATATCTTTTGAGAGTTGTTTTGAGGAGCCCATGATGCCACTCTTCATAGGAGAATCAAATAGGAGAACTACTTGCAAGTGGCCACCTTAAATACCTTTTCTCATGATTTGATACACCTGGCTATGAAGTTCAAAGCTCAATGAGGTTACAAAACCAATTTAGTGCTTCGGGAAGTCAGTAAAAAGTAGTTAGGAGTGTTCAAATCAAGAAGATGATTAGGGTGCCCATACTTTTTCACCAGTCAAATTTTGTTTAAATGCAGATTGCACATTTTCTGTTAGTACAATAAACCTCATTTGAATCCAGAAATATAACTGAGTCCATCAGTTATTAGATATATGAAACTGAAATAGCTGTTGCAAAAACCAAAATTGTTATAAAGAAAAAAGGTTAACATTAATAGGGGTGCCCAAACTTTAACATACGACTGTAGGTCATGGAGGATTTAACAAGATTTACCATACAATGCTGCCCTAAGAATAGTATGGGAACAAGTCTGCTCTACTGTTTAGCCCCAAAATATTGTGCCACTTAGCCATCAAGAGCTCTCAAGGTATACATCAGACTCCATTATGAGTTCAATGTCATGAGGACAGCAGTCTCCTACCTCTCTCATCAGTGATTGATGGTGTCATGATCCAAGGTGGATCTGACAAGTAAATGGACAAAGTGAACTTTTTTCCTTTGGCTTGGTGCCAAAGTGGGTTGATTGCCCCCGGTGGCCATAAGAATTATTACACGTGGTGTTGTTTGTTCTAAGTTGCCCTGGTGGTGGTGAGTGGTATTACACTTTAGTTTTAATGTGCACGTATTACAAATCAGGTGTGAGGCTCTATAAAAGAGTTTCAGGTGTGTTTGATGATCGTTGGTGATATTGATAGTTTGTCTTTCACAAGTAAGCCTGGGTGAATGATGGAGCTGAACAGGAGTCCTGGGCAGCCCAGCCAGAGGGGACGAGTGCCAGCTATGGAGTTTGCAGGGAGTGCTGGCGTGGATTGGTGGAGTTCAACGATGTGGTCTGCAAGAAGGGCTGGCATGGCGTGGTGGAGTCGCAGTTTATGGTGTCAGCAGGAAGTGCTTGCATGGCTTGGTGGAGTGGCGACTATGGTGAGAGTTGCACTGAGTATGCTGGATTTGGTTGCTGAAAACTGGACTCAAGCATGCTGGACTTTTTGGCAGAAGCTGGACTCATCTTTGGGACTCTGTTTACTGGGCAGCTGCAACTGGTGGTGGACTCTGCTCCAAGGCTGCACTATGGTGATGGATCCGGTTATGGTAATGGATCCGGTTGAAGGAGAAGATGCATGCAGGGTGTGGGCTCTGTTGCGGGGAGCATAAGCAACAGAGCAAAGCTAAGTGGTGTTCCCCCTTTATTGTCATTTTCCCTTATGTGTGTTTAGTGCAGTGGTGGGATTAGTTTCCACACCGACCAATTCCCTAGTGAGGGTTTAGGTGCAGGGCGAGTCAGGGTTTGAGGTACGCGTGCATCGCCCAGTGTGGAACCGGCATAGGGAATGTTAGGAGTGCAGGGACACTGGCTCAGGGGAGTACAGGAGGTCTCCACGTCCCTATTCCCTATCGCAGGCCCCACCATTGTTATTGTTACCCAGGTTTCCCCTTTATTATTTAAATTCGCCTTACTGGAGGCGGGGTTTCCAGACTACTGTATATATAATGTGTATTACCTAAATTCGCCAGTTGGAGGCGGTGTATCCAGCTGCAGGTTTTATTATTTAAATTCATCCTACTGGAGGCGGTGTATCCAGGGTAACGCGTGTCATGGGTTCACCTTGCGGTACTCGCTGCGTCCAGACACACATGACCCTGACAGATGGGTTGAAGGCTATAATGAAACACTAGCATTTACCTACTTTCCCCTTCCATCTTTCATATAATAGCTGTTTCTTAACTTGAATAACTGAGTACAGAATATTGGAAATTTTACCTTTCATCACTTTCTTACAGCTCTTCTGAATGGAACTCTATTGACCCAGCAGAAAGAAAACGCCTTTGTCAAACATCTTTGGATGACGGTGAATTCTGGTACATATATTTTATGTTCTTTGATCCCATCTTCACTGGATGCTTCTTTATATCCATGACTTGTTCTGTAACAGCAAATAATAGATTTTGACTCTGAGTAATAGGATATTTTTGTCTCCATTCATATCTAAAACAAAATGTAAAATATCAGCTGGTTTCTTGATCTTAGACTGATAGTTTAAAATACAAAGCTAAACTGTAAGTCAATATAAAAGGCTAAAATAAACAGATTGACCTGCGCTATAGGACTAAAGAAAATAAGGGGTTAAGTGAGCGGTGCTCCTTAACAATATCACATCCTCACTGCCTTGGAGTTTATCTGGCTTGGTCTATTGTTAGTAGCTCTCACTTCCTCCAGCTTTCACAAGCTGTCATTTGCCTTTGTATTGTTAAGGAGCATGGCTCACTTAACCCCTTGGAGTAAGGGTACCGTTACACATAGCGATGCACCAGCGATCCCGACAACGATATGGATTGCTGGTGCATCGCTAAGTGGTCGCTAGTGAGCTGCCACACAGGCAGATCTCACCAGTGACATCGCAGGGGTCGGGGGTCGCTACTTACCTGTCAGACGCGGCGATCCTGACGTCCTCCCGCCCGCGTCCATGCCTCGCTCGTCGGCGCCACAGGAAGCGCAGCAGGAAGTGGCCGGCGAGAAATGATCCAGGACTTTCTCGCGCGATCAGTGATAATCAGCGGGGGAGCCGGTCGGAGGTAAGTATCACATGTAGCGATATCGCTAGCAATATCGCTGCTACGTCACAAAATCGGTGACTTTATAGCGATATTGCTAGCGATATCGCAGTGTGTAACGGGGGCTTAAGACATCTGCCGTGCATCTTTTCACCTCTATCAAAGAGTAGCAGTCACAGCCACCAATTTGCATCACATCTATTGGTCTGCCTTCTATTGGTGAGTGATATGTTATATATACTGTACATGCCATTATTTTATCCATGTATGTTTTAGAGTGGGTTGTTTCTCTATTTGGTTTTTATCATTGCTTATTTTCTTTAGTCCTATAGCGCAGGTCAATCTGTTTATTTTCGCTATTTTATGTAGTTTGGGCTGACACGACCCCTATTTGACCTCAGCAGCTGAGGACACAGTTCTCTATTTTGCCGGTAAGCCCTTGTGTGATTTTTTTTTTGTTCTTTTTTTGTTCTTTTTTTTTTTTGTTCTTCAATATAAAAGGCTGTTCAAGGGGCGACTAGATGAATTTGTAAAATTAGGTATCGTTATGGAGATGCTATGATGTATCTTTAAAATAGCATAAAAATAAATTATTTTATTATGTTTAATGGCTGTAGGATCTGAATTAAAAAAAACGAGAGCTAAAGATTCACGTACCTGTTAAAAGTAAAGAGGTTGTCCACTACTAGGTCAACCCCTTCTTGATCTAAATGTTTGTTGCGGATAATATAAAAAGCTTATTCTCATCTCCCGTGCCGGCGCCAATTCAGCGGTGTCAGCACTCGCATTCCTGGGATCTCATGCAGTTGTTTTGACATGTGAGCCTGGCGCCCAATCAGTGATGGTATCACTAGCCCCACCTTTGGACAAATCGAACATCCAGAGGTAGTGAAAGAGCAGCCACAGTCCTGACTTCCTCTGGATGTTTGATTTGTCCAAAGGCGAAGCCAGTGATGCTATCGCTGATTGGGCGCCAAGCACATGTCTCATTAAAAGCATTCCCACAGCTCTCGTGCAGTTGTAATAACACTGCTGGAACGGCATCGACAGGGGAGATGAGTATAAGCATTTTTATCTTATCAGGGCCAAATGTGGGGTATGAGAAGGGGTTATCCAAGTCGTGGACAACTTCTTTAAGAATACAGCACTGCTTACCTGCCCAGATCTCTGAACAAATGCACTACAGGATGCATTCAGCCCATGTAGCAAAGATGTTGGCAACACAGGTGCAAAATACTAAATAAACAGCCAGTCACAGCCTACCAATTAATGGAGGGAATGACTGCCTAGTATGTGTTTGCACTATAGAGGCCTGAATAGGACGCTGTTCACATGAAAGTAATGCATTGTGTCTGGTTCACAACCTAGTAGTCACTCCAGTTGCGTAGCAACTGTTTGTGGCGCCCGGGGCGGTCGAAAAATTTGCCGCCCCTTTGGTCGTTGATAATTCAGAAGCATCCGAAGAGCCCACACTACACTCAAAGATCTAATTTTTAGTCTGCTACTAACTCTGCTATTATTTCTAAATTTCTAGACTTTCAACTTCTTGCAGTTCTCTATATATATGTATGTATTAGCTTGATGATGCTGGATGAAGACCTAATGGCTTTTTTTAATAATAATTTTTAATAATGTGACAGAAAAAAAAACAAAGTACAAATTATTTTGGCGGACAGGGGGCGGACACTGACAGCTTGGGGTCCCTGTGCAAGAAATGTGTCCGGGCCCCCCTCCTTTTATGGCGTCAAAGCTACGTGTGTGTGTATATATATATATATATATATATATATATATATATATATATAGATAGATAGATAGATAGATAGATAGATAGATAGATTATTGATATTATATAGCCACACACACACATACAGGTACAGTGGGGCAAAAAAGTATTTAGTCAGTCAGCAATAGTGCAAGTTCCACCACTTAAAAAGATGAGAGGCGTCTGTAATTTACATCATAGGTAGACCTCAACTATGGGAGACAAACTGAGAAAAAAATATCAAGAAAATCACATTGTCTGTTTTTTTTTCATTTTATTTGCATATTATGGTGGAAAATAAGTATTTGGTCAGAAACAAGCATTCAAGATTTCTGGCTCTCACAGACCTGTAACTTCTTCTTTAAGAGTCTCCTCTTTCCTCCACTCATTACCTGTAGTAATGGCACCTGTTTAAACTTGTTATCAGTATAAAAAGACACCTGTGCACACCCTCAAACAGTCTGACTCCAAACTCCTCTATGGTGAAGACCAAAGAGCTGTCAAAGGACACCAGAAACAAAATTGTAGCCCTGCACCAGGCTGGGAAGACTTAATCTGCAATAGCCAACCAGCTTGGAGTGAAGAAATCAACTGTGGGAGCAATAATTAGAAAATGGAAGACATACAAGACCACTGATAATCTCCCTCGATCTGGTGCTCCACGCAAAATCCCACCCCGTGGGGTCAGAATGATCACAAGAACGGTGAGCAAAAATCCCAGAACCACGCGGGGGGACCTAGTGAATGAACTGCAGAGAGCTGGGACCAATGTAACAAGGCCTACCATAAGTAACACACTACGCCACCATGGACTCAGATCCTGCAGTGCCAGACGTGTCCCACTGCTTAAGCCTGTACATGTCCGGGCCCGTCTGAAGTTTGCTAGAGAGCTTTTGGATGATCCAGAGGAGTTTTGGGAGAATGTCCTATGGTCTGATGAAACCAAACTGGAACTGTTTGGTAGAAACACAACTTGTCGTGTTTGGAGGAAAAAGAATACTGAGTTGCATCCATCAAACACCATACCTACTGTAAAGCATGGTGGTGGAAACATCATGCTTTGGGGCTGTTCCTCTGCAAAGGGGCCAGGACGACTGATCCGGGTACATGAAAGAATGAATGGGGCCATGTATCGTGAGATTTTGAGTGCAAACCTCCTTCCATCAGCAAGGGCATTGAATATGAAACGTGGCTGGGTCTTTCAACATGACAATGATTCAAAGCACACCGCCAGGACAACGAAGGAGTGGCTTCGTAAGAAGCATTTCAAGGTCCTGGAGTGGCCTAGCCAGTCTCCAGATCTCAACCCTATAGAAAACCTTTGGAGGGAGTTGAAAGTCCGTGTTGCCAAGCGAAAAGCCAAAAACATCACTGCTCTAGAGGAGATCTGCATGGAGGAATGGGCCAACATACCAACAACAGTGTGTGGCAACCTTGTGAAGACTTACAGAAAACGTTTGACCTCTCTCATTGCCAACAAAGGATATATCACAAAGTATTGAGATGAAATTTTGTTTCTGACCAAATACTTATTTTCCACCATAATATGCAAATAAAATGAAAAAAAAACAGACAATGTGATTTTCTGGATTTTTTTTTCTCAGTTTGTCTCCCATAGTTGAGGTCTACCTATGATGTAAATTACAGACGCCTCTCATCTTTTTAAGTGGTGGAACTTGCACTATTGCTGACTGACTAAATACTTTTTTGCCCCACTGTATATATTACATAGTCTCCTTTATTATGTATATTGCTGTCCCATACACAGTGCCTTCTCTTGTTATGTACAGTTCCGTCCCTTACATATTGGATTATATAGAGCCCTGTTTTTTATTACATACCGTCCTGTCTTGTTAGCTGTATAATGCAATGATGGCTGATGGAGCATGGGAAAGCTTCCTTTCTAATGGAGGAGCTGATGGACTGGTCGTCTGGTCACCGGCTCCTCGATCAGCAGTCATTTTATATCTAGCAAGAGAGGGGACCATGTAATAAAAGAGGGCGCTGTGAATAACAAAAATAACAAGAATACACTATGTAAGAGACAGCACTGTACATAACAGCAGAGGAAGCTATATAATAAGGGACGGCACCATATATAACTAGAGAGGATGGTAGGTAATAAGGGGCGGTGTTATACATAATAAAAGAGGAAACTATGTAACTAAGGATGGTGTTATACATAATTAGTGAGTACACTATATACTAAGGGACTGTGTTATACATAATAAACGATAATGTCTTCCTCCACCTCCCCCTGTTCCTAAGGCCATTATAAGTCCCCCTTCCTCCCATCCCAATCCCCCACACCCCTCATTGTCCTCCTCCCCTCACATCCCATTATTGTCCTCTCCCCCACCTCCATCATTTTCTTCTCCACCACTATCTTTGCTTTCTCCCCCACCACTCCCATCATTGCCCATTCCACCACCTCCATCATTTCCTCCTCCTCCACCACCCCCATTTATTGCCCTTTCCACCACCACCATCATTGCATTCTCACCCACCACCCCATCATTGCCCTCTCGACCATCACCCCATCATTGTCTTCTCCCCATCACTGCCTTCTCCATCACCCCATCACTGTGCCTTCTCCCCATCACTCCCATCATTGCCTGCTCCATCACCCCATCACCCCATCATTGCCTGCTCCATCACCCCCATCATTGCCTTCTCCATCACCCCATCACTGCCTTCTCCATCACCCCATCACTGCCTGCTCCATCACACCCATCATTGCCTGCTCCATCACCCCCATCATTGCCTGCTCCATCACCCCCATCATTGCCTGCTCCATCACCTCATCATTGCCTGCTCCATTACCCCATCATTGCCTGCTCCATCACCCCCATCATTGCCTGCTCCATCACCCCCATCACTCCCCTCATTGCCTGCTCCATCACCCCATCATTGCCTGCTCCATCACCCCCATCATTGCCTGCTCCATCACCCCATCATTGCCTGCTCCATCACCCCCATCATTGCCTGCTCCATCACCCCATCACTGTCTTCTCCATCACCCCATCACTGCCTGCTCCATCACCCCCATCATTGCCTGCTCCATCACCCCATCACTCCCATCATTGTCTGCTCCATCACCCCATCACTGCCTGCTCCATCACCCCATCACTGCCTGCTCCATCACTCCCATAATTGTCTGCTCCATCACCCCCATCATTGCCTGCTCCATCACCCCCATCACTCCCCTCATTGCCTGCTCCATCACCTCATCATTGCCTGCTCCATCACCCCCATCATTGCCTGCTCCATCACCCCCATCATTGCCTGCTCCATCTCCCTATCACTGCCTTCTCCATCACCCCATCACTGCCTGCTCCATCACCCCATCACTCCCCTCATTGCCTGCTCCATCACCCCATCATTGCCTGCTCCATCACCCCCATCATTGCCTGCTCCATCACCCCCATCACTCCCCTCATTGCCTGCTTCATCACCCCATCATTGCCTGCTCCATCACCCTATCACTGCCTTCTCCATCACCCCATCACTGCCTGCTCCATCACCCCCATCACTCCCCTCATTGCCTGCTCCATCACCCCCATCACTGCCTGCTCCATCACCCCCATCATTGTCTGCTCCATCACCCCATAATTGCCTGCTCCATCACCCCATAATTGTCTGCTCCATCACCCCATCATTGTCTGCTCCATCACCCCATCATTGCCTGCTCCATCACCCCATCATTGCCTGCTCCATCACCCCCATCATTGCCTGCTCCATCACCCCCATCATTGCCTGCTCCATCACCCCCATCATTGCCTGCTCCATCACCCCCATCATTGCCTGCTCCATCACTGCCTGCTCCATCACCCCATCATTGCCTGCTCCATCACCTCATCATTGCCTTCTCCATCACCTCATCATTGCCTGCTCCATCACCCCATCATTGCCTGCTCCATCACCCCCATCATTGCCTGCTCCATCACCCTATCATTGCCTGCTCCATCACCCCATCATTGTCTGCTCCATCACCCCATCATTGCCTTTTAGACCATCACTCCCATCATTGCCTGCTCCATCATACACACAGACATACACACACACACACACAGACATACATACATACATACATACATACATACATACACACATACATACACATAAGACACCACCTCTCTCCTCTCACCTGTCCGCAGCATCGCCCGCGCTTCCTCCCTCACACAGCAGCGGCCTCTGAATGATGACGTCATTCAGCGGCGCTCCTCTGTGTGAAACAGGAAGCGCGGCCTCCGGGCAGGAAGCAGGACGGACCCTTGCCGCTCCGCTCCTGCTATTCACTCTTGCAGGCAGCGGAGCTGCCGTGATCGCATCGCTCCCTGCCCGCCGCTGCACTGCACTGCAGGGTGGAATTGCTGCTGCCGCGCCGCCCCCACACACATGCCGCCTGGGGTGGACCGCCCCCCCCGCCCCCCCCACGCTACGCCAGTGAGTCACTCCCATACTTTTCGATTAGGCGGGCTGGCCAGCACTCTCTCATTGCATCCCAGTGTGAACACCCCTGTGTACAAGACCAAACGTGCTGAGCTTGGCTGCACCCTGAAAAACATAGTGCACAAAATACATATAAATATTGAGGTATTGGTTGATATTTTGGCCAAAACATGCAAGCTCGCCTCCTAACGTCAAGGGTCCCCACACTTGCGAGTTTTTTTGAAATCTTCTTTAAGCCCTAAAATATGACATTGTGCCCACGATAAGCCAAATAATACATGGTATAAACGTAGATTATACAGTCTAAAGATGCACCAAATTTCACAAGCAACATGAGTCATAGTGATACTTATGGGGAATTTTAGGTCTGCCTGTCAGGAAATTAGACAGTGTTTGACAGTGTTGATAATTATGCTTCACTGTGTGAATCCAGTCTAAGGGTGTGTTCACACATGTCTGCAGTGTTTTTTACTGCAGACAAAACCTTCACTATTGACAGAAAAAATATGCATATAAAACACAGCTATTTGCTGTATTTTTTATTGTTCTATTTTGCTTTTTTTTGCTGCATTTTTCTGGCAGATTACATGTGTTCGTTTTATGCACAAAAAAACTGTGTTTTTAAATTGTTTTTGCAGTTTTTCATTACTTTCACAGTGTATATAACATTGCAAAAAAATGGAGATAGTGCAGGTTTTGAAAAACCCTGCAGTGATCAGTGTCAGGAAGGGAAAATTAAGCTGATAATATTAAACACAGCTTCTTTTTCACCCTCAAAAAGCACACACAAAAATGCTGCTTAAATGCCACATGTGATCATACCCTAAGGGTGTGTGCACACGCTGCGGATTCTGCTGCGGTGTACAGTACCATAATATCCTATGGATATTGAAATCCGCAGTGCAGACTGTGCGGTTTTCCTGCGGTTTCTAAACCGCAGAAAGAATTGACATGTCAATTCTTTCTGCGGATTCCGCTGCGGGTTGCCATCTTCTCCATTGTGGAGATGAAAAACCGCAAGGCAGAACCGCAGGCTAATCCGCAGGTAAAACCGCAGGTCTTTTGACCTGCAGATTTACCTGCGGATTTTACAAAATCCGCGCGGCCAAATTCGCACCCCAATCCGCAGCGTGTGCACGTAGCCTAAAGGTGTCTGAAATAAAAAATAATACTATTTATCCATGACAAATGGTCATGGATAAATACAATGGTGTAACTAAAGTCCTATGGTGCATGGTACAAAACTTGGTACTGGCTCCCCACCAGTATGTTGGTCACATGTGTGGACCTTTGCAGTTTCCTAGGTAAAATAAGTATGTGTTTGCTCCTTTCATAACAAGAAAAATAAAATTGTAAATTGGAGTCATACAGTTACCAAATAACAAACATAACCAACCATACTGTTACTGAACAAGATCAATATATATTACTTTTAAACCACATAGAGGGGATAAATACCGGCACACCATGACCATATACTATCACCACATGGTGTCTCAGTATAACCACCTGTTATTGATCAAAATCGACTATACCAATATACCAATAATATCACATACAGGTGTTAAATACCTCCACACAATTACCGGACCACATATTACCACCTCATAGACATAGTAACTGAATACCATTATACTGAACATTGTAAAATCCACAGTTCTAACACTAATATTACCGCCAGTGAAATTCACCACTGGAGCTATGTAGTTCGTATAAATGTATATAGTACAGCTAAATCCATTGATACAATCAAATGAAGTCATTCATTTTTGCTTTTCTTCTTCACCTGGCGCAGACTGCCATGAATTCTTCCAGCCAGGACTTGTCTCTGCAGAAAGTAACTCACATACATATATGACTGATCACTTCTACAGCACCCTACACACTTTTTCCCACACTGCTATATTGTGCAAGATGAACAACAAATGTGCAAAAGCATTGCTCCGGTGCCCTGCATAGTAGCAATACATCCCTTTTAGTCCCCATGCTAGTGATGTCATCCTTTGTGGCCCCATGACAGCAGAAATGTCCCCATCTGTGGCTCCCATACAATTTTAATGCATATATCCCCTTTTATAACCCCCGTACAATACTCAAATTCTTCTTTGTGCACCTATACAGTTGTAATATCTTTGCAGTGGCATACATGTGACATACACCTTGTCTGCAGCATTCCAACAGTAGCGTCTACTTTTTATGCCCTATATAGTTGAAACATCACATATTGGGCTCCATAAATTAATAATTAATAGTATATGTGTCACAAAATATAGGATATATTAATGCCCCCCATTGTGTAATAATAGTGTCCACTTTTCTGACCTCCACAAAGTAATAATGTCCTATTGGCTCCATACAGTAACATTGTACATAAACACCCCTATACAGTAATAATGTAGCTCAGTTGGCACTATGCAATAATTATGTCCCCTAATTTCTACCAAAAACTAATAATGCATGTTTCACTTTCTGGACACTAAACAGTAATTCTGGCAACCATCTTGTAATAATCGGCTTCCATATTTTAATAATGACTCCCCTTAACCCCATCCTGTTATCCTGGCCCCTTTCTTAAATAATGTGCCACACATCCTGTTATAATGACCCCCATCATGACCTCCATGTTCTCCATCCCTTAATAATGTTATCCATTAAGGCCCCTTTCTTAAATAACTTTCCCCATCCTGACCGCTTTGCTTTTTTTAATGCATACTTCAATTTGCTAAACACTTTGATTCCCTAACATTTTTACTTGTGTATAGGATGAAATTTGAGGACTTCAAGAGATACTTTGATAAAGTTGAAATTTGTAACCTTACACCTGATGCTCTAGACGATGACACAGAACATAAGTGGGAAGTGACAGTTCACCAAGGAAGCTGGGTTCGGGGATCTACTGCCGGAGGATGCCGAAACTTTCTAGGTATTTCACAAGTTAAATCATTCTAAAAAACGCATATTATTAGTTTGTTGAAAAATAACCTGTATACTTGGCTACTGCAACTAATTACTGGCCTCAGAATTCACATACTGCACATGCAAGCATCACCATTGAGCCCCAGTGACTACCTGCAGTAGTCATGTGTATAATATGAGGCACACAAAACTACTGGTGGATAATGCTGTGGCTAAGTAATAGTTATTTATTGTATAATAATCCTTACTTTTGGCCAAGAATTGTAAAATCCCAGAAAGACCCTTTTATCTATAATACTGCTAGTTATTATATTGTACATTCAATCAAATATAGGCAATTTGCATACAGTAAGTACATGAATAGTCAGTGAGTAAAAGTTATATATGTAATAATTAGACTCATGAGTAGTTATATATGGTGATGCACCAGAATTACTTAGGAAATCATATTGGAAATACGTGCAATTATGACCATAATATGAATAGATACAAAATACATACATCTTTGTTGAAAATGTATTAAGAGAATGAGACACACAGTTAAACCATTTTATAAAATGATATCACACTCTAACACAGAGGGTAAATATAACAAGATATATAAAAATGACACTAAATGAATTTCAATATGCAGCATTAGAGAGACAAAGTGAAATAGTCCAAAGAAGCAACGCATCTGTCACAATAGGTGAGTCTGGACAAGATAAGAAGTCAGTCTAACAATCCTTAATAACATACTGTGACATGGTAATGAAAAATATCAGAAGAAGGCATTAGCATCGAAACGCGTGTTGGGGACTTGGCTGTCACCTCCACTAACAGTAAATTCTTACTTTATATATGTATCCTGACATATTTCATTACCATATAATATTCATTTAGTGTCATGTTTATATATTTTGTTATATTTATTCTCCGTGTTGGAGTGTGATGCGTTTTTATAAAATAGCTTAACTGTTTGTTTCAAATTCTCTTAAGAAATTTTCAATAAAGATTTATTTATTTTATATATATATTGATATTATGGTCATAATGGAACATATTTCCTATATGATTTCCTTATTATAATGTAGTAGCAGGGTTTACATTCATATTCTAGACAATTATATACTTGTTACTTCATTACATAAATTGTCGCCATTTTGCCATACTGATACCTGTTCCAAGAGATTTTCTAGCATAATGTTAATATTAACCCGTTTCTCACATCAGATGTAGTGATCCGTCCATATGACCTGGGCCAATTTGACCATGGACAGATCATTATGTCATTACGATCGGCCGTGCTTACAGGGGGTGCGCAGGCAATCGCAGTTGGGTGTCAACTGATTCTGACAGCTGACAACTGGCACTAGGTGCCAGGAATGGTCACATACCGCTCATGGTAATTTAACCCCCAAATACTGTGATCGAACACGATCACAGCATTCCGGCAGCCATCACAGGGGTGACGGCCCCTCTGCCTTTGGATTGGAGACACCGAGGCGTGACGCTGCATCCTGATCTTTGCCATGGTGAACGGATGTCATCATGACAACATCTGGGTCACCTGAGCTAGGAAACTTGTTGATCATGCACAGTACATGATCAGCATCTTTCCCTGTCAGTGCAGTGCTGAAGGCTTCTATGACATGTAGATGCTGTTTCATTTGCATTCTATGGAAGTGATCAGCCTGCAAAAAATGATTTTCCCATAGTGGGACTAAGTAAAAAAGTTAGAAAAAAGTAAAAAAAAAAAAATTAAAATTGCAAAAATATTTTTTAAAAAACCAAAAATAAAAAAAATCAATATATTACGGTATATTTGAATGAAAAAAAAAATATAAACAATAAAAGTACACATATTTGGTATCGCCATGTCCGCAATGACCTGACCTATAAAACTGTCCCACTAGTTAGCCCCTTTAGTGAACACCATAAAAATATAAAAAGCAAGTCAAAAAACAATGCTTTATCATCATACCACCGAACACAAAGTGGAATAACATGTGATCAAAAAGACGGATATAAATAAACATGAAAATGTCATCTTGTCCCGCAAAAAAGAAGCAGCCATATAGCTCCATCAGTGGAAAAATAAAACTGCTTTATCAATGTTACCACACATGGAATGGCATTAACCCTCCCCCCAAAAAAAAGAAATTCATGAACTGTTGTTTTTTGTTCATTCTGCCTCCCAAAAATCAGAATAGAAAGCGATCAAAAAAGTCATGTGCTCGAAAATGATACCAATAAAAACGTCAGCTCGTCCCACAAAAAACAAGACCTCACATGAATCTGTGGGCCAAAATATGGAAAAATTATAGCTCTAAAAATGTGGTGATGCAAAAACTATTTTTTTTTAAATAAAAAGCGTTTTTTAGTGTGTACCAGCAGCCAAATATGAAAACCCGCTATAAGACCTCTTTCACACGTCCTGATATTTCCGGTACAGGAGATGTCAGTGTTCATGTCTGTAATACGTGTGGCACACGTGTGCCGCATCAGTACCACACGGACGGGTACCAGGGAAAAAGCATTACAGTAATCGCTGTTCCCCGACGCCGGGTGCTGAACTCGGCTCTCAACATTCTCCCCTGCTCTATCGGCAATCAGCGCAAGCAGGCGAGAATGATGAGAGTTATATGTAAGTAATAAAAGAGTCAGGAGGTGGCGGATGATGGTGCTATTACTCCCATCAGCCTACCCCTGCTGCTGCTAATAACAGTGACAGCAGGAGCAGCTGATGGGGGTATTCATTGCCTGAGCTATAAATAAATAAATGAAAAAAATGGTGTGGGTTCCCCTGTATTTTCTACAACCAACCATGCAAAACACACAGCTGGGGGCTGCAACCCTCAGCTTCAGCAAGGCTGGTTATCAAGTATAGAGGGGTCCCCACGCTGTTTTTAAAAAAAATTATTTAAATAAATAATTTCTTTTAAAAGCGGCGTGGGGTCCCCCCCATTTTTGACAATCAGGCTTGCTAAAGCTCAGAACTGGGGGCTGTATTCTCAGGCTGGTAAGGGGCCATGGATATTTACCCCCCCAGCCCAAAAATAGCAGCCCGCCGCTGCCCAGAAAAGGCAAATCTATTAGATGCACCAATTCTGGCGCTCTGCCCAGCTCTTCCCACTTGGCTGGTAGCGTTGGCAATTGGGGTTCATATTTGTGGGGTTGATGTCACCTTTGCATTGTCAGGTGACATCAAGCCTCAAGGATCGTAATGGAGAGGCATCTATAAGACACCTATCCGTTACTAATCCTATAGTTACATGGTAAATAAAGACACAGCCAGAACAAAGTCCTTTAATCTAAAAAATGTCGCAGACTCCTTTTATAATCTCAATTAAGCCATACTTACGACCTCACCTAATTCCAGCGAAGCCCTCGATCTCCTGTAAAAACTAAAATGGAAAAAAAAAAAATACCATAACTGTCTGTTGTTTGGTGCCACGCTTGTAATCCAATGAAAAGAAAATCCAGCTCAACGATGAAGTGAAAAAACAATATTCACTCAGATTTTTGCAAAAATAGAGAATAAAATTCAGCATAGTACGAACAAAAAGCTGTGTTATCAACGCGTTTCAGGCGTCACAGCACCCATAACTAAGGATGCTGTGACGCCTGAAACGCATTGATAACGCAACTTTTTGTTGAGTGAATAAAGAATTGTTTTTTCACTTCATCATGGAGCTGGATTTTCTTTTCATTGGAATTCTATACGCCAAGACACGGCGGTTCCGTACGCCAAGACACGGCGGTTCCGTGCTCCGAGCCTCATGATGTCCTGATCGGTGAGCTGGATTGTTTTATATTCATGGTATATTGTTGTTTTATTATTTTACTCTTATTACAGGAGATCGAGGGCTTCACTAGGCATTTAAATAAAAATGGAAAACTGTGTTTAGTCTTATTTCAAATAAAGGACTTTATTCTGGCTGTGTCTTTATTTACCATACAATTATAGGATTAGTAATAGATAGGTGTCTTATAGACACTTCTCCATTACTAATCCATGGGCTTGATGTCACCGGACAATATAAAGGTGACATCAACACCCCTTATCGATTACCCCACTTGCCACCGCTACAAGTCAAGTGGGAAGTGCAAGGTTAAGTGCCAGAATTGGCAGGGCAGCTGAGAGCTGATGTTTTGAGCCAGTAAGGGGCCAGTATCCATGGCCCCTTGTTTGGCTATTAATATCAGCCCGCAGCTGTCTGCATAGCCTTTGCTGGTTGTTAATTATAGGGGGACCCTATGTCATTTTTTTTTTAGAGTCCCCCATTTTAACAGCCAGTGAAGGCTAAGTATACAGCTGTGAGCTGACATTAACCCCTTTACCTCCAAGGGTGGTTTGCATGTTAATGACCAGGCCAATTTTTACAATACTGACCACTGTCCCTTTATGAGATCATAACTCTGGAACACTTCAATGGATCCTGGTGATTCTGACAATGTTTTCTCATGACATATTGTACTTCATGTTAGTGGTAAAATTTCATTCATGTAACTTGCGTTTATATGTGAAAAAAATGGAAATTTGGCGAAAATTTCGCTATTTTGAGAACTTTGAATTTTTATGCCCTTAAATCACAGAGATATGGCACACAAAAAACTTAATAAATGACATTTCCCAAATGTTTACATTACATCAGCACAATTTTGGTACCAAAATTTTTTTTGTTAGGAAGTTATAAGGGTTAAAAGTTGGCCAGCAATTTCTCATTTTCACAACATCATTTTATTTTCAGGTACCACATCACATTTGAAGTCACTTTGAGGGGTCTATATGAAAGAAAATACCCAAAAGTGACACCGTTCTAAAAACTGCACCCCTCAAGGTACTCAAAACAACATTCAAGAAGTTTATTAACCCTTCAGGTGCTTCACATTAATTTTTTGAATGTTTAAAAAAACGAACATTTAACTTTTTTTCAGAAAGAAATTACTTCAGGTCCAATTTTTTTTATTTTACCAAGGGTAACAGGAGAAATTGGACTGCAAAAGTTATTGTACAATTTGTCCTGAGTACGCTGATACCTGATATGTGGGGGGAACCACTGTTTCGGCGCATGGCAGAGCTCGGAAGGGAATGAGCGCCGTTTGACTTTTTCAATGCAAAATTGGCTGGAATTCAAATCGGATGCCATGTCACGTTTGGAGAGCCCCTGATGTGCCTAAACAGTGGAAACCCCCCACAAGTGACCCCATTTTGGAAACTAGACCCCCCAAGGAACTTATCTAGATATGTGGTGAGAACTTTGAACCCTCAAGGGCTTCACCGAAGTTTATAACGTACAGCCGTACAATTAAAAAATCATATTTTTTCCACAAAAATGATCTTTTCACCCCAAATTCTTAGTTTCCCAAGGGTAACAGGACACCAAAAGTTATTGTGCAATTTGTTCTGAGTCCGCTGATACCCCATATGTGGTGGTAAATGACTATTTCGGCGCATGGCAGAGCTCTGAAGGGAAGCAGCACCATTTGACTTTTTTGGCTGGAATTGATAGCGGACGCCATGTCGCGTTTGTAAAGCCCCTGATGTGCCTAAACAGTGGAAACCCCCCACAAATGACACCATTTTGCAAACTAGACCCCCAAGGAACTTATCTAGATGTGTGGTGAGCACTTTGAACCCCCAAGTGCTTCACAGAAGTTTATAACTCCCGGGCGTGAAAATAAAAAAATCATATTTTTTTCCACAAACATGATCTATTAGTCCCCAGTTTTTTTTATTTTCCCAAGGGTAACAGGTGAAAATGGACCCCAAAAGTTATTGTTCAATTTGGCCTGAGTATGCTGATATCACATATGTGGGAGAAAACTACTGTATGAGTAAACATCGGGGCTTGGAAGGGAAGTAGTGACGTTTTGGAATGCAGACTTTGATGGAAAGGTCTGTGGGTGTCATGTCGTGTTTGGAGAGCCTCTGATGTGCCTAAACTGTTGAAACCCCCCCACAAGTGACCCCATTTTGGAAACTAGACCCCCTAAGGAATTTATCTAGATGTGTAGTGAGCACTTTGAACCCCCAAGTGCTTCACACAAGTATATAACGTAGTCATAAAAATAAAAAAATCATATTTTTTTCTACAAAAATGATATTTTTGCCCCCAATTTTTAATTTTCCCAAGGGTAACAGGAGAAATTGAACTGCAAAAGTTGTTGTGCAATTTGTCCTGAGTAGGCTGATACCCAATATGTGGGGGTAAACCTGTGTTTGAGCACATGGCAGAGCTTGGAAGGGAAGGAGCACCGTTTGACTTTTTCAAAACAGAATTGGCTGGAATTGAGATCAGATGCCATGTTGCGTTTGGAGAGCACCTGATATGCCTAAACAGTGGCAACCCCCCCAATTCTAACTCCAAACCCAACACACCCCTAACCCTAATCTCAGCCCTAGCCCTAATGGGAAAATGGAAATAAATACATTTTTTTTTATTATTTTTTCCTAGATAAGGGGGGTGATAAAGGGGGTTTGATTTACTATTTATGGCGGGTTATTATGTTTGGCAGCTGTCATACGCTAAAATACGTTTTTTATTGTAAAAATATTTTTTGCATCACCACATTTTAAGAGCTATAATTTTTCCGTATTTTGACCCACTGAGTCATGTGAGGTCTTATTTTTTGCGGGACGAGTTGACGTTTTTATTGGTACCATTTTCGGGCACATGACATTTTTTGATCGCTTTTTATTCTGATTTTTGGGACGCAGAATGAACAAAAACCAGCATTTCATGAATTTCTTTTGGGGGGTGCGTTTACACCGTTCCACGTGTGGTAAAATTGATAAAGCAGTTTTATTCTTCGGGTCAGTATGATTACAGCGATACCTCATTTATGTCGTTTTTTTTATGTCTGGCACTTTTATGCAATGAAAACTATTTTATATAAAAAATAATTATTTTTGCATCGCTATATTCTGCGAGCTATAACTTTTTATTTTTTCACCGATGATGCTGTATGGCAACTCATTTTTTTTGCAGGACAAGATGACGTTTTCAGCGGTACCATGTTTATTTATATGCGTCTTTTTTTATCTCGCTTTATCGCACTTTTTGTTTGGCGGTTTAATGATAAAACATTGTTTTTTGCTTCATATTTTATTTTTATTTTTTAAGGGGTTCACTAAAGGGGTTAACTAGTGGGACCATTTTATAGGGCGGGTCGTTTATTGTTTTTTTTATTATTATTTCCAAAAAATGAATTTATTAGGGAATATTTTTTTATTTATTTAGCGATTTTTTTTTTTTTTTTTTTTTTTTTTTTTTTTTTTTTTTATAAATTACTTTTACACTTTTTTTTTTTACTTTATTACATTGTCCCGGGGGGGACATTATTGTAATAAGTCAGATCGCTGATCTGACACCTTTCACAGCAGTGTGTCAGATCGGCGATCTGCAGGCTCTGATGGAGGCTTTCTCAGAGCCTGCTCTCTGCAGGCACTGAGAAAGACACCTCCCTGCAGGCCCCCGTGCTGCTGCGGGGGTCTCAGGGAAGCACGGAGGGAGCCCCCTCCCTGACGATGCTTCCCTAATCCTCCGGTACACTGCGATCATGTTTGATCGCAGTGTGCTAGGGGTTAATGTGCCGGGTGTCAGCTGATTGCTTAGACTTACTATCCCGTCCCTGGTCATAGGGGCCCGGGTACCGTGGACGGGATAGTGCGTCTAATGTCAGAAAGGGGTTAAAATATTTTTACAATTTAAATTTTTTTTTTTTATTTCATTCTATGTTTTACACTATGTCCACTATGGGACACTCATTTTGTGCAGGCTGATCGCTTATATGGCATGCAGCTCTGCGCATGACAGGAAGTCTCTGAGCTCTGGTAACTCGGATGTCGTCACGACGACATCGGGTTACCATGGGAGCGATCGGGACCCTGCGTCATGCCGCATGGTCTCCGATCCTAAGGCAGAGGGGCTGTCAGAGCCGACAGCCCCTCTGCCTGCTCCCGGAACGCTGCAAACATGTTTGATCGCAGTGTGCCGAAGGTTAAAGTGCCGGAAGCGGTCCATGACCGATCCTGGCACTTAGTGCCGGGTGTCAGCTGTGAGAATCAGCTGACACTTGGCCGCGATCAGCCGCGCTCCCCCCGTGAGCGAGGCTGATTGCGTATGACATACTATTCCGTCCATGGGCAATAAGACCCAGGGCACATGGACGGAATAGAACGTCCATTGTCACAAAAGGGTTAATAGACTGGGAAGCTCCATGGGTATTGCCCCCTTCCCAGGCTATAAAGATCTGCCCCCAGCCGTCGGCTTTCCCTCTGCTGGTACGAAAATTACACAGGAACCCACGCCACTTTTTCAGAAAAATAATCTTTTATTAATTAAATACATGTACAGTAAGTTGCACCACACACACTGTACTAATTGTATTTGGATGTCTATATATCTACCTATTCTATTTGTATTTACTATGCTCCTGCTGTGGTTTTATACTACCACGGCTGCTGAATTATCGACTTTACTTCTATTTATCTATGTATATATACACATATATGTGTCACTATCTATCTATATATATATATATATATATATATATATATATATATATATATATACATATATATATATATATATATACGGTATATAAAAATGAGTGTGTGTCAAGCCACGCCCACTCCACATAGCCCCACCCACTCCATATAGCCACACGCAAAGCCCCGTATAATAAAAATATATATATATTGTGGTGTGACGGGTGGTCGCGTGGTTAATGGGAGGTATATGGCACATGGATGGATGCTTCCTGCAATGCAACCCGGAGTATTTTGTCTCTAGTGTACATGAGCACTAAAGACATCATTTAGTGCACTGGGTCCAGGTTGCGGGTAGCTATGAGATGGCAGGTTCTGGTTATCCATATTGCCTCACCTCTGGGTGAGGGTGTTGACTGTACCCCTGTTTTGCTTCAGGACCTGCAGGTGTCAGGACCTGTGATGAGGTCATGATCATGTGACTAGCCATGTGTTAGGTAACTGGGAGTGGTTACAACCCACATAGTGGAGGCTGTGTTTAGCACATGGAAAGTGAGTGTTTGGGAGTCTGGGAGTGTACACAGACTTCCATGTGTCCAGGTGGGACATTACAGAGTGGTCTCTGTGCGGGAAGGAGAAGCCCTCCTGTGTGCACGTCTCAAGTCGGAGCCTCCGGGCTGGACATTGCCCTGGCCTGTGTGTGCACAGGGCCTGAGGGAACAAAGCCCAGCTAAGGACTATTTATGTTGCTTTCAACTGCTGTGAAGGCTGGAAACCTTGTTTCGTTGTTGTGAGGTTTATGGAGCAAATAAACATAATGGACTCGTTTTAACCCTGAGTGTGCCAGTATTTATCTCCAAGACCAGCAATGTGAGTAATCCCCGTCCACGGTGTGGAACATTACAATATATATAATATCTAATATATATATATATATATATATATATATATATATATATATATATATATATATATATATATATATATATATATATATATATGTCTAATATGTATAAAAATAAATATCTAATATATGTAATAAAGTGCAGGAATGAGAATGTCACCACGGAACAGACAGACCAACAGTTAAAGGGGGGGTTTATTTACAGGGAATAATACAGGCAAAATGTTAGGCATCGAGTTTTCCCTACTGCACAGGGGGAATCTCAAGCCATGCTCTCTGCGGTCTCCATTCCTCTGCAGCCGCAGAGATTCCTGCTCAGCAGGGTCACCGCTCCAGGCGTCTTGCCCAGGCTGCTTCTAGGCGTCTGGTTGCTCCTTCAGACTCTGCTACTGTATAACTCCATGCCTGAGTCAGCAGCAAGTAGAAGCTTCTGGGACTAAGTCCTATCTTTTCGGTACTGAGCATGCCCGTGAGACGACCTCTCATTGGAGGTCCCGCTCCTGCTCGGATTGGTCCACCACAGGGAAGGTCCCGGAAGGACGCCACTATAAAAGAGTCGCATCTCCGCTCGGCCATGCGCTTGTATAGACTCTTATGCTTATTTGTGTGTATGATGATGGATGCATGTATCTGGTGACTGACTCATTAAGACTCCCCTCCCTTTGCTATGCATGTTGGTTAGGGATTCAGAGTGAGAGTCAGCGCCAATGGGTGGCTATGCTCAAGCCACTGTGCTCCCAGTAGTCTACGCACACTAGCATCCGACTGTGCCTCCCTGCTACGGGCAGTGTCGTACCGCACCAGGTAGCTGTGACCGCCGTGCGCACCTCTAGCGCTTTCCTCCCTGTCCTGGGTGGTTAGTGGCGTCCGCCGAAGCGGCACTGTGTGCACTTGGTGCGATTAAATATATTAATACGTTTTGCTGGCACCGCAGTCGCGGTGCTGAGCGCTGATGGTCCAGAGGAGCTCTACTTCTGTTTTTCTAGGACAAAGCTCTGTGACCCTAATTAGTGCTCACTCAGCCGAGCTCTGAGTACAACAGGCTCCGGCGTTTGTTTCAGCGGCTCTGTAGAGCAACAGAGTTCGCCTTTATTCACACTGGGTGAAGTTAACCCACGTGTAAGCAAGCGTTTAGCCACTATCTTGTTCCGCCATTACTCAGCAGCAGGTTCCATCTCTGCTCGGTGGACCCCGGGCTGCGAACGCACCTCATATCTCCTTTCATATTATTTGGTGCGTTCCGCAGTCCCTAACATTATACTAGCGCCAGGGTGTGGCTAGTAATGGCGGATGAACAGCGACTGCATAGGTACATCCAGCAGCGGGAGGGCAGGTTGGCAGCGCTAGAGTGTTCCACCTCAGCTGCAGATATTACCTCGGTCACTGTTCAAGCAGCCACAGAGGCTGTCTCCTGTGTCTCCACGGCCATCCCTGCTCTGACTTTGTCCCGCCTCCCGCTGCCCGAGAAGTTCTCGGGTGATAGTGCATCATGCAGGGGTTTTGTGAGTCAGTGCTCCATTCATCTAGAGTTCCCTATGAGCGGGCTAAGGTGGGATTCATCATCTCCCTCCTGTCAGGCAGGGCCATGGAGTGGGCCACCCCACTGTGGGAGCATGGGAATCCCGTGGTACAGAGTGCCATCCATTTTCTGGTCACTCTGAAGCAGGTTTTCCTGGGGCTCGGGTCACGCACGACACCGCACTTCAGTTGCTGGCCCTATGGGTTCGTCTCTGGTCAGCCAGTATGCCATCCTCTTCAGGACTCTGGCCTCAGAGCTGGAGTGGCCAGATAAGGTTCTCATACCTATATTCTGGAGAGGTCTGGCTGATCATGTCAAAATCGCCCTGTTCACCAGGGAGGTGCCCACCACTCTGGAGGAGCTCATTACTGTCTCCACCCGAATTAACCTTCGTTTCACGGAGCGAGGGCTGGAGCGCTCCAAGTCCAGTCAACGCTATAGGTTGGCCCCAACTTTCGCTAGACTGCTGGAACCTCCTGGTCCGGCTCCCGAGTCTCCAGAGGCCATGGAGGTGTCCCGCACGGGTTCCAAGTTCCGGTCCGCGTGGGTACCCCCGGTCTGTTTCCGTTGTCGGTAGACTGGTCACCTTGCCAACCAGTGCCCACAGCGGTAGGGAAATGCTCATGTCTAGTGGTTATCAGAGGGGGCCTAATAGACACAGCGACTTTCTCCTCCAAGCTCTTGTTTAAAGGGGCGCTGGAGTTCAATTCTTCCACTCTGATCGTGGAGGTTTGCGTGGACTCTGGGGCGGAGGGCAATATCATGTCATCTGCCTTCGCCCAACAGCACGCAATCCCCCTGGTCTTGCTACCCCAACCAGTCACTATCAGAGTGGTGAATGGTGAGACACTACCGTCCCAGATCACCCACCAGACGGCTCCACTGAGGCTCTCACTGTCTCCTTCTCATAAGGAGATGTTATCTCTCCTTGTTATGCCCGAAGGTATCGACCAGGTCCTCTTAGGGGTTCCCTGGCTACGATTTCACTCTCCTCATATAGAGTGGTCCTCGGGGAAAATTCTTGGTTGGAGCAAGTCCTGCGAGGGTAGGTGTCTGAGGGACTGTGTACAGGTCACTACCTCTGAGGTTCCCGCAGATCTCTCCTCACTTCCCAAGCCCTATCAGCAGTATGCAGACGTTTTCTCCAAGAAGGCGGCGGAGACCCTTCCGCTGCACCGCCCTTATGACTGTCCTATTTACCTCTTGCCCGGTGCTGAGCCTCTGCGGGGTCGAGTCTACCCCTTATCTCTCCCAGAGACAGAGGCCATGTCTCAGTATATCAGGGAGAATCTAGCAAGAGGATTCATTAGGAAGTTGGTGTCACCGGCGGGAGTGGGATTCTTCTTTGTACAAAAGAAGAATGGAGAATTACGCCCCTGCATCGATTACAGGGGCCTTAACGCCATAACCGTTAAGAACAAGTATCCTCTGCCCTTGATATCGGAACTGTTCGATAGGTTACGTGGAGCGAGGGTATTTTCCAAGTTGGATCTGCGGGGAGCCTATAATCTGATACGTATTCATGCGGGGGACGAATGGAAGACGGCCTTTAACACCAGGGATGGCCACTATGAGTATCTGGTCATGCCCTTCGGCCTCTGTAATGCCCCAGCCATCTTCCAAGACTTTGTAAATGACATCTTCTGGGATATGCTCTCCACTTTGGTGGTGGTCTATCTGGACGACATTCTTATCTTCTCTCCAGATTTGGCTTCCCACCGGAGAGACGGCTGCAAGGTCTTCGCCCACCTGCGAGCGCACTCCCTCTACGCCAAGTTGGAGAAGTGCCAGTTTGAGCAGTCGTCCTTGCCTTTCCTGGGCTATATCATCTCGACCCAGGGTTTGGCTATGGATCCGGCCAAATTGCAGGCGGTAATGGACTGGCAAGAACTCCACTTCCTTAAGGCGGTGCAGCGCTTTTTGGGGTTCGTTAACTATTATCGCCAGTTCATTCCCCATTTCTCCACCTTGGTGGCTCCTTTGGTCACCCTCACCAAAAAGGGAGCCAATCCTAAAGTATGGTCTGAACAGTTCTCCGAGGCCTTTTCCGCCATCAAGACACATTTCGCTGGCGCTCCCATCCTCTGCTGTCCCGATGTGGATAAACCATTTATCCTGGAGGTAGATGCCTTGTCCGTCGGTGCCGGAGCGGTCCTTTATCAGATGGATGCTCAAGGTCGGAAGCATCCCTGCTTCTTCTTCTCTAAGAACTTTTCACCGGCGGAGAGGAACTATTCCATCAGGGACAGGGAGTTGTTGGCCATGAAGGTGACCTTTTCTGAGTGGAGACACCTCCTGGAGGGTGTGCAGTTCCCCTTCCAGGTGTACACCGACCATAAAAACCTTTTATATCTACAAACGGCCCAGCGGCTGAATTCCCGCCAGGCCAGATGGTCGCTGTTTTTCTCTTGATTCTGTTTCACCCTTCACTATCTGTCCGGTGAGAGGAATGTCCTGGACGATGTTCTCTCTCGCTCCGTGGTGTCATTGGAGGAAGGAAACAGCCTTGGCTAATCGTCCCATCTGAGAGCTTGAGGACTGTGGCCCCGGTCGCTCTTGAATCGGTGCCCCCGGGCAAGACCTTTGTCCCCGCCTGTCTGCGGCAGAGGTTCTCTCTTGGGCCCACGCATCCAGGGTGGGAGGTCACTTTGGGACGAAGCGGACCACCGAACTCTTGGCAAGGACATATTGGTGGCCCCACATGGCCCGAGACGTGGGAGATTATATTCGGGCATATGTTTCCTGCGCCCAGAGCAGGTCTTCTCGTCAGAGGCCTGCCGGGCTACTTTACCCCCTGCCGGTGGCGGACAGACCTTGAGAGATGGTCGGCATGGACTTTGTGGTCGGCCTGCCTAAGTCCAGTGGCAGCACGGTCATCTGGATTGTCACCGATCATTTTTCTAAAATGGTGCACCTGGTACTATTCTCGCGGCTATCTTCTGCACGAGGCCTGGCAGCTGTGTTCATTAAACACGTCTTTCGCCTGCATGGTATGCCAGACAAGATAGTCAGTGACCGGGGCTCCCAGTTTGCATCTCGGTTCTGGAGAGAGCTCTGTAGTCTGCTCAGTATTGAGCTAAATCTCTCCTCGGCCTACCACCCCGAGACGAATGGGTTGGTTGAGAGAGCCAATCAGACCCTGGTCACATACCTACGACATATTGTCTCGGCCAGGCAGGATGACTGGGCATCCTTGCTACCATGGGCGGAGTTTGCATTGAGCAACTCGGTGGCCGACTCCACCGGTCAGACGCCGTTCCTCCTTAACTACGGCCAGCATCTGCATGTCCCTGTCCCTATGCCCGTGTCATCCACCGATTCCAGGGTGGCAGACTGGGCGGTTGAGGCTCGTGACATTTGGGCACTCAGGATGCCATCCGGGCCTCTAAGGAGAGAATGAAGGCTTCCGCCGACACGCATCGGCGCCCCGCTCCGACCTTTGCTCCTGGCGACTTAGTGTGGCTCTCCGCCCGTAATATCAGGCTGCGGGTTGAGTCCACTAAATTTGCTCTTCGCTACATTGGCCCCTTCAAGGTCCTGGAGCAGATCAATCCAGTGGCTACCACCTGGCCCTTCCCCCACATTTGGCCATATCTGACACCTTCCACGTGTCCCTTCTTAAGCCGATTCACTTGTCCCGGTTCTCCGAGTCATCTGCCGGGACATCAAACCTGTCTTCGGACGAGTTTGAGGTCAATGCCATCGTGGGACGCAGGGTGGGGCGTGGTAAAAAGTTTTATTTGGTGGACTGGAAGGGTCATGGTCCAGAGGCTCGGACCTGGGAGCCGGTAGAGAACATCCACACTCCGCTCCTTATTGCAGCATTTGAGCGTAGCGAGGCTCGGAGAGGAGGGGGCCCTAGGAGGGGGGGTAATGTTAGGTGTCGAGTTTTCCCCACTGCACAAGGGGAATCTTGAGCCATGCTCTCTGCGGTCTCCCATTCCACTGCAGCCACAGAGATTCCTGCTCAGCTGGGTCGCTGCTCCAGGCGTCTTGCCCAGGCTGAAGCTAGGCGTCTGGTTGCTCCCTCTGGCTCTGCTATAACTCCATGCCTGAGTCAGCAGCAAGTAGACGCTTCTGGGACTAAGTCCTATCTTTTCGGTACTGAGCATGCCCGTGGGATGACCTCTCATTGGAGGTCGGAGGTCACATGCGCAGGTCCCGCTCCTGCTCGGATTGGTCCACCACAGGGAAGGTCCCGGAAGGACGACACTATAAAAGAGCGGCCATGCGATAGTATAGACTCATTAAGACTCATTGACTGAGTCATTAAGACTCCCCTCCCTTTGATACGCATGTTGGTTAGGGATTCAGAGTGAGAGTCAGCGCCAATGGGTGGCTATGCTCAAGCTACTGTGCTCCCAGTAGTCTACGCACACTAGCATCCGACTGTGCCTCCCTGCTACGGGCACTATCGTACCGCACCAGGTAGCTGTGACCACCGTGCAACGCCGTGTGCACCTCTAGCGCTTTCCTCCCCGTCCTAGGTGGATAGTGGCATCCGCCGAAGCGGCACTGTGTGCACTTGGTGCGATTAAATATATTATTACCTTTTGCTGGCACTGCAGCCGCGGCGCCGAGCACTGATGGTCTAGAGGAGCTCTAGTCCGGTGTTTCTAGGACAGGCTCTGTGACCCTAATTAGCGCTCACTCAGCCGAGCTCTGTGAGTACAACAGGCTCTGGTGTTTGCTTCAGCGGCTCTGTGGAGTAACAGAATTCGCCTCTATTCACACTGGGTGAAGTTAACCCACATGTAAGGCCTGTTTCACACTTCCGTTTTTGATCATCAGTCAAAATCCGCCGTTTTTGCAAAAAAACGTATCCTCCATTTTTTTTGGCGGATCCGTTTTTTCCCCCATTGATTTGCATTACCGGTGGAACTTGACGGATGGCCATCCATTGGACCCATTTTTTTGCGGATCCGTCAATTATTTTGCGTCCGCCGAGATGCCTGGACGGACCATGCAACGTTTTTTTTGCTACAGGATCCGCATTTTTATAGTGCGCATGCCCGGAGGAATGAAGTCAGCCGGAAAATTAACCCTGAAATCATTTCTGGCGGACAGAAAAAATTCTCTCTCTCTCCTTTAAAATTCTTCATTCATCGGATCCGTCAAAAAGACGGATCCGGTGGCATCCGTTCACATCAGTTACCGACGGATCCGCTTTCCGCCATTTTGGCGGATTTTAACTGACACAAAAAAACTGAAGTGTGAAACAGGCCTAAGCAAGCGTTTAGCCACCAATTTGTTACGCCATTACTCAGCAGCAGGTTCCATCTCTGCACGGTGGACCCCGGGCTGCGAACGCACCTCATATCTCCTTTCATATTATTTGGTGCGTTCCGCAGTCCCTAACATAAAATAACGGAGAAGTATTGATATAGTGAGAACAAACACTGGAAACAGTCAAAAAAGGAATAAACAGGATTTGACAATCTTGTAAGGGGTTTTCCTATGAAGGCACTTATCAGTCTGAAGAGGTTTTGATTGAAGGGTCACTCTTCTCCCACATTGGCGCTGAATCACCAGCAGCGCTTGTCGTATGTAGTCCTTCTGAACTCTGTGTCTTTACATTCCTCCACTGGGGTCTCAAGGGTTAATGCTGGAGGCAGAGGGGGCACTAGGCAAACAGGGTCCCCTCTGCTCTGAGTCCTTTATCTAAGCACAACAGCCTCTCACTGGGGAAACAACACTCCATCCCATGTTAGATCTCTCAGCACGGATCACTGCCTCTGCACGTGTTGCTGTCTTTGTACTAGCTGCTGTCTTTGTACTAGCTGCTGTCTTTGTACTAGCTGCTGTCTTTGTACTAGCTGCTGTCTTTGTACTAGCTGCTGCCTTTGCACTGGACACAGACTTCACACGGGGGTCAGGACACACCTAATCTGTCACTGCAGACTCCAGCTTTACATAGTCACGGGCTACGGTCTCTGCTTTGGGCTCAGTCTCTATACAGGCCTCCGCTTCTCTGTTGGTTTCAGTCTGTCCACAGGGGTCAGGGTGCACCTTTGTTGTCTCCGCAGTAAACAGTCTCACGTACTCATGGTCTGCCGTCTCTGTGCGCGGTACCCCGGTTTTTACTCTGTTACTGGGAGCTCTGTCTATCTCCCAGTCTGGTCAGTGTCTGCTGAGACAAATCTAGCATCCCCAGAAACATAAGCTCCCAGCCATTGTCTACCCCTCAGAAAGGAGCAGAAAGCACATGACAGAAATTAATCACCCCCTCCTCTATTACTGCTGCGCTCTATTGTTATCAGCGAAGAAAATCGCATCCTCAGCAGCTGCACACAGAGCCACACTGCCAGGTTACATAAAAGCACATCTCCAGGAACTCCCTGCTCAGTGCCACCCAGCTTGGGACTATGCGATGGAAGATATGTACGATGGGTATATTGTCACTGGACTGTGGGATGGAGGATGTGTATGATGGTATATGGGCATGGGACTATGGGATGGAGGATGTGTGATGGGTATATGTGCACTGGACTATGGGATAGAGGATGTGTGATGGGTATATGTGTACTGGACAATGGGATGGAGAATATGTTTGATGGGTATGTGGGCACTGGACTATGGGATGGAGGATGTGTGGTTATATAGGCACTGGACTATGGGATGGAGGATATGTATGATGGGTATATGGGCACTGGACTGTGGGATGGAGGAAATGTATGATGGTATATGGGCACTGGACTATGGGATGGATGATATGTATGATGGGTATATGGGCACTGGAATATGGGATGGAGGATGTGTATGATGGGTATATGGGCATGGGACTATGGGATGTAGGATGTGTGATGAGTATATGGGCACTGGACTATGGGATGGAGGATTTGTATGTTGGGTATATGGGCACGAGACTATGGGTTGGAGGATGTATATGATGGGTGTTGTAATGTGCTGCTACAGTGCAGTATAGCACAACCTTCAGCAGGGGGTGCTGGTGAGGAAGAGAAGTTACAAACACACAGCGTAGTAAAACAGAGCAGCAGCACAGGTGTCACAGGTAACAAAAGAGTGGTCAGACAAGCTGAAGTCAGCAACAAACGGGAAGACGAAGTACCAGAGGTAGCAACAAAGCACATAGTCAGGGACAAACAAAAAATCAGAGCCTACCAGGAACGTGGTATCCAAAACATGGGACGTAAGACAGAGCCGAAGCCAGTCGGGGAGCATGGTATCAGAGAGGGAAAACAAGAGGCGGAGTCCAGAGATCAGGTCGAGTCCTACACAAGTACAGGTAGTCAGAGGCAGAAGGATTACTAAGGTATACAGGTCAGCGGCTCTAGCCTGGAAGCTTGGACTATAGCTGACACTGGCCCACAGGCTGCAGAGGACTGATATAGCCCAGCCAGCTACAAAACGAGGCACGGAATTTAACCCCCGCAAGACCAGTACAGAGAGAAGATGGCAGAAACCAGACTCTGGACTGGATTGTGACAATACCCCCTCTCAATGGGGCCACCGGACCTCAAGGCTTCCCTGGATAACAAGAGTGAAAGGCACGGACCAACCGATCTGCATGGACTGAACTGGCCAGCACCCACGACCAGTCCTCAGGACCGTAACCTTTCCAATGGACCAAGTATTGCAGTGAACGGCAGCGCATACGAGAATTCACCACCCGTTCCACCTTATACTCGGTCTGGCCATCCACCACAACAGGCGGCAGGTGCGAGGGAGACTCCCTTAAGGAAGGCACTGATGACTTCAGAAGCGCCTTATGGAATACATTGGGGATCCGCAATGACTGAGGCAAGCGCAGGCTAAAGGCCGCAGGATTAACCACCTCTAAAATTTCATAAGGGCCAATAAACTTGGAACCCAACTTGGCAAAGGGAATCCATAATGTAATATTCTTGGTGGATAAACATACCTTATCCCCCACCTGGTAAGCCGGCCCCACAGAATGTCATTTATCTGCAAAAAATTTATACTTGCCTTGAGCCTCTCCAATGTTTCTCTGAACCTCCCTCCAGATCGCCCCCAACCGCAGAAAGGCTGAATAAGCCCCTGGACACCCCGAATCCAGCCGAGAAAACGCACCAAAGTGAAGGTGAAACCCATAGTTGCAGAAGAATGAGGAAGTACCAGTTGACTGATTGACACAACTATTGAAAGAAAATTCTGCCATGGGTACTGCAGAGCACCAATCATCCTGTCCGGATGTAACAAGACACCACAATATCTGCTCCAAAGACTGATTAATCCTTTCCGTCTGACCGTTCATCTCAGGATGGTAGGCCAATGAAAAGGTCAGACAGATACCCAGCCTTTTACAAAAGGCCCTCCAGAATTTTGCTACAAATTACACCCTCTATCAGACACCACACTGACAGGCACACCATGCAATCGGACCACATGCTCAATGAACAGTTTTGATAGAGTCTCAGTATTAGGCAGACCCGCCAATGGTACAAAATGCGACTGTTTACTGAATCTATCAACAACTACCCAGATAACGGTTTTGCCATTAGAGGGGGGAAGATCGGTGATAAAATCCATGGACAGATGAGTCCATGGTATATCTGGAATTGGCAGTGGCAACAATTCGCCGGCCAGCCAGTTACAGGAGGTTTTAATGCGAGCACAAGTTTCACAGGAAGACACAGACCCAGTGACATCAGAAACCAACGAAGACCGCCAAAACAGCCTAGTGATGGCTTTACACATGGCCGAGATTCCAGGATGCCCACTCTGAGCCGAGTCATGGAACTCCTGAAGCACCCTTAACTGATACTGAACGGGCACAAAGAGCTTATTATCACGTACAGACAAAGGAGCAAGAGATTGGGCCTCACAAATCTCTCGTTCCAATGCTGAGGACATGCATCCACCACCACTCCGCTCTGAAGAATGGAGGAAGGAGGTTCAGGAGGTGAAACTGGATCCAGGCTATGAGATAAAGCATCTGCCTTCATATTCTTGGACAAATAGAAGAAAATGGGCTAAAAGAAGCCCTAGCCAGCTTACCAACCACAGCCACAGCACGGAACCTCGTCTGGACCAAACGATAGTTGATAGTAGACAAAAACAGGAGGGGCGTTCCAGCTGATAAAATTTCTTGCTTTATTGAAAAAATTAAAATAGTACAGCGGCTTACTCCTCAAGAATGAGTGGATGTGCTATTCCAGTGCCTCATAGCACATCCACTCATTCTTGAGGAGTAAGCCGCTGTACTATTTTAATTTTTTCAATAAAGCAAGAAATTTTATCAGCTGGAACGCCCCTCATGTTTTTGTCTTCATATTCTTGGACCCTGGTCTGAAAGTAATAGAAAACTGAAATCGGGGGGAAAAAAAGTGACCACCTTGCCTGTAAGACCGGTTCTTGAGATCTGTAATGACAGTGATACGATGGGCAGCCCCCTCCAAAAAATGCCTCCATTCTTCAAATGTCAATTTAATGTCCAATACATCCTGGTTACCCACATCATAATTCATCTCAGCAGAGGAAAATTTTCTCGAAAAGAAGGTACAGGGTCTTAAGTTAGTCAACGTGGTGAGCCCCTGGGACAGCACAGTCCCCACTCCCACCTCCAAGGCGTCCACCTCTATAATAAATGGTTTAGACAAATCAGGTTGAACCGGTACTGGAGCAGTCATGAAACAGTTTTTCAAAGAAGAAAATGACGTCAATGCTGGAGCTGACCAGTTTTTGAGATCAGCCCCCTTACGAGTTAAATCCGTGAGGAGTTTGACGACCTGAGAAAACCCCTTAATAAATTTTGTATAATAATTGGCTCAACACAGAAAATGCTGAAGACCCTTGAGATCTCTGGGTTGCACCCAATCCACAATAGCCTGTACCTTCCTAGGGTCCATACGAAACCCCTTAGCTGACAAAATGACGCCTAGAAAGGACAATTCCTGAGCAAAAAATGAACACTTCTCTGGTTTAGCCAATAGAGAGTTCTCCCTAAGCCTGAGAAGGACTGCACGGAGGTGGCCCATGTGACTCGGCCAGAAGAATATATGAGGATATCATCCAAATAAATTACCATGAAACACCCAATAAAATCTGAGAAAACATGATTCATGAAATTCTGAAATACTGCTGGTGCATTAGTCAGGCCAAAGGGCATAACCAAATTCTCAAACAGACCCTCAGAGGTGAGAAATGCAGTTTTCCACTCATCCCGCTCCCGCATACAGATGAGATAGTATGCCCCCCTAAGGTCCAACTTAGAGAACCACCTGGCCCCCCCGACAATTGATTGTACAAACGGGTATAAGTGGGAGGGGATAATTGTTTCTTATAGTGATTTTATTAAGTACTTGATAATCGAAGCATGAGCGTAAACCACCATCCTTTTTCTTCACGAAAAAGAACCCGGCCACCACGTGATAGTCAGATGACCGAATGTGCCCTTTACAGAGGCTATCAGAAATATACTCCTTCATAGTGGCCCGCTCAGGGGTGGAGAGATTGTACAGGCGGATTTTGGGCAATTTGGCACCGGGAACAAGATCAACAGCAACAAGGAACACCAGGAACAAGATCAAATGGGCGGTGTGGTGGCAGAACCTCAGGGTCCTTTTCGGAGAACACATCCTCAAAGTCCTTCAGGTACTCTGGAATACCCCCCAGACTGACGGATGACACAGATACAGTAACAATACATCTCTTAGAACAATTTGGACCCCATTTAACAATGTCTCGAGATTCCCAGTTTATCACAGGATTATGTAATTGCAACCAGGGGAACCCCAACACCAGTCTCGTAGGCAGATTGTCCATAATTAAACATGAAATATGTTCCTGGTGCAAGGAACTCACTTTAAGGAGAAACTCCTCTGAAACTATTTTGATGACATTCTTAGCCAGTGGTGTTTTGGCAAAGGCAGCAAATGAATAGGAGTCTCCAGCCTAACTGTCCCTAACTTACACCTGGACACCAAGTCAGAGTTAATAAAGTTCATGGGCAACCCGCAATTCATGAAGGCAGAAGTAGACACAGAGCCACTCACACAATAAAGTTCCACTTACAACAAAATTTTCGAAAATGTACAAAAAGGTACCTGAGAGTCTGGGTGACTTCCACGACAATAATCCAGACTCAGCCACTTATTGGTCGGGGGACAAGAAGAGCAGTCTTTTTTCCAATGTCCAGGATCTCCGCAGTAAAAACACAACTTTCCTTCACGTCGCTGTCTCCTCTCCTTCTCCTCGAGGTTGGCGGCCCCCACCTCCATAGATTCAGATGTAGGCAAAACAACAGGACCAGCAGTGAGCAAAGGAACCTCTCTCCTGCAGCCTTTGATCCATGCTGATAGCCTGAGGCATAGCTTCCTCCAATGAACTGGGAGGTGGATGGAGAGCCAGAGCGTCATTCAGGTAATCCACCAGTCCACTCCTGAACTGGCATCTCAGCGTGAAATCATCCCAGGACACTACAGTGGACCATCGATGGAACTCGGAGCTGTACCACTTGGCTGAGCGCTTCTCCTGGATCAGACCCATAAGAGTGTCCTCTGCCAACCTGACACGGTCCGGTTCGTCTTAGCTAAGTCCTAGAGCCTCAAAAAATGTATCTTCCGACATCCGTTCAGGAGCAGTGGGGGCAGTGAAAAAGCCCATAATTGGAAACCCTCCCTAAGTAAGGAGATAATAATCCCTACTCACTGAGTCTCATTCACAGACGATCAAGGTCTAAGGGAAAACAATAATTTACAGCTCTCTTGAACGTACAAAATTTATCTTTTACACCAGAAAAGGTGTGAGGGAGCGTTAACCAAGGGTTTGGGAGAGTGCAAAACAACATCTACTAAATAACCAGGTCGACTAACAGCATGAGGGGTGATTCCTTGCACTGTCTTAACAGTCTCTGTCAGCTTTTTTTGTAAGTGAGCATGAGACGTGGCAAGGGCCCGATGTTCCACCGAAAAATCCGGCATCATCTGTGCCAAACTGGACACTTGATCCACCAGGTTACAAAGCGGATCCATGACCAGAGAAAAAAATGCAAAATCCCCTTTAAATGTGTGGGTCAGCGATAATGTAATGTGCTGCTGCAGTGCAGTATAGCGCAACCTCCAGCAGCGCAGGTGTCACAGGTAGCGAAAGAGTGGTCAGACAAGCCAAGGTCTGCAACAAACAGGGAGACGAAGTACCAGAGGTAACAGAAAAGCATGTATTCAGGGACAAGAAAGAAGTCAGAGCCTACCGGGAACATAGTATCCAAAACGTGAGGTGTAAGACGTAGTAGGTGTACAAGCCAGAGTCGAAGCCAGTCAGGGAGCGTGGTATCGGAGACCAGAGATCAGGTCGAGTCATACACAAGTACAGGTAGTCAGAGGCAGAAGGATCACTAAGGTATACAGGTCAGCGGCTCTAGCCTGGAATCTTGGACTATAGCTAACACTGGCCTGCAGACTGCAGAGGACTGAAATAGCCCAGCCAGCTCCAAAATGAGGCAGAAGGGATTTAACCCTCGCATGACCAGTCCAGAGAGAAGACAACAGAAAACAAACTCTGGACTGGATCATGACAGGTACAGTATATGGGCACAGGACTATGGGATGGAGGATGTGTGATGCATATATGGGCACTGGACTATGGGATGGAGGATGTGTGATGGGTATATGGGCACTGGACTATGGGATGGAGGATAATCATTATAATTTGTTATAACTAACCACAGATAGTTACTATGCCCGGGTAACACCAGGCTCTTCAGCTAGTATATACAGGGTGGGCCATTTATATGGATACACCTAAATAAAATGGGAATGGTAGGTGATATTAACTTCTTGTTTATGACACATTGGTATATGGGAGGGGGAAAACTTTTCAAAATGGATGGTGACCATGGCGTCCATTTTGAAGTCAACCATTTTGGATCCAACTTTATTTTTTTCAATCGGAAGAGGGACATGTGACGCATCAAATTTATTGAGAATTTCCCAAGAAAAACAATGGTGTGCTTTGTTTTAACGTAACTTTATTCTTTCATGAGTTATTTACAAGTTTCTCTTTGTTTACAGCCATTGATATGTCGCAGAGGTTAACACGTGAGGAGTGGATAGAAGTTGTGTTGATGTCTGTGAACGCAGTACCCGGGTCACTGCAGCAGATTTCAATGCAAGGCACCCTGCACAAGAAAACTGTCGCCATTCCCATTTTATTTAGGTGTATCCATATAAATGGCCCACCCAAAAAAGTTTGCCTCATCACTGAACATAATGTTCTGTGTAAACTGAGGGTCCAATTCCAATTTTTGTTTTGCCCACTCTGCAAATTCAGCATGCCAATCTGGGTCACCAACCATTCCTGTTTTGTTTAGGTGTATCCATATAAATGTCCCACCCTGTGTGTGTGTGTGTGTGTGTGTGTGTATCTATGTATGTATATATATGTATATTATATGTGCACATATCTATTCTATATATTCTATTTTAACCTGTCACGCTGTGATTTTATTAAATACAGCACAAGTATTGCCGGCTTTTATTATATCTTTTACCGAATGTTACCTACTTTTTCCAATTTTAAGAAAAATGCTTGTGTTACCAATCACGAATCCGAATGTACCATTTTCCTGCCGAGTTTATGTTTGATGATCGTTTTCCGAACATATTTGCTCATCTCTAGTAATTACCTCATAGAGTGACAGTGGTCAGATTTGTAAAATTTGGCCTGGTAATGAAGATGAAAACAGGCTCTGGCAGTAGGGGTTTATAATATGACCCATAAAAAATGACAAAAACCACTGCATTGAAAACGTGATAAAAATAAACTCAAAATGTAAGGTGAAAAAAGCCCATAAGTAATCTAATTCACTTAACAGTTGCAGAAATGCTGCAGGAAATCTGCAACATCAAAAACGCACTAAATACTCATCGTGGTAATGTAGCCTTAGCTTTGGAAAATACCTTTTAACATAGAAAACTGTATTTGATTTCTAACTATATATTTTAGATTGTTAATGTGTAAAATGGATGTCAAACGAATGTCATATGGATGTAAAAGACAGTTATGCGGATGATATACTAATTGCATAAAGATTATATTATTTCCAAAATAAATCCGTCAATTTTTTCATCTGTACCCTGTCTTAGGCCATGTTAACATGTTGAGTATTTGGTGAGTTTTTACATCAGTATCTGTAAGCGAAAAACAAGAGTGGGATATACATACAGAAGTGGTGACATGTTTCTATTAGTTTTCCTCTGACTTTCCCACTCTTGGTTTGGGTATAGAAATGTAACAAGGTGGCCCGGGGTGGTAGTCCCAGCTGAGTCAACTTAGCCACAATCAGTGTACACCCCGTCACCTTGTACAGAAATAGACCAGACAGGCGCAAACCTCGGTACAACTGCAGTCCAACAGGGAAACCTTTTAATAAAAGTGATGAATAAAGTGCAACAGTAACTTCCTGCTTTCTCCCTAATGACGTCCACGGCCGTACCCACAGCAGACACGGCCGCCGAAAGAGGAGGTAGTCCATATGTCGGAATCTGGACACTTTTAGTCCCTTTGGTGGGGCACTTGTGTAGTTCCAGGGCGCGTTGCGGTGCCCAAAGGTCCGGGGCAGCACCCTTTCCCCTCCTGGGGTAAGGCAAGGCTTCCAACTGAAGCTGAGCCTCTGCCCTGGGCCAGCGTTCCCGAGCTCTGATCTCCCAACAGGAACTTCCGTCCCTTTTGAGCTGTGAGCCCAACCTCCGGGGTTAACCCCATCTATCCCTAGCTCTAATATGTACAATGCAAGCACAGCATAAATTAGTCCAATGAAACTACGTAACACGTGCAGTACATTTTACGGTACACATTAATAACAGCTCAAGACATCTATTTTGCAAGTCAATCCACATGGCACATATTTATCATACAAAAAGGGTCGCATAGGCCCCGTGTGGGGGAGGGGAAAACGAGGGTCTCCACTCCATCCTTACAGAAATAATGAAATAAAAAACCTTACCCAAAAACTGAAAGTGTAAACTTGACCTTATGTAAATCATTGGCCAGAAAAAAAGAAATCACATGTGAATAGCCCCTAAAATGTGTCAGTTTGCTCTTAGTGAAAAACACTGAAAGTACAGGCATGGCAATTACGAAAGTGTGAATGAGATCTGATGAATATTTCAATATATTTTTGATACATAAATGTTTATTTTTTGCCCCCTACAAGAAACTTTCTGGACAAATCCACAGATAAAGCTGAGCCTTACAGAAAAGGATGATGGCCAACATGAATGCACCTTTATTGCTGCTTTGCTGCAAAAAGATAGGCGCAAGTTAAAAAAAGTTGGAGCTGATATGTTGACAATAGGATATGCAATTTACCAGGTTAGTACTCATGTATTACTTGTCTTACAAATAATATGTAAAAATATGTCTTAAATGATTACCTAAAGTTTCCAATAGTCACACAGATGTGCAGGTTATATCGCTATACAAACAATATACACTCACTGGCCACTTTATTAGGTACACCTGTCCAACTGTGTGTTAAGACTTAATTTCTAATCAGCCAATCACATGGCGGCAACTCAGTGCATTTAGGCATGTAGACATGGTCAAGACAATCTCCTGCAGTTCAAACCGAGCATCAGTATGGGGAAGAAAGGTGATTTGAGTGCCTTTGAACGTGGCATGATTGTTGGTGCCAGAAGGGCTGGTCTGAGTATTACAGAAACTGCTGATCTACTGGGATTTTCACGCACAACCATCTCTAGGGTTTACAGAGAATGGTCCGAAAAAGAAAAAAAATCCAGTGAGCGGCAGTTCTGTGGCCGGAAATGCCTTGTTGATGCCAGAGGTCAGAGGAGAATGGGCAGACTGGTTCGAGCTGAAAGAAAGGCAACAGTGACTCAAATTGCCACCCGTTACAACCAAGGTAGGCAGAAGAGCATCTCTGAACGCACAGTGCGTCGAACTTTGAGGCAGATGGGCTACAGCAGCAGAAGACCACACCGGGTACCACTCCTCTCAGCTAAGAACAGGAAACTGAGGCTACAATTTGCACAAGCTCATCGAAATTGGACAGTAGAAGATTGGAAAAACGTTGCCTGGTCTGATGAGTCTCGATTTCTGCTGTGACATTCGGATGGTAGGGTCAGAATTTGGCGTAAACAACATGAAAGCATGGATCCATCCTGCCTTGTATCAACGGTTCAGGCTGGTGGTGGTGGTGTCATGGTGTGGGGAATTTTTTCTTGGCACTCTTTGGGCCCCTTGGTACCAATTGAGCATCGTTGCAACGCCACAGCCTACCTGAGTATTGTTGCTGACCATGTCCATCCCTTTATGACCACAATGTACCCAACATCTGATGGCTACTTTCAGCAGGATAATGCGCCATGTCATAAAGCTCGAATCATCTCAGATTGGTTTCTTGAACATGACAATGAGTTCACTGTACTCAAATGGCCTCCTCAGTCACCAGATCTCAATCCAATAGAGCATCTTTGGGATGTGGTGGAACGGGAGATTCGCATCAGGGATGTGCAGCCGACAAATCTGCGCCAACTGTGTGATGCCATCATGTCAATATGGTCCAAAATCTCTGAGGAATGCTTCCAGCACCTTGTTGAATCTCTGCCACGAAGAATTGAGGCAGTTCTGAAGGCAAAAGGGGGTCCAACCCGTTACTAGCATGGTGTACCTAATAAAGTGGCCAGTGAGTGTATATAATACCTGGATTACATTTAGGTCATGCTCAGTATTTGGTCAGTATTACATCAGTATATGTAAGCCCAAACCAGGAGTGGGCGAGAAATACAGAAGTGGTGACGTGTTTCTATTATGCTTTTCATTTTATCGTTCCCCTCATGGTTTTGGCTTACAAATACTGAGGTAAAATACTGATCACATACTGAACGTGTGACTGTGGCCTTATAGTCAGAGTTTTCATTCACATTTCTCTAGCTATGATGGTGACCTACTGTCAAAATTAGGAGCTTGGAAGTTTAAGACACATTGTATATTTTTGTAAGAATTGTATATTTGGATGGATGGATGTTCGGATGCTCAAACTGGCCTACAAGGAACAGGAAAATCCCCTTGTGGCGCCTCCACATGTGCTTTGCTTGACACTGTAGTTTTGATGCATTATATGCAGACAAAGGCAGCATCTCAAGTATGTAAAAATTACCCATTTTATTATATTATGGAAGCACAGGTTGAAATTACCTAAAAGAACAGTAGTAAACTGCGTAGTATCCTTCATCAGCCAGTATTTTTTTGCATGCATTTGAAGATTGGGTCCTGAGAACCAATGTTACTGCTGGGCCTTAAGTACCCCAGTCCAACACTGGATGGATAGATAGACAGATAGAAGGATGCAAGAAAAATAGAAACATGTGATGGTGTCTCCGCAGTGTTGGATGTTGATCTCCATGAGGTTACTCATCCTCATTTTCACAGTCTTTTACTAGGCATTGCTCCTACTAGCCAGTTTCCTACTCCACATAGTCATTCTATGTGTAAGTGGGTCACCCTCCCAGGGCTGTGGGGTACTCTGTACCGGGCCGGTGTCAGTGGGATATGTCACAGCAGCTGTGACCCGGTCCGTGGCCCTGGGCGCCCAAATCAATGGAGGTTTGAGATATAGTTTATGTGAAAGTTCGTGACGCCACCTGTGGTGTTTGGCAAGCAAGATGTTAAGCCAACGCTGCGTGCAGATCCTCTGGGGCTGATGGTGTGTTGCAGCATAGATGGTGTAGCTCCCCACAGGTGAAGCTGTAACCCCAGGGCAGTGTATAGGTGCAGGCAGTGTGAGGCATGTTGGTACCCAGATGTAGCGGTGCTGACGGTGTTAGCGCACAAAAGGAATGGAAGACACCAGGGCTTGTAGTTCCAAAGCTTTACTCACAGTCCATGGTACACACTGGTGCCTGCCTCCGTGCCGTGTCCACTGGGGCAGAGACTCAATCAACCTCCCGGGCAAGTCAGGATTCTCCTCGCCAACACTCTGCCAACATGTACCTTTCCTGAACAACTCCTCTATTGCGCCTTTTAGTGTGAAGAGCTCCAGTACCGTAGTACTCTGAAGTTCCTCCTGTCAGATGTTCCTAACAACTCTACTCGTATGGCAGACAGCTGTAGCCTCTCTCGGGGACTCCCTTCTCCGGAGTCCTGGCTCTCTATTCAGTTGCTGTTGTGCCCCAAGTCTTAGATGGGAATAGTGCATTTACAGCCAACTACTCCACTGGTGTCTGCTGCAGAACCATGAGTGTCCATACAACCTCGGGGACCGGGCCCCGGCCTTGCGCTGAGAACCTATAGGCAGGGTTCCTCTTCCAACCCACGTCTCCTCTCTGTTCTCCTACTCCTTCGTTCCGCACTGATCCTTCTCTCTCTTATGGAAGCTTAGGTTGCAGTTCTACATCTTTCTCCTTCTGTTCCTTTACCGTGCCAGCTGGCTCAGGTCACTGAGGCAGCTGCAGCACTCCTTCCTCCAGGGATCCTCACTCCTATCTGAGTGACTTCTTACACACCTGACCTTCTGCCAGACTGAACCTCTGATTCTAAACCTTCCCAACCTTTTATATATCTCATCTCCACCCACCTCCCAGCACATCTCGTGTTACGAAGCAAGGACCCACGAAAGGTGCACTGCTACCCTCTAAGCATGGATCCGCAATGGGGTCCTGCTGAACTATCCTGTGTGTGGGGTGCAGGTGTTGGAGTGTGGAAAGGAGCTCCCAGCTTACCTAGGTGGTGGGGCACTACACCTTAGGAGAAGGTGCAGTACCTCTGTGGCGACTGAGCCTCAGGGGCGCCACATAAGTGTGCATGTGTAGCCCATTCACTATCTCCATCCATCCCTCACTCCCTCAAGATGGCTGGACCATCATTGTAAATACACAGATGTACTTTGTATCTCCCCCACCTCATTGTAGATTGTAAGCTCTCACGAGCAGGGTCGTCTTATTTTGCTTTAATTATTGTATTGTTAACATTGTTACTTATGACTTGTGTTTTGAAACTGTTAAACTGTAAAGCGCTGCGGAATATGTTGGCGCTATATAAATATAATAAAGATTATTCTGAAAACAATGTGAAATTTATACATTATTTTTAAATTAGAGCACTAATTTCCTAAAGATAGAATACATCTATATGGCTAAAAACATAAATTTCTTCATCTCGTATTGATGGCTTAAGTTGTATTAGTTGACTTCTTCAGCCAGGGAAATAGTAGCCATGTTTTAGAAATACAGCTCTGGCAAAAATTAAGAGACCACTTCCAAATGTTCAGTCTGTCTGATTTTTCTCTTTATAGGTATATTTTTAGTAAAATGTAAATTGTTATTTTAGTCTACAAACTTCTGACAACATGTCTCCAAATTTCCAAGCAATATTTTTTTTTTTTTTCTGAAAAGGAGAGATGGTCAAAATTAAAAAAAAAAAACAGTGCTTTGAGACCTCAAATAATGCAAAGAAAACAAGTTCATAATCATTTAGAAACAACAATCCTAATGTTTTAACTCTGGAAGAGTTCAGAAATCAATATTTTGTGGAATAACCATGATTTTTAATCACAGCTTTCATGCGTCTTGGCATGCTTTCCACCATTCTTTCACGCTGCTTCTGGCGCAAAAATTTAAGCAGTTCCTCTTTGTTTGATGGCTTGTGACTATCCATCATTTTCTTGATTACATTCTAGAGGTTTTCAATGGGGCTCAGGTCTGGAGAATGGGCTGCCCATGACAGGGATTTGATGTGGTGGTCTCTTAATTTTTTCCAGAGCTGAAAACTTCTCTTCTTTTGCTAATACTAATATGTCTTCTGTTTGCAGTGTCCTGGAGCTGACTCTCAACTGACAAAAGATTTTTTCAAATTCAATCCATCTAAAGCACGAAGCAAAACTTACATTAATTTGAGAGAAGTGTCGCAGAGATTCAAGCTCCCCCCCGGGGATTATATGATCGTACCGACCACGTTTGAACCTCACCAAGAAGCTGACTTTTGTCTGAGAGTATTTTCAGAAAAGAAAGCCGACATAAAGTAAGAAAGCTATAAAGTTTCATAGTGAATAAGGTTAAAGTAAACTTATGTTCATCAAGTTCAATCTATAGCCTAACATGTTGATCCAGAGGAAAGCAAAAACCCCATGGGGAAGACGTTAATAGATTCAAATCAGGAGAAAAATTCCTTCCAGACTCCACATATGGCAATCAGACTAGTTCCCTAGATCAACACCCATCACAGAATTCGGTGCCCATAACCTGTAATATTATATTTTTCAAGAAAGGCATTCAGGCCTTTCTTGCATTTTAGTAGTGATGTAATCATCATCATGAGGCAAAGATTTCCATCGCCTCACTGCTTTTACAGTAAAGAATCCGCGTCTGTGATTATGATTAAACCTTCTTTCTTCTAGACATAGAGGATGCCCCCTTATACCCATTGCAGGCCTAGGTGTACAAGAATCATTAAAACGATCTCTGTACTGTCCCTTCATGGCAACATAGAACCCAACAACCTACGACAGCTCTGGCAAAAATTAAGAGACCACTACATCAAAATCCTGTCACCGGCAACCCATTCTCCAGACCTGAACCCCATTGAAAACCTCTGGAATGTAATCAAGAGGATGATGGATAGTCACAAGCCATCAAACAAAGAAGAACTGCTTACATTTTTGTACCAGGAGTGGCATAAGGTCACCCAAAAGCAGTGTGAAAGACTGGTGGAAAGCATGCCAAGACGCATGAAAGCTGTGATTAAAAATCATGGTTATTCCACAAAATGTTGATTTCTGAACTCTTCCTGAGTTAAAACATTAATATTGTTGTTTCTAAATGATTATGAACTTGTTTTCTTAGCATTATTTGAGGTTTGCAAGCACTGGATTTTTTTGCTATTTTGACCATTTCTCATTTTCTGAAACTAAATACAACATTTAGTTCTTGGAAATTCGAAGACATGTTGTCAGTAGTTTATAGAATAAAAAGAGCTATTTTACATTTTACTCAAAAATATACCTATAAAGAGAAACATCAGACAAACTGAAAATTTTGCAGTGGTCTCTTAATTTTTGCCAGAGCTGTATATCTGACACTGGCTGTATGATTTCAGCCATGTACAGTATGTTTGGCTCTGAAATACTGCGACGTTTCAGAGAAAAACATACTTTAACCCCTTTCCCACCTTAGACGTATCCATACGTCCCTGTGACCTGGGCCTTATTGACCTGGAACGAATGGATATGTCCAGGCAACCGTAAGTGCGCACAGGCTGTGCGCACATTTGCCGCTGGGTGTCAGCTGATTCTGACAGTTGACATCTAGCACTCAGTGCCAAGAGTGGTCCCACACCACTCCCGACACTTTATGCCCCCCAAAATACTGTGATCAAACTAATCACAGCATTTCGGGAGCAGGCAGAGCAACCCCTCTGCCCTTAGATCGGAGACCCTGCAATGTCATTGGAGGTTCTGATCATTGTCATGGTGACTCAATGTCACATGACACGACATCTGGGTCATCAGAGCTAGTAAAGTTGCTAGATTATGCTCAATGCCTGATCAGAAACTTACCCTGCTATACAAGTGATCAGCCTGCAAAAAAATGATAGTCTCATAGTAGGACAAAGTAAAAAGTTACACTTTTTTAAATAATTGTAAAAAACATTTTTTTTTTTTTTTTTTAAAAATCAAAATATATTGCACCCATGAATAAATATTTTTATGAAAAAAAATATAAACAATAAAAGTACACATTTGGTATGGTCGCATCCAGAAGGTCCTGACCTAAAATGTAATTTATTCTTTCTTCACTGCTCTGTGGTAAAAAAAATTCTGTTAGACACATGTGGCGTCAATATTATCACTGCACCTCTAGATTAATTCCTTGGGGAGTGTAGTTTGTAAAATTAGTTCACATATAGGGGATTTCCGTTGTTCTAGCACCTAAGGAGCTCTGACAATGTGAAATGGCACCTGCAAACCATTCTAGCAAAATCTGAACTCCAATATGGCGCTTCTTCCCTTCTGAGCTTTGCACTGTACCTCAAAAATTTCTAAATGTCCAAAAGGTTCAATATTTGTTAGACACTTCAAAAAAAGTACATAAATAATGGTCTCTTGTGGTGTATTTACCACTAGACAAAGAAGTGTCTCCAACTCCAGAATATAAAATTAAAATTAATTTGTGTTTATGAAGAATAAAACAATGATAAATATTGTTAAAAAATAGACACGGCTAAGAATCTCCAAAAGGAGAGGGAAAGCACCAAGTTATGCCAAAGTTATATTTCAGGTCATTAGTGTATATCTTGACAGCGCTAAACCCACTATATGGAATATATTAATATATACATATCTCCACTGGTTAGACCATATATGAGACCAGTTGTTAGTATAAATGAACAAATTCAGACCAGTAGAAAAATATATAAATAAAACAGTTGTGTAAATGCAGAAATATCTATATCAAATGCAGGGGCTTGGAAAATGCAAATGCATTATATCGCCAGCTAATGTTATCATATTATCCCCACAGAGTGGCAATTCATATAGACTATAAAGTCCCATGTAGACTCAAACCCTTGCTGCAAAAGTCAGTACCAATAGATATTATGCACCTGCACAAGTATACATTACCTGAATGGTAATGGTGTGGTGCGCCATGCAACTAGCTGTGCTGTGCCAGGGGTGGTGTGGGACTCAAATGGCTGGGCGGTGCTTCCCTCACGCCACACCAAATATACCATAAGAGACCATTTTTGATGTACTGTGCTTCAAAAGTAGTATTGCCCCACATATGGGGTATCGGCGTACTCAGGAGAAATTGCACAACAAACTGTATGGTGCTATTTCTCTTGTTACTCTTATGAAAATGCAAAAATTGGGGCCAAAATAACATTTTTGTGGGGAAAATGTGATTGATTTTTTAATTTTCACGGCTCAATGTTATAAACATTTGTGAAGCACTTGGAGGTTCAAGATGCTCACCACATATCTAAGTACATTCCTTGAGGGGTCTAGTTTCCAAAATGGGGTCACTTGTGGGGGATTTCCACTGTTTAGGCACATCAGGGGCTCTTCAAACGGGACATGATGTCTGCTAATTCCAGGAAATTTTACATTCAAAAAGTCAAATGACGCTCCTTCCCTTCCGAGCCCTGCCGTGCGCCCAAACTGTAGTTTTCTCCCTCATATTGGGTATCAGCATGCTCAGGAGAAATTGCACAACAAATGGAATGATGCAATTGTAACAAGGTGGCAAGAGGTGGTAGTCATGACCGAGTCTCTTAAAGCAACAGTCCAGAAGCACCCTGACCCCTTGCACATGAAAAAGACAGGTGCAGTCTCAATCTTACAGCACAGTCAGTTACCTTCTTTCCACCCTCTCTGCAGTCACTGAGGGTTAGGATCCAGGAACAAAACACGTCAGGCACAGTTCTGATCCAACAGGGAAAACTTTACTGTACATGGAAAAGTGCTTCCTGCTCTATCCCTGTATCTGCTTGAGGCCGGTCAGCATCAGTGACTCCCCTTCAAACTGGAGTGTCACAACAGTCTTTCTGAAGACAGTATTACAGTCCCAGGGTCCATCCACTCTGCCTGGCAAGCAGTGGCAAAAGTCTGCGGCAGCCTTTATTCCTCAGCCGTGGGTCCCTTCTGTCCCAGACAGGGACACACATCCTGCCTCGGGCAATCCTGTCTGGACTCTGCCTCTAGACAGGGACTTCCTGTCCCTTTGAGGCTGCTGACCCAGCCCATCGGATTAACTCTTGCTATCCCTGGCTCTAACATACAGTTTACACAATATAGAAACAAAGGAACATTACACAAAGCATTGATAACACAGCAATACAATAACAGGCATAATGCATTACAGGACAATATAAGAACATACAGGTAGACCACCTGGGCACCTCATGAGACAAGGGAGAGGGGGGGCAGATGAGAGTCCCCGCCACCTCCTTACACAATTTTTCCTGTTACCCTTATGAAAATGCAATATTTTGTGCTAAAAACATATTTGTGGAGAAAATTAGATTTTTCTTAATTTTATGGCTCAACGTTATCGACTTCTGTGAAGCCCCTAAGGGTTCAATGTGTTCATCACACATTTAGATCAGTTCCCTGGGGGTCTAGTTTCCAAAATGGTGTCACTTCTGGGGGATTTTCATTGCTTAGTAACATCTGGGACTCACCAACTGTGACATGGCATCCGCCAATTGTTCCAGCAAATTTTGCATTCAAAAAGTCAAATGGTGCGCCTTCCCTTCCAAGCTCTGCCGTTCGCCCAATCAGTGGTTTTCTCCCTCATATGGGGTAGCAGCATGTTCAGGAGAAATTTCACAGCATATTTTGGGGTCCATTTTTTCCTGCTACCGTTGTCAAAATAAAAAAATTGGAATCTGAAGTAAATTTTTTTGTGAAAAAAACTTAAATGGAATTTTTTTTTCAAAAAGTTCCTGTGAAGCACCTAAAGGGTTAATAAAATTCTTGAATGTGATTTTGAGCACCTTGAGGGGTGCAGTTTTTAGAATGGTGTCACTTTTGGGTTTCTTCTATCATACTCAAAAGTAACATGTGATGTGGTCCCTAAAAAAATGATTTTGTAAATTTTGCTGGAAAAATGAGAAATCGCTGGTCAAATTTTAACCCTTAACTTCCTAACAAAAAAAATGTTGGTTCCAAAATTGTGCTGATGTAAAGTAGGTGTGAGAAATGTTATTTATTAAATATTTTGTGTGACATATCTCTGCGATTTAAGGACATGAAAATTCAAAGTTGGAAAATTGCTAAATTTACCAAAATTTCTCCAAATTTCCGTTTTTTTTCACAACTAAATGCAAGATATACCGAAGAAATTTTACCACTATCATAAAGTACAATATGTCATGAAAAACATTCTCAAAATCACTTGATCCATTGAAGCGTTCCAGAGTTGTTACCTCATAAAGTAACAGTGGTCAGAATTGTAAAAATTGGCCCTGTCGTTAACGTGCAAACCTCCCTCGGAGTTAAAGGGGTTTAGAACTGCAGATGCTAATGATAATAAAGAAAAAAAGCAAAAACAAAACAAAGGGAATCTATTGATTGATCTATACGAGATCAGAGATCTAATTCAGTCCATCGGGGTACAGCCTGCAAAATCTGTAAATTCAATAGGACTCTAGCATCAAGAACTGTTTTTCTGTTTCTTGTGAATGCAGGAATTTTTTCTGTTGGCGTGACGTTTACACATTCAAAGTTTTTGTTATGTGTAAGAGTTATGTGCTTAGAGAAACTTTGTTTCAGAAACCCTATTTTCCCATTATGTCTATGACCATTTGTAGTGACTGTGTGGTGCGGCTGACATATAAAAGTCCACACATACAGGTCACCATATACACAACAAAATCAGAACCACAGGCTAATTCTTAGGTAAAATTGCATATGGTATTACTGTTATAGTGATTGGTTCCTCAGTTAGAACAACCACACCCATTAGCAATGAAAAGGGGTACAAATAGCTTATAACAAAATCATTTTATTATATACCTGATAAAGGCCTACATGACCGAAACGTGTTGTTTTTTTAATAAGTTTTTATTGTCTTTTAGAATGTTTTTTTATTTATTGCACATAGCCAATAAAATATCATTTGATTCAACATAAGAGATACTTGGTTCTTTGACTATATAAGGCGGAAGGCGGGCACGTCAAAACGACGCTTGTGGACGCATCTGCATACATCCGCATGTCCTGCGAACTCAATGTTAAAGATAGGTACACAGGACGCATTCAGAAGTATGCAGAAGTAGGCGGGGCTTAACAGAGGAAGTACGCAGCCCTCCGCAAAGCCCTGGTACGCTAATGTGAAACCAGCCTAACCCTCTTACTCCAAATTGGGTTAAGGATTCTCTGAAGGAAGCGCCCTGAAACATTCTTATTGTTATTTTGACTAGGAATAGTGCTACATGCTGAGTTGGTCTTGCTGACAAACCTGACAATTGTTAACAGAAACTCAAGAGTAGCTTCATAAAGAAGAAATAAGTGATCATTTCACAGTATTAGCTGAAATCTATTATCTTTTACAGAGAGATTGAAGGAGACATAAATGTGGATATTCCCGATGTAAGTGTTCTAATATTGTTATATTTATGCATATGCTTGTTATATGATGACATCGTCCTCAATAATTGTAAAACCTAAAAATGCATTAACATTTATATTAGTTGCTGAATGTGAATCTGGATCGCCCGCTAGGGCCGTGGGGTACTCGGTACCGGGCCAGTTCATAAGGGGATGTGTCACAGCAGCAGTGACCCGGTCCGTCGCCCTGGGCATCCAATTAAAGGGATATTTACAAGGGAAATAAAGTTTGTAAAGTTCATAATAAAGTGTTTGTGACGCTTTCCTGCCTGCAGAAGTTCTCTCTCTTTAAGCTTTCTCTCTGCAGCTCCTTCTGAGAGTGAGCTGCCTCACATCACGTCTGCTTATTTTCACTTTCTCCTCATGTCTGACTCACTCTCTCTGCACTGTTCTTTCCTGCTCTGTTAGCTCCTCCTCTCTCTTCCTAACTTCTCCACCCACTCCCCCAACACCCTTTACTACCCAGCCTGGGATGAGACCATCCTCCCTTAGCGTACGTCCAGGGTGCCCTGCTGCTATGGTCTGTGTTCGGTGCAGGTGATAGAGTCCTGGCTGATGCTCCCTCCTTACCTGAGAGTGGGGTACCACACCTCTGGATGAGGTGCAGTACCTCGGTGGCGACTGAACCCTCAGGGGTGCTACAAATCCATCTACAGGAGAAGCACCTGTTGCTGTATTCATTATTAGTTTTTATGATCGATATTATTACGATCCTACAGTGTGTAAAGAGGATCTGTCAATTAAAACATTACATTGAACTACAGTTGTCACAAAGTTTGCTGCTTCAGTTTTTATAGTGCCCCTTCACATTAACTCTACTCTAGATTGTTAGGGCAATGTCAGATGTCCGTATAAATCAGACCAAAATCCAACCACATTGCTTGGACTGGCTGCTTCTCTCTTGACCCAAGCATGACCGCTGCATAGAAATTGTGAAACTGTCATGCTCGAGTCGGGAGAGCCGCTGGACAGTCCGTGTCTTTTTGGTTCAATCTCAGTCCAATTGCAAATACTTACAAAGTCAATCCTTGCCATGAATATCAACTTAATCACAAAACTCCATTTCCACTGAGTTTCAGTCCTGCCACAAACTGAGCCTGCTTACTTCATTTCAGTGATTTTCTCAATAGCTCAAGAGAAAATGTTAACTAGAGATATATAGTGCCTTGCGAAAGTATTCGGCCCCCTGGAACTTTTCAACCTTTTCCCACATATCATGCTTCAAACATAAAGATACCAAATGTAAATTTTTCGTGAAGAATCAGCAACAAGTGGGACACAATTGTGAAGCTGAATGAAATGTATTGGTTATTTAAAATTTTTGTGGAAATTCAAAAACTGAAAAGTGGGGCGTGCAATATTATTCGGTCCCTTTAACTTAATACAAGTGGGTGCCATGGGAGGGTGTATTACAGTGCTCGAAGGGTGGCTCATGGTACCATACAAACTGTTAGTGAAGGTGCAGGAGCCAAGCAACAAATGGAGGAAGAAGCGATGAACACACAACAGTCAGGAGATGAAGAAAATAATGATCCCCTCTCTGTTGTCTGTGATAGGCAGGAGGGGACAGAAGAAGCAACGTTGATTGTTACCCCACCACCAACACAACATGGACCCAACATATGCGCGCCTTCTTGATGCACATCTTCAATGTGATGCCCGTTTTCTTAGGTTGTTTGAACTAGTGCTGACTACTGGGTTGCCATTCTGTTAGATCCACGGTACAATATTAAATTTTGCCAGATGCTTATACCCCAGTAAAGGGACGCCTCATGCTGGAGTATCAAAACATGCTTGTAGATAATCTTAAGAGTGCTTTTTCTCAAGATAGCAGTGAGGCACACAGTGTGCATTGCAGTTCTAAATGTCGAAACCTGGTAACATCAAGGTGTCATCGCAAAAACATTAGCAGCAACAGTGTAAGTGGTATAAGCAATTTCTGTGAGTCATTTCACTCATATATAGACCAGCCAAAGCACCAGCAGAAGAGAGTACTAGTCTGACACGTTGTGAACGACTGGAGAGGATGGTGCAGGAGTATTTGGATCTCAGTATCAATGCCATCGGGGGGGGGTTGGACCCTTTTGTATTTTGATCTTCAAAAATGAAGCTTGCCTGTCATGCATTGGAGGTTTTGTCATGCCCAGCAGCCAGCGTTCTCTCAGAACGTGTCTCCAGTGCTGCTGGTGGTGTCCTGACAGATAATGCATCTGGATGACCCTTGAAAGCTTAGACAATATACCTTTCATCAAAATGGACACATCATGGATCTCCAATGACTTTTGCACCCCAGCCGCAGACTAGGCGATAGTGTCGTCTTTAGTGTCATGCATCGATTTTGCATTATTGCAGTCTGTGACACCTTTGTCATGTCTTCTGTGCCTGCTGTTGCTGCTGACGTTACAAACGATATTTTCCAAGTTGGGTCTCCATCTGGTGGATGGCCTGTAGTAGAAGGCGTGTCAGAGGCCTATTATACTATTTAAACTCTGTGGAAATTGATGCCACTTTTTGGTGTGTGACAATAATTAGTACTGTATGAAACTGATGTTGTGCCATCTGAGTGAAACTGGAAAAAAAAAATTGGAGCTGTTGCATGAGGTATCAGGGTTCCCAGCAGCGAAGGCTTGCACCACTCCCTTAACCACCAGATCTTGGTTGAAACTTTAATTCAAAGCTGTAAATGCTGGCCCAGATCCTGATACTGCTGATCCAGACGGGGATGCTCTTGCTGTCCCAAGCGGGGACACACCTAGGCCCCAGACAGGGGCCCTTTCTGTCCCAGACGGTGATACACACCCTGCCTCAAGCACTCCTGCCTGGGCTCTGCTGCTGAAATCAAGAGCTTCCTGCTTCTTTGAGGCTGCCAGCACCCTGGATTAACTTAACTATTTCCTGTCCCTAAGCTCAGCGTAACACATTCAGTGCAGGTTACACAATACAGAATAAAAGGGACATCACACATTCCATTAACACATATAGAAAACATTGCAAACATAGCACATTAATACATATTAATGCATAACCCGCAGTCGGAGCAGCGCATGGCGGACCACATACAGTGAAGGAGAGAGGGAGTAGCCCAGGGTCTCCACCACCTCATACACCTCATGCATGGCCCATGGCTGACTGCTGCTGTGCAATTTGCAAATTTCTATTGTGGGTCAGTTGCTGCCACTTTTCATGGTGTCTGTGTCATAGCACAGCTGTCGGGTGACCTGGGACCAGGGGCTCCTTCCCTGTCCCTAACACTAGTGGGTGTTCTAGCTTGCCCTCCTCCCAGGGATACTTTTCAAAGTGAAGATGCTGGGGCCTCCGCCCTTGCCTTATCTCCTGAGTGAACTCTCCGTCTAATTCTCTTCCCCCACCCAAGGAAGAGGGGCGCTACTGTGCACCGTAGTACACCAACCCGACAAACAAGGCAACACAAACAAGGGTTAACAGAAAACTCCAGGCATACAAAATATTCACTCTCATATACAGTTGTGGCCAAAAGTATTGACACCCCTGCAATTCTGTCAGATAATACTCAGTTTCTTCCTGAAAATGATTGCAAACACAAATTCTTTGGTATTATTATCTTCATTTAATTTGTCTTAAATGAAAAAAACACAAAAGAGAATGAAGCAAAAAGCAAAACATTGATCAATTCACACAAAACTCCAAAAATGGGCCAGACAAAAGTATTGGCACCCTCAGTCTAACACTTGGTTGCACAACCTTTAGCCAAAATAACTGCGACCAACCGCTTCCGGTAACCATCAATGAGTTTCTTACAATGCTCTGCTGGAATTTTAGACCATTCTTCTTTGGCAAACTGCTCCAGGTCCCTGATATTTGAAGGGTGCCTTCTCCAAACTGCCATTTTTAGATCTCTCCACAGGTGTTCTATGGGATTCAGGTCTGGACTCATTGCTGGCCACCTTAGAAGTCTCCAGTGCTTTCTCTCAAACCTTTTTCTAGTGCTTTTTGAAGTGTGTTTTGGGTCATTGTCCTGCTGGAAGACCCATGACCTCTGAGGGAGACCCAGCTTTCTCACACTGGGCCCTACATTATGCTGCAAAATTTGTTGGTAGTCTTCAGACTTCATAATGCCATGCACACGGTCAAGCAGTCCAGTGCCAGAGGCAGCAAAGCAACCCCAAAACATCAGGGAACCTCCGCCATGTTTGACTGTAGGGACCGTGTTCTTTTCTTTGAATGCCTCTTTTTTTCTCCTGTAAACCCTATGTTGTTGCCTTTGCCCAAAAAGCTCTACTTTTGTCTCATCTGACCACAGAACATTCTTCCAAAACGTTTTAGGCGTTTTCAGGTAAGTTTTGGCAAACTCCAGCCTGGCTTTTTTATGTCTTGGGGTAAGAAGTGGGGTCTTCCTGGGTCTCCTACCATACAGTCCCTTTTCATTCAGAGGCCGACGGATAGTACGGGTTGACACTGTTGTACCATCAGACTGCAGGGCAGCTTGAACTTGTTTGGATGTTAGTCGAGGTTCTTTATCCAACATCCGCACAATCTTGCGTTGAAATCTCTTGTCAATTTTTCTTTTCCGTCCACATCTAGGGACGTTAGCCACAGTGCCATGGGCTTTAAACTTCTTGATGACACTGCGCACGGTAGACACAGGAACATTCAGGTCTTTGGAGATGGACTTGTGGCCTTGAGATTGCTCATGCTTCCTCACAATTTGGTTTCTCAAGTTCTCAGACAGTTCTTTGGTCTTCTTTCTTTTCTCCGTGCTCAATGTGGTACACACAAAGACACAGGACAGAGGTTGAGTCAACTTTAATCCATGTCAACTGGCTGCAAGTGTGATTTAGTTATTGCCAACACCTGTTAGGTGCCACAGGTAAGTTACAGGTGCCACATGATTTTTCGAACAGTGCCAATACTTTTGTCCACCCTCTTTTTTATGCTTGGTGTGGAATTATATCCAATTTGACGTTAGGACAATTCTTTTTGTGTTTTTTCATTTAAGACAAATTAAATGAAGATAATAATACCAAAGAATTTGTGTTTGCAATCATTTTCAGGAAGAAACTAAGTATTATCTGACAGAATTGCAGGGGTGTCAATACTTTTGGCCACAATTGTAACAGAGGAATGCACCAGGGTGTGAAGGTAGGGGAATAAACCAAAATAGAGAAGGAGAAGGAATTACCCCACACACAAACCAAGCAAAAGTCACTATTAACTCCTCCAATCCTCCTTTTCATAAGAACTCCTTTCCCTCCATTAGCCATGCAGCAATAAAGCTAGCTCTGACGAGGATTTGTATCAGAGCTCGGATTAAAAAGGGAAAAGGAGTAGCTAACTCAGCTCAGCTGTGAGCACAGGGATTTCCAACATGGCCGATTAACCCCTGTTCTGCCAGAAGAAATAAACACATTTAAAATGAAGAAGTGCTTCTTCTCACTGCCGGAGCAGGAGCAATCAGACGATGCAGTCTTCTGGCTCCACACTGTTGCGGTAACCCAGTGACAGTCTGCCCCTAATTTTAGCTGTTTGGGAAGCTTATTTCACCTCTTAAAGTGTTGAGTATATGTTTGGTTTGGCCTCCCATTGAATTAAATAGGGTTCGGGTACGTTTGGTGAACTGCTCAGCGAATCGAACTTTAAAAGGTTCGCTCATCACTAGAGTTCCACGTGCCCCAGATGAAATATTGGACTTGCGTATTGCAGAAGTGTTGATATAGAGGGTGTTGCTGCCCCCCAAAAATATTATTAATACAAATACAATATATAAATATGACATAAAAACAAGGCAGTGATATAATAAAAAAATTCTTCTACAAAGTACAGTGATGCAAAAATGAAAAAACACCCTCTAAAGATCCATGATTGAGTGTAAAATTTTAATATTTATTAATTATTATTTAAAATCAGGAAAATAATAATGGGGACAGTAAAATAGTATACTCAAACAATTGATATGAATAAATAAAGGTCGAAAATACGCAAAATATTTGTAGAAAAAAATCACAATAGACTAAAATTGCAAAGCCCAGAGAAAACAAGTTAAAGTGCAAGATTAGGAAAATTGACACACAATGTCAAAATGGTAAATATAATCAAAAGTGCTTGGTGCTAAAAAATAGAAAATAAAAAATAATAATAAAAAAAATATAGTGTGAAATATTGATACAACAGCAATATCTTATAAAAGGATCACTAGTGCACAAAAAGGATGCATATGCTAGAAAGTGCAAACATAGTGTAAAAATAGTGTGAACAAGGGCAATATAGTAAGAATTTAAACAGGAGACAACCTGATTAACTGCAATGAAAATATCCTGAGAATTCTATAAAAACAAGCGCTTACAAGAGTAATGCAGTCTCACTTTCTAGGGATGGCGTGCCTCCCCAACGTGCATTTCAGTTTGTTTCCCTTCGTCGTTTACTTTCATCACCCCTTGATGAAGGTAAACAAGCCAAAACACGCATTGAGAAAGCATGCCATCAGTGGAAATTGAGACTGCATTACTCTTGTAAGCACTTGTTTTTATACAATTCTCAGGATATTTTCATTGTAGTTAATCCGGTTGTCTCAAGACCTGCCTGGAGTGCAGGGACACAACCTATGACAGCTCTGGCAAAAATTAAGAGACCACTGCACAATTTTATAAAAATCAGCTTCTCTACATGCCTGACAGCCATTCCATTCCAGTGTCAGTTGAATTACAAACCAAAGTACACCTCATTCTACTTAATGTGCTTCTGAATAGGTGATCACCGGAACCAAAACTTAGTTAACGAAGGAAAGTATAAAAAAAAACCCTGCTGTGGTGTTCACAATCCTCTTGCAATAGGACAAGCTGGATGGCAAAACAAGTGCTAGTAATATCCCAAAAGTAATAGGAATGAAAAAATTACTTTTAACCATGCCAAAGGACTGGAAAAGAAAAGTCTTGAGTGAGGAAAAGAAGGGCTCAATTCTGGCTTTACTAGCAGAGGGATCCAGTGAGCGTCACGTTGCCTCCATCCTTAAAATTTCAAAGACTGCAGTCCATTACAACAAGGTCAAGCAGCAGACATTGGGGACAACAAAGCTACAGACCGGCAGAAGGCGAAAACGACTCTCCACTGACCAGGATGACCGTCATCTTATTCGAATGGCACTCAGCAACCACTGGATGACATCAAGTGACCTACAAAAGCAATGGCAGCTGGGGTGAAGTGCATGACAAGAGCAATTTGTAACAGGCTCCTAGAGGCAGGGCTCAAGTCATGTAAAGCTAGAAAAAAGCCTTTGATCAATGAGACGCAAAGGAGAGCCAGGCTGAAGTTTTCCAAAGACCATAAGAATTGGACCATAGAGGACTGAAGTAAGGTAATCTTCTCTGATGAGTCTAATTTTCAGCTTTGCCCAACACCTTGTCGTCTAATGGTTAGACAGAGACCTTGAGAGGCGTACAAGCCTCAGTGCCTTGCACCACTCTGAAATTTGGTGGAGAATCGGTGATGATCTGGGGATGCTTCAGCAAGGCAGGAATTGGGCAGGTTAATCTTTGCAAAGGACGTATGAATCAAGCTGCATACAAGGTTATCCTGGAAAAACAGTTGATTCTTTCTGCTCAGGCAATGTTCCCTAACTCTGAGGACTGTTTTTTCCAGCAGGACAATGCGCCATGCCACACAGCTAAGTCAATCAATATGTGGATGAAGGAACACCACATCAAATCCCTGTCAGGGCCAGCCCAATCTCCAGACCTGAACCCCATTGAAAACCTCTGGAATGTAATCAAAAGGAAGATGGGTAATCTCAAGCCATCAAACAAAGAACTGCTTAAATTTTTGTGCCAGGAGTGGCATAAGGTCACCCAAAAGCAGTGTGAAAGACTGGTGGAAAGCATGCTAAGATGCATGAAAGCTGTGATTAAAAATCATGGTTATTCCACAAAATATTGATTTCTGAACTCTTCCTGAGTTAAAACATTGGTATTGTTGTTTCTAAATGATTTCTAACTTGTTTTCTTAACATTATTTGAGGTCTGCAAGCACTGCATTTTTTATTTTGACCATTTCTCATTTTCTGAAAATAAATACAAAATTTAGTGCTTAGAAATTCGAAGATATGTCAGTAGTTTATAGAATAAAAGAGCAATTTACATTTTACACAAAAATATACCTAAAAAGAGAAATATCAGACAAAATGAAAATTTTGCAGTGGTCGCTAATTTTTGCCAGAGCTGTATATACGTCATAGGTCGTGAAGAGATTAATAACCTATGTTGGTATTGTAGACCACTCATTCCCTTAATAACCTTGGCGCTTTTCTCTGCCCCCGCTCAAGTTCAGCTTCTTATACACCGGAGGCCAAAATTGTGCACAGTATTCTAAGAATGGCCACACTATTGACTTGTATAGAGACAAAACTATATTCTTATAAAGAGCATCTATGCCTCTTTTAAATTAGTTATACAGGCTTTGTGACTGTGTAAGGGGGTGCCACGCCTCTACCTTCTTAAAGTAAAGTGTTTTACTATATATATTTGTTCATTTTTCTTTGGGAAGATTACTGTCCTACTTCTTTGTACATACGTGTATTTGATTATCCCGTGTGCATAGTTATGTATATATTATGTATGATGACTGTTATGTATAGAGTATACATATATCTGAGCAATGTTGTATATTTATGTAATATATATACATATATATATATATATAGTGTGTGTGTGTGTAATGTCATTATACTGGTAGGGTGAGTGTAGTACCCAAGTTTAGCCACAAGAGAGGTACATTTTAGTTGTATTTATAGCATTGTAAATAGTTATGATATAAGGGGCACGGTGGATAAGGCAGGAAGGACTTCCTTATAGTTCTCAGTTGGTGCCTGGGCACCCGTGCAGATCACTTGGGCTAACTAGCCCCGGGCCACAACGTGTCATGTAATGTTACCGAAGATTAATACCCAGCCATATTGTGTTCGTGGCCAGGATTTCACCAGAAGGAGCAACAGTGCTAGCGGTGCAGTATTAGTGGGACTGCAGCTGCTGGCAAAGACTAAGCAGTACGGGCAGGTCTCTCATGTGGCAGCTTATTGCGTGGGCTGAAGCCCTCAAAACCGGGGCGAAATGGCTGAGGGAGTCCCCTATCAAAGTAAGGCTAAACAGAGAGGACGCTGAAGGATCGAAAGGTACAGTCCGTCCCGGAAGCGAGCTTAGTGACAGAGAAAGAAGGACAGGGACAGAGGAGGAGTTGCACGTTGTGAAACATGATGTTGATGCTGGAAAGAATACGAATATGCTGTGTACCAGAATCAGTAAAGTTATCTGTTTGAAAGTTGAATTTGACTGTAGCTCATTTTGTGCTAAACCGGACCAAGGAGGCCTCCAGAAACGGACAGAGGACCCTGACAGTGCTGGTGAAGAAGGTATGCAGTGTTATGGCCAGTATGTGTATGTGACGGGAGGGCAGGGCGTGCTAACGCAAATGCTTTCAGCCATGACTACCGCCCTGTACCTCCCTCACAAATGCAAACTGCAGTGTGTACACTGTCACAAACCCCTATATGCCAGGTGAGGTGAAAGCGAGCGGTACCTTGACTGCATTTATGTGGTGTGCATATTGACAGTTATATGCCAGCCAGTCTCATCCAGCTTCTCTTATTTCATTTCTATTTAGAGAAGCCGGCCGAGTCCTGTCAATATACAAATCGCATACATGCAGTCATATAATTGCCCGCTTGCATCGGAAATACCAGGGATTTTCACGCTGTCACAGTTTGTCACTACAGTTAAATAGAGTAACTGCAAACTTTGTTCCAAGCCTGCGTGCCTCGCTTTTTTTTGTCTTGGTCCACATATGAGAAAAAGAACAACACCGCGATTCATTGCAAATCAGATATTTATATTGCTGGTGTCAGTCTTTGAATTAGGGTGCCCGTTGTTCGGGAAGCAAGACTTATCAAGTTCCCTTTATCATTGCTCTCATGGCAGAATAAGCAGACTTGTATGATGAAGCTGTCTTTTGGTCTCTATAATATATAGTACCTGTGTAATGAATCTGTGCCATTTATGTTATTATTCACAGCCTCCAAAACCAAATCCTCCACATAAAGAGACAGAAGAAGAAAAGCAGTTCCGCAGCTTGTTTCAGCAAATTGCTGGAGACGTAAGTATAGTCCTCTGATAAAGAATAATGGTGGGCATTTTTAAATGGCCATAAAAAACATATCATCTTATATGTGCCTCATCTGCAGACAAACACCATCACAATTCAAGTCACACTAGCTACCAATAAAGATGAGATATATATCCTATAAAATGTGATGCAATATTACATAAAGCAAGCGACAAAGCTGTGTTATTCTCTAAAAAAAGTATCTATAGCCGACACAGTAAAGTTTCAGTACCACACACATTAAACATATCAGGCACCACACACATTAAACATATCGGGCATCACACACATTAAACATATCAGGCACCACACACATTAAACATATCGGGCATCACACACATTAAACATATCGGGTGACGTTTGTAAAAACTGTTCAAACTGAATGCTTGTCCAGCATGGCAGAAATTATTTGGAGATATGATGTAATCTGCTGCAGCAAGTGCTGCAAATGATCCAGATTTTAACTGTCACCCACAATGCTTATCAGTATGACTTACTTCTTCCCCAGGTTAGGAAACATGTTCCAGTTGGTGGCAGCCTTCTAAAAAAGCGTGACATAAGATTGGCCTAAAACACCAAAAACATTTCACATTTTCACTCTAATAGGGGCAAAATCCATTGAATGGTGTGTTCATACACTCTACAAGTCCTCCTCAAAAACGTAAGAGTTCCAGCTTTGGTTCCACTCCAAAAACTCATCAATAAGACACAGGTCTCCAATTTATTATAAAGAAATTCTTATGTTCTTAAATTGCTTTAATTAGTTAGCAAAAAAATAACAAGTTTGCGGTTAACTTGCTGTTTCTATCTGCTGTCATTTTCCTGAATTGACAGCTTTCATCTCTTAGGCCCCCATTCACTTGTCTGTAGAAAACCAGTATAAAAAAAGTCAGCAGTCTCATCAGTGTTTCCATCAATGTGCCAAACCTGTGTCATCAGGAGGCCATACGTTTTTCCAGTATGGCTTAAGAAAAATCAGTTCCAAAGACTTTCCTATACTTTGCAATGTTAAACATGTACAGCAAACGGACGGCACACGGGTGATACATGGATGCCATCCGTGTGCTGTACATGTTTTACATGGACCCATAGACTTGTATTGGCCAGTCTGTGCAAACACATGGACATATGAACAGCATCATAGACTGTAATGTGTACTTGACTGCCCCAGAAACTAAAGAGACTGCATAGCTCTGAGCTGCTTAGGAGTCATCTTGAGAACACCCCATTAAGACTAGCATTAATAAGATGTGCTAAATTCATTAAGATGCAAACACTACTTAATGAATACGGCACTTCTTATCAGAGGTGAGCGCCTCACCTGAAATGTTACTCCTGTCAGCGACTGAATTAATATTTCTGGCATAAGAAACACTGCCACTTTTGAAGAATCTAATGGGCGGTTATTGCCACACTCATCCAGTCCCAGCTCCTCCCCAGTTCTGCTTGTTTTAGCAAAGGTGCTCAAAACCGGTATGAAAATGCCAAAAGTCGCAACAATTTTGCATAACTTGGTGTGGGGCAAAAAACTGTGACTTTTTAAAGTGTTTTATTCCAAACTGGCATCATAAAAAATTTGATTGGAGCTTTAGTGTGAACAAACCCTTAGGTCATATTCGAATAGTCATTTCAGTGATTATTTTAAGACAAAAGAGGAAACCATTCTAAAGAGTTTTGCTTAGGAAAAGTATCCGAGGTACTCCATTTATTGTGCCAAACTCTAACCACCTGAAAATAAGCTACGCTTACTCGATCAGTACTTGGGGAGTTTTTGACGTTGCAAATGTTCTGCAGCATTTGTGCACCTGTTAGGTAAATTAGGTTACTTCCATTTGTATTCGTTGTGCTTTTGATTGCATTTTTTTCATGCATTTTAATTAGTTTTTGACATTGGATTATTTTTTTTTCCTCTTTTTGGTAATGTCACGTTTCAATAAACTGTTTTGTTTTACTTTTCCCGGTATTTGGCTTCGACAAAACTTTGATGATACAGTTATGAGTGGACTCCATGCATTTTTAGTACATTTCTGCAGTGGAAACACATTCACAATGCATTTGCCATTTTTACCTGTGGAGTTTCTACATCTAATGCAAGTCTGCAGGTAAAATCAACGCATGAATCTCAGTGTGTGATTTGAAGCACACATCGCAGGTCAGTTTACACCAAGTAAATAAAAAGCTCAGTGGGCATGTGATTTCTATAAATCCCATCCACTTTGCTGGGATTGTAAGATGCTGCTTTTTTTTTTTTTTTGCTCTGCCATTAAAAGAAATCACCAAAAACTACTACACTATTTGTAATGTTAAGCTGTAACGGTCTCCTCATGTACTCAAGACGGACAATTTATTGCTTTAAAGAAAAGTATATTCAAGATTAAATTCAATTTTTTTAAATAATTTTTGGCTATTCAAAGTATAATAAAATTTTCGTTAATTACAGGACATGGAAGTCAGTCCACAAGAATTGCAGTATGTTTTGAATTCAGTTCTTAGAAGAAGTAAGTTCTAACATGTTACCTGTTAAATTCAAAATACTTTTGAAAGGTTTATAGCACAAGTAAGTGGGTAACATTGCCAGAGCTATTTCATATATTGCCACCAAACTAAAAGTTTGCCCCAGGATTTAGGGCCATTTACACAACTATTTTTTGTCTGAGTGAGCAAAGGTAATGAAATCTGGCCCCCTTTATTCTAAATCACAGGGTATTCATACGGTATGCAGGGGGGATTTGCTGGGAAGTTCAGGACGATGGCCATTTTGCGTTTCCACAATGCTTCTGCCAGTCCAGGTGAAAGATGACGTGAAGCTAGTCCCTTTATGGGCGGTATCATAGTACACATCAAGACGTGTACACGTTATTTATCAAGTCAATACAGATCAGCCCAAAAGTCAAGTGTAGTGTCAAACACTAAATATAAAATCAAAATTGCTACCCACTATGACCACTACAACTGTGGTTAGGTAAACAATAATGAACACTTTAAATAGTTAAAAAAAACATTTTTATTTAAGTAGAGCAAGTTATAATAATAATAATAATAATAATTTTTATATATATAGCGCCAACATATTCCGCAGCACTTTACAATTAAGCGGGGACATGTACAGACAATAAATAAATAAGTTAGGCCTGTTTCACACTTCAGTTTTTTTGTGTCAGTTAAATTTCGCCAAAATGGCGGAAAGCGTATCCGTTGGTAACTGATGTGAACGGATGTCACCGGACCGTTTTTTTGACGGATTCGATGAATGAAGAATTTTAAAGGAAACGCTGCGAGAGAGAGAGAGAGAAAGAGAGAGAGAATTTTTTCTGTCCACCAGAAATGATTTCAGGGTTAAATTTCTGGCTGACTTCATTCCTCTGGGCATGCACACTATAAAAATGCAGATCCTGCAGCAAAAAAAAGTCGCATGGTCCGTCCAGGCATCTCGGAAAAAAATTGACGGATCCGCAAAAAAATGGATCGCCATCCGACAAGATCCGCCGGTAATGCAAGTCAATGGGGAAAAAAACGGATCCGCCAAATAAAATAGCGGATACATTTTTTTGCAAAAACGGCGGATTTTGACTGATGGTCAAAAACGGAAGTGTGAAACAGGCCTTAGACAAACAATAAATATATAACAGAGGTGCCTCTGGTGTGAGGGACTGACTGAGATAAGACCATTACAGGCCAGCCTATAAAAATGAGCACCTGAAAAGCTCAAAAACAAGGTATAGTGGAGCAGTGTTTATATTCCACATGAATATATATAACATTCTCACAATAATTTCAATAGCATATAACGTGTCCACCTCAATGAAAAATGGGTTGAAAGAACATTTACCAACCCCATTGTCATATTCATTTAAAGGTAGTTAATATAGAAAGTCCAAATGCATTAGAAGCCAGCTAAGATATTATTCATCTTTTATATGCCAGTGATTAGTAAAGTGTCAGTGCTTAATAGAAATGACTTGATAACAATGTAATATTGATGAGAGGATTTATTTACAGTGATGAGCTGGTGTAAGACAATGGCCAGGGCTGTCAGACGTCCATCTACCCCGGCGCCCATTTCAAACACACTTCTTCAGGGGGCTTGAATTTTCTATTATCTATTTAATTATTTTCTTTTAGATCCTGCCATAACCAATGTTTTACAGGTCATATGTCAGTGTTAAAGGGATTTTGTACATCCCAAACCACTAACTAAACCACCTATAAAAGGTATGGCGGGGTCTTATTCCTCATAAAAATCATACTTATAGTATTGAATTTAGGGGTTTAGTTAGCATAAAACAATATTTATTTCATATGCTAGACTTAATTGACAATAAGTCGGCAGCAGAGTGGTGTCGCTATACCCAGCTTGCAGAAGGACTAGTGCTGCTCCCCCAGGTGATGTCACAGCAGACCCGATGCCGCGCTCATCACACATGGTGCTGGAGGAGACACACAGGTACAGCACAGGGACAGCATAGGCCCTGAAATGAGCATCACTGATGATGCTTCATTTCAGAGAGGGGGTAAGGGCTGTGACAATGGCCATAGACTCTGCCTCCTGCTCTGATGTTGCTTTGAGTATCTCAACATGTACTGGGGATATGAAAATGGACAGTCATCAGACAGGAAGTAGATTAATAAAATGCAATAGTAGTTAGGTAGCGTATTAAGGGAATTATAGGGATTTTTAAAGCAAGTATTATGGAACTAAATAGATGGGGAAAAATTAATTTGCCTTCGGACCACCCCTTTAATTCCCGGAAAATAAAGCACAACATGTCACAAAAAATAAATCTTAGAATCACTGCGATATGTGGATTTGAGTGTCCTCATGTACTATCTACAGGCACACAGTACAAAGCTATATATCTTTCCTGGGATATGTAGAGGAATTCCAAAGTTATTATCACATAGAGTGACTCAGACAAGATTTGAAAATATTTGACTTAGGCTAGTTTCACACTAGCATTCGGCAGGGCTGCGTACTTCCTCCTTTCTTCCTCCATTAAGCCCCACCCACTGCCGCACCTCTTCCATTCAGCTTCACCTACATCGGCATGCATCCTGCGCACTTTACTTTAACATTGGGTACGCGGGCCATGCAGATGCCTCCGCATACATTCGCATGGCCTGCTTACCCAATGTCAAAGATATTGTATGCAGGACGCATGCGGACGTAGGCGGAGCTGAATGGAAGAGGTGCGGCAGTGGGTGGGGCTTAATGGAGGAAGAAAGGAGGAAGTACGCAGCCCTCCGCAACCCTGCCGAACGCTAGTGTGAAACTAGCCTTAGTCAGAAACACCAAAACTGGCTGCGGCTGTAAAGAGTTAAACTATTCTGTTTTTATGTCACTTCACTTTTATACTCCTGACCTATTACATATGTGTGTGTGTTTTTTCAGCAAAGAATATAAAATTTAAAGAGATGAGTCTTCTGTCATGCCACAACATAATTTCTCTTATGGATGTATCCTTTATAATTATTTTATCGTAAGTATTCTTTCTCTAAGCGTCTTACATTATTCTTCATTACAAAGCTGCAGTCATCTCTCTACTGGCTAAACTTTAAAATAAAGAGGCTTGTAATGGAGAATTGTGCGACAAACCAGGTTGCTGTTTTCATTATGTAAAGGTTCTTTGAGAATGAAAGGTTAAATCTGACAGATTGATAAAGAAACAAACCATTTCTACGTTGCAAAAATTCGTTATTGAGTATAAAGTTAAACTTTCTATTGAACCTTAACAAACAATACACTAGAGCAGAGGCAATGGAACACTTGGATTTGAAGATTTCAAAATATTTTGGGACAAGCTGAAAAACTGGATTGTGAGTTTGCATCAAGTATTTTAGGGCACACACAAATATAGTTGTATGATTTATAGGGTTTTTCCTATTTCAGAAATATATGATGCAAAAATAATCTCAAAGATGAAGATCCAATGAAAGTAAGGAGTCATGCATTTGCAGTCACTAAATTTGCAGCAACATGAGAGTTGGCCCTGCTCTTTAGGTAGATTAGCATTTATTGGATGGAGGTGCAACTATTCTGTGGACATACTATCAATGTGTGAGACTGGAATAACCTTTTAAGTAACTTAAAGGGGTTGTCCGGTCCAAACCGATAAGTCTGCAGTCAGTGTGTGACTGAGCCCATCTAATGGGTGAGGCCTTGCTCCATACACTTGTATAGAGCGAGGCAGGTTCCTGAATAGTGGTGGTGCAATCTAGTGGGCGCGGTTTCGCTCCATACACTTGTATAGAGTGAGGCCAGTTCCTGAATAGTGGTGGTGCAATGTAGTGGGCGCGGTTTCGCTCCATACACTTGTATGGAGCGAGGCCGCGTCCTGACTAGTGACAGTGCAATCTAGTGGGCACGGATTCGCTCCATACACTTGTATAGAGCGAGGCTGGTTCCTGAATAGTGGTGGTGCAATCTAGTGGGCGTGGTTTCGCTCCTTACACTTGTATAGAATGAGGCCAGTTCCTGAATAGTGGTGGTGCAATCTAGTGGGCGCAGTTTCGCTCCATACACTTGTATAGAGTGAGGCCAGTTCCTGAATAGTGGCGGTGCAATCTAGTGGGCACGGTCTCGCTCCATACACTTATATAGAGTGGGCGTTTGTCCTACCTGGTCCTGGGCTCACTCAGCCTTCATGTATATCTGGTAAGATATCTCCTCAAACTCGCCACTCTTAATTTACCCATGCACACTAGGTGGTTACAATGGATTGATAATGTGGCGCAGTGACCCCCAATTGGGGGGATGGGGAACTAGCAGACATTTGCTATCCACATAGGTGTGGCTATTCTCATATATTGTTGGATTACTTGATATCCTGTGGCTGGGTGCTTTTCCCGGGTATTCTGTTTTTTCATCTTGTGGTGTCACTTTTAATCTTCGTATTTTTGTATTGAATGATATACATGTTAACTAATAAAGACGTATTTTTATTATATTCACCTAGTTACTCAATCTTTCTCTTTGCATGCATACATTATATAGAGTAAGGCTGGTCCTTCACTAGTGATGGTGCCATATAGTGGGTGAGGCCACTGGCTGAAAGTATGCATAGCCGTTTCTTACCCTCCAGTCCTGGCTAAGAAACCGGCAAATCTTTGCAGAAAACAGTGTGTTTGCTGTGGGGATTCAAAAGTTTGCAGTCACACATCATCTTATAAACATTCAGAGATTCTGGAGAAATTCATGTGTGTAAGGACTTGCTCACCCTGGCAAGTAGCATCTGAGAGAGGATCAGATGATATATGGAAAGGACCCTCGGCAAAAACATTACTGCGAGTGTGAGCCGAGTGTTATTTTACTGTGATCAGATTCTCTTGCATGTGGGAAATTGGATTACAGGTGCGGAGAAGATGTAGCATTTAATTTCTCCATCTTTTCCATTCTGTGAGTCGCCGTATATCGACCTGCACTCAGATGATATCCTAGTGCAGTCCGATATTTTGCATGCACCCATAGACTGGTATGGGTGCGCGGCATCTGATGTATGCTGCCAATCACAGTATGCAGTGATTTTTTTTTTTTCTTATGCCGACTCAGCATGAGAAAATAAATGCTACTCATCACTGCAATAAAACTGGAGCGAGTGCTATCACATGAAATACCAGATTACATTTGTCCGAGTTGTACGCTGTCTACTTGCCAGTGTGAGCAAGCCCTAAGGGACAAGGCCAAAAGCTAATATTGGATGCTGATTATCTACAGGCCCTCAGGCAGCACTGCATTAACAACAAACCAGAAATCATTGTCTGTGAATGCAGTTTGCCATACAAATCACAAAAAACTCTTTTATGCAAATAATAAGCCATATATATCAACACAATCCAAGAATCAAAAATACATGTAACTGATCTAAGAATTAAATGGCCACTACTACCTAAAATACAATCCTACAAAATACAAGATGGGAGTAACACCGCCAAAATTAACTTAATATTTATTGTTTACATAAAATATCAAGCAATAAAAAATCAGTAAAAACCAGAGTCATCATACAGAGACAAGTACCATACAGAGAACCAATAATTAGATTTTATAAAGGAAGTGAGTGCCTAGCTTCATTCATTCATTGCAACCATAAGTTCAATAATATGCATATGCATCTAAAAGCATGATGTGCACCTGGACAAACCTAGTATGAGGCAGAGTGTGCTTTGAAACCTTTAGTGACAGAGCCAATTTTGACCTTAACCCCTTTCCGACATGTGCCATAATAATACGCACATGTCGGATTCCCCCTGTTTGGTGCAGGCTCCGATGTTGAGCCCGCACCTTTCCGGTAACATAACAGCTGATCTATACAGCTGACATGTGCCCGCAACAGCCGCAGGTGGAATAACGATCCACGAGTGATTGTTTAACTAGTCAAATGCCACATTTAACTCCTGCTTACAGGAAAAGCATCACTGGCTCCGCCCATCGGTGACCCCATCACAACCTGCAGCAAACCTCTGTGGTTGTCATTGCCTGATTGCTATGAGCAGGTGAGCATTTCTGCTAAACACAGGTGATCTCTCATCGCCTGTGTGTAGTAGAGGCGATTAAAGTACTGCATATTCTAGTTTCCCATGGAGATTATTGAAGCATACAAACTGTAAAAAATAAATGTTTGTATATGTGAAAATATCTGAAATTTGGAAAAAAATTGTAAAATGTTGCAATTTTCAAACATTTAATTTGTATGCCCTTAAATAAGAAAGTTATGTTACACAAAATAGCTAATAAATAACATTTTCCACATGTCTACTTTGCATCATTTTTTATACATATTTTTTTGTTACCAAGCTAGAAGGGTTAAAAGTTGTTGAGCAATTTCTCATTTTTCCAACAAAATTTTTTAAGGACCACATCACATTTAAAGTGACTTTGGAGGGCCTATATGACAGAAAATACACAAAATTGACACCATTGTAAAAACCGCACCTCTCAAAGTACTCAAAACAACATTTAAGAAGTTTACTAACCCTTCAGGTGTTTCACAGGAACTAAAGCAATGCGAAAGGTTAACATTTGACCTTTTTATACAAAAATTTAAATTTAGCCCCAAATTTGTTATTTTCACCAGGGCAACAAGGGAAATGGACCCTAAAATTTATTGTGCAATTTCTCCTAAGTACGCTGATGCCCCATATGTGGGGAAAATCCACTGTTTGGGTGCACAGCAGGTATCGGAAGGGAAGGAGCACAGTTTGACATTTTGAACAAAATAAAATGGCTGGAATTGAAAGGGGACACCATGTCGCCTTTGGAGAACCCCTGACGTGCCTAAACAGTGGAAACGCCCCCACAAGTGACCCCATTTTGGAAACTAGACCCCTCAAGGAATGTAACTAGATGTGTGGTGAGCACCTTTAACCTCAGGTGCTTCACAGAAGTATATAGAGTAGAGTTGGGAAAATAAAAAAATCACATTTTACTTAAAAAATGTACTTGTAGCCCCAAATTGTTTTATTTTCAAAAGTGTAACAGGAGAAAATGGAATACAAAATTTGTTGTGTGATTTCTCCTGAGTATGCCAATACTGCAAACTAAGGTTTTTGCGCAAGGTAGGGCTCGGATAGGAAGCAGTGATTTTTTGAACACAGACTTTAATGGAATGGTCTGTGAGTGTCATATAGTGTTTGGAGAGCCCTTGATGTTCCTGAAGAGTTAAAAAAAAAAACAAGGTACCCCATTTTGGAATTTACACTCCTCAACGATTTTATCCAGGTGTATAGTGAGCATTTTGAACCCACAGGTACTACACAGAACTTGATAACATTAAGTCGTCATACGGAAGATTTTCATTTTTTTCACGAAAATGTTGTTTTAGCCCCACATTTGTAATTTTAACAATGAATAATAGGAGAAAACGGACCCCATAATTAGTTGCGGAGTTTGTCCTGACCGCGACGATATTACATATGTGATCAAAAACTTCTGCTTGGGCCCATGGCAGGACTAGAAAAGGAAAGATCGCTATGTGCCTGGGATAGATTGTGAATGCCATGCTGCATTTGAAGAGCCCCTGACATGTGAAAACAGCAGAACCTCTCACAAGTAACCCCATTTTGGGAACTAGACCCCTCAAGGACTTAATCTAGGGGTGTAATGAATATTTTGAACCCATAGGTGCCTCACTTATAACATTGAGATGTGGAAATATGACATTTTAATTGTAAAAATGTAATTAAACTAAACCTCATAATTTATTGTGCAATTTCTCCAGAATGCGGTGCTGCCCCATATGTTGTCAGAATTGGCTGTAAGGCCACATGTCAGGGCTGAAAATATTTTGTAGGCGACATTTGCGGGGTCCCGAATGTGTCACATCAGCAAAAATAAAAACAAAAATGACCTCATTGTAGAAACTGCACCTCTCAATGTATTCATCTCTGGTTGCAGATACTATTTTGCAACATGCAAGCCATGCTTTTTTCTGGAGAATTGCAAATCTGCCAGTCTAGAACCCATATATTGTAGTGCCCCCATACATTGTGTCCAGCTTGTGCTTCTAGCAACATGCACCCGTAAATTGTTAAGTGCCTTCTCTCTATTACAATAATGCCAAATATATGGCTGCTTACTGTGGTTTAGGCACAGTGGGGCTCATAAGGAGGGGGGCATTTGAATTTGGGAGAGCAGAATTCACTGGATTTTATTTGAAGGATCCGGAAGCCATGTCACTCTTCCTGAGTCTTTGTTCTAAGTCTTTGTTCTACCAGTAATGTGGGAACCACTGTATTTCCACTGACAGATGACGGACCTAAGTGGGGGCTGGTTTTGTGGGGGATAAATTAGGATTTTTATTGGTAACATTTTGGGGTACATGATATTTTTAGATTGCTTCCAGTATACCGGATCACATTCTTGCGTTCTACGCTGAGCACTTACTTCGGGGTTTTTGTGTAAATCACCCCAAAATGCAATTTAGATGAAACCCCTGTCAGATCCACCCAACATGAGACAGATAGAGACACTCCGTTTTGCGTGTGCTCCAGTGGTATCCATCTTTTTAGGCATGCAGGGTCTATAGTCATCTACACTTGTGTGCTAAAAGACACTGAAAATGATGGGACACCGCTGGAACAGACACCACATCAGTGACTCCATCTACCGCATAAGTGAGTGGTTCCATCAAGGTTTTTTTCTGAATCGCGATTTTGGGGAATTTACATGGAAACCCCGATGTAAGCGCTCAGCAGAGAGCGCCTGATAAATGTGAGCTGAGTCTTATTCTGATTTTTTGAAGGTAGAATAAACAAATAGACAGCAGTACAAGAATAGTTCTTATTTTTAGTTTTTCGTGATTCACCATGCAGTATAAGTGATAAGATAGATTCATTCTTCGGGTTGGTGCGATTAAAGCGATACCAGATTTATATTGTTTTTTTTTAGGTTTTTCTGCTATCACACAGTAAAAATGACTTTAGAAAAAGTAGGGTTTTTTTTCAGAGAGCTGTAACTTTATTTTTTGTGAACAGAGCTGTATAAGGGCTTATTTTTTGCATGACGAGTTGCAGATCGTTTTATTACCAATTTGGAGTACATAGTATTGTAGGATAGCTTTTTATTCTGATTTTTCAAACACAGAATGAACAAAAACCATCAATTTAGTTATAGTTTTTATTTTTTGCGCCATTCACTGTGCAGTAAAAGTGATAAGACTAATTTTTTTCATCGGGTCGGTATGATTATAGTGATAACAGATTTATATTGTTTCTTTATGCTTTGCTATTTTACAGACTAAAAACAATATTTTACAAACATTAATTTGTTTTTGCATTGTCATATTCTGAGAGCTGTAACTTTTTTTATTTTTTGGCGAAAGAGCCATACTAGGGCTTGTTTTTTGAGGGACAATTTTAGTTACAGTTACATAGTTATTAAGGTTGAAGGGAGACTTTAAGTCCATCTAGTTCAACCCATATCCTATCCTAACTTGCCCTAACATGTTGATTCAGAGGAAGGCAAAAAAAAAAAACCCATGTGGCAAACAGTAAGCTTCACATTGGGGAAAAAAATTCCTTCCCGACTCCACATACGGCAATCAGACTAGCTCCCTGGATCAACGCAATATTAAGGAAACTAGTGTATATACCCTGTAATATTATACTTTTCAAGAAAGGCATCCAGTCCCTTCTTAAATTTTAGTAGGGAATCACTCATTACAACATCATATGGCAGAGAGTTCCATAGTCTCACTGCTCTTACAGTAAAGAATCCGCGTCTGTGAGTATGCTTAAACCTTCTTTCCTCCAGACGTAGAGGATGCCCCCTTGTCCCCATCACAGGTCTAAGAGTAAAAAGATCATTAGAAAGGTCTTGGTATTGTCCCCGCATATATTTATACATTGTAATAAGATCACCCCTAAGCCTTCGATTCTCCAAACTAAATAACCTCAAGTGTAATAACCTGTCTTGGTATTGCAGACCCCCTAGTTCCCTAATAACCTTGGTCGCTCTTCTCTGCACCCGCTCCAGTTCAGCTATGTCTTTCTTATACACCGGAGACCAGAACTGTACACAGTATTCTAAGTGTGGTCGCACTAGTGACTTATATAGAGGTAAAATTATGTTCTCCTCATGAGCATCTATGCCTCTTTTAATGCATCCCATTATTTTATTTGCCTTTGCAGCAGCTGCCTGACACTGGCCGCTAAATGTGAGTTTGTCGTCCACCCATACACCCAGGTCTTTTTATGTGACTGCTTTGCCTAGTGTTTTACAATTAAGCACATAATTATACATCTTGTACGTTCTACCCAAGTGCATGACCTTACATTTATCCCCATTAAAGCTCATTTGCCATTTATCAGCCCAAGCTTCTAGTTTACATAAATCCTCCTGTAATATAAAATTGTCCTCCTCTGTATTGATTACCCTGCAGAGTTTAGTGTCATCTGCAAATATTGAAATTCTACTCTCTATGCCCCCTACAAGGTCATTAATAAATATGTTAAAAAGAAGCGGGCCCAAAACTGACCCCTGTGGTACCCCACTGCTAACCGTGACCCAGTCCGAGTGTGCTCCATTAATAACCACTCTTTGTTTCCTATCCCTGAGCCAGCTCTTAACCCACCTACACATATTTTCCCCTATCCCCATTGTTCTCATTTTATGTATCAACCTTTTGTGTGGCACCGTATCAAAAGCTTTTGAAAAGTCCATGTACACCACGTCCACTGCATTCCCTTGGTCCAAACCGGCACTTACCTCTTCATAAAAGCTTATCAGATTAGTCTGACAGGAACGGTCCCTTGTAAACCCATGTTGATATTGGGTCATAAGGTTATTCTTCTCCAGATACTCCAGTATAGTATCTCTTAGAAAACCCTCCAGGATTTTACCCACAGTTGAGGTTAAACTTACTGGCCTATAATTTCCAAGTTCAGTTTTTGTCCCCTTTTTGAATATTGGCACCACATTTGCTATGCGCCAGTCCTGTGGTACAGACCCTGTTATTATGGAATCTTTAAAGATTAAAAATAATGGTCTATCTATGACTGTGCTTAATTCCTGCAGTGTATCGGGGGTGTATCCCATCCGGGCCCAGGGATTTGTCAATTTTAGTGATTTTTAGATGCCGCCTTACTTCCTGCTGGGTTAAGCAGGTGACATTTAACGGAGAATTTTTATCCCTGATCATGTTATCCGTCATGGGATTTTCTTGTGTAAATACTGTTGAAAAAAAGTCAATAAGCATATTGGCTTTTTCCTCATCCTCATCCACCATTTCACCCAGACTATTTTTAAGGGGACCAACACTATCATTTTTTAGCTTCTTACTATTTATGTAGTTAAAGAATATTTTGGGATTATTTTTACTTTCTCTGGCAATGAGTCAGAATTTATTTAATCTTCTGTATTTATTTAATGCCTCATCACTACCTACTTGCTTTAATTCTCTAAATGTTTTATTTTTATCTCTTATTGCGCCCCTTACAGCTCTATTTAGCCATAGTGGTTTCCTCCTATTTTTAGCATGTTTATTCCCATATGGTATATATTGTGCACAGGTCCTATTCAGGATGCTAATAAACGTCTCCCATTTTCTTTGTGTATTTTTATGTCTCAGGATATCGTCCCAGTTAATTGCACCAAGATCATCTCTCATCCGTTGGAAATTTGCCTTCCTGAAGTTTAGTGTCCTTGTAACCCCTCTACTACACATCTTATTAAAGGATACATGAAAACTTATTAATTTGTGATCACTATTACCCAAGTGACCCCCAACCCTTACATTTGATATGCGGTCTGGCCTGTTGGTTAATATTAGGTCTAGCAGTGCCCCCCCTCTTGTTGGGTCCTGAACCAGTTGTGAAAGGTAATTGTCTCTCATAGTAGTCAAAAACCTATTACCTTTGCTGGAACTGCAGGTATCGGTTCCCCAATGTATTTCAGGGTAGTTGAAGTCCCCCATAATAATGACTTCTCCTTGAGTCGCAGCTTCATCTATTTGCTTTATGAGGATATTCTCTGTTGCTTCCATTATTTTTGGAGACTTATAACAAACCCCTATCAGTAATTTATTATTTTTCCCCCCTCCCCTTATCTCTACCCACAGGGACTCTACATTTTCATTAGATTCATATATATTATCACGAAGGATGGGTTTTAAGGAGGATTTTACATATAAACACACGCCTCCCCCTCGCTTATTTGTTCGGTCATTTCTGAACAGACTATAGCCCTGTAAATTAACCGCCCAGTCATGGTTCTCGTCCAGCCATGTCTCAGATATCCCCACCATGTCATAATTATGTTCCAACAACATTAACTCCAGTTCCTCCATCTTGTTGGCGAGGCTTCTGGCATTAGTATACATGCACTTTATGTATCTCTCTGTACCTCTATCCTTTCTTAAATTATTAACTGTTCTAACCCCACCCCCCATACCACCCCCACCCCCAATGTCATTATTTGTGCCCAGGTCTCTATCTGCACTGTCTTCCCCTCCTATAAAAGGAATACCCTCCTCCCCGTCCCTAGTTTAAACACTCCTCCAACCTTCTAGCCATTTTCTCCCCCAGCACAGCTGCACCCTCCCCATTGAGGTGCAGCCCGTCCCTAGCGTAGAACCTGTAGTCAACTGAGAAGTCGGCCCAGTTCTGCAGGAACCCAAACCCCTCCTTCTTATACCAATTCCTGAGCCACTTATTAACCTTCCTAATCTCCCGTTGCCTCTCTGGTGTGGCACGTGGTACAGGAAGTATTTCCGAAAATACCACCTTGGAGGTCCTTGCTTTAAGCTTACAGCCTAATTCCCTGAAATCATCTTTAAGGACCTTCCACCTACCTCTAACTTTGTCATTTGTGCCAATGTGCACCATGACCGCTGGATCCTCACCAGCCCCTCCCAGTAATCTGTCAACCCGATCAGCGATGTGTCGGACTCGAGCGCCAGGTAGGCAGCACACCGTTCGACGATCCCTGTCTTTGTGACAGATTGCCCTATTTGTTCCCCTAATAATTGAGTCTCCCACTTCCAGAACCTGTCTGGCCTTCTCTGCTCTCCTATTTCCCCCCTTACAGGAGCAGACACTCCTCCGGCTTTCAGAGGACATGCCTTGCTGCAGCAGTGCTACTCCTGCACTAACACTCCCCTCATCTGCCAACTTAGCAAACTTATTGGGGTGTGCCAGATCAGGATTAGCCTCCCTGGTGCTCTTCCCTCTACCCTGCCTTCTAACTGTCACCCAGCTAGCTGCTTCACTGTCCTGCAGCTCCAACCTAGCATCCCCCCCTCATCTATCCCATTGAGCGTCTGCTCAGTGAGCAGAAGACTCCTTTCCATATTGTCTATGGATCTCAGTGTTGCCAGCTGCACATTTAGATCCAGTATCTGGGCTTCCAAATGCACAACGTGCTCACATCTTGCACAGCAGTATGCACCCTTGACCGGCTGTTCAAGGATTTCATACATGCGGCAAGACGTGCACTGGATGGCATAGGCAATAGTGGAGCACATCCTAATGGGGATTGCACCAGACAACAAGACAAGCAAAAATAAATAAAAAAAAAAATGTATTAATATAACAGCAACTCAGCAAGACCTCCCCTGGAAACTCCCTGAATCCAAAGTCACTGAATCTCAAGTCACACACTTACCACAGTTCGCACTTATGCTCAGGTCACACTCAGCTCGTTCACACTCACTCAGGCAGAAGATTTAAAAGAGTTTTTTTTTTTTTTCTCCCTTTTACCAGCACACCACCTTGCTGCTCAATGCACTTCCAAAAGGAGTTGAGCCCCAACCAGCTGCCCCTTATAAACCCTTAATTACTGTATGAACTCCCACCCTTAATTAACCCCTTGTGAATATAGTCACACCTCACGATTTAAATGCAATATAGTTAACCCTTAAAAACACAGATAGTAAAATAAGAGATTAACCCACAGTTCGCACTTACGCTCAGGTCACACTCAGCTCGTTCACACTCGCTCAGGAAGAAGATTTAAGAGGTTTTTTTTGTGTTTTTTTCTCCCTTTTACCAGCACACCACCTTGCTGCTCAATGCACTTCCAAAAGGTGTTTTCATTTATACCATTTTTTTTTACATACAAATTTTTGACGTTTTTTTCATTCATTATTTTATGGCATTCCCCATACTGAATAAATAACATGCCAGTTTTACAGAGAGGGTTTTTCCGAACGCGATGATACCAATTATGTGTCCTTTTTTTAGTCATTTCATTTTATCATAAACTGTGTTGTGAGTGGCGAAAAGTCTTTTTGTGATTTGTGTACACTTTTTGTGTGTGTTTTATTACTTTTTTACATATTTTATTTTCCTTTTTTCACTCTTTCACGTAGTCCCACTGTGAGACATGTATCACTTTTAGGGGTCATACTCACTGGTGCGAAATCGGACTGAGAAAAAAATCGCAGCATGCTGCGATTTGTTGCGATTTTCAGGTGAAAATCGCCAATGCAAGTCAATGGGTGCGATAAAAAATCTGACAGCACTTGTACCATACGAGTGCTGTCCGATTTCTACGCACCAGTGTCCTTTTAAAAAAGCCGGCAATTCATGTGCGGCTATACAGTATAATCACACTGACAGCTCAGAAAAGAATAGAATAGATATATACACATAGAATACATACTGTAGACATATACATGCAGTAACACACACATACTGTATATACAGTATGTATTTATGATAGATAGATAGATAGATAGAAGAAAAGCCGGTAATTCATATGCGGCTACACAGTAAAATCACACTCAGTGAGACACGTGTATATATATATATACATCTTTATATTTCATAGAGAGATACATAGCATAATAGGTGATAATTCATTTGTCGGCTTTTGGAAAACCACAATGACAGCTCACAAAACACTAGATATAAACACATAGAATACACACATGTCAGTGACACACACCTATATATATATATATATATATATATATATAATATAATATATAATTTAGTGTGTGTATATATATATATATATACATCCATTTTATATATATAATATATGAAGAATATATATACATAATATATATACACACACACATAAAATAATATAGATATAATATATTATATTGAAGATATAGGGAATATATATGCATATTACATATAATATATAATTTAGAGTATATATATGTGTATATATATATATATATATATATATATATATATATATACATCCATTTTATATATATATATAATATATAAAGAATATATATACATAATATATATATATATATATATATATATATATATATACATAATATATATATACACACATAAAATAATAAGGATATAATATATTGAAGATATAGGGAATATATATGCATTATATATATTATATACTGTATTTAATATATTAATGTTTCATATATACATATCATATATAATATAAATACACTAAAAATGTAATATATATATATATATATATATATATATATACACATATGACACATATATATATATATATATATATATACATACATGTTAGTGCCAAATATAATCAGTATATTGTTCTAAATTATGGACATGTATTTATTATTATTATTATTATTATGCATTTATATAGCGCCATTTATTCCATGGAGCTTTACATGTGAAAAGGGGAAATATAGACAAGTATAATAAACATGTGTAAGACAAGGGACACACAGGTACGTAAGGCTACTTTCACACTTGCGTTTTTTTGCGCTGCGCACCGTGCGCAGTGCAAACGCACATAAAAAACGCATCATTCGTTTGTGTGCTTTTTTGCGGTTTTGCGCATAGTTTTTTTCTTTTTAAAAAAGCATGCCTTTTTTTGCGCTGACGTGCGCATTATAATGCGCACGTCAGCACACCCATAGACTATAATGGGTGTTTGGGTGAATTTTGTGCGCATTGCGTGCGCATGCCTTTTTTTGGGACAAGTCAAATATAGAATCACTGCACACGTGGATTTTTGCAAAAGTGGAAAATCTTTATTTCTATTGGACGGTGAAGAAGCGACAGCTTTTTTGACGTTTCGGCCTCACAACGGCCTTTATCATATAGTCGCTGAAAAAATAAAATATATATAATAAAAATTACAGACAAATATATACAATAAAAAATAACATGTAGAATAGATCATGGAATAAGTATCTCGTTGAGGAGCATCTTTGTTATATGCCAAACGATCATTAGGCAGTATAGAGACATTTTTTAAAGACAAAAAATAGAGAAAAGGAAAGCATGGCGGCAGACAGAGTATCACTCTATAAGTAAATATTAATATCATACCCCTTCGAGAAGAAAGATTGTAGTCATCGGTTAGATAGTTTCACTGTTAGACAATGTTTTTAGAGTAAATGGATTGTCCTGTAAGTGGAGGTTGAATGAGAATATAATTAGATGGGAACCAATAATAGAGTATATTGATTGCAATGTCGACAGGCACGTGGTCACCATATCACAGAGTAAAAGAAATTATTGTAAAAAAGTCTTTATAAAAATCTATGGACCATGTGATATGATTCCTAATATTACTAAGGTCAGAAATGTAGACAGAAATATTGTGTTTATAGTGTGACCAATGGAAACTTGTGTACTAATCATGTAAATATAAGATATAACATGTAAACCTATGGTCAACTAATGTAACGATCTAAATGGCTAGTTGTATAATAAAAAAGTGAGATCAATGGGAAAATAAAAATACCTTTGTAGCAAGTGGTCCTGATTCATGGGGATCCACAACTGTGTGAATGTGCCCAAAGCTAATTGCCTTAAAAGAGAAAATCTTTTATAGGTATGCACCAAAAAGGCATAATAATGAGTATGATATGATGAGGACAGAGATACATATGGAATCATGAGAAAAAATTGGATACCTTTAAGATAAGTGATTCTAGAGGATCCACAATTGTGCCAGTGTGCCCAAAGTACATCGCCTTAAAAGTAAAAACATACACATAAGTATAGCGAGATCTATTGGTGGTGCAGCGGTGGTTAAAGGAGTCTCTTCCATATTACTCACAATCATTGGTGGCAGTGGTGGATGCAGGCACCGCCGTGCCTGTGCAGTGAATGAGCGCTGTGTCTGTATCTGCGCTCTTTAATAGTGGCAGGGCCGGTCATCTGACCGGAAGTGACGTCAGACGCTGGCGCCTGCGCTGTAAGGTGGGGAAAAATGTCGCCCATAAGGGGAAAACCACCAAGAAAATGGCGCGGGTAACCCGCGCCTGCGCAGTAGCGCTTGGTGAGAAACTTAATCACAGGAGAGGCGCCGAGGGGCGGGAGCAGATATCGCCATGGGCAGAGTTGGATAGAGGAGATGCAGGCTCCATATGGAGTAGATAAACATACATACATAACGGTTGTAAGGCACATCATGGTAAAACATAAGAGATATAAACAAATGGCAATACTTACAGCAATCCATTATACAGATTTAATAAAAATGACAATACTCTATTGTAGGAGTCCAAACTGAAGCAAAGGGTAAAAAAAGGGAAATAAAGAAAAAAATAACAAAGATAAAAAAGAGGAGGAAAGAAATGTTTTGATGATATTGCATACAAAGGAAAGGAGGGGGAAAAAAGAAATAGAAAATTCAGAAAAAGAGAGGTGGTTGAACCTAAATGGATAAAGGTATACTCAAATCATGCTAAAAAGTGAAAAAAGGGAAAAAAAAGGAAAAAAGGAAAAATAAAAAGTAGCTAAACAAAGTAGAAGTAAATGAAAAAGAAAAAATGAAAAAATAAAAAGAGAAATTGAAATAGAAAATAAATTGGAATAATTTGAAAAAATAAAAAAATAAAAAAATAGAGAGAAAAAGTGGGGAAAAAAATGGGGAAAAATATGGATGGGGGAGGGGGAAGGTGGGATGCAAAAATAATAAATGAAAAAAATGGATGAAAAAAATAAATAGATGAAAAAAAATTAAATGAAAAAAATAATAATAAAAATAAAAAATGAAAATAAAAATAAATGTGAAAATGGGGTTGATATGTCTTACCGCCATGGAAGATGTCAAAAGAGACCCATATAGGAAAACGATCAATTGGTCTAAAAAGAAAAAAAGGTTATTAGATTAACCAATCAATTTCGCGGTTGAGACCCTTAGGATGTAAAGTGTCAAGGGTGTAGATCCAATAGGTTTCGCGTTGTTTTCGTAAGCGAACATGGTTGCCCCCCTCTTGGGCCTAGGAACTTTTTCTATGATTTGGTATCTCAACTGGGATACATTATGCCGGGCTTCCTTGAAGTGGTCAGGAAGTGGAAGCCATGTTTTTCCGCATCTGATGGTCGACTTGTGACTAGAGATACGATCTCTAATAGCTTGGGTGGTTTCACCCACGTACAGTAAGCCACAGGGACATTTGATAATATATATGACAAAATTCGATTCACAGGTGAAATAATCCCTGATGCGATAAGATTTACCAGTGCGTGGGTGAATAATTTCATTTCCCTTAATAATGTTGGAGCAACTCATGCAGCTAAGACACGGGAAGGTGCCTGTTCTCTTTTGTCCTGTAAGTGTACGTTGAGTGGTCTGATTGGTAGATCCTAAATCAGCCCTAACCAATTTGTCCCTGATGTTTTGGGGCCTTCTTAGACACATAAGAGGTGGAGATTTAAAGATCTCAATTCTAGGATAGGCCTTGGTAAGTAAAGACCAATGCTTACGAATTAAGCTGTGAATTCTTCACATAGAAGGATGGTGGCCATGGACAAATGGGAGTCTCGGTGGTTTTGATGTGGTGTGAATGGTGTCGCTAGGATTAGTGAGTGCCTTTGTCATCTCGGAGGCTAAAAGTGTGGATGGATAATGTCTTGTTTTGAATTTTGTGGACATCTCCCGCAGTCTTGAGTCTCTGGTGGTGGGATCTGATACAATTCTGGTGACTCTCTTAAATTGAGACCAGGGGAGGCTGTTGAGGGTAGATTTTGGGTGACAGCTGTCATACAGAAGAAGATTATTACAATCTGTAGGTTTGGTGTAGATATCAGAAGTAAGTTGACCGTTTGAATCCTTGTGTATTGTGGTGTCCAAAAAATTGATGGATTCTAAACTGTGTGAAATGGTGAATTTCAGTTCCTGTCTGGCGCTATTGATTGTGTTGTAGAATGTGAACAGGCTAGTGGAATCACCTTGCCAAATACAAAAAATGTCATTGATATATCGATACCAGACAACAGCGAATTGTTGAAATAATGTATTAGAATATACATAGTCATGTTCGAATTTGTCCATGTAAAGATTTGCATATGCAGGGGCTACATTAGAGCCCATAGCGGTCCCACATATCTGGACAAAAAAATCATCCTCAAAGCGAAAAAAGTTTTCACGTAAAACTAAATTCAATAGGTCTAGACACAATTCTTGTATACCTGAATCAATGCCAGCTCGGTCTAGGGTTAATGAGACTGCATCAATTCCTTTGTCATGTACAATAGATGTGTACAAACTATTGACATCAAATGTGCAAAGGATGCTATTAGGTGGAATGCAATTGATAGTACGAATTCTACTGAGAAAGTCTCCTGTGTCCAGGATAAAAGATTTGGTGATATGAGTATAGGGGGTTAGTAGTTTTTCTAAGAAAATGGATAAAGGATTGAGAATTGAATCTCTGGATGCGACAATGGGACGTCCAGGTGGATTATGTAGATTTTTATGGATTTTAGGAAGAATATACAGAACTGGTGTTACTGGATGTAAATTGGTCAAAAAAGTCTTGGTTTTGGTGTCAATGGTCCTAAGTTGTGTGTGTTTATTAAGGATGCAATCGATTTTCTTACGAATCTGATATGTAGGTTCATTATGAATTTTTTTGTAAGTTTTTTTATCAGAGAGTTGTCTCCTAATTTCGTCAATATATTGGTTTTTATTCATGACAACGATTGCGCCCCCTTTATCTGCTGGCTTTATGATGATGTTAGGATTGTCTTTTAAGGATATAATTGCTTGTTTCTCGGCTGATGGTAAATTGTGGCGAACAGGGAGTAGGCCCAAGCGTTGTTCATGTATAGTTTGTTTAATATCTCTATCGAGTAGATTCACAAAGGTCTCGACAGCATGGTTTGTTTTAGGTGGAATAAAACTACTAGGATTGCGTAGTCCTAGAGAATCTATGGAGATGGAAGGATTAGTGTCACGACTAGGGGCTATACCTGCAATGTTGGTCATTTGTGATGTTGTGTCCTCAAAATGTACCTTGAGTCTAATGTTCCGATAGAACTGTTGTAGATCTTTTTCTAGCTGGAAAGAATTCCATCGGGGTGTTGGGCAAAAAGAGAGGCCCAGATTAAGTACCTTCAGTTCTAAGGGAGAAAGAGAGTAGTCAGAAATATTGATGACTAAGTTTGGACTCCTACCTGTTGTGATCGGAGTATCATCTGACGATTCTGTTCTCCTCCTCCTCGAGCGCCTTGTTGGCCTGTTCTTTGGCCTAAAAAAGGAGCTCTTGGAAGAGATGTTCCACCAGCATCGCTCCCGGACCCTGGTGAAGACCCTCCAACAGGAGAGGATCCCCCGGAGGCTGTGTATCCTCCCGGTTGGCGACGATTTCTTGACCGGAAGCGTCTTGGTGCTGGGTCTTCCCATCTATAGACCCTGTTGTTCAGATAGTCCTCAGTATCACGTTGGAACTTAGACCTTTTTCTTTCCTCAAGAGTTTTCTGGTGTGAAAGTAGAGCCGCATCCACTTTGGTTCTAAGAGTATTAAATTCAGTGCTATTAAGCGTTGAGGATAATTGGCTTTCAATGGTAGTTATTTTTTCTTCGGTTTCTTTTATAGCTTCTTGAAGATATTCGATTGTAAGTAGTATTATATCAAATGAGCATTTATTCAGGATTTTCTGAAAGGTGGCGCAATATTTGGAATTATCTGAGAAGAGGGTAGGTTTCAGGTGACTTCGAAGACCACGGGGTATTTTTCCTTGTCTGTGATATTCACCCAAAGTTGCACAATGTAGATCGTAAGCTATGAGTCTCTTTCTTTCCTTTTCCCAATCTCTCGTCTTGATATCTCTGCTGGGAATATGAAGAAAATCTGTACCAGATCTGATTCTAGATAAGATCGTTGATCCTAAGGCATCATCGTACATATGGGTTTCTGACGTCATGGATACTAAGTCTGTGCTGATAACCAAAAATCAGATATGGCAAGTAATAGAGATGGTTAGCACTCGACTAAGAGGTGTGGATATACGGTGCTAGTGAGAAGGGAACTGGTAGTCCCGCTAGCATAAGTCAAATATAGAATCACTGCACACGTGGATTTTTGCAAAAGTGGAAAATCTTTATTTCTATTGGACGGTGAAGAAGCGACAGCTTTTTTGACGTTTCGGCCTCACAACGGCCTTTATCATATAGTCGCTGAAAAAATAAAATATATATAATAAAAATTACAGACAAATATATACAATAAAAAATAACATGTAGAATAGATCATGGAATAAGTATCTCGTTGAGGAGCATCTTTATGTTATATGCCAAATGATCATTAGGCAGTATAGAGACATTTTTTAAAGACAAAAAATAGAGAAAAGGAAAGCATGGCGGCAGACAGAGTATCAGTCTATAAGTAAATATTAATATCATACCCCTTCGAGAAGAAAGATTGTAGTCATCGGTTAGATAGTTTCACTGTTAGACAATGTTTTTAGAGTAAATGGATTGTCCTGTAAGTGGAGGTTAAATGAGAATATAATTAGATGGGAGCCAATAATAGAGTATATTGATTGCAATGTCGACAGGCACGTGGTCACCATATCACAGAGTAAAAGAAATTATTGTAAAAAAGTCTTTATAAAAATCTATGGACCATGTGATATGATTCCTAATATTACTAAGGTCAGAAATGTAGACAGAAATATTGTGTTTATAGTGTGACCAATGGAAACTTGTGTACTAATCATGTAAATATAAGATATAACATGTAAACCTATGGTCAACTAATGTAACGATCTAAATGGCTAGTTGTATAATAAAAAAGTGAGATCAATGGGAAAATAAAAATACCATTGTAGCAAGTGGTCCTGATTCATGGGGATCCACAACTGTGTGAATGTGCCCAAAGCTAATTGCCTTAAAAGAGAAAATCTTTTATAGGTATGCACCAAAAAGGCATAATAATGAGTATGATATGATGAGGACAGAGATACATATGGAATCATGAGAAAAAATTGGATACCTTTAAGATAAGTGATTCTAGAGGATCCACAATTGTGCCAGTGTGCCCAAAGTACATCGCCTTAAAAGTAAAAACATACACATAAGTATAGCGAGATCTATTGGTGGTGCAGCGGTGGTTAAAGGAGTCTCTTCCATATTACTCACAATCATTGGTGGCAGTGGTGGATGCAGGCACCGCCGTGCCTGTGCAGTGAATGAGCGCTGTGTCTGTATCTGCGCTCTTTAATAGTGGCAGGGCCAGTCATCTGACCGGAAGTGACGTCAGACGCTGGCGCCTGCGCTGTAAGGTGGGGAAAAATGTCGCCCATAAGGGGAAAACCACCAAGAAAATGGCGCGGGTAACCCGCGCCTGCGCAGTAGCGCTTGGTGAGAAACTTAATCACAGGAGAGGCGCCGAGGGGCGGGAGCAGATATCGCCATGGGCAGAGTTGGATAGAGGAGATGCAGGCTCCATATGGAGTAGATAAACATACATACATAACGGTTGTAAGGCACATCATGGTAAAACATAAGAGATATAAACAAATGGCAATACTTACAGCAATCCATTATACAGATTTAATAAAAATGACAATACTCTATTGCAGGAGTCCAAACTGAAGCAAAGGGAAAAAAAGGGAAATAAAGAAAAAAATAACAAAGATAAAAAAGAGGAGGAAAGAAATGTTTTGATGATATTGCATACAAAGGAAAGGAGGGGGGAAAAAAGAAATAGAAAATTCAGAAAAAGAGAGGTGGTTGAACCTAAATGGATAAAGGTATACTCAAATCATGCTGAAAAGTGAAAAAAGGGAAAAAAAAAAGGAAAAAAGGAAAAATAAAAAATAGCTAAACAAAGTAGAAGTAAATGAAAAAGAAAAAATGAAAAAATAAAAAGAGAAATTGAAATATAAAATAGAAAATAAATTGGAATAATTTGAAAAAATAAAAAAATAGAGAGAAAAAGTGGGGAAAAAAATGGGGAAAAAATATGGATGGGGGAGGGGGAAGGTGGGATGCAAAAATAATAAATGAAAAAAATGAAAAAAAAGGATGAAAAAAATAAATAGATGAAAAAAACTTAAATGAAAAAAATAATAAAAATAAAAATGAAAAAATAAAAAATGAAAATAAAAATAAATGTGAAAATGGGGTTGATATGTCTTACCGCCATGGAAGATGTCAAAAGAGACCCATATAGGAAAACGATCAATTGGTCTAAAAAGAAAAAAAGGTTATTAGATTAACCAATCAATTTCGCGGTTGAGACCCTTAGGATGTAAAGTGTCAAGGGTGTAGATCCAATAGGTTTCGCGTTGTTTTAATAAGCGACCATGGTTGCCCCCCCTCTTGGGCCTAGGAACTTTTTCTATGATTTAATTATAGAAGGATAGGGAAAATGAAGGGAGGTCTGCTCACCAGTCTCGGTTGCGATCCATAATCCTCCTGCGCACGGAGTCACCTTGATCAGGGGTGTTGACTGAAGCAAAATAAAGGATGGAATCTCCAGCGCTGGACTTCAGTTAAAAATACATCATTTATTGTAAATTCTTAAAATCGAACAGAAAAAAGTATGGATAAGGACATACAGGCAGATGGGGTCTCTTACCATGAGTAAGACCCTCTAGGTCGAAACGCGTTGGTTGGAGACCACCAGAGACCCCATCTGCCTGTATGTCCTTATCCATACTTTTTTCTGTTCGATTTTAAGAATTTACAATAAATGATGTATTTTTAACTGAAGTCCAGCGCTGGAGATTCCATCCTTTATTTTCTATGATTTGGTATCTCAACTGGGATACATTATGCCGGGCTTCCTTGAAGTGGGCAGGAAGTGGAAGCCATGTTTTTCCGCATCTGATGGTCGACTTGTGACTAGAGATACGATCTCTAATAGCTTGGGTGGTTTCACCCACGTACAGTAAGCCACAGGGACATTTGATAATATATATGACAAAATTCGATTCACAGGTGAAATAATCCCTGATGCGATAAGATTTACCAGTGCGTGGGTGAATAATTTCGTATCCCTTAATAATGTTGGAGCAACTCATGCAGCTAAGACACGGGAAGGTGCCTGTTCTCTTTTGTCCTGTAAGTGTACGTTGAGTGGTCTGATTGGTAGATCCTAAATCAGCCCTAACCAATTTGTCCCTGATGTTTTGGGGCCTTCTTAGACACATAAGAGGTGGAGATTTAAAGATCTCAATTCTAGGATAGGCCTTGGTAAGTAAAGACTTAGATTTTTCTTTTTAGACCAATTGATCGTTTTCCTATATGGGTCTCTTTTTTCATTTTTTTCATTTATTATTTTTGCATCCCACCTTCCCCCTCCCCCCATCCATATTTTTTCCCCATTTTTTTCCCCTCTTTTTCTCTCTATTTTTTTATTTTTTCAAATTATTCCAATTTATTTTCTATTTTATATTTCAATTTCTCTTTTTATTTTTTCATTTTTTCTTTTTCATTTACTTCTACTTTGTTTAGCTATTTTTTATTTTTCCCTTTTTTTTCCCTTTTTTCACTTTTTAGCATGATTTGAGTATACCTTTATCCATTTAGGTTCAACCACCTCTCTTTTTCTGAATTTTCTATTTCTTTTTCCCCCCTCATTTCCTTTGTATGCAATATCATCAAAACATTTCTTTCCTCCTCTTTTTTATCTTTGTTATTTTTTTCTTTATTTCCCTTTTTTTACCCTTTGCTTCAGTTTGGACTCCTACAATAGAGTATTGTCATTTTTATTAAATCTGTATAATGGATTGCTGTAAGTATTGTTTATATCTCTTATGTTTTACCATGATGTGCCTTACAACCGTTATGTATGTATGTTTATCTACTCCATATGGAGCCTGCATCTCCTCTATCCAACTCTGCCCATGGCGATATCTGCTCCCGCCCCTCGGCGCCTCTCCTGTGATTAAGTTTCTCACCAAGCGCTACTGCGCAGGCGCGGGTTACCCGCGCCATTTTCTTAGTGGTTTTCCCCTTATGGGCGACATTTTTCCCACCTTACAGCGCAGGCGCCAGCGTCTGACGTCACTTCCGGTCAGATGACCGGCCCTGCCACTATTAAAGAGCGCAGATACAGACACAGCGCTCATTCACTGCACAGGCACGGCGGTGCCTGCATCCACCACTGCCACCAATGATTGTGAGTAATATGGAAGAGACTCCTTTAACCACCGCTGCACCACCAATAGATCTCGCTATACTTATGTGTATGTTTTTACTTTTAAGGCGATGTACTTTGGGCACACTGGCACAATTGTGGATCCTCTAGTGATTACTTATCTTAAAGGTATCCAATTTTTTCTCATGATTCCATATGTATCTCTGTCCTCATCATATCATACTCATTATTATGCCTTTTTGGTGCATACCTATAAAAGATTTTCTCTTTTAAGGCAATTAGCTTTGGGCACATTCACACAGTTGTGGATCCCCATGAATCAGGACCACTTGCTACAAAGGTATTTTTATTTTCCCATTGATCTCACTTTTTTATTATACAACTAGCCATTTAGATCGTTACATTAGTTGACCATAGGTTTACATGTTATATCTTATATTTACATGATTAGTACACAAGTTTCCATTGGTCACACTATAAACACAATATTTCTGTCTACATTTCTGACCTTAGTAATATTAGGAATCATACCACATGGTCCATAGATTTTTATAAAGACTTTTTTACAATAATTTCTTTTACTCTGTGATATGGTGACCACGTGCATGTCGACATTGCAATCAATATACTCTATTATTGGTTCCCATCTAATTATATTCTCATTCAACCTCCACTTACAGGACAATCCATTTACTCTAAAAACATTGTCTAACAGTGAAACTATCTAACCGATGACTACAATCTTTCTTCTCGAAGGGGTATGATATTAATATTTACTTATAGACTGATACTCTGTCTGCCGCCATGCTTTCCTTTTCTCTATTTTTTGTCTTTAAAAAATGTCTCTATACTGCCTAATGATCGTTTGGCATATAACATAAAGATGCTCCTCAACGAGATACTTATTCCATGATCTATTCTACATGTTATTTTTTATTGTATATATTTGTCTGTAATTTTTATTATATATATTTTATTTTTTCAGCGACTATATGATAAAGGCCGTTGTGAGGCCGAAACGTCAAAAAAGCTGTCGCTTCTTCACCGTCCAATAGAAATAAAGATTTTCCACTTTTGCAAAAATCCACGTGTGCAGTGATTCTATATTTGACTTATGCTAGCGGGACTACCAGTTCCCTTCTCACTAGCACCGTATATCCACACTTCTTAGTCGAGTGCTAACCATCTCTATTACTTTTTTTGGGACAAGTCGGACACACAAAAAATGTAACAGGATGCATTTTGTGCGCCCGAGCGCACACTACAAAAAAACGCATGTGCATACAAACGCGTACAAACGCACGTGTATGCGCACCCATGTAAAGTATAGGAAAAAACGCATGCTTTTTTTGCGCAAAAAGCAGCGCAAAAAAACGCAAGTGTGAAACCCGCCTAAGGAGAGGGGACCCTGCCCGCGAGGGCTCACAGTCTACAGGGATGGGTGAGGATACAGTAGGAGAGGGTAGAGCAGGTCGTGTGGTGGTTCAGTAGACCGAGGATCATTGCAGGCTGTAGGCTTGTCGGAACAGGTGCGTCTTCAGGTTCTTGAATTATGGTTATGGTCATGGTTAGGGTTTTGAATTGGAGCCTCTGGGCAATAGGAAGCCAGTGAAGGGCCTGGCATAGGGGGGAGGTTGGGGAATAGCGGGGAGACAGGTGGATTAGTCGGGCAGCAGAGTGTAGGATGGACTGGAGCGGAGCCAGAGTGCTAGAGGGGAGGCCAGAGAGTAGGAGGTTGCAGTAGTCGAGGCAGGAGATAAGAGCATGCACTAGTGTTTTTGTGGTTTCGTGGTTGAGGAATGAGCGGATCCGGGAAATATTTTTGAGTTTGAGGCGCAAGGAGGAGGCGAGGGCTTGGATATGTGGCTTGAAAGAGAGCGCAGAGTCGAGGATCACCCCAAGGCACCGAGCGTGCGGGACTGGGGAAAGAAAGCAGCCATTGACATTGATGGATAGGTCTGGTGGAGGGGTAGAGTGAGATGAGGGAAAGATGATGAATTCTGTTTTGTCCATGTTCAGTTTGAGAAAGCGAGCAGAGTAGAAGGCTGAGATAGCAGACAGACATTGTGGGATTTCAGTCAGTAAGGAGTCGAGGTTGGGTCCAGATAGGTAGATCTGCGTGTCATCGGCATAGAAGTGATACTGCAAACCGTAGGATTCTATGAGCTGTCCCAAGCCAAAGGTTGTAGATGGAGAATAGTAGGGGTCCTAGGACAGAGCCTTGAGGAACACCAGGGGGCGAGGTGAGGAGGTGGTGTGTGAGAGGGAGACACTCAATGTTCGGTCTGTTAGGTATGATGAGATCCAGGATAGGGCCAAGTCTGTGATGCCAAGAGATGAGAGAGTCTGTAGCAGGAGGGAATGGTCTACGGTGTCGAAGGCAGAGGACAGGTCCAGGAGAAGGAGGACAGAGTAGTGTCGCTTGCTCTTGGCAGTTAGTAAGTTGTTAGTGACTTTAGTTAGGGCAGTTTCAGTTGAGTGATGCGGTCGGAAGCCAGATTGTAACCGGTCAAAGAGGGAACAGGAGGAGAGGTGGGAGGACAGTTCAAGATATACAGTACATGCTGTTCCAGTAGTTTTGAGGCGTAAGGGAGAAGAGATATCGGGCGATAGTTAGACACAGAGGATGGATCAAGGGAGGGCTTTTTGAGGATGGGTGTGATTGAGGCATGTATGAAGGATGAGGGAAAGACACCATTTGTAAGTGAAAGGTTGAAGAGGTGTGTTAAAGATGGGATGAAGACTGTGGCCAAGTTAGGGATGAGGTGAGACGGGAGTGGGTCGAGGGCACAAGTGTTGAGGTGTGATCTTGACAGAAGGGTGGAGAGCTGATCTTCTGTCATGGTGGAGAAGCTGGCTTCTGCAGAACAGGGCTGAGCGGCTAAGAGGGGCATTGGGAGCTGCGGGCCAAAGTTTTGTCTGATCGTGTCGATCTTCTGCTTAAAGAAGGAGGCAAAGCCTTCAGCAGAAATGACAGGAGGGGGAGGAGGTGCTGTGGGACGGAGTAGAGAATTGAAAGTGTTGTAGAGTTGTTTAGGGTTGTGAGACAGGGAAGATATGAGAGATGCGAAGTAAGTTTGTTTAGCGGCAGAGAGCGTGGACTTAAAGCTGGCAAGGGACTGCTTGTATGCGCTGAAGTGCCAAGTAGAATGGGTTCTCTTCCATCTCCGCTGAGCGGCCCTGGAAACCCATCTCAGTTCTTTGGTCAGGCTGGTCAGCCAGGGCTGCCTGTTGATTGTGTGAGTTTTGCTCTGCGTGAGGGGGGCAGCCGAATCAAGTGTTACTGTTATTGTGGTGTTATAAAAAGTGGCAGCAGCATCTGTGTCATGAAGAGAAGCTATGTCTGTAAGAGGGAGAAGGGACTCAGAGAGTGATTGTAAATTGAGGTGTTTGAGATTCCTGCGAGGGTGAGCGAGTTTATGGAGCTGGGGTGGTGCAGTAGGAGAGGGAAGAAAATGTCAGTAGGTTGTGGTCAGACAGGGGGAGGGGGGAGTTATTGAGATTAGTGAGGGAACAGAGATGGGTGAAGATAAGGTCCAGCGTGTGACCATCTTTGTGAGTGGCCGCAGAGGACCATTGAGTGAGGCCAAGGGAAGCCATGAGCGATAGTAGTTTAGAGGCAGCTGGGGTGGAAGTGTCAATGGGGATGTTGAAGTTGCCCATGATGATGGTGGGCATGTCAGCAGAAAGGAAATGGAGTAGCCAGGTGGTGAAGTGGTCGAGAAAGGTGGAGATGGCTAGTTCTGGGGGGGCGGTAGATGACAGCCAGTTGGAGGGAGAGTAGATGCGGACGGAGTGCACCTCGAACGAGGGAAGAGTTGCGGAGGGTGGCAAAGGTATTGGGGTAAAGGAGCAGGTATCGGAGAGGAGCAAGCCAACTCCTCCACCACGTTTGTTGCTGGGGCGAGGGGTGTGAGAGAGATGGAATCCGCCATAGGAAAGCGCAGCTGGAGAGGCTGTGTCAGAGGGAGTGAGCCAGGTTTCAGTGATGGCAAGGAAGGAGAGTTTGTTGTTGATAAAGAGGTCATGGATAAACGATAGCTTGTTGCAGACAGAGCATGCATTCCATAGTGCTCCAGGTAGGGGGACCGGGGGAATGGGGGCTGGATGAATAGGTATGAGGTTGTCATGGTTGCAAAAAAGTGTAGAGGATCGTGGCAGGATGTTAGAAATGACTGTGGGGATGTGTTGAGGAGGTCCGGGATTCAGGGATACATCGCCAGCAATGAGGAGTAGTAGACAGAGCATTAGAAGGTGGGAGCAGGATAGGACATGATGTGGCCTTGTGTGTCTGGAGAAACGGATTGTATGTGGAGGAACAGTTGTGACAAAGAGGTGAGATGGCTGGGAAGGATGGAGGGGGAAATGACTAGTTCCTTAGGCTAGTTTCACATTAGCGCTTTTGAGCGCAGCAATGGCCTGCGCATGGCCGCAGCTAAGCCCCGCCCCCTGCTGCGCCTCCGTCGGTAGCTCCGCCTACCGCCGCATGACGCTGCATGCGTCCTGCGTCCCCTATCTTTATCACTGAGTGAGCAGGCCATGCGCAGTATGCGTTTGGCGGCACATGCGCTTTTTTGACGGTGCGCCGACCTGCGCCAAACGCAACCTGCTGCAGTTTGGTTGCGCTTGGCGCACCGTCAAAAAGGCGCATGCGCCGCCAAACACATACTGCGCACGGCCTGCGCCCCCAGTGATAAAGATAGGGGACGCAGGACGCATGCAGCGTCATGCGCCGTAGGCGGAGCTACCGGCGGAGGCGCGGCAGGGGGCGAGGCTTAGCGGCGGCCGTGCGCAGGCCGTCGCTGCGCTCAAAAGCGCTAATGTGAAACTAGCCTTACTGAGTGGAGGGATTGCAGGTGTTAGGGAGAAATAGAGTAGTTATGGGGGTGATAGTAAAAAGAAGGTGAAACATTGTTGTGGTGTTATAGTCTGTTACCTTACAGTCAATTCCAGTCCAATTCTAGTCTAATTCAGAGTACTTAGAAATATGTACTTTGAAATATGGATTTTGAAGTAGATGGAGCAGACTAAATATATGTGCTGAATATATGTGCAGCTAAACACAATCAGCTGTGAGTGAAAGTGGGGTGTGACTGCCCAGGCCAAATGCAGAGTTAAGCAATGGTCATAAAAGGGGAAAGGGGTTATACAGACCACTTAGATGTGTGGCAGAGATAACTAGAATGGAGTACAATTATGGATACAAGAAGATGGGTAAGCAATGCATACCATATAAAAATACAATGCAGTTCACATGGGGCATTCAGGAGCATGGGAGAGAGGGGTGGAATTCAGCAATGCATACCATATAAAAATACATTGCAGTTCACATGGGGCATTCAGGAGCATGGGCACATAGCCATATGGGCTATTAAAATAACACTTTATTGAAAACCAACATGGTGTGCTGCCTTCTTTTTTGATGGACTATTTGGAGGTTTGGTATGTACCTGGAGGGCTTGCACCCGAATCTTTTTTCTATTTCGTGCTGTTTTTTCAATTTTGTTCTCTCTCTCTCTCAGCCATTGACTAATAATTAGATTAGGGTTTTTATGTCCCAAATTTTACACACAAACCCTAATCTAATTAGTAGTCAGGGACATATAAAAAAAATACATGAAATGGTTTACTGTATGTAAACCATGTGTCATTTCATGTCGGGTTTTGTATTGGTTTTACAGAAGCCGGCAAATGAATTATCGGCTATTCTGCCATCTATCTCTCTCAAATATATATATATATATATATATATATATATATATATATATACCCCTATTCTACATGTATATATCTACATCTGCCGACTCTTATTATATCTATGTACACACACATATATATGTATATACACGCTGAAGAGCCCGGCGCTGCCCGGGCATAGTAACTAACTGTGGTTAGTTATAGCAAATTATAATTATCCTCCATCCCATAGTCCCGTGCCCATATACCCATCACACATATCCACGATCCCATAGGCCCGTGCCCATATACCCATCATACATATCCTCCATCCCATAGTCGAGTGCCCATATACCCATCACACATCCTCCATCCCGTAGTCCCATGCCCATATACCCATCATACATATTCTCCATCCCATAGTCCCATGCCTATATACCCATCATACATATTCGCCATCCCATAGTTGAGTGCCCATATACATATATCCATCACACATCCTTCATCTCATAGTCCCATGCCCATATACCCATCATACATATCCTCCATCCCATAGTCCCGTGCCCATATACCCATCATACATATCCGCCATCCCATAGTCCCGTGCCCATATACCCATCATACATATCCTCCATCCCATAGTCCAGTGCCCATATACCCATCACACATCCGCCATCCCATAGTCCCGTGCCCATATACCCGTCATACATATCCTCCATCCCATAGTCCAGTGCCCATATACCCATCACACATCCTCCATCCCATGGTCAACCATTATGACATCATAATGAGCGGCGGGGCTTGCAACCTATGATGACATCAGCGTCACCATGGCAACCATTATGACAACCATAATGAGGGGCGGGGCTTGATACACACACTTTTTCCCCATTATGTAGAGATGGGCAAAATTGTTTGGTGAATTGGAACGCTCGGGGTTAAAATTTCGCCTCACAACATAGCCTAGGACACTCTCGGGGTCCAGACATGTGACTGTGCCAAATTTTGTGGCTGTAGCTGCGACGGTGCGGATGCCAATCCCGGACATACACACACACACACACACACATACATACATACACACACTTGAGCTTTATATATTAGACTAGCTGAAGAGCCCGGCGCTGCCCGGGCATAGTAACTAACTGTGGTTAGTTATAACAAATTATAATTATCCTCCATCCCATAGTCCCGTGCCCATATACCCATCATACATATCCACTATCCCATAGGCCCGTGCCCATATACCCATCATACATATCCTCCATCCCATAGTCCAGTGCCCATATACAGTGGGGAAAAAAAGTATTTAGTCAGTCAGCAATAGTGCAAGTTCCACCACTTAAAAAGATGAGAGGTGTCTGTAATTTACATCATAGGTAGACCTCAACTATGGGAAACAAACTGAGAAAAAAAAATCCAGAAAATCACATTGTCTGTTTTTTTTTCATTTTATTTGCATATTATGGTGGAAAATAAGTATTTGGTCAGAAACAAGCAATCAAGATTTCTGGCTCTCACAGACCTGTAACTTCTTCTTTAAGAGTCTCCTCTTTCCTCCACTCATTACCTGTAGTAATGGCACCTGTTTAAACTTGTTATCAGTATAAAAAGACACCTGTGCACACCCTCAAACAGTCTGACTCCAAACTCCACTATGGTGAAGACCAAAGAGCTGTCAAAGGACACCAGAAACAAAATTGTAGCCCTGCACCAGGCTGGGAAGACTGAATCTGCAATAGCCAACCAGCTTGGAGTGAAGAAATCAACTGTGGGAGCAATAATTAGAAAATGGAAGACATACAAGACCACTGATAATCTCCCTCGATCTGGTGCTCCTCGCAAAATCCCACCCCGTGGGGTCAGAATGATCACAAGAACGGTGAGCAAAAATCCCAGAACCACGCGGGGGGACCTAGTGAATGAACTGCAGAGAGCTGGGACCAATGTAACAAGGCCTACCATAAGTAACACACTACGCCACCATGGACTCAGATCCTGCAGTGCCAGACGTGTCCCACTGCTTAAGCCTGTACATGTCCGGGCCCATCTGAAGTTTGCTAGAGAGCATTTGGATGATCCAGAGGAGTTTTGGGAGAATGTCCAATGGTCTGATGAAACCAAACTGGAACTGTTTGGTAGAAACACAACTTGTCGTGTTTGGAGGAAAAAGAATACTGAGCTGCATCCATCAAACACCATACCTACTGTAAAGCATGGTGGTGGAAACATCATGCTTTGGGGCTGTTTCTCTGCAAAGGGGCCAGGACGACTGATCCGGGTACATGAAAGAATGAATGGGGCCATGTATCGTGAGATTTTGAGTGCAAACCTCCTTCCATCAGCAAGGGCATTGAAGATGAAACGTGGCTGGTCTTTCAACATGACAATGATCCAAAGCACACCGCCAGGGCAATGAAGGAGTGGCTTCGTAAGAAGCATTTCAAGGTCCTGGAGTGGCCTAGCCAGTCTCCAGATCTCAACCCTATAGAAAACCTTTGGAGGGAGTTGAAAGTCCGTGTTGCCAAGCGAAAAGCCAAAAACATCACTGCTCTAGAGGAGATCTGCATGGAGGAATGGGCCAACATACCAACAACAGTGTGTGGCAACCTTGTGAAGACTTACAGAAAACGTTTGACCTCTGTCATTGCCAACAAAGGATATATCACAAAGTATTGAGATGAAATTTTGTTTCTGACCAAATACTTATTTTCCACCATAATATGCAAATAAAATGAAAAAAAACCAGACAATGTGATTTTCTGGATTTTTTTTTCTCAGTTTATTTCCCATAGTTGAGGTCTACCTATGATGTAAATTACAGACGCCTCTCATCTTTTTAAGTGGTGGAACTTGCACTATTGCTGACTGACTAAATACTTTTTTTCCCCACTGTACCCATCACACATCCTCCCTCCCATAGTCCCATGCCCATATATCCATCACACATCCTCCATCCCATAGTCCCATGCCCATATACCCATCATACATATTCGCCATCCCATAGTCGAGTGCCCATATACCCACACATCCTTCATCTCATAGTCCCATGCCCATATACCCATCATACATATCCTCCATCCCATAGTCCCGTGCCTATATACCCATCATACATATCCGCCATCCCATAGTCCCATGCCCATATACCCATCATACATATCCTCCATCCCATAGTCCCGTGCCTATATACCCATCATACATATCCGCCATCCCATAGTCCCATGCCCATATACCCATCACACATCCTCCATCCCATAGTCAACCATTATGACATCATAATGAGCGGCGGGGCTTGCAACCTATGATGACATCAGCGTCGCCATGGCAACCATTATGACATCATAATGAGGGGCGGGGCTTGATACACACACACACTTTTTCCCCATTATGCAGATAGGGGCAAAATTGTTTGGTGAATTGGAACACGCGGGGTTAAAATTTCGCCTCACAACATAGCCTAGGACGCTCTCGGGGTCCAGACGTGTGACTGTGCCATATTTTATGGCTGTAGCTGCGACGGTGCGGATGCCAATCCCATACATACACACACACACGCACACACACACACACATACATACACACACACACTTGAGCTTTATATATTAGATGTGTGTTTTGAAGTGTCTTTTGTTCAAAATGATGTGTACAGTTTTTTTTTACAATGCAATTTTAACATGAGTTTTTACATACAGTAGAGAGAACTGCTCTATGTAAAACCTCATGTTAAAATCGCATTGAATACAGATGTCATACGCATGTCATATGGAAAAATCACACTGAAATTGCATGACAATCGCATAGAATGGGTCCGTTTTTTCCATCCAGAAAACTGACCTTTTTTTTCTCGCAAATGGGGATGAGCCCTTACTTTGATCACTGGTCTCATACACTGCAGTTCTCGTGTATTTCAGTGCATGAGACTGTCAGGCTAAGTGCACACGTACCGGAACTCTCGCGGAAATTACCGCGAGAATTCCGGAATTCCAGTCCGCGGGAAAATCGCATTTTAAATTCCGGCGATTTTCCCGCGGAAAAACTAGCATTTTGCAAGCGTAATTAGCTTGCAAAATGCTAGCGTTTTCCAAGCGATCTGTAGCATCGCTTGGAGAACTGATTGACAGGTTGGTCACACTCGTCAAACATAGTGTTTGACGAGTGTGACCAACTTTTTACTACTGAGGCTGCCTATGCAGCATCAGTAGTAAAAGATAGAATGTAAAAAAAATAAAAAATGGTGTTATTCTCACCTTCCGACGTCCCGCGCAGCCGTTCCCAGTAATCCTTTGCGAAAATGCCCGCGATGGCGTCCGTTCTCGCGGGATCGTGATGTCTCGCGGTAATTCGCGATGAAGTCACGCGAATGACCGCGAGACTTCGCGATCCCGCGAGAACGGACGCCATCGTGGGCATTTAAACAAAGGACTACTGGGAACGAGAGCGTGAAGTGAAGCGGGAAGACTGCGTGGGACGTCGGAGGGTGAGAATAACAATATTTTTTATTTTTAAATTCTATTTTTTACAGGGATATGGTACCCAAAGCCCGGAGGACAGTCTCCTCTCCTCTGGAACGTGGGTACCATCCGCAATTGTTCTGCTTACTTTCCGCATGGTGTGCACAGCCACATGCGGGAAGTAAGCGGAACAATGCATTCCTATGGGTGCGGGATCGCCGCGATTCCGCAAATTAATGAGCATGCTGCGGTTTTTACTGCGAAGCGATTCCGCCGCGGTAAAAACCGCAGCATTAGCACAGCATTGCGGAATCCCATAGGAATGCATGGGATGCTTATTTTTCGCGTTTTCGCGGCAAAATCGCGCGGTTAAAACCGCCGCGGAAACGCGAAAAAAACGCCACGTGTGAACTCAGCCTCAAGGTCTCACTGACACAGCCTGTGATAACCAGCTTATAGCTGGATCTCACAGGCCACCATACCCTGGGGTCATGACTTGACCTTAGGGTACCATGGTAACTATCTTGTACAGCGATTCTCATCTCGGTGATTCGACGGTTACTAAGGGAGTCACCCCCTTACAATAATTTAAATACTGCTGTACCGCTCTACCCTCGCCTGCTCTATCCTCATCCATCCCATGTAGACACTGACCCCTCGCGGGCAGAGTCCTCTCTCCTCCTGTACCCGTCGTGACTTGTATTAAGATTTCTGTACTTGTTTTTATTATGTATACCCCTCCTCACATGTAAAGCGCCATGGAATAAATGGAGCTGTAATTAATAATTTTTCCATCAATATGGCCATGGGAGGGCTTGCTTTTTGAAGGACGAGTTGTACTTTTGAACAACAGCATTGGTTTTACCATATCATGTACTAGAAAACAGGAAAAACATCCAAGTGCGGTAAAATTGGAAAAAAGTAGAATTCCACAATTTATTTTTTTTTTACCACATTCACTAAATGCTAAACCTGACCTGCCATTATGATTGTCCAGGTCATACAAGTTCGTAGATGCAAAACATGTCTAGGTTCTTTTTTTATTTAAGTGGTGAAAAAAAGTCCAAAGTTTGCTAAAGAAAAATTGTCATTTTCCCCGACCCATAGCGTCTCCATTTTTCGTGATCTAGGGCTAGGTGAGAGTTTATTTTTTTTCACGCCGAGCTGACGTTTTTATTTATACAATTTTGGTGTAGATACGATGTTTTATCTGCATGTTATTGCATCTTAATACAATGTTGTGGCAACCCAAAAAACATAATTCTGGCGTTTTCACTTTTTTTCTCATTACACCATTTACTGATTGGATTCTTTCCATATATTGACAGATCGGGTGATTTTGAACACCACAATACCAAATATGTGTATTTTTTATTGTTTTTATTTGAATGGGGCAGATAGGGGGTGATTTAAACTTTTATATTTTTTTAATAAGAGACTAGAAGCTATGATCATCTGATCACTTGTGCTACACCGAGTAGGGCTTTAGCCCTACTCTGTGCAGCAGAAGTGCTCACTTGCTATGAGCGCCAACCTCTGGGTGGCACTTAAAGTTATCTGGCAATGACAACCACAGGGGTCTCCTACAGTACCTGGGTTGTCATGCCAACCTCTCATTCTCCTGTTACCCTTGTAAAAATGAGACGTTAGAGCTAAAGCAACATTTTCATTGGAGAAAAAACATTTTATTTTCACGGCCCAATATTATAAAATTCAATGAAGCACCAGTGGGATCAAGATTTTCATCAGATTTCTAAATAAATTCCTTGAGAGGTGTAGTTTCCAAACTGGGGTCGCTTTTAGGGGGTTTCTGCTGTTTTGCCACCTTGGGGGCTCTGAAAGTGTAACATGCTGTCTGCAATCTATTCCAACCAAATTTGTATTCCAAAAATGAAATAGCTATCGTTCCCTTCTAAGCCTGTGCCCAAACAGTATATTGTGACCAGATATGAGGTACCAGTATACTCAGGAGTAATTGCTAAATAAATTGATTGGTCAAATTTATCATGTTACCATCATAAAAATGAGAAATTTGGAGATGAAGCAAAATTTTTGTGTAAAAAAAAAAAAAAAAAAAAAAAAAAATAATAATTTTCAATCAACTATTGGATAAATTCCTTGACAGTGCATTTTGTATTTTTCAAAATGAGGTCACTTTTGGGAGGTTACTGCTGTTTAGGTGTCTCAAAGGTTCTCCAAATACGACATGGCGTCCACTATGTCTATTCTAGCAAAAATTATACGCCAAAAGTCAAATGGTGCACCTTCCATTCCAAGCCCTCCTGTATGTCTAAACAGTAGTTTCCAAAGATATGTGGGGTATCGAAAAGAACATGTGGATAATCATACTCAGAATATTCTATTGTGCAATTTCACTTGCTACGCCTGTGAAAATGAGAAATTTGAGGCTGAATCAATTTTATGGTCAGACAAAATATATTTTTTTTTATCTGTTTTAGTAAAAATAAAAAGTAATTTTTAATTTATAGTTACGGTATCGGTTTGCTTTAATTAGCACCTAAAGAGTACACAAACTTTCTGACTACATTTGAGGGGTACAGTTTTTAAAATAGGCTCTTGTTTCCTGGTTTTCTGACAAATAGGCCCCTCAAAATAGTCCGAAAAGTGAAGTAGTATCTAAAAATATAGGTTTTGTAAATTGAATTGAAAAAAAATTTGAATATTGCTGCCAAAATATTAGCCATTTTAACATCCTAACAAAAAAAAGGAATTTCAAGACTGATGTTGATAGAAAGTAGCCATATAGTAAATGTTATTTATTAACAATTTTTTGTAGTATGGCAATGTTTTTAATAGTTTAAAAATGAGGTTAATGAAATGATGATGCCTGATTCCACTACTCTCGAAATATCTGCAGGTGAACAGCATTTCTGGACATGGCAGGTTACCTTTAATGCTTCAAAAAACAGTGCGGGGTGGCACAGTAGGTTAAATTGCCTATCCACCTATGCCATCTAGTGCGGGCAAGCTCGATTTAGGAGAATAATGTCTGTTAGGCCTCTTTCACACTTCAGTTGTTTGATGTCAGTCAAAATCCGCCGTTTTTAGAAAAAACGGATCCGCCATTTTTATTGACGGAATTCGTTTTTTTCCCATAGACTTACATTAGTGACGGATCGCGACGGATGGTCATCCGTTGCATCCGTTTTTTGACGGATCCATCATAATTTTGGCATCCACTGTCTGGAGTGGGCGGACAATGAAACGTTTTCTGGCTGTGTTGAAACAGCGGATAGCAACGGATCCGTCGCTGTCCGCCATGTGCTATAATAGACCCGTTGCTAACCGTTAATTGAGGGAATCCGCCAACGAATTCCGCTTTTTTGTACTGAGCATGCCCGGAAGAACTTGCATTCATGTTATTTAACCCCAAAAGCCATTCTCTCTATCTCTTCTCTCCTCTCTCTCTCCTCTTCCAGAGTCCTGTTGCTTTAAATTTCATACTTTGGCAGCTGCAGCGGATCCGTCCAAAAAACGGATCTGGTGCATCCGTTTGTTGCACAGCGGAAACGGATCCGTTTTTTCACACTTTGGCGGTTTGCAACTGACGTCAAAAAACTGAAGTGTGAAACAGGCCTTAATGGGGCAAAAAGTTACATAAATGATCCTTTGTGTACCAGCAATTATTGTGCATCAGCAACAAATATGTATATAAAACTATATGTGATATCTTATTGAATAAAAGTTGACCTTTCCTTGCTTATCAGGACTCTAAATATTCAGAAACCTCCTCAGCTAAAGTATACAGTTGTGGCCAAAAGTATTGACACCCTTGCAATTCTGTCAGATAATACTCAGTTTCTTCCTGAAAATGATTGCAAACACAAATTCTTTGGTATTATTATCTTCATTTAATTTGTATTAAATGAAAAAACACAAAAAGAATTGTCCTAAAGCCAAATTGGATATAATTGCACACCAAACATAAAAAAGAGGGTGGACAAAAGTATTGGCACTGTTCAAAAAAACTTGTGATGCTTCTCTAATTTGTGTAATTTACAGCACCTGTAACTTACCTGTGGCACCTAACAGGTGTTGGCAATAACTAAATCACACTTGCAGCCAGTTGACATGGATTAAAGTTGACTCAACCTCTGTTCTGTGTCCTTGTGTGTACCACATTGAGCATGGAGAAAGGAAAGAAGACCAAAGAACTGTCTGAGGACTTGAGAATCCAAATTGTGAGGAAGGATGAGCAATCTCAAGGCTACAAGTCCATCTCCAAAGACCTGAATGTTCCTGTGTCTACCGTGCGCAGTGTCATCAAGAAGTTTAAAGCCCATGGCATTGTGACTAACCTCCCTAGATGTGGATGGAAAAGAAAAATTGACAAGAGATATCAACGCAAGATTGTGCGGATGTTGGATAAAGAACCTCGACTAACATCCAAACAAGTTCAAGCTGCCCTGCAGTCCGAAGGTACAACAGTGTCAACCCGTACTATCCGTCAGCATCTGAATGAAAAGGGACTGTATGGTGGGAGACCCAGGAAGACCCCACTTCTTACCCCAAGACATAAAAAAGCCAGGCTGGAGTTTGCCAAAACTTACCTGAAAACGCCTAAAACGTTTTGGAAGAATGTTCTCTGGTCAGATGAGACAAAAGTAGAGCTTTTTGGGCAATGGCATCAACATAGAGTTTATAGGAGAAAAAAAGAGGCATTCAAAGAAAAGAACACGGTCCCTACAGTCAAACATGGCGGAGGTTCCCTGATGTTTTGGGGTTGCTTTGCTGCCTCTGGCACTGGACTGCTTGACCGTGTGCATGGCATTATGAAGTCTGAAGACTACCAACAAATTTTGCAGCATAATGTAGGGCCCAGTGTGAGAAAGCCGGGTCTCCCTCAGAGGTCATGGGTCTTCCAGCAGAACAATGACCCAAAACACACTTCAAAAAGCACTAGAAAATGGTTTGAGAGAAAGCACTGGAGACTTCTAAGGTGGCCAGCAATGAGTCCAGACCTGAATCCCATAGAACACCTGTGGAGAGATCTAAAAATGGCAGTTTGGATAAGGCACCCTTCAAATATCTGGGACCTGGAGCAGTTTGTCAAAGAAGAATGGTCTAAAATTCCAGCAGAGCATTGTAAGAAACTCATTGATGCTTACCAGAAGCGGTTGGTCGCAGTTATTTTGGCTCAAGGTTGTGCAACCAAGTATTAGACTGAGGGTGCCAATACTTTTGTCTGGCACATTTTTGGAGTTTTGTGTGAAATGATCAATGTTTTGCTTTTTGCTTCATAATCTTTTGTGTTTTTTTCATTTAAGACAAATTAAATGAAGATAATAATACCAAAGAATTTGTGTTTGCAATCATTTTCAGGAATAAACTGAGTATTATCTGACAGAATTGCAGGGGTGTCAATACTTTTGGCCACAACTGTACTTAAATAAGTAAAGTATTAGGCGACTGGTTGCTAAAAACCTGACAAACTAATTTTCTCAAATTATCTTGAAAAACTGTAAAAGTAATTTTTGACATCCTTTATGTTTTAGAATCTATTTATGCAGTTTGACACCGATAGATCAGGAACCATGTCTTCATATGAACTTCGCCTAGCTCTGAAGGCTGCAGGTAACAATAGTCTTCCTCATTTTCCAACAGGAAAAGATTAATCTGTGAAGTAGTAACTGACAGCAATAAATACAGCAATGACTAATGGAGCAGGGTTACCTGGCCAGGCTGTGATAGGGGTAGGCAGGGCCTGCGTCAGCACCCGGACAAGTGCCGGGGCCTCGAGCTGGTGGGGGGCCCACTCACCGGCGGGGACACCAGAGTGCTGTGGGGGCCCAGTGCCCGTGCCTAAGAGAAAGTTTCCCCGCTTGATAAGGGCCCCGGTACAATACTTACCTCTCCCCGTTTCTCTGCAGCAGCATCTTTCACGTCCCTTGACTCTGTGATGTTTCAGGTCAGAGGGCGTGATGATGTCACTATAGCACGCTCTCCTACACTAAGGAGTCTGGAGCAGAGCAGCCACCAGTGAGGAGAGATAAGTATTTCATTTTTTTATGTTTGGAGCATTATATCGGGCCCATCATATACTGGGGCATTGTATGGGGCCCATTCTGATGAAGCATTATATGGGGTCCATCATATATTGTATGGAGCATTATATGAGGCTCATTATGCATGGAACAATATATGGGGCTCATTATGCATGGAGCAATATAGGGGCTCATACTGTTTGGAGCATTATATGGGGCTCATTGTACTGTATATTTAGCAATATATGGGGCTCATTATTATTTATGGAGCATTATACGGGACTCATTGTTCTGTATGGAGCACTCTGTGGTGCCCATAATACTGTATGGAGCAATATATGGGGCTCATTATTCTGTATGGAGCATTATTCGGGGGACATTATTCTGTATGGAGCACTATGTAGTGCCCATAATACTGTGTGGAGTATTATATGGGACACATTATTCCGTAAGGAGCACTGTGTGGTGCCAATAATACTGTATGAAGCAATATGGAGCTCATTATTCTGTATGGTGCACAAAGTGATGCCCATAATACTGTATGGAGGACCATACTGTCCGGTTTCTGAGCTATTGTAGAATTTACAATATATGTCACTTATGTAATGTAAGAAGTGAAATCTTTGGCATTGTACTATACCTATATTTCTTATCTGTGCATCATGAATCATGATATGTATTAAAGGGGCCCACTGAGACTCTTTCGCTGGGGGACCACGAATACCTGCAGCCAGCCCTGCGGGGTAGGCACAATAGTAGAGCATCATAAAGGAAATGTTGAAAATCCAGATCTGACAGCTAAAAACAGGTTTCTTGTTTAAGTCTATGTTCCCATGATGAGTTTTTGGTAAGCTTTTAAAGGGAACCTGTCAGGAGGATTGTGCTCAGTAACCTACACAAAGTGTCAGGTTGGCGCTGTTATACTGAATAAAATGATATCTTTGTTTATGAAATACGTCTTTTGGCTGTTAATCTTTATTTTGAGTTTTGTGTTAAGGAGATTCTCGTGCCCTAAGGCGGGGCTCATGTATGTTGCGCTCTGATTTCAACCACAAAGACGGATTTCATCAACCAAGGTATCATTGTAAGGGCTCATACTCACTTGCGAGAGACTCACATGATTCTCGTGCTAATCTCTCGCATGAAAACCTGGCACATCCGCCGGCACTGGGACCGGACTGCGTGGCTGCATAGAAATACATGTAGCTGCACGCTCCGGTCCGAGTGGCAGTGCCAGGTTTTCATGCGAGAGACTCGCACAAGAATCGTGCAAGTCTCTCACAAGTGAGTGTGAGCCCTTAGGCTATGTGCCCACGTATGCAGAAAATTTCTGCATGAAAACCAGACTCTTTCCCAGAAAATGCACATTTTTTTCTGTGCGTTTTTGATGCTTTTTTTTCCATGCATCCCCAGACACATAGAAAATAGCTAAAAACGCAGACTTTTCCACAAAATTAATGAGCATGCTGCCTTTTTTACCGTGTGGAAAAACGCATCAATATGCACAAAAAGTGCAAAATGCATTAAAATGAATGGGATGCTTTTTTGAGCGATTTTTTTTAAGTGTTTTTGCTGGTAAAAACGCTTAACAAAACGAAAAAAACGCTTACGTGGGCACACAGCCTGAATCAGTCTGTAGGTTACTGTGCACAATCCTGCTGACAGGTTGTCTTTAATGCCTTGTATTTTCGCTACTTCAAAAACCAGCGTCTTACAGTTCCAGAAAAGTGGATTGGATTTATAGACAGCTCATGCCCACTGTGCTTCTATTTCACTCAGCATAAACTGACCTGTGTTGTGTGTTTCACATCCACAACATGTCAATCTCCCTTGGGGGTACCCCGAGTTTTACCTTCAGGTTTTTTCCATAGACTTGCATTAGATGCAGAAAATAAACTAGTAACAAATGCACATGCGTTTTTAGTGTTTATTTTGGTGGAACTGCATAAAAAAACGCATGTAATCTGCACATGGCTGTATCAAAAAAGTTTTGTCAAAGCCAAACATCAAGGAGCATAAAAAAAACAGCTTTATTTAAAACCTTGCACACCAACACGAGAGAAAAGATTGGTTCAAAAAACGCAATAAATAAGCATGTAAACAAATGCACTTAAACACGCGATGAAAAACACAAGTAACCTAATTTATATAATACTGTAGGTGCACAAATGGTGAAATGGTGCAAAAAAATTGAGGCATGAAAACCTTACCATAATAAGCTCATTGTGGGATCGTGGTCCGAGGCTGTGCGCCTACATTGAGTTTTTGAAGCTGTGTGTTTTTGTTGCTTTTAAAATGAAGCAGTGGATGATATTTATTGAAATCTAAGGCTATGTTCCCATGATGAGCTGTTGGTGAGTTTTTTGCACCATTTCTGCCTTTTTGAGTGCATTTCTTACATGTGTTTTTATTGTATTTTTTGTCTCTTGGCGTGTCATGTTTTATACAAAGCTGCTTTGTGTTTGATAATTCCTGGTATTTGGCTTTGACAAAAATTTACTGATACACTCGTGCAGATAACACTTGTTTATAATGTGTTTTTGACGCAAAATGCATGTGCATTTTTTACCTGCAGATTTTTCAAATCTAATACAAGTGTGTGGAAAAATCTGCACGTAAAACTCCCACAAAAGAAATTGATTTTTTGTGGGTTTGAAGCACGCACGGCAGGTCTCTTTACACTCTGTAGAAAGAAGCACAGTGACCATAAGGCCGGGGTCACACTAACCGACGCAAAGTACGGTCAGTATTTTACATGCGTAATACGGATGAATGGCCCCTAAACAGTGCTCCGTATGTCATCATTAATCAAGGTGTGGTTGCGTATTTTGCGCATGTAAGCATCCGTATGTAATCCGTATGCATCCGTATGGCGAGATTTTCTCGCAGGCTTGCAAAATGGACATATAATGGAGCCCTATGACAGGGTTTCTAACAGAAACCAAAGAATAGATATAGACACATAGAATACATATATATATATATATATATATATATATATAATGTATTCTATGTGTCTATATCTATTCTTTCGTTTCTTTATTAAACCTGTCAGTGTGAGTTTACTGTATAGCGCACTGAATTGCCGGCTTTGCTAAAAGACACCTGGTGCGTATTTCTCGCAAGTCACATGTGTGGTCCGTGTGTAATGCGTATTTTTTGCGCACCCATAGACTTGCATTGGCGTACTATGGCCGTAGAACGCTGACAATCGCAGCATGCGATTGGCACGGACTGTAGAATACGGATGAGAAATATACGGCTCATGCGAGGGACCCCATAGAGAATCATTGGTCCGGGTCTAATGCGTGCTTTTAGCGCCTCTTAGGCTGGTTTCACATTTGCGTTTTTTAGCGCTGGAAAAAAACGCATATGTGCGCATGCGTTTTTTCCCTATATTTAACATGGGTGCGCATACCTGCGCGCTGGTAAGCGAAACCAGGGGAAGAGTCTTGAGGAGATCATTTGCATATTCCCAGTGCCTTCTGGGATAAGTGAAGAGTCTCCGCGAGCTCAACGATCACTGGGTTTTGGCCGTTGCAGCTGAAAAGAGGAAATCGGAGAAACCAGGGGAAGAGTCTTGAGGAGATCATTTGCATATTCCCAGTGCCTTCTGGGATAAGTGAAGAGTCTCCGCGAGCTGAACGATCACTGGGTTTTGGCCGTTGCAGCTGAAAAGAGGAAATCGGAGAAACCAGGGGAAGAGTCTTGAGGAGATCATTTGCATATTCCCAGTGCCTACAGGGATAAGTGAAGAGTCTCCGCGAGCTCAACGATCACAGGGTTTTGGCCGTTGCAGCTGAAAAGAGGAAATCGGAGAAACCAGGGGAAGAGTCTTGAGGAGATCATTTGCATATTCCCAGTGCCTTCTGGGATAAGTGAAGAGTCTCCGCGAGCTCAACGATCACTGGGTTTTGGCCGTTGCAGCTGAAAAGAGGAAATCGGAGAAACCAGGGGAAGAGTCTTGAGGAGATCATTTGCATATTCCCAGTGCCTTCTGGGATAAGTGAAGAGTCTCCGCGAGCTGAACGATCACTGGGTTTTGGCCGTTGCAGCTGAAAAGAGGAAATCGGAGAAACCAGGGGAAGAGTCTTGAGGAGATCATTTGCATATTCCCAGTGCCTTCTGGGATAAGTGAAGAGTCTCCGCGAGCTCAACGATCACTGGGTTTTGGCCGTTGCAGCTGAAAAGAGGAAATCGGCGAAACCAGGGGAAGAGTCTTGAGGAGATCATTTGCATATTCCCAGTGCCTACAGGGATAAGTGAAGAGTCTCCGCGAGCTCAACGATCACTGGGTTTTGGCCGTTGCAGCTGAAAAGAGGAAATCGGAGAAACCGCGAATTTTGGCTCATCTTTCATCTTTTTAAGAAATCTCAAGATGGAAGAGGCCAGGAGCCATTTGGTGAGCTGCATTTCTTGCTACATGTTCACAGATTTACCAGTTGAAAAGCCAAACTTCACATGCCACAAATGCAAGCTTGTGACCCTGTTGGAGGAAAAGTTGCAAAATCTCGAAGAGAGATTAGCTACGTTGAAGATCATTAAGGAAGGTGAAGAGTTCTTGGACAGAGCAGAATTATCTCTTCATGTTACAGAAAGAGAAGAAATTCGAAGTGCACCTGAAGAAACAGAGGATTGGAGACATGTGACCCAGAGAAGCAGGAGGATCAGGAGGCAGTCAGCACCCATACTGCTCAGAAACCAGTACCAGGCTCTCACGCAGGAAAACGATGAAGAAATACATCAGGATAAGACTTTGCCAACAAACAGCAACCTTGTACGCCTTCAGAGTCCTCCTGGATGGAGAAAGAAAAATGTTGTGAAGAAGAAACGGAGAGTGGTGGTCATGGGGGATTCCCTGTTGAGAGGAACAGAGGCCGCTATCTGCAGACCGGATATAACTTCAAGAGAAATGTGCTGTCTTCCAGGTGCAAAAATTAAAGATGTGTCTGACAGGATATCAGGACTCTTCAGACCTACAGATGACTACCCATTCCTGCTACTACATGTGGGGACAAATGACACCGTAAGAAACGACCTGGAAACCATCTGCAGAGACTTTGAAGACTTAGGCAAGAAAGTGAAAGAACTGGGAGCGCAGGTGGTCTTCTCTTCCATCCTCCCAGTGGATGGCCATGGAACAAGGAGGTGGAATAAGATTCTGCAGGTGAACAACTGGCTACGTCGATGGTGCCGTCAGCAACGATTTGGATTTCTGGATCACGGAGTGAACTACTTATACGATGGACTACTTGCTAGAGATGGGGTGCACCTTACGAAGACTGGAAAGCAGGTATTTGGAAGTCGCCTTGCTACACTTGTAAGGAGAGCTTTAAACTAGAACAACATGGGAAGGGAAGCAAAAGACCAGAAAAATCCATACACCTGACAAATGCTACTGAGAACTCTGCTATTAGAAGTGGAAAGGAAGAACAAAGACGAAAGAATCTAATAAAAAAAAATATTGGAGAAAGAGAAACCAATCACAAACTAAAATGTTTCTATACTAATGCACAAAGCATGGGCAACAAACAAGGAGAATTGGAACTACTAACACAGGAAAAGAAATATGATGTCATTGGAATCACTGAAACTTGGTGGGACAATACACATGATTGGAATACAAGACTAGAAGGATACAACTTATTTGCAAGAAACAGACTTGATAAACGAGGAGGGGGTGTCGCATTGTATGTTAGAAATGCGTATATCTGCACAGAGATTGAAGCTTCAGAGACTGGGAGTTCTGTGGAAACTGTTTGGGTAAGAATACAAGGACAGAACAATGGAAAGGACACCATTGTAGGCATTTACTACAGGCCGCCTGTGCAAGCTGAAGATATGGATGAACTCTTTATGCATCAAATGGCCAAGTTCTCCAAAAAATATGACATAGTTGTCATGGGAGATTTCAACTATCCAGACATTTGTTGGGAATCTCTCTCAGGCAAAACTAACAGGTCAAGGAAATTCTTATCCTCTCTTGCTGACAACTTTATCTTCCAAAAGGTAAAGGAGAAAACAAGGGGAACTGCTACCTTGGATCTAATCCTTATAAACAGGGAGGAAATGGTTGAGGAGGTAAAAGTGGCTGGGACCCTAGGAGGTAGCGACCATGCTATTTTAGAATTTTGGATAACTAGAGGCGGAAGACCTGTGAAGACTCAGACGTCAAGGTTAGATTTCAGAAAGGCAGATTTTAAGGGATTCAGAAAGAGAATTGGAGGGATCCAATGGCTGGATATCCTTAAAGACAAAAATGTCCAGGAAGGATGGGAAATCTTGAAAAATGAAATTCTCAAAGCACAGTTGTTAACAATTCCGAAAAGAGGGAAGAATAGGAAGCATTTAAGGAAACCAGGATGGATGAACACAGAACTTAAGCACATGCTAAAAAGGAAGCAAAAAATGTTTATAAAATGGAAAGAAGGAGGCATATCTAAAGAAGAATATAATGCTGTCTGCAGAACCTGCAAGGCACAAATCAGATTATCTAAAGCTGAAAATGAATTGAGGCTTGCAAGAGATGTCAAAAGCAATAATAAAGGATTTTGGGGATATGTCAAAAGTAAAAGAAAAGTCAAAGATGCTATAGGATTTTTACAGGATGAAAATGATGAAATGGTAAGACAGGATGTTGAGAAGGCTGAACTTTTAAATTCCTATTTTGCATCTGTTTTCTCTCAGAAAGGAAATGTAACATCAACTGTTATTCACTGTCCTATTAAGGGAATAGAAGAATCCAGGATATCTATAAACAGAATGATAGTGAGGAAACACTTAGCTAACCTAAATGTATTCAAGTCTCCAGGTCCAGATGAATTACACCCCAGAGTACTGAAGGAGATAGCAGAAGAAATTTTTGAACCCCTCTCCATAATCTTTGAAAATTCTTGGAGAACAGGAGAAGTGCCAGAAGACTGGAGAAGAGCAAATGTTGTTCCTATCTTCAAAAAGGGGAAGAAGGTGGACCCAGGCAACTATAGGCCGGTGAGTCTGACTTCTATACCAGGAAAGATCTTTGAACAAATTATTAAACAACATGTATGTCAATACCTGAATAAGAATGAAGTGATTAAACAGAGTCAGCATGGGTTTGTAACTAATAAGTCATGTCAGACTAATTTAATTTCCTTCTATGATGGTATTACTGATTGGGTGGATCAAGGAAATGCTGTAGATATTGTATATCTTGACTTCAGCAAAGCATTTGACAAAGTCTCTCATACAATCCTTATTGAAAAAATGACTAAGTATGGAATGGACAAGGCAACTGTTAGGTGGATTCATAACTGGCTTAGTGATCGGACCCAAAGAGTGGTCGTAAATGGCTGCACATCCAGTTGGAAGAATGTCTCAAGTGGGGTACCACAGGGCTCTGTCCTGGGCCCTGTATTGTTCAACATCTTTATCAACGATTTAGATGAAGGAATTGAGGGTAAACTGATTAAATTTGCTGATGACACAAAGCTAGGAGGGATAGCTAATACTAGAGAAGAGAGAGAGAGGATTCAAAAAGATTTAAATAAACTGGAGAAGTGGGCAGCAACTAACAGAATGGTTTTTAACAGGGAGAAATGCAAAGTACTACATCTGGGCAATAAAAATGAAAAAAGCATATATAGAATGGGAGGAATAGGGCTAAGTGACAGCACATGTGAAAAAGACTTGGGTATACTAATAGATCACAGACTGAATATGAGTCAACAGTGTGATGCAGCAGCAAAAAAGGCAAATGCAATTCTAGGATGTATTAACAGAAGCATACAGTCTAGATCACGTGAAGTAATTATTTCCCTCTACTCCTCTTTGGTCAGACCTCATCTGGAATATTGTGTCCAATTTTGGGCACCACATTTGAAAAAAGACATCAACAAACTGGAGCAAGTTCAGAAAAGAGCGACCAGAATGGTGACCGGTCTGCAAACCCTGTCTTATGAGGAAAGGTTGCAGGATTTGGGAATGTTTAGTTTGCAAAAGAGAAGACTGAGAGGAGACTTAATAGCTGTCTACAAATATCTAAAGGGCTGTCACATTGTAGAAGGATCAACTTTATTCTCATTTGCACAAGGAAAGACTAGAAGCAATGGGATGAAGCTGAATGGGAGGAGACACAGATTAGATATTAGAAAAAACTTTTTGACAGTTAGAGTGATCAATGAGTGGAACAGGCTGCCACGAGAAGTGGTGAGTTCTCCTTCAATGGAAGTCTTCAAACAGAGGCTGGACAGACATCTAACTGGGATGATTTAGCGAATCCTGCTTTGAGCAGGGGGTTGGACCAGATGGCCCAGGAGGTCCCTTCCAACTCTACGATTCTATGATTCTATGATTCTATGATTCTATGTATGCGATTTTCATGCGCTGCCTTTTTTTTGGGGTGTGCGTTTGTATTTTCCAGACGCAGCATGTTGCATTTTTTTGCCCTGCAAAAAAGCGCATGCGCACATATGCGCACGTTTTGCGCTAAAAATGGCCATTATAGCCTATGGATGCGCATATGTGCGCACTGGCATGCTCATGTATGCGTTTTTTTGCACATGCGTTTTTTTTTGTTAACCATGGAATTTAGGGGTTTGGGTTAGAGTTAGGGTTAGTTAAGGGGGTTTAGGGTTAGGGTCAGGGTCAGGGTTAGGGTTGGGGTTTGGGTCAGGGTTAGGGTTAAGTATGGTTTGGTTAAGGGTTAGGGTCAGGGTTAGGGTCAGGGTTAGGGTTAAGTATGGTTTGGTTAAGGGTTAGGGTCAGGGTTAGGGTTAGGGTCAGGGTTAGGGTTAGGGTCAGGGTTAGGGTTAAGTATGGTTTGGTTAAGGGTTAGGGTTAAGTATGGTTTGGTTAAGGGTTAGGGTCAGGGTTAGGGTCAGGGTTAGGGTTAAGTATGGTTTGGTTAAGGGTTAGGGTCAGGGTTAGGGTTAAGTATGGTTTGGTTAAGGGTTAGGGTTAGGGTCAGGGTTAGGGTTAGGGTTAGGGTCAGGGTTAGGGTTAGTTAGGGTTTAGGGTTTGGGTTAGGGTTAAGTATGATTTGGTTAAGGGTTAGGGTCAGGGTTAGGGTTAGGGTTAGGGTTAGGGTTAGTTAGGGTTTAGGGTTTGGGTTAGGGTTAAGTATGATTTGGTTAAGGGTTAGGGTTAGGGTTAGGGCCAGGGTTAGGGTTAGGGTTAGGGTTAGTAAAGTCATGGTTTGGGTTAGTGTGAGGGGCCACCTAATGTTGGAAAAAAACGCAAACGCGGTAAAAACGCACTAAAAACGCATACAAACGCATAAAAACGCTGCGTTTTTTTCATGCATGCTCATAAAAATGCTTGAAAAAAACGCAGCAGTTGTATGCTTTTGTATGCGTTTTTTCAATGCGTTTTTTTGCGGGAAAAGCGCGCTGCAAAAAAAAGCAAGTGTGAAACTAGCCTCACTCGGCCGTATTCCTCGCCACTGTGACCCCGGCCTACGGTTTCTATAAATCCCATTAACTTTGCTGGAACTGTGGACGCTGAGGTTTTGACGCAGCAAAAATAAGCAGCGTCTAATCTCACCAAAAACTCATCGTGGGTCAAAAAATTTGTTGTAAAAACTGAAAGGCTGCTCTTGGTAAAGAGGGGGACACCCAGCTACTTTGAATGCCATTGCTACTGATGGTTAGAAAGTAAAGACAATGACCAACAGATGTTTGAAGACATGGTGTTGTGACATGGGTATTAGCCGTGTTACATTCAATATCGCTCTTATGGCGCATCCATTTCAATGTGCCAGGATCTTTACGCTCAGTATTTGCCAGTATATGTCTGAAGGCCGGGGTCACACTTGCGTGTGTAATGCAAAAACTCACGCATCAATACACGGCACTGCCGCCAGCACTCGGGACCGGAGTGTGTGGCTGCATAGAAATACATGCAGCCGCACACTCCGGTCCGAGTGCCGGCTGCAGTGCTGGGTATTGATGCGCGAGTTTCTCACATTGCACACGCAAGAGTATCCCAGCCTTACAGTAAGGACTGCATGGTCCTGGGGCATTTTGTGAAACATTTTCCAGTTTGTTTTTTTTTACAAATATGTTATTATTGTAACAACATAAATGTGTTAATTCTCACAAACAATACATTTATATTTTACTATGCTTCCTATGATTTTTTTTTAGGTATTCAACTTAATAACATCGTTCTGCAGCTGATTGTCCTGAGGTATGCAGATGACCACTATCAAATCGAATTTGATGATTTTTTGAACTGTTTAGTCCGATTGGAAAATGCATTCAGTAAGTACAAAATTACTTAATATGTTTTTTTACATTGCAAAAACTGACCGACCTATGCATATTTTAAATTAAATCCATGATATGTCAATTTCTGAGTTTTATGTGCAGATCTTCCCCTTAGGCTAGTTTCACACTAGCGTTCATGAGCGCAGCGACGGCCTGCGCACGGCCGCCGCTAAGCCCCGCCCCCTGCCGTGCCTCCGCCGGTAGCTCCGCCTACCGGCGCATGACGCTGCATGCGTCCTGCGTCCCCTATCTTTATCACTGGGGGCGCAGGCCGTGCGCAATATACGTTTGGCGGCGCATGCGCCTTTTTGACGGTGCGCCGGCGCAACCAAACTGCAGCAGGTCAAAAGGACGCATGTGCCGCCAAACGCATATTGTGCACGGCCTGCGCCCCCAGTGATAAAGATAGGGGACGCAGGACGCATGCAGCGTCATGCGCCGGTAGGCGGAGCTACCGGCGGAGGCGCGGCAGGGGGCGGGGCTTAGCGGCGGCCGTGCGCAGGCCGTCGCTGCGCTCATAAACGCTAGTGTGAAACTAGCCTTAGATGTGCATTGTATGAGTGAAGTGTGCTGTGAAATACGTATGCTATCCACACATGACTATCAAAGCTTTTCCAAAGCTAAATACCATGAAGTATCCAAAACAAACTAGCTTTATTCAAAACATGACATAGCAAAAAGAGACAAAACTACAGTGTAAAAAATGCAATAAAACACAAGTAACCTAATATATACGATAGGTGCAGACATTCTGCAGAAAACCTGCAACATTTGAAGCGCACCAAATACTCATTGTGGGACCGTAGCTTAACAAACACATACCACCCCACCATAACCAAATATTTTCAGCATAAGTAATAATGCCAGCATACTTATCATAAACTGAGGCTACTGTACTATGACTGATATTACCAACATACAGTAAGCATATAATGGTAATGTCAGTTCTACACCAGTGCTCTGCAGACCATATATGTGTGCAATGTGCAGGTTCCACCAGTGACATTATCACTGATCATAGTCATTCATTTTCCTTTTTCTTTTCCATTTGACCCAGATCACCTTGACCACTTCTGCCATTCATAACTCACCCCTGCAAAACATAATCTTGAGACATCTTTGGCTTACTTCTTTTCTAGGACTCACTTCACAATCTCCAACTTCCACACAAAATATATAGCGCTATAACCAATATCCTAGACAGTAATACTGCTCCCTCTGTGTCCTGCACAGTAATAATGTTGTTTCTGAACTTCTTCATTCCTGTGCTCTCTTACAGTTATAAAGCGACCTAGAACAATAATGTCCCCCTGTTTCTCCTAATAATAATTTTCCTTGACTCTTGAAAATAATAATAACCCTGTACCGTGTTATAATAAAACAAACACACCCCTGTACTTTTTTATAATAATAAGAATTATAAAAAATGCTTCCTGTGCTTTCCTTATAATGATGATCACTAAGTGTGCATGCTATAATGTTTACCCTCGGTGCCTCTTTATTCTTAGAATGATGGCACACTCACATTAACAGTTAATTTACATATTAAGAAAGATGTTGATTTCCCTGGAATAAAACATCGGATAGCAGATACCATATTAATCAACGTTCTGTTACCTGCATGTCCATATAAATAACTTAGGAGGGTTCATGCTACTGACAGATTCCCTTTAAGACACAAGACACGGACAGAAATAGGTGTTGCAGCACTTACCATTATTTTGCTCCTGTTGAAGCATTTTAGTGTTTTTACCCACTATAATACCCCTGCCATGGCTCCCATAGGGTATGTTACACAAAAAAAATGCCCCTATATAAAATGATGTTCCTACATTCCTTCATCTACACAGTGTCACGGCTCCACAAACCTCACACAGGAAGATGATCTCCACAGCCCCCACACAGAGTGTTGTCCACCACAGATCCCCCACACAGTATGATTGTCTCCACAGACCCCCACACATTATAATGGTCCCCCACATCCTCCCCACTCAGAGTACAATGGCTCCCCAAATTCACTATGATGGTTCCTTCACATTCTCACACACACAGTCCATTCACAGCTCCCCCACACAGTGTAGTGGTCTTCCTATAGTCTCCCACAACTCACCACATGCAGTATAACAGCTCTCCTAGACCACCCCCACTCAGGATGATGGTCCCTCCACAGCACCCCCCACATATAATATGATGGGCCCCACTACAGTATTTGTTAACCAAAACGCCCATTCTAAAATGAACAACCAATAACAGTTTGATAGAGTTCCCAAATACAGATATAGATCTATAAATAACTCAAACCTTATAAAATTGAAAAATAGCAAAAACATAAACGGATACAATTTTAATGATTATGATGCACAAAAACGGAAGACAAAAAAAAATAAAAATACCCATAAAACACGAAAAAAGGCAGTGTGGCCAACAGTAAACAATGGATGCTCACATTAACATTATTATTTAGTAAAATAAAGGTTCTAAGGAACTCTAATGGCATCTAGCGGCTGAATAATAACAATACAACATAAAAAGGCTTGTTGTTAAATTATATAAAATGATGACAGTTATAGAATTTAAAGAAAATAGTTAAGTATAAATAAATGATTTGTACACTGTAATCAATGCAATTGTATCTATTTATGTTTCTGATGTTTTGGTTATTTTTCATAATTATAACGTCTGATGAATTATCATCAGGTGAATATGCCTACTCTATAAGTACAGCTTATTTATGGACCCGAAGTGATGCTGCTAGGTGCGAGATGTACAATCACCTGTGGTACTGAATGGATATAAATATAGAGTAGCACTAAAAACATGTCCCTGTCTTCATTACAACATGTACCAAAAATCACTGACGTGAATTACATGTTTCAAAATTCTGGAATAATTATAAAATACAGATTATGATTAACAGTAATGTGCTGTACACATTTATTATTATGTAAATTGTATTCGTTTTTACTCCCCTCTCAAGAATGTACGTTCATAATTATTTTTCATCTTTTCATTTTTAGGAACCTTCAAAGCATTAGACAAAGGCAAAACGGACACAATCACTGTGAATCCCATTGAGGTGAGGACAAAAGTGAATTTCAATTTAAAAGAATCTATTTTCAAACTGAAACCCATGGTTTTTATGTGCTTGACTTGTACTTGTCACGTAGCCGAAAACAGCTTAGTAACGCAATATAAATTAATGGTAAAACCATGATGTCCTCAATGACAAGCTCAGAAACCCTGCACATTTGAATATCCTAATGAAGTCACAATAATCACATGTAGTGTCTAAGGCCTATTTCACACTTCCGTTTTTTGGGTCAGTTAAAATCCGCCAAAATGGCGGAAAGCGGATCCGTTGCTAACTGATGTGAACGGATGCCACCAGACCGTTTTTTTTTTACGGATCCGCCGAATTAAGAATTTTAAAGGAGCCGCTGCCCGGGAAAGAGAGAGAGAATTAATTTTTTTCGTCCACCAGAAAGGATTTCAGGGTTAAATTTCCGGCTGACTTCCTTTCTCCGGGCATGCGCACTGTAAAATGCGTATCCTGGAGCAAAAAAAAGTTGCAGAGTCCGTCCAGGCATGTCGGCGGACGCAAAAAACTTGGCGGATCCGCAAAAAACGGATCCAACGGATGGCCATCCGTCAAGATCCACCAGTAATGCAACTCAATGGGGAAAAAAACGGATCCGCCAAAAAAAGTGGCGGATCCGTTTTTTTCAAAAACCGGCGGATTTTGACTGATGGTCAAAAACGGAAGTGTGAAACAGGCTTAATATGGAAGATGGGCTGGTCAGGTCAGGTTTACACAGTGCAGTTATGTATTTTAACTAAAACTCTTACTGATGATACTGCAATTGTAAAAAAGGCTTTAGAGTGGATAACTGACCACCTGTATATTGAAAAGTAACCAGTTTCCTCAACAACTCAACCAACAAATGAAGGAGTATTTAAAATGTCTTGATTTATTTACAATGCAATATACTAAAGGAACAGAAAAGCGCAATAGGGTCTTATCCGATTTAATATTAAAAGATTAAAATAAATTCACTCACCTATTTGTAGGAGAGATCAAGCACATAGGATTCGTAATCAGCTGCTGCACGTCCAAAGGTCAAACCGAGTGACCGCTGATACATCAATTCTTATGGAAATAATTTATGGACTTCCATGCGCTGCGTGACAAAATACAGAATCCCAAGTGCAAGTTTGAAAGGGGGGTGGGGTATGTGATGCAGTGACCGGAGTTATATGCAACGGTCGCTATGTGTCCCCCAGGATGCGTTCAGAAGCCACTGGAGTGCATTGCAGTCGCAGGCATAACTGTGATTGCAATGCAAAATGAAAGTACAGTGGGGAAAAAAAGTATTTAGTCAGCCACCAATTGTGCAAGTTCTCCCACTTAAAAAGATTTGGCAAGATGTATTTTGCAAATTATGGTGGAAAATAAGTATTTGGTCATTAACAAAAGTTCATCTCAATATTTTGTTATATATCCTTTGTTGGCAATGACAGAGATCAAACGTTTCTTGTAAGTCTCCACAAGGTTGGCACACACTGTTGGTGGTATGTTGGCCCATTCCTCCATGCAGATCTCCTCTAGAGCAGTGATGTTGTGGGCCTGTCACCAGGGTGAGACTGGGCCACTAGGGATCCCGAGGATTCTCTGGTGGGCCCAGGCACTGACACCTGCTGGCATTCTGGGTCAGCAGCTGCCTAGGGCCCTCGCTGCTCCACGGGCCCCCAGCCAGTGGCGTGTTGCTAATAGCGGCACACCACGCAACAGCAACGAGTGTCCGGAGACAGAAGCCGGCTGCTGCGGCTAATTCCACTGCTAAAAAAAAATGAGTATTCACCCTTCCCCACGCCCCCATGGGCGTGGAGTGGGATGAATATTCATTTCACTTTAATAGCGGGAAGATTTTCACGCAGGCTGCGGCTAACACTGCCCGCAATCAGGGCCAGCAGACCAGGGCCCCTGCTCCCCCAGAGGCCCCCAGCCTACACGGCCGCTATGGGGCCGTAAGTCATCTAATGGCCAGATGCCGATACAGTTGAAAGCATTAATGGAGGAGAGAGCGTCAGATGATGCTCCCTCTCCCATCATTCCCTTCTGCCTCTGACACACCACGTATGCACAATAACGTTACTTCATCGCAAACCTGCTGTGTGCTGGGCAGACTGCAGCGCAGCTCCTGACATTGGAGCAGAGCGGTTGTCTGAATCAGCGTGGGAGTGAGAAGGAGAGGTGAGTATTGTGTTTGTTTTTTTATATATATAGCTGTAAGTCCTGGTTGCATGATACCCTATGAGGGGGGCAGCATGATACCCTATGAGGGTCTGCATTATACCCTATGAGGGGGCTACATTATATTCTATGGGGGGCTGCATTATACCTTATAAGGGGATTGCATTATACTCTATGAGGCCGGTTGCATTATACTATATGAGGACTGCATTATATTCAATGGGGAGGCTACATTATACTTTGAGGGGGCTACTTTACATCCTATGAGGATGCTGCATTGTACCCTATGAAGGGGCTACTTTATATTCTATGAGTTGGCTACTTTATATTCTATGAGGGGGCTACCCCAACCCCTGCTACATAATTAAAATGTGTACTACCTTATATTATACCATGATATTAGCACGTTTTACCGCACAATTGGTGGTCTTGTATTTATTTCTATAGCTATATAGTGGGCCCCAAGAATGATTTTCTCTGGTGGGCCCAAGGTGCTCCAGTCCGACACTGCCTGTCACTGTCTTTGGGCAACACAGACTTTCAAATCCCTCCAAATTTTTTCTATGGGGTTGAGATCTAGAGACTGTCGTTCATATGCTTCTTACGAAGCCACTCCTTCCTTGCCCTGGCAGTGTGCTTGGGATCATTATCATGCTGAAAGACCCATCCACGTTTCATCTTCAATGCCCTTGTTGATGGAAGGAGGTTTGCACTCAAAATCTCACAATACATGGCCCAATTCATTTTCATGTACACGGATCAGTCGTCCTGGTCCCTTTGCAGAGAAACAGCCCCAAAGCATGATGTTGCCACACCCATGCTTCACAGTAGATATGGTGTTCTTTGAATGCAACTCAACATTCTGTCTCCTCCAAATACGACAAATTTTGTTTTTACCAAACAGTTCTACTTTGGTTTCATCAGACCATATGACATTTTCCCAATATTCTTGTGGATAATCCAAATGCCCTCTAGCAACCTTCAGATGGGCACGGACATGTACTGAATTAAGCAGGGGAACACGTCTGACACTGCTGGATCTGAGTCCCTGGCGGCGTAGTGTGTTACTGATGGTAGCCTTTGTTAAGGTGGTCCCAGCTCTATTCAAGTCATTCACTAGGCCCCCCAGTGGTTCGGGGATTTTTGATCGCTGTTCTTGTGATCATTTTGACCCCACAGGGTGAGATCTTGTGTGGGCTCCACCAGGATTATCAGAGGTCTTGTATGTCTTTCATTTTCTTATTATCGCTCCCACAGTTAATTTTATGACAAGCCACTTGCCTATTGCAGATTCAGTCTTCCGATCCTGGTTCAGGGCTACAATTTTGTTTCTGCTGTCCTTCGACAGCTCTTTGGTCTTCACCATAGTGGAGTTTGGAGTGTGACGGTTTGAGGTTGTGGACAGGTGTCTTTTATACTGATAACAAGTTCAAACCGGTGCCATTGCTACAGGTAATGAGTTGAGGACAGAGGAGCCTCTAAAAAGAAGTTACACATCTGTGAGAGCCAGAAATCTTGCATGTTTTTAGGTAACCAAATACTTATTTTCCACCATAATTTGCAAAATAAATCTTGCCAAATCAGACATGGTGATTTTCTGGATTTATTTTCTCATTTTGTCTCTCATAGTTGTGATCTACCTATGATGTCAATTACAGGCCTCTCTCATCTTTTTAAGTGGGAGAACATGCACAACTGGTGGCTGACTAAATACTTTTTTTCCTCACCGTAAGTGTTGGTCTAGGGCAAGCTATTTTGTCCAAGCCAAATTTAGGAAAACCTGCCATGGGCTTTTATTTTTTAAACGAACCTCAGGATGGTATTGGGTTGGTTCGTTTCCTCCCGGCCGGGTCTTTCATGTGGCCTACAGCCACAGGTTCCTTGTAAAAACCCTGCAGCAGAGGGTTGGGTGTGTCAGTCTTGGTTTGCAACTCGGCAGAGCAGGAGGCTCTGCAAACCATCAGCCTGTGTGAGGCAACACAGAGCCAAGCAGAGCCAAAAGGTCTGGCACACCTAAGTGTACACGGCAGTGCAGTCCCCCACGGCAACTGGTATCAGTTGCAGACTATCTTGTTCCCCGGCTGCGATCCAGAGGATACCTTTTTGTTGTCTATTTTGTGAGTACACTGAATGTTAAAGAGAGTAAAACAAAAAGACATGTCAGTCCGTAATATTTAGGAGGAGTGCACAGAAAAGGATACCAGTCCCAATCATATGTAGAAAAAAATCTGGCACTCCCAATGCAGTAAAAAATGTATTATTTCTCTCTCACCCATGACAGCACAACGAAGAGAGGGGGTCCGCCCATCAAGGACAGGAACCTACAGATAAAAAGGCGGCACCTCTCCGCCGTCCCCCAGTTGGGTTCCTGTCCTTAACGGGTGACCCGTGGATCCTGCAGCAGCGGCGGCAGCAGCTTACCTGAATAAAGGATCAGGGCCGTCCCGTTCGCGGTTCTGGCAGCGGGGAGGCCCCTGCAGCGGCGGGGTCGGTGCTTGAAGCCGCAACCGCTGTAGCCGAGGGGCTGTACAGGGTGAGCGGGCGGGGGAGGACCGAGCCGCCGCTCCGGAAAGGAGAATGGGGCTGGGGGATGCCAGCACACGCAGGGGCAGCGCAGCGGTACAGAGGTGTACCAAGATGGCGCTGCCCCGGAACTGAAACGACGACTTCCGGGTCCCCGTGGTCGGCGCATGCGCAGTGCGCGCTCCCTGGGGCTCAGCGGTGCAGGCTGGGAGAAGGAAGGTGACGTCATGGCGGGAGATTTAAAAGAAGAACGCACAAGCTGCTCCTTGCTGGAAGCGTCCTGTAAACATGGAGGACAGCGACCAGCACGAGGAGCAGCCAGTGCAGCAGCATAAGCAGCAGCAGCACAGGCAACACCACCATCGCTGGCAAAAAGAAAAGGACGGGCGCGAGAACCGGTCCAGTAGTCACTCCATGCAGCGGAACAAGTCACCTTCCGTGGATAAGCCCGTGAGGGATCCGAATCCACCTCCCGAACTGGTACCTACATCCGCGCACAACGGGGTAAGTGATCTACGTGAATGTCCCCTATTATAATAGACTTCTTTCCCTTAGGGAAAGAAGAAAGGAAAAACAAAGAACAGGGAATGCCCAACCTGTAGCCGACCGCTACCACCAGCTTGGGATAAAAAGCTCTGTGATTCCTGCATACAGGAAGTTCTTTGTGATGAAACCCCGGATTACACCTCGGATCTAAGATCGGTAATCCGTTCGGAGTTTCAAAGTGCCCTTTCATCCCTAAAACGCAAAGGAAGGGGAAGTAAAAGGGACACAATAGTAGCCTCCCAGTCAGAGGCCTCCATGTCAGGGGAAGATAAATCACATACCTCAGGCACCAACGTGTTATCCTCAGATGAGGAAACAGAAGGGCGTCATTGCTTTCCCCTGGATGAGGTAGACATGCTAGTAAAGGCGGTAAGGTCTACCATGGGGGTAGCAGACCCTCGGCCAGATAGATCAGTCCAGGACATAATGTTCAGGGGACTAGGCCAAAAGAGACGCAGAGTGTTTCCGCTGAACGAGAATGTACAGGGCCTGATAAAAAAAGAATGGGAGAGACCAGATAGGAAGAACTCCACAGTTCCCTCTCTTAAAAGAAAATACCCATTCGATGAGGAGGCATCCACATCTTGGGACAAAGCCCCGAAGTTAGACATGGCGGTCACCAAAGCCTCCAAAAAATTTGCACTCCCCTTCGAGGATATGGGTACTTTAAGGGACCCATTAGACAAAAAAGCTGATACTTTCCTCAAGGGCACTTGGGAATCAGCAGGAGGAAATCTTAGGCCAGCAATAGCGGCAACTTGCACCTCCAGAGCCCTCATGGTGTGGGTGGACCAATTAGAGAAACAGCAAAGGGAAGGTACACCCAGGGAGAAGATCCTGGAATCCATTCCAGTGATAAGGGGAGCAGCGGCCTTCTTAGCTGACTCATCGGCGGATTCAGTAAGGCTGTCATCTAAAGCAGCAGCCCTGTCAAACGCAGCCCGAAGAACACTGTGGCTTAAATGTTTGCCTGGGGACCTACAAACTAAGATAAAACTATGTGCCATCCCTTGTGAAGGGAAATTCCTATTCGGAGAGACATTGGATGATATCCTCCAAAAGGCGGGGGATAAAAAGGGATTCCCAAATTTAGGTCCTACAGGTTTTAAAAGGTCCTTTCAGAACAAAAAGTTTTTTCAAAGGAGACCCCCGAGAGAACAGAAATGGGATGACAGAAGGAGAGACGGGGGTGGTTCTTTGGTAACTCGTCCCGGGACAAAAAGCCCTCCAAGTGACTGTTTGCCCAGGGTGGGAGGGAGGCTAAGCTTTTTTCTCCCAGCCTGGAGGAAAATATCGAACAACCCGTGGTTACTAAATCTAATCAATCTAATAGGATCAGGGTTAAGAATAGACTTTCTCTCTCTCCCACCTCAAAAATATATAATGACCCCACTAAGCGTGAGAACAGGAAGCTCTCGAAAAAGAGGTCCTAAGCCTATTGAACAAAAGAGTCCTCCAGGAGGTTCCCCCACAGGAGAAAGGCAGAGGGTTCTATTCGCCTCTCTTTCTAGTAACCAAACTGGACGGTACCTTTCGGACAATTGTAAATCTAAAGAGGCTAAACGATTATGTCAAAAACGAGAAATTCAAAATGGAGTCGATCAAGTCGACAAATCAAAATTCTCTTTCCACATTGCTTCATGGTAGTATTAGAACTCAGCGACGCGTACTATCACGTCCCCATCCACAAAGACTCCCGAGAATACCTCAGACTGGTGGTCTCCATAGGAGGCAAAGTAAGGGAGTTTCAGTACAGGGCCTTGCCATTTGGGATTTCGATAGCCCCGCGAATCTTTACGAAATTGGTGGCAGAGATGATGGTTCACCTAAGAGAACAAGATGTTCTAATAGTTTCATATCTGGACGACTTTTTAATAGCGAGCAACTCGAACCTGAAAAAATCAAGGCTGGAGCCCAGAAAAGTCCAGGAGTTCCTAGGCCTGAATCTGGACTCAAACACCCAGGAATGTTACCTACCAGACCACAAAAAAGAGAGGATCGCTCAGATGGTAGCAAGAGCGACACAGAACCCTTTCATGACGCTAAGAAAAGCAATGTCACTACTAGGATCCCTCTCCGCCTGCCTGCCAGCGGTCCAGTGGGCACAGCTACCTACGAGAGATCTCCAATGGGATGTTTTAGCCAACCAGTCGGCATTAGGAGGTCACTTGGAAGGTTGCGTTACACTAGACTCCAAAACTATTCGTTCCCTAGCTTGGTGGGGGAACAGAGACAACCTGTCCAAAGGGATTCCCTGGGTGATAAATATCACACACTTAATCACCACGGACGCCAGTCCCAAGGGATGGGGAGCACACATGAGCAACAGGGTGACTCAGGGGGAATGGGGAGGTCAGGAACTAAAAGCCTCCTCGAACCAAAAGGAACTGTTGGCAGTAGGCTACGCCCTAACACACTTTCTACCGATATTAAGGGGCCATCATGTCCGCATATTTTCGGACAATAGAGTGACGGTGGCCTACATAAATCATCAGGGGGGAACCAGGTCCCGAACACTAATGAACACATCCTCCGAAATATTCACGCTAGCCGAGGAAAATCTACTATCCCTATCGGCACTACACATACGGGGAGCAGAGAACCAGACAGCAGACTTTCTAAGTCGCACCCAGCTACATCAAGGGGAGTGGGTTCTAAAACAGACCATTTTTCGGAAGATCGTAAAAATGTGGGGGAACCCGGACATAGATTTGCTTGCCGACCACAAAAACAAAAAAGTGAAAGCATTTTGTTCCCTAGACCCCAGGGTGAATCCCCGGACCCTGGATGCGTTTATGCTTCCGTGGACACAGGGCCTAATGTATGCGTTCCCGCTGCCCATTCTCATCCCGGCAGTAATAAGGAAAGTCAGAGAAGACAGGGCACGAATGATATTGATAGCCCCGTTTTGGCCAAAAAGAACTTGGTTTTCCTGGCTGAGAATACTGTCAATAACTGACCCCTGGGTTCTACCAGATCTCCCCGACCTTCTGTCCCAAGGTCCCGTGTTACACCCTTGGGCAGTGAACCTCCATTTAACAGCATGGAATTTGAAAGGACACTGCTGAGGGGGAAGGGGTTCTCAGAAAACCTGGTTTCCACGCTACAAAAGAGTAAGAAACCGATCACAACCAGGGCCTATGGTAGAACTTGGAGGAAATTTCTATCCAGCTCTGGGGTAAGGGTTCAGGATGGAGTACAAATTGACAAAATTCTCGAATTCTTGCAAAAGGGGTTAGAACAGGGGCTGGCGACTAATACGTTGAAGGTACAGGTAGCGGCTCTAGGCGCTCTTTATAACCAGGATGTGGAGGGCAACCCTTGGGTAGCACAGTTTATGAGGGCCGCAGCCAGATCTAGACCAATAACCACCCAGAAGATGCCATCATGGGATCTAAACCTAGTGTTGTCTGCCCTAACAGGGCCTCCATTCGAGCCCATCCAGTCAGCACCCCTGAAAACCTTATCATTAAAGATTATACTCTTAGTGGCCCTAACATCCACTCGCAGAGTGAGCGATATTCAAGCCTTGTCAGCGATACCCCCGTTCACTAAAATCCTGGACGATAGAGTCATATTAAAACCTGACCCAGCATACCTACTGTCACGCTCGCGCCTTGGCTGAATGGCGTGAGCCGGGGGGTTGTGGCCCACTGTGCCACAAACCAGACTACCCTGGAAGGGGCGTAACTACAGAAGCTACCTCGGTCTTCACTGGAGCCTCTGATGGTGAGGTCAGGCTTGTGCGGCAGGTAGCTGTTGGGTGCCACTCCAGGGTGGTGTCTGGCTGTGGCTGCTGATCCCACTCGGGGACAAGTCACTTGGACAGGTGTTACTAACAGGCAGGCTGAGACACTGGGCAAGCAGGCACGGCTTGGTAAACTGGCAGGCATGGCTTGGAGACACAGGGCAAGCAGGCACGGCTTGGAGACGCAGGGCAAGCAGGCACGGCTTGGAGACACAGGGCAAGCAGGTGTGGTGTATGAAGGAACAGGTTTGGACCTGTTCACACAAGAGGTGCAGGTATGGATACAGGCAGGAAGGAGTGGAATATGTTGGAACAGGTTAGGAACTGAGCCGCAGGAGTGCGGCATAGGCGGAGCTGCAGGAGTGTGGAATAGGCGGAGCCGCAGGAGTGCAGACTAGGCTGGGCTGCAAGGGAGCCGGACAGGCTGAGCTGCAAGGGAGCCGAGCAGACAGAGCGGCTAAGGAGCCGAGCAGGCAGAGCAGCTAAGGAGCCGAGCAGACAGAGCGGCTAAGGAGCCGAGCAGGCAGAACGGCTAAGGAGCCGAGCAGGCAGAGCGGCTAGGGAGCCAAGCGGCTAGGAAGCCGAGCAGGCAGAGCAGCTAGGCAGCCGAGCAGGCAGAGCTGCAAGAGAGCAGAGCTGCAAGAGAGCAGAGCTGCAAGAGAGCAGAGCAGGCAGAGCTGCAAGAGAGCAGAGCCTAAGATAGGGAGGACACAAGGAAAGACACAGCAGAGAAGGAAGCCAAAGACAAGGAGACTGACAGACAGAGGTAAGACTGAGTTCAGACAGAGACACAGGGACAAAGACATAAGGACCAGGATATTCTGCCTCCTTGCAGGCGGACAGAGAAGTACTAAGCAAGGTACCAAGACACAGTAATGCGCAATAAGAGCCTTAAGAGAAGGCAAGACATAGGACAGGGCCTGGCTAGCTCAGCAGCAAGGAGCTAACTGAGTTAAGACATTGCACAGGCAATGTTTCAGTGGGTGTGGCAGAACTAAATAGTCAAGGGCTCTAGGTGATTGGTCAGGGACAGATTAGACAGGTGCACCCTGACTGCATAAGAACCAGAGAGTTCTGGCGCCGCCCCCCTATACACACATAGCCAGGAAACATACAGAAGAGCAGAGGCACAGAGCACAGGACTGGCAACAGCCAGAATTCACAGCATGACCCGGAGCAATGAGCAAGTTGATGTGCGGGGGATGGGAGGCCATGCAGTGACGCCAGCAGGGTTGTTACACCTACCTAAGGTGTCAACACACTTCCATAGGTCACAAGAAGTAGTCCTTCCTTCCTTCTGCCCAAACCCTAGGAATAGAGGAGAGGAAAAATTTCACACCCTAGATGTGAAGAGGTGCCTAGTTCAGTACTTAGAGGCCACCAAGGGATATAGGAAGGAAGGGTCTCTCTTTGTGTGTTTCCAGGGACTTTGGAAGGGGCTTAAGGCATCCAAGAGTACCTTAGCAAGGTGGATAAGGGATGCGATTGCCCTGGCGTACTCATCCAGTGGGAATACCATCCCGGAGGGTTTAAAAGCCCACTCTACAAGAGCAATGGCGACCTCATGGGCAGAAAGATCAGAGGTATCAATAGAGCAGATCTTTAAGGTGGCCACCTGGTCAACACTTTCTACCTTTTTCAGGCACTATTGCTTAGATCTAGCCTCTACGTCTGACCTGACCTTCGGGAGAAGGGTCCTTCAGGCGGTGGTCCCTCCCTAAGCTACCAATCTCTGAAATTCTCTCCATGGTGCTGTCAAGGGTGAGAGAGAATAGCTTAGTTACTCACCGATAACGGTGTTTCTCGGAACCCATGAAAGCACCAGCTTATTCCCCCCCTTCTCGTGTGCGGTGAGCACGAGTTAATATGTATAGAGTGGTTTGTTAGACACGGTGCTTCTCTATAATATGCGATATTATAATGTTATGTATATACTTTTGTTGTTAACTAACCTGGAGACCCTCTGATTCTCTGTAACCAACTGGGGGGCGGAGGAGAGGTGCCGCCTTTTTATCTTTAGGTTCCTGTCCTTGATGGGTGGACCCCCTCTCTCCGTGGTGCTGTCATGGGTTCCGAGAAACACCGTTATCGGTGAGTAGCTAAGCTATTTATTCACAATGAGGTAATCCACAAGGTTTACATTGATATGTAAGGTTTTGGTCACTATCCGGACCTTCTACAGACTAAATACAAACAATAAAGCAGAAAAACAAAAAAATTATAAACATATACTCAATTCATATTATATATCCGGTTACATGTAATTATTCATGTCAATATAGCCATCAGACAGTGAAGCTAAGCTGGGTAACAAGCACCTCATGAGCGAATTATACATACAGAGAGCAAATTATGATTTAAATGACTCATTAATCCAAAAAGGACAAATATCATGCGTAACGCTCAGAAAGATTGGATGTCCCAATATATAGGTTACATTTAAAGAAAACTCAATGCAAAGGCATTTCAATCGTGATTAGTTACATCAGAGCCTCCTTCTCAAAACCAGCCATAATTGATAAAATGAGAAAATGTAGGAGGGATATGGAAAACACACAGTATAGTAATACCAAATGCAGTATGTAACGTATATATTGGGACATCCAATCTTTCTGAGCGTTGTGCATGATATTTGCACCACCATAGGTGCTAGAAATAGGACATGCGTACGCATGCGTTCGAAATGCATGTATTTTTCACTTAATCATGTCCGGGAAATGAGACACGCCCAATGGGTGTGGCTTGTGTTAAGGAATTTCTACGAACGCATGCGCTGAAAAAAACGCAAATGCATGCAAAAACCGCATGTAAACGCAGTGTATTTTTTGCCGTCATGCGTAAGCTGATGCAGATAGAAAACGCTCGGTAAACAAGCGTTTGTATGCATTTTGACATGCGTTTGCGCATGCAGACAACATGCTGCACAAACAAAAGCTAATGTGAACCTAGCCGAAGACATTCTTTTATTGTGGTCCATTCCCCATTGTATGTGGAAATCAACCTTATTTTGTTTTGAGATTATTGGGTTTTATTTGTTTTCAAATAATTTTATTGTTTTTTTAGAAATAAACAGGGTAGGGAAAGGAAGGTAGGAAGGGAGGGAAGGGAGTGTGGAATAAACAACCTTGTACAGGTACGGAAAAAAAATTTAAAAACTAGAGAACCCACAAATAGGCATAGAATAACATATATCGAATAACAACATAAAAGAAAACAAAAATCGACAATCCTTATTATGGGGTAACATTCTTGGAAGGAGATACAGCATCCCAGTACTAAAGTGCCCAGGTTTAAACTTCAAAATATAGTGCCTCTTGTTAAGTCTATTTGATATGAAATTTGTTGTTCCAGGTCTTCCATTTTTTTGAGTATTTGTGAATGTGATTGTTGTTAATCGCAAATCTGCCTTCTAAATTGCTGTGTTGGCCTATCTTGTCAAGTATGTCTGAAAACTTGGGAACCTCTGCTTTCTTCCACCATTGTGCTAACATGGTCTTGGTCACTAAGAGGATGTGTATGATAATGTGTCTTACCGAATCATCAAATTGTTCCATGTCTAATGAAAGAAGTGCTCTTTCGGGTGTAATTGTGAAGTCCTTAGCAATGAGGTTAATGTGCTGTGTGACTTGAAGCCAGAGGTTTTTGATTTTTGAACAACCCCAGAAAATATGGTAGAGGTTCCCTTGGTGTCCACAATCTCTCCAGCACAAGGAAGATAGCTCTGTGTTAAAATGCGATAACCTCGTCGGGGTATAGTACCACCTATTTAACAATTTGAAATAACTCTCATGAAGACCCATTGATATGTTGGAATTGTAAGTGTTTTTGATGGCATCGTTCCAGTTCTCGACGGATATCAGCACCAAAATCGGACTCCCATCTCTTCATGTATATGTTTTTGTGGCTCGTTAGGTCTTTGACGACAGATCTATACAAATTACGCAGACTCCAGAGGTTTTTATTTTTAAGGTTGCACAACAGTGAAGTTAGCATTTCATAATTCAAAGTCTTCCCTTTTATGAATTTCCAAATTCTGTCTTTCAACATGGTGTAAAAGACTAGCTCAGATGACGGTAAATTATATTTAACCCTGATCTCACCGAATTTCAGGAACTCCACTCCACTAAAAACATCCCCCACCCTTTTAATTCCAGATTTCCCCCAAACCTCCGGTATCGGGAGATCATCCATCAGTGCCAATGAAGAAAGAGGCAACTTTAAGATTTGCTCTGCTTTTTTGATATTTTTAGTCGGCTTAATGAGATCCCTCCAGGCTGAGATTATCGGCCGGAATATAGGATGAGATGAGTTCGTGCTGGGCTTTTGCAGAAGGAAGTTAAAGAAAAGCTTTTGCAATGAACCTCTATCACTAGCATCTCTCTCCAAGCCATACCAAGCTGGATGCGTCATGTTTTCAGTAAACCAGTGCCAGCTCTGTTTAATGAGCGAGGCCTGATAATAAGCGTAGAGATTATTGGGTTTTAAGGGAGAAGCATAATAACCTTTTTTGCTGTGTTATACCCATATTTTAAACACCTATTACTACACACTCTGGCCTGGAATCTTTTCCTTAGGTCCATTGATTGTGCCTCAAACTTAAGATCCAAGGAACAAGTGTGTCTCATTCTTAAGAATTGACCCACAGGGATAGCTTTTAGTGTTGCATATTTGTGGCTAGAGCTCGCATGTAGAAGTGAGTTTACTGAGGTGAGCTTCCTATAAACATCTGTCTGCAGATGAGAGTCAACATCAATCTTGATGTCCAAAAAGTCCACCTCAGACTCACTGTAAGAATAAGTGAAAGGGAATCTGTCACCCCCTGGGACATATATGACCTATTAATATGGGCATATAGGTAACGGAAAAGTTAAACTAGTCCTACATGTATGCCTCATATTAGCGGTCTTGTTGTTGAGAAATCTTATATTCTTTCCTTATGCTAATTATTTCTTCCAGGCTTCGGGGTGTACGGTACGTGGAAGAAATCCCTGCCTCCTGTCTTCATTATAATACTACCTCCCTCCCAGTTCTGGCACCGGAATCCCACGCCTGCACCCTGCACTCCTTCCACTATACGTACCTTATCCTTCCTTCTGTGGGCACTGCATTCAGGGACTTTCTGCACCGGCGCCAGTGACTTTCGCTCCCTTGACCTCCGGCGTGCACGACGATAAGGTGCTCGCCTCACGTTATCCCTGCATAGTCATCGCTATGAACACATGGTTCCTAGCGATGACTATGCAGGGAGGAAATGGGGAGAGCACCTTATTATCACGCCCGCCCGAGGTCACAGTGATTTACCGGGGTCTGCACAGAAGATCCCTGAATGCAGTACCCATAGAAGGGAAGAAAAGGTACGTATTATGGAGGGATTGCAGGATGCAGGCGCAGGATTCCAGCACCAGAACTGACTTGTATGGGAGTGGGGTAGTATTATAATGAAGACAGGAGGCAAGGATTTCTTCCAGGCACTGCAAGCCCCGGAGCCTGGAAGAAATCATTAGCATAAATAAAGAATGTAAGATTTATTAACAACAAGACCGCTAATATGAGGCATACAGGTAGGACTAGTGTAACATTTCTATCACCTGTATGCCAATATTAATAGGTCATATACATCCCAGAGTGTTATGATTGAGTCACCGTAGGAGGCAAAAACAGAAATACAAGCTAAGTCCAGAAAACCAGAGAAGTTGGGAACTATCAGATTGCAGACCCCTGAACCTATCAACACAACTAGCAGTAGCCGTGGGGGGTTCCTACGATGCCCTAGACCCCTCGATCACAGCCGGAGAATTAAATAGGCCTAAAGAAAGAAAGGGGAAATCTAAACTGCCCCAGAGCAGACCCCAAAGCAATAGGCAGCCCCCAACATATAATGACGGTGAAGCAAGATGAAAACACTAACACAGACAGAAAGATAGACTGAGCAAAGACGGGGCCCAAAACTACCTAGATAGGAAAGGACAGGAAGGCTGCTGTCTGCAATCTGCCAAAACCCTATTAAAGACATAAGCCAACAAGCTGATATGAAAAAGGCCCTGAAGCAGCTAGGCTTCAAAAACTAAATCAGCACTCAGGTATTTTCAGAAGACAGAGCTAAAGGAATTCAGCACACCCCAGCAGGGAATGGCAGAAATCCAGAAAAACAAAGCAAAACAAAGTCAAAGCACAAATGCAAAAAGCCAAGCAGCAAACTTAGCTTTAGAGGAGCAGGAATTCAGACTGGTCTCCAAGGATCCCACAGAGAAATCACCCGCAGGGCAGAAGGGCGTCGGCAGCCTTATATCCAGTCAGTAACTCCACTCAGCCAGTCATCATCATCAGCCTCAGGTGTTTGATAATCAGGCTCACTACCTTTCATTACCAGAAGAGGGAGTTCCTCGGGCCTCAGTAGTGAAGGGGAAAATGAACTCACAACACCAGAGGGTGACCGATTCCCTTCAATCTGATGTTGAATCTATTGTTGTTTAAATGGTTCATGAATTTTTTTAGCTGTTGTGGAGTGCCTTGCCATATGATGATCACGACATCAATATAGCGTAGCCAGCACTGCACATGGTCAGCAGCCCGGGCACCCTTCCCGCCAAAGATTTCCCTTTCCCAATAGCCGAGGAAGAGATTGGCAAAGGAGGGCCCACATCTTGAAACACACAAAAAAATATGTGTCAGGATGTTTGTCAAAAGTTCCAAAATCAGATCACTCATTTTCTTCATCCCAATTGCTGTTCTTAAGGAAAAAGTGACATGCCTCCAGGCCATCTTGATGATGAATGCATGTATACAATTACTCTATATCTGCAGTGGCCAGAAGCATGTTCTTTTCCAACCCTACACCATTGATTCTTACTAGGATGTCCATTGTGTCCCTTGCATATGAAGGTAGTGCTTCCACCAAGGGTTTAAGATAGTAAGGTATAAATTTGCAAATGGGTCTCCCCCTTTGATGTGGATTCCGGCGATGAGCCCACATCTTTTACGACACAGGTCTGCTGATATCATCAAATGAACTGTGCCCCTAACAGCCGTGAGTGGAATCGTGATCTGTTAACGTGTTAAATGTCGATGTCAATCTCTGACAGTGGCATTTAATATGCTTGCACCATAAGTGTATTACAAACCATGTCCATCGGTGCCCATCTAACATGACCGTAGGTCTCGATGGGTTGGCATGAAAACCCAGGTTCTGCAGGAGACCCCTATGGTTGTCATAGCTGAACAGCTATGAGCGCTGCCCAACAATCGGCGCTCATATCAGATGATCATTTTAACAACACAAATACACAAATATTAAAAAAAATAAAAAATGTAAAAATATAAAATTTTACATCAGCTCCCACCAATAAAAAATACACATATTTGGTATCGTCGCTTTCAGAATCTCCCAATCTATCAATATATAAAAATAAGTAATCCTATTGTTAAATAGCGTAAAAAATAAAAAAGCAAAATGCCAGAAATACGTTTTTTTGCTACTAACTGTGAGTTCCCCCTCCAAAACTGGGATGGCCATTACAGTTACCCACTGGGTTGGAGTTAGCTGTGACAAGGTTATCATCCTTTTATAACATACAGTACATGATCATCAAATGCATTTCACCCTTGTTGTGTCAGGGAGCAATGCATCAGCCACTACCACTGCTACAACTGGATTACATCTCTGCCCTCTCCTGAATGTGATATTTTACCTTTTTATTTCTGGCCAATTCTACTGTACGTCTAAGTCATTCACAGCGGTCTATTGTGTATTCCTTCTAATATTTTCAAGAATATCCAGAATATTGTCAAATATTCCTATTTCATACATGCATGTTTATGTTGATTCCTGAAGTAACTTCTTGGTTTACCATCTCACGTTACATATGACGTCATTTGAACCTTAGTAAATCCTCTATGATGTTATTGTATTGGTGATATAATGTCTGACAAGCATTTAATTGGTGATATGTTGCCAGTGTAAGGTAGCGCTTATTGTTAGTGTTGGGGGACACTCACTTGGCAGCAGATTAATAGGGTCAGGCACAGGTTTTTCCACATAAACAGTTCATTTTGGTTTATTCAAGCATCATAAACCGCTGTAGGCCATGTTATACTTCACAGGCTTAACACATAGTCCAGAACATTTACAGTTTATGGCTTTTCCTGGCAGTCCCTAAACATGCTGGACCTCTCTGTCCAGTGACCGTGGGCGACCGCACGCCAAACAGTTTATTAATGTTCATAGAACCTCAAAAGCACCAACAGTTATTTCCCCCTGTCCAGGGTTACCTCTTAGGAGCTCCTGCTCCGCACGCTGACTCCTGTCAGTACTCTCTCAGGGAAGCTGCCGAACTGGGATCACCATCCCGGACAACGCCTTGCTCACCAGGCCACCTGACAGTCCAGATCCACAGACGGACGGTTGCTCCCCCAATGCAGTGCCGTCACTGACTCTGCAAACACACGTGGCCTATCTGTGTGCTATTCAGGACGTCCGTGCCCACTTTGAAACCGTCCAACACACAGGCCTCACCGGGTGCTATTTTGGGATCCAACCCTCCTCCCAGGGTCTCCCAACACACAGGCCACCAGGTCCAGGGCCTCAGTGGGTGCTATTCAGGATGTCCGTCCCTCCTGAGACCGTCCAACTCTCACGCCTCACCAGGTCCAAGGTCGCAGCACATGCTCCAAGGATCCGATTCTTCTCCCAGAATCTCCCAACACTGGCCCTCCAGGACCTTGCACCTTGAACCATTCAGGTACACACACACTGCCCATGTGACCAGACCTCAAGCACATTATATGGTACATAACCACACCCACAGGTGAGGTATGGATCACATGGTCATGACCTCACTACAGGTCCTATTCCACACACAGCCACACACATACAGGCTTTACATTAGGCATTCAGACACATGTCCCTGGGTGGGTTTGAAGGTGACTGGTTCCACCTATCTCACCAAGTCACCTGGAAGCTTCCCTGATACACAGTAACAAACCCTCAGCAGTACCTCTGCTGATCAATACACATTCCAGCTTCCATCAGAAGGCACCCACCCTTGTGATACATATCGGCCATTTATAATCCTGCTGCTCACCATTTCCCCATCACAATAAAGGAAACGCCTGCATGCATGTCCTTGGAAGTCCATATAGCGCCCCCTAGCTGTCACAAGGGTCACTGCATCACACCGGCTATAATCATATTTACTATGCTGTATCATCTGGACATACAGTATGTTTCTACTACATGTATTTCGATTCTCTATGATGTTATTGTATTGGCAATATGTTGTTTGATATTTATGGTATACTAGATGGTGGCCCGATTCTATCACATCGGGTATTCTAGAGTCTCTGTTAAAATAAAAAATAGTTATATACTCACCCTCCGACGGCCCCCGGACTCTCTCTCCTCTCCACGCTCCCGGCATCTTCCGGTTCCAGTAATGCTTTGCGCGAAACACCGCTGATGACGTCGCGCTCTCGCAAGAGTGACGTCATCATTAGCCCTTCTCGCTAAGCATTACTGGAACCGGAAGATGCCGGGCGCGTGGTGAGAGGAGGGACAGAGTCCGGGGGCCGTCGAAAGGTGAGTATATAACTATTTTTTTAGACTCTAAAATACCCGATGCGATAGAATCGGGCCACCATCTAGTGTATTATACTCCTGTTACACCCGGAGCTGTTGTCACTGTTCTGCTGTTACCTAATGTATTGTACTCCAGTTACAGCCAGAGCTGCAGTCACTGTTCTGCTGTTACCTAATGTATTGTAGTCCAGTTACACCCAGAGCTGCAGTCACCATTCTGCTCTTACCTAATGTATTATACTCCTGTTACAGCCAGAGCAGCAGTGTTGTGAGTTAATTTTTCCCTTCACCATTGAGGTCTGATGAACTCCCTCCTCTGGTGAGGGAAGGTAGTGAGACGGATTACCAAACACCTGGGCAGCTAGATGATAACTGGGTGGCTGGAATTGAGGACTGGATATAAGGCTGCCGACGCCCTTCTTCCTGACTGGTGATTTTCCTGCTGGATTCTTGGAGACCAGTCTGATTCCTGCCTCTCAAAGCTAAGTTTTTCTGCTCTGCTTTGTACTCTTCAGTTTTGTTTTTGTTTTGCCTTGTTTTTTGGGAGTTCTGCCATCCCCGGCCGGGGGTGTGCTGAATTCCATTTTTGTCTCTGATCTGTTGATCTTTTGCTCTGTCTTCAGAATATACCTGAGTGCTGATATAGTCTTTTGAAGCCTAGCGACTTCAGGGCCTGTTTTTCCTATCAGTCGGTTGGCTCATTTTGATAGGGTTTTTGCGGATGGCAGACAGCAGCTTTCCTATCCTGTCCTATGTAGTTAGCTTGGGCCCCATCATTTGCTCAACCTATCTTTCTATCTGTGTGTCATGTCGGACGCTGTTCACACCACAGCGTCCGGCAGGCAGCGGTAGTTCCATCTCCGTCCACTATAGCCTCAGTGGCGCCGGCTTGGTTTTACTCAGGTTATCTGGGGTTAATCTAGCTGGAAATCAGGTGGGATGTTTGGTCACGCCCACGGTCTTTAAATAGTCGTGCTGGCCTGTGGGCGTCGCCGATTATAGCTTGTGTTTTGTGCCAAGTGGTTCCGGTCTGGAGTGGAGGTGTTGGAGAGAGAAATTCATAGCTGGTGTCGTATGATCCGTTGTTACCTTTTCGTCTTCCTATATTTGTGCTTTGTTTTGCCCTGTTCACATTACAGTATTGTCCTGTGTGGTTGCGGCGCGGTGTGGTTTGAGTTCTCCCTGTCTGTCATTACTGTGTGGGTTTTGGTGGTTTGACAACTCACTGGGTGGAGGGTGGAGGGTTCAGCTTAAGGCTGAGCAGGAGATAAGGAGAGGCTGGAGGCTCAGGCATTTGCACCTTTAGCAAAAACCCTGGGTTGAGGGTCAGACAGGGTTTTCCCTAGTTTGAGGGACTCCGCAGGGGCCCGGGTTTTGTCAGCCTCCTTCGACCTAAGCCTCGCATAACATTATAATCGGCCACACATTTTTCCATGGATTCCATGACTTCCATAAACCGCCAGTTGGCGGCGCTGTCCGTACAGGTCACCGAGTTGAAGGGGGCAGTTCAGCAGCAGGGCCTGGTTGTAGCTAATGTACAAGCGGCTTCTGCTGGTGCAGGTGCAGAGCCTAAGATTCCGCTGCCTGAACGATTTTCTGGGGAACGCAGCAAATTTGTCATCTTTCGGGAGGCCTGCAAGTTATACTTTCGCATGCGCCCGGTCTCCTCAGGTAATGAGGCTCAGCGGGTGGGTCTGGTGTTATCATTACTGAGTGGGGACCCCCAAGCATGGGCGTTTTCCTTACCAGCCGACTCTGCTACATTTCATTCGGTTGAGAATGTTTTTTCAGCACTCGGGCTCATTTATGATGACCCCGACAGATTGGCTTTAGCAGAATCTAAGATCCGCGCCCTCCGTCAGGGGGAATGTATGGCGGAAGACTATTGTTCAGAATTTCGCCGTTGGGCAGTAGACACACAGTGGAACGACCCAGCGCTGCGGAGTCAGTTTATTCATGGGGTCTCAGAAAGAGTTAAACAGGCCCTCCTGATGTATGAGACTCCTGCATCGTTAGAATCTGCCATGAGTTTGGTTATCCGTATTGATCGCCGTTTGCGTCAAGGGGCGCAGGAGACGCTGCCTCTGGGGGAAAGCAGGGGTGCCAGTGTGGTTGCTGCAGATGAGCCCACGGAACCTATGCAAATCGCTGGGGTATCACATGTGCAGCGTCGCGTTCCTGGGTTCAGGAAGCATGGAGCATGTTTTTACTGTGGTAAAAGAGATCATTATGTAAATGCTTGTCCTGTGCTACCAAAGAAAGTCGCACCGGCGGAAAACTGGTAAGCTCAGAGGGTATGGAGGAGGCCCAACTGAGCGTATGCATATCCTCCATGATGGTATCTCAATGTATGCTCCCTGCCAGGGTTATTATTGCGGGCAGAGAGCTACCAATATCAGTGTTTGTGGATAGCGGTTCAGCCACCAATCTCATGGATGAGGAGTTTGCACGCATGGCAGGTTTCAAGATCGAAAAACTCCCTCATCCTATTCGCGTGGTTACCATTAATGCCGCTCCCCTCCCACAGGGGGAGATTACTGAGTTTGTAGCTGAGGTTAAACTCCACATTGGGGTCCTACATTCTGAGTGGGTTACATGTAAGGTACTCAATAATCTCCCAGCACAAATAGTCCTGGGTTTCCCATGGTTGTCTAAGCACAACCCGGTGATTGACTGGAGAACCCAGGACATAGTCCAGTGGAGCAGTTTCTGCCAGGAAAATTGCTTGGCCACATGTGTGTCCGCTGTGAAGTCCAGCCTTCCGGAGGCATTGCTGGATTTTGCGGACGTATTCTCTGAGAGGGGTTGCTCAGAACTACCTCCACATCGAGCCTATGACTGTCAAATTAGGTTAAAACCCGGGGCTAAATTGCCAAAGGCGAGGATGTTTAGTATTTCTGGTCCGGAGAGACAAGCTCTTAAGGACTACATTGCGGAGAGTTTAAGTAAAGGGCACATCCGGCCTTCATCCTCACCTGTAGCAGCGGGGTTTTTCTTTATTAAGAAGAAAGATGGGGGGTTACGCCCGTGTCTGGATTTCCGGGAGTTAAACCAGATTACGGTCCGTGATCCCTACCCGATGCCTCTGATCCCTGATTTGTTCAACCAGGTGGCTGGTGCGAAGTGGTTTTCCAAACTTGACCTCAGGGGGGCATATAACCTCATAAGGGTCCATCAGGGGGATGAGTGGAAGACGGCATTTAATACCCCTGAGGGTCATTTGGAAAGCCTAGTTATGCCATTTGGGTTGACAACCGCGCCTGCTGTGTTCCAACATTTCATAAATGATGTATTTGCTCATGTGCTGGGGAAATTTGTGATTGTGTACCTGGATGATATCCTTATTTATTTGAGCGACCAGGACACTCATTTAGAGCATGTCAGGCAGGTGTTACAGCTGCTCCGTGAGAATAAGCTCTATGCTAAGCTTGAAAAATGCGTGTTTTTTGTTCAAGAGTTGCCTTTTTTGGGATATATTGTGTCCGCCGCAGGGTTTAAAATGGATGCCGCGAAGGTGCAAGCGGTGCTGCGATGGGAACGGCCTGGTAATCTAAAGGCGCTCCAGCGGTTCCTTGGGTTTGCCAACTGTTATAGGAAGTTTATTAAGAATTTCTCTACTATAGCCAAACCGCTCACGGACATGACGAAAAAAGGTACCAATCTCGCTATCTGGTCTGAGGATGCGGTGCGTGCATTTGAGCTTCTGAAGAACTGTTTTGCTTCAGCCCCCATTCTGGTGCAACCGGACGTATCTAAACCTTTTACGGTGGAGGTCGATGCGTCTGAGGTGGGAGTGGGGGCAGTACTGTCACAGGGCTCGTCCTTGAGCAATTTGTGTCCATGCGCCTACTTCTCCAAGAAGCTGTCGCCGGCCGAACGGAATTACGACATCGGCAACTGGGAGTTGTTGGCCATCAAATTGGCTTTTGAGGAATGGCGACACTTCTTGGAGGGGGCGGCCCACCAGGTCACAGTCATCACCGACCATAAAAACCTGCTCTATCTGGAGTCGGCCAAGCGTCTGTCTCCCAGGCAGGCTCGCTGGGCATTGTTTTTTACACGTTTTAACTTTCTGGTGACTTACCGTCCTGGGGTGAAAAACACCAAGGCGGATGCCTTGTCCAGGTGTTTTCCGGGGGGAGAACCTCGGGAAGAGCCGGTACCCATCCTCCAGGAAGGTGTAGTGGTTTCGGCTCTCACGACTGAGGTAGAGGCGGAGATTGCCGAGGCCCAGGAGGAGGTACCACCAGGACTTCCCGCTAATAAGTCGTTCGTACCCCTTCATCTTCGTCTTAAAGTGTTGGGGGAACACCATGACTCGGTCCTGGCTGGTCATCCAGGGGTTAGGGGCACCTTGGAACTGGTATCGCGCCGCTTCTGGTGGCCAAAAATCCGGCAGGATGTGGTTTCCTACGTGACAGCTTGCATCACGTGCGCCAGGACCAAGTCGCCCAGAACCCGTCCTGCTGGCACTCTACAGCCTCTGGGGATACCTAGTAGGCCATGGACAGAAATCTCCATGGACTTTATCACAGACTTGCCTGCCTCGGCGGGGAACACGGTCATCCTGGTGGTGGTTGATCGATTTTCGAAGATGGCGCATTTTGTGTCGTTGCCTTCCTTGCCCAACGCGAAGACGTTGGCTCAGGTCTTTGTGCAGGAGGTGGTCAGACTGCACTGAGTTCCGTCGGACATAGTGTCTGATAGCGGTACCCAGTTTGTGGCGAAGTTTTGGAAAGCTTTTTGCTCACGATTGGGGATCAAGTTGTCTCATTCGTCGGCGTTTCATCCGCAGTCAAATGGTCAAACTGAGCGTATAAACCAAAATCTGGAGCAGTATTTGCGATGTTTTGTGTCTGACAACCAAGAGGAGTGGTCGACGTTCCTTCCCTTGGCCGAGTTCGCATTAAATAATCACCGCCAAGAATCATCGGGAGAGTCTCCGTTCTTTTGTGTTTATGGGCACCATCCTCAATTTTGCATCAGGGGGGCTCTGGGGGCGTCCCAGAGGAGGACCGGTTAGGAGTTCAACTATCATCGGTCTGGAGGAGTGTGAAACAGCGATTGCTGAGCATGAGTGCAAGATACAAACGTGTGGGTGACTTTAGACGCGTGCCAGGTCCAGACCTGTGTGTGGGTGATTGGGTGTGGTTAGCTACTAAAAACATAAAACTCAAAATTCCATCATTGAAATTGGGTCCAAGGTTTATTGGCCCTTTTAAGATTGCTGCCATCATAAACCCGGTTGCTTTTCGGTTGGAGCTTCCTGCGGTATACAAGATACACAACGTGTTTCACAGGTCTTTATTGAAAAAGGTGGTAGGCTCTGTGGACACGACGCCGATGCCACCTCCAGTCATGGTGGATGGCGATTTAGAGTTTGAAGTCTCCAAAGTGGTGGACTCTCGAGTACTGCGCCGTACCCTTCAGTATTTGGTGCACTGGCGGGGGTATGGTCCGGAGGAGAGGTCTTGGGTACCAGCCTCGGACATGCATGCTGATCGGCTGGTCAGTTCCTTTCACCGCCGTCATCCGGACAAGCCGGGTCCTATGAGTCTTGAGGGCCCTGGGGTCCCTCGTAGAAGACGGGGTACTGTCATGTCGGACACTGTTCACACCACAGCGTCCGGCAGGCAGCGGTAGTTCCATCTCCGTCCACTATAGCCTCAGTGGCGCCGGCTTGATTTTACTCAGGTTATCTGGGGTTAATCTAGCTGGAAATCAGGTGGGATGTTTGGTCACGCCCACGGTCTTTAAATAGTCGTGCTGGCCTGTGGGCGTCGCCGATTATAGCTTGTGTTTTGTGCCAAGTGGTTCCGGTCTGGAGTGGAGGTGTTGGAGAGAGAAATTCATAGCTGGTGTCGTATGATCCGTTGTTACCTTTTTCGTCTTCCTATTTTTGTGCTTTGTTTTGCCCTGTTCACATTACAGTATTGTCCTGTGTGGTTGCGGCGCGGTGTGGTTTGAGTTCTCCCTGTCTGTCATTACTGTGTGGGTTTTGGTGGTTTGACAACTCACTGGGTGGAGGGTGGAGGGTTCAGCTTAGGGCTGAGCAGGAGATAAGGAGAGGCTGGAGGCTCAGGCATTTGCACCTTTAGCAAAAACCCTGGGTTGAGGGTCAGACAGGGTTTTCCCTAGTTTGAGGGACTCCGCAGGGGCCCTGGTTTTGTCAGCCTCCTTCGACCTAAGCCTCGCATAACACTGTGTTAGTGTTTTCATCTTGCTTCACCGTCATTATATGTTGGGGGCTGCCTATTGCTTTGGGGTCTGCTCTGGGGCAGTTTAGTTTTTCCCCTTTCTGTCTTTAGGCTATGTAGCTCTCCGGCTGTGATCGAGGGGTCTAGGGCACCGTAGGAACCCCCCACGGCTACTGCTAGTTGTTGTGGATAGGTTCAGGGGTCTGCAATCCGATAGCTGCCAACCTCTCTGGTTTTTCTGGACTTAGCTGGTATTTTGCTTTTTCCTCCTTCGGTGACTCATCATAACAAGCAGTCACTGTTCAGATCTTACCAAATGTATTGTACTCAAGTTACACCAAGAGCTGCAGTCACTGTTCGGCTGTTACCTAATGTATTGTACTCCAGTTACACCCAGATCTGCAGTCACTGTTCTCCTGTTACCTAATGTACTCCTGTTACACCCAGAGCTGCAGTCACTGTTCTGCTTGTCAGGACTCTAGTGTCAGGACCCTGTCAGCTTCGGCAAACTGCCACGCCGAGCAGGGTGACTTACCCACACTATGGAAGAGCGCGGGGTCCAATACAGTAGTGACGGTTCAAGCAGACAGGACCTGAAAATAGTAAGGAGTCCCAGGACCTAGATCATGTGACTGCAGGGGGCGGGGCTTAGCGTCCTACTGCTGCAGATGATATAATGTACCTACTGCAGGGAAACTGTAGAAGAGGAGAGGAAAACGCAGGTCAGACAAGCGAGGGTTCGTACACGGAGAGGGCTGTGCGGTACTAGAGGGACGAGCAAAGAATAGTCAAGTCACAGGCAGAGGGTCATACACAGAGAGGTAGCGCAGTACAAGAGGGACAGGCAGAACTCGTAACAGGGACAGAACCGGATCAAAACCAAACAAGCAAGCAAGATATCAGGCACAAGGCACACGTATGCACGAGGTCAACTAACTCAGCCGAGGGCAGGAGTATAACTGACACCGGACCTAGGTCAAGTGAGCATTAAACAGCCGCCCTCTGCCAGAGAGAGGCGGAAACAATTAACCCCTGTCCAACCAGGATGGGCCAAAGACAAAGCCCATCCTGGATCATGACACTGCTGTTACCTAATGTAGTGTACTCCAGTTACACCCAGATCTGCAGTCACTGTTCTGCTTTTACCTAATGTATTGTAGTCCAGTTACAGCCAGAGCTGCAGTCACTGTTCAGATCTTACCTAATGTATTGTACTCCAGTTACACCCAGAGCTGCAGTCACTGTTCTACTGTTACCTAATGTATTGTACTCCAGTTACACCCAGATCTGCAGTCACTGTTCTGCTATTACCTTATATACTCCTGTTACACCAAGAGCTGCAGTCACTGTTCTGTTGTTACCTAAAGTATTGTATATGTACAGGACTGTGCCTGTGTAATGAGCGACTGAGCAGTGATGCCTTTAACGGCTGTAATGTGACTGTACAATAAGCGATGCGGCCGTGTTGCCGTGCCGAATAAGCGACTGTCGCTGATTGGTCATGGCCTAACTGCCGCGACCAATCAGCGACGCAGGATTTTGGTTACAGACAGACATGATAAGACAATTATATTTATAAAGATATCATTGATATATTGGTGGTTATACAGTAATTATATTTTACTATACCATATCATTTAGACATATGTTTACATTACATGTATTGCTAAATTGTAAGGGTATGTGCACACGTTGGGGATTACCCTGCGGATTTTTCCGCGTGGATTTGGCTAAATCCACAGGTAAAATGACTTGCGTTTTACCTGCGGATTTAGTGCAGATTTTGTGTGGATGTCCCCCACGTTTTGACACTTGCAGATTCCTATAATGGAGCAGGTGTCAAAAGGCTGCAGATCCGCACAAAGAATTGACATACTGCGGCAATGAACCCGCAGCATGTGCACAGCGTTTTTTGTTTTAGGTTCACTTTAATGGTACTGTACAACGCAGGAGATTCTGCACATACCCTAAAATGGATTGGCATTTTCATGCTAACGTAATTAGTATGCATGTATTGTAGTAGTGTATGAATTCTATTTTCTCATCATTTTACTTCTGTGTTTCATAATTGGATCACTGCACTTCTTAGTGCACATACGCGTCTTCTGTGGTGCTCTGTGCCATGCACCCCCTGTCACTGGTCCTGTTGCACTTGTGCTGTAAAATGCGGCTAGGCGCCAGCTGCACCACATGACAGCGGCGGTGATTGACGGGTGGGTAGGTGCGACGGGGTTTCAGCGTGCAGATGTGCATGTGCTAAGTAAGCCACTACCATATGCCAATTCTCATTCCTCCTGTGCCTTACAATTAGGTTACCTATAAAATAAAGGAAATAAGTTGTACTTTTTACTGGTAAATAAAGATATTATTTTTTCTCAGACACTTTAACAGTATCAGACTTCCTAGGGATGCTAAAGGTGGCCCACATGGAAGATTACATGTCAGATTTTGCTGAAGGTAATCAGCAGCAAAATCCACAACAATAGAATTTCCTTGTAGATTTTACCTTCCTTATTGAAATCAAAGAAGAAAATCTGCAATAAAGGTGTGATAACAATCCACACTACAAATCAATATCCAAGCTGACATTTTCTATTGTATGTGGATGACATTTAGTAAAATCTGAATTTTCTGTGAGCAAATCCTCTTAGAAAATTCACAGCATTTCAGGCTCATGTGGACTTATCTTGACCACATTATTTTCTATGATAAGGATTAATATCTAGAAAATTGTACTTTACATGTATTTATTGCCTTCATTAGTGATGGAAGTCATAATGTTCTTTTCTTTTTCCTTTTTAGTTTATCTCGCTTACAATGAACATCTAAAGGAAGCATGTGGATCAGCCAATTTTTGGAATAAACATCTTGGTATTTTTGCCTTTCAAAGACATTTTGCTATTTGTCTAAAATTTTATTGATTTTGCAGGACATAGGGCTCTTTAAACACTTCTAATTACTTTTCTTTGTAACAATAAAATTAAGAAATTATATTTGATTATTTTTTGTGAATTTCTACAGTAAATCTAAAAATATCTATGACTTAGAGAGTTAATGTGTCTGCAATACTCATGCTCCAGAGGTTGTCATTAAAATGTAAGACAACGACACTGTCATTATACCATGCAGGCTGCTCTATAACCTTTTGGATTTTAGGCATATTTCAAAATTATTACTCTTGCCAGCTGCACAGTTCAGGGATTCTGTGTACCGCCATATTGTGCTCTCTCTGGTGATTTATTTTAACCCCTTAACCACCAAGGGTGGTTTGCACGTTCATGACCTGGACAATTTTTACAATTCTGACCACTGTCCCTTTATGAGGTAATAACTCTGAAACGCTTCCATGGATCCCAGTGATTCTGACATAGTTTTCTCGTGACATATTGTACTTCATGTTAGTGGTAAAATTTCATTCAAATAACTTGCGTTTATTTGTGAAAAAAATGGAAATTTGGAGAAAATTTTGAAAATTTCACAATTTTCCAATTTTGAATTTTTATGCCCTTAAATCACAGCGATAGGGCACACAAAAAACTTAATAAATAACATTTCCCACATGTTTACTTTACATCAGCACAATTTTGGAACCAACATTTTTTTTGTTAGGAAGTTATAAGGGTTAAAAGTTGACCAGCGATTTCTCATTTTTGCAACACCATTTTATTTTTACGGACCACATCACATTTGAAGTCACTTTGAGGGGTCTATATGATAGAAAATACCCAAAAGTGACACCATTCTAAAAACTGCACCACTTAAGGTGCTCAAAATCACATTCAAGAAGTTTATTAACCCTTCAGGTGTTTCATAGGAATTTTTTGAATATTTAAAAAAAATGAACATTTAACTTTTTTTCACAAAAAAAATACTTCAGGTTCTATTTTTTTTATTTTACCAAGGGTAAAAGGAGAAATTGGACTGCAAAAGTTATTGTGCAATTTGTCCTGAGTACGCTGATACCTGATATGTGGGGGGGAACCACTGTTTCGGCACATGGCAGAACTCAGAAGGGAAGGAGCGCAGTTTGACTTTTTCAATGCAAAATTGGCTGGAATTCAGATCGGACGCCATGTCACGTTTGGAGAGCCCCTGATGTACCTAAACAGTGGAAACCCCCCACAAGTGACCCCATTTTGGAAACTAGACCCCCCAAGGAACTTATCTAGATATGTGGTGAGAACTTTGAACCCACAAGGGCTTCACAGAAGTTTATAATGTACAGCGGTACAATTACAAAATCATATTTTTTCCACAAAAATGATCTTTTCACCCCCAATTTTTATTTTCCCAAGGGTAACAGGACCCTAAAAGTTATTGTGCAATTTGTCCTGAGTACGCTGATACCCCATATGTGGGTGTAAATGACTATTTGGGCGCATGGCAGAGCTCAGAAGGGAAGCAGCACCATTTGACATTTTTGGCTGGAATTGAGATCGGACACCATGTCGCGTTTGGAAAGCCCCTGATGTACCAAACCAGTTCAAACCCCCCACAAATGACACCATTTTGGAAACTAGACCCCCCAAGGAACTTATCTAGATGTATGGTGAGCACTTTGAACCCCCAAATGCTTCACAGAAGTTTATAATGCCCGGGCGTGAAAATAAAAAAATCGTATTTTTTCCACAAACATGGTATTTTAGTCCCCAATTTTTTTTTTCCAAGTGTAACAGGAGAAATTGGACCCCAAAAGTTGTTGTCGAATTTGTCCTGAGCACGCTGATACCTCATATGTGGGAGAAAACTACTGTATGGGCACACGTCGGGGCTCGGAAGGGAAGTAGTGACGTTTTGGAATGCAGACTTTGATGGAATGGTCTGCGGGTGTCATGTTGCCTTTGGAGAGCCCCTGATGTACCTAAATAGTGGAAACCCCCCACAAATGACCCCCTAAGGAACTTAGATGTGTGGTGAGCACTTTGAACCCCCAAATGCTTCACAGAAGTTTATAACGCCCGGGCATGAAAATAATAAAATCTTATTTTTTTTTCCACAAAAATGATATTTTTGCCCCCAATTTTTTATTTTCCTAAGGGTAACAGGAGAAATTGGACCCCAAAAGTTGTTTTGCAATTTGTCCTGAGTAGGCTGATACCCCATATGTGGGGGTAAAACACTGTTTGGGCACATGGCAGAGCTTAGAAGGGAAGGAGCACCATTTGACTTTTTCAACGCAGAATTGGCTGGAATTGAGATCAGACGCCATGTTGCATTTGGAGAGCACCTGATGTGCCCAAACAGTGGAAACCCCCCAATTCTAACTCCAACCCTAACCCCAACACACCCCTAATCTCAGCCCTAACCCTAGCCCTAACCCTAAAATGGAAATAAATACATTTTTTTTTTATTTTATTATTTTTCCCTAACTAAGGGGGTGATAACTGGGGGTTTGATTTACTATTTATGGCGGTTTTTATGTTTGGCAGCTGTCACACGCTAAAAGACACTTTTTATTGTAAAAATAGTTTTTGCATCACCTCATATTGAGAGCTATAATTTTTCCATATTTTGATCCACCGAGTCATGTGAGGTCTTATTTTTCCAGGACGAGTTGACGTTTTTATTGGTACCATTTTCAGGCACGTGATATCTTTTGATCGCTTTTTATTCCGATTTTTGGGACGCAGAATGAAGAAAAAACAGCGTTTCATGAATTTCTTTTGGGGGGGTGCGTTTACACTGTTCCGCGTGCAGTAAAATTGATAAAGGGGTTTATTCTTCGAGTCAGTACGGTTACAGCGATACCTCATTTATGTCTTTTTTTTATGTTTTGGCGCTTTTATGCAATGAAAACAATTTTATATAAAAAATAATTATTTTTGCATCGCTTTATTCTGCGAGCTATAACTTTTTCATTTTTTCGCTGATGATGCTGTGTCATGGCTCGTTTTTTTGCGGGACAAGATGACGCTTTCAGAGGTACCATGGATATTTATATGCGTCTTTTTGATCGCGCGTTATTGCACTTTTTGTTTGGCGGTATGATAATAAATCATTATTTTTTGCTTCTTTTTTATTTTAATTTTTTAAGGGGTTCGCTAGAGGGGTTAACTAATGGGACAGTTTTATAGGGCGGGTCATTACGGACGCGGCAATACCAAATATGTGTACTTTTATTGTTTGTTTTTTTATTTCCAAAAAATGAATTTATTAGGGAATATTGTTTTTAAAATTTATTTAGCGATTTTTTTTTTTAAATTATTTTTACACTTCTCTTTTAACTTTATTACATTGTCCCAGGTGGGACATCACTGTCCTGTGACAGATCGCTGATCTGTCACTTCATAGATCGCTGTGACAGATCTCCAATCTGTCACAGGCATTGAAGCAGACTTCCTCTTTGCCTGCGCTTTGCAGGCACTGAGGAAGCCAGCTCCCTGCAGGCCACCGAAGGTCCCCGTCGCCATATTGGATCCGGGGACCTGCAGGGAAAGAGCCCCCCGCAGCAGTGCTGCACATTGTGCTGCTGTGGGGGGCTCAGGGAAGCATGAAGGGAGCCCCCTCCCTGCTGATGCTTCCCTTTAACCCCCGGTACACCGCAATCGTGTTTGATCGCGGTGTGCCAGGGGTTAACGTGTCGGGGGCGGTCTGTGACCGCCCCTGACACATTGTGCCGGGTGTCAGCTGTGATAATCAGCTGACACCCGGCCACTGATCGCTGTGACGTACTATCCCGTCCCTGGGAATTAAGTCCCAGGGCACATGGGCGGGATAGTACGTCACATGGCAGAAAGGGGTTAAAGCAAACCTGTCAGCAGGATTTTGCTAAGTAAACTACAGACACTGTCAGGTTGGCAATGTTCTACTGATTAAAATGATACCTGGAGTGAAGAAACCCGTCTTGTGGTTCTTGTGTAATCGGTGTTAGAAGTTTTCAGTTAATGAGATGCCCGTGCTCCGTGCTCTATTTTTGTTTTTCACAGAATGCAAACCTATAGTCTATGGGCATGTCATATGGAGAAATGTCAGACTTGGTGATCAACCTTGCCAATCTGTTGTTGATCTGTTTTCTACTGTTTAATTAGTAGATTTATAGCCAAAACAAAGACATTTTTACATACAAGGAAAAAAACATTGATAGTTAAAACGGACAAAGCAAATAAAATTGATAAAAACCTGACCCAGCACACTTATCAAACAACAATCTTATTTAAAATTAACAATTTTATCAAAAATTAAACTCTGACTGAGGGCTAAGGATTAAATCTCCTCATCTTTTTGCTCTAAGCTTAGCATATGTGATAACATAACATAACATAACATAACCTTGGGCTACTATTACATATATACCTTTGGCCAGTAATGGTTGGTATAGAGTTTAACTATATTAAAATACATAGACAATATCACTTTTCAGCAAAACGTAACATTGCAAAGAGATTTATTTATTTTTTTAGGTGTCATGCCAGTCAAAAGTTTGAACACACCTGTTCATGTAATGTTTTTTCTTATTCACATGTATAGACTGTAGATTTAGTCTAAAGCCATCAAAACAGTGAAAAACACACATGGATACAAGAAGTAAAGAAACACGTGTCAAACAAACCAGAGTATGTGTTTAAGTTTAGATTTTTCAAAGTAACTCTGCTTTACCCTGATAACAGCTTTATACCCCCTTGGCATTCTCTCAGCAACTATATCAGGTAATCACCTGGAATGGTTTCCAATAAACAGTTACGGCTAGTGTTCAATTGTGGAATCTGCCTTCAGAAAGTGTTTGCGACCACAGGTGTGTTTTGCCAAGGCAGTGTTGAATCACAGTTCAATACCATGCTGAGCCCTGGTCCACATCTGTTCTAAGCCAGACTATGGAAAGAACCACTCAACTAAATAAAGAGAACCAACAGTCCATCCTTACTTTTAAGACAAGAAGGTCACTCAGTGGAGAAACTTGCTAGAACAAATGTACCAATGAAAATGACTAATCCCTAGCTCTCATGAGGAATGCCCCAGGAAAGGAAGCCCAAGAAACATCATTACTGCAGATAATAAGTTTGCCAGAATTACCAGCCTCAAAAAGTGTGAATTGACAGCACCTCAGATAAGTGCTAAGTGCATGTCATGCTATCATGGTCTTTGGTAAGGAAGGGAAACCTTAAACTGTCCCTTGAACTGGGACCCTAACTATCACTGTCCTGGGGATCCATGTTAATGTTTTAAGTAGTCCTCTCCCTCTCCCCCAGGAGGGCTGAGACAGATATGTTAGTGTAAATACAGGTAAGACAAACCTGGGATAACCAAAGAAACTTGTATACAAAAACACTCACTCAGGGTAGAGAGGAATAAAGGGGAGGAAAGGAAAGTACAAACCAAAGAGGAAAAGGATACTGGAGAAAGCATTCTCCCAAAAACACCAGACAAAAAAATCTCCAGCAGCAACTATGATCTCTAACTTCAGCAAGTCAGGAAGCAAAACTTTCACAGGCAGGGATGAGAAGGTCTGGCCAGACAGAGAAAAGTAGCAGGTCGGGAGCAGCTGTGAGATTGAGCAGAATACAAAGAGTTATTAACCTCTCCAGGGCAAAAGGAAGCAAAGTCCATTTAATATGAGGAACAAACCACACAAGCTAAATGCTAGACCTGTGATTCACAGTACATAAAGATTGCCTAACCCCAGATCTCCCAGGAAGATGTGACACATTTGTGACACTACAGAAATCAAGTAGCAGACACATCTCAAAATCACCTCTCCAGAGGAGATTGTGAAAAAGAGGGCTTTTACAATAGAATTGCTACAAAGGAGCCAATACTGAGAACTGCAAACAAGAAGATGACTTGTTTAGACTAAGCAACACAAGAACTTGACATTAGATCAGTGGAAATCTGCACTGATGAGCAGATGGTTTTTACTAAAGTAGAGATGAGCTGATTGATCCGTGGGGTTCGAGTAAAAGTCCAATTTCATGAAATTTGAGGCTTCACACGAATTCAAACACTTTGACATTCGATTTTTGGTTTGTCAAAAAACAGATCATCATACAGTATCTTGAACAATGGTGGTCTGTACCAAGGTCATCACAGATCAGCAGTTTCCAATGGAGAACAGTTTGTATGGCAGTCATTTTCCACCTCCAGAGTCACGGAATAAGTCTCTTTTCTGTAATACTTAAGCTCTTATGATCAGCAGGGTCCTCTCTATCTCCTGTAGAGTGAAAGGCTCTTAGGGCCAGCATGGTCTTCTGTCTCTCCTATAGAGTGTTAGCTCTTATGGTCAGTGGAGTTCTCCCTCTCTGTTCTCACCGCCACTTTTTATTTTCCAAGCTATTACAATTTTTCCAGGATTAAGATTTACGCAAATTTATTCCCAGAGAATCAAAATTTTGTTTAAAATTTTGAGAAGCCAATAAATTAAAATTCCAAAAGATATGCTAATCTCTATTCTCTAAATCTGTGGTGCCAACCATGAAGCATGAAGGGAGACGTGTGATGGTGTAGCGTCCACATCTCTGCCTGCAGTCCTTCTCTCTCTGTAGAGACATCAGCGTACTGAACGCCGAAGCTCCTCTCCTGCTCATCCCGGGTCTGCTGCTACCTAGGGTGCGTGCACTCTAGCAGATCTTCAGGCACTGTGCTTAAAGTGCACGCGCACACTTCCTCTTTCTTAAAGGGGCCACGCGCATTCAAGTGTCCCCAGCCAATAGCTGGAGGTGACTTACTATTTAAACCGCCTCCTCCAACATGGAGGTGCCTGTGCAATGTTGTGAGTTTGTTCCTAACACACTTGTCAGTTCTCAGGTCCCTGTACTTGTATCCGAGTCTGCTGCACACGCTAGTGTTCACCTCAACAGCAGCAGTGCCAGCTGCACCCGTCAGTGCTCATCTCGACAGCAGTGCACCCGCCAGTGCTCACCTCAACAGCAGCAGAGCCAGCTGCACCCGCCAGTGCTCACCTCAATGGCAGCAGAGCCAGCTGCATCTGCCAGTGCTCATCTCTATGGCAGCAGAGCCAGCTGCATCTGCCAGTGCTCATCTCTATGGCAGCAGAGCCAGCTGCACCCTCCAATACTCATCTCAACAGGAGCAGAGCCAGCTGCATCTGCCAGTGCTCACCTCTCCGTTAGACTGTCCTGTCTGCACCTGCGGTTCATATCATCTTCTCTGCCTGTCTGCATCTGTTGGACATTCCCCGGGCCATTACAGCTATCCACTCTTAGGGGTCAGCCACCATCTACCCAAGGTTAGTCCCGGAGTACCACCTTGATCACCTCCCTTGTCTCTCCATGGACCGAAGTGTCGTTAGCTGCTGCATATCCATGGTCGGATTGGGAGAGGCTCCTAATCACGCCCCTCCAGGTCTTCTTTGGACTCTGGCACAGTGGTTCCACCATCCAGCCCATTACAGTTTGCACTGGCAATGGAATCTGTTGGCTCCCAGGCATCTTCCATCTCAGACCTATACCAGGAGGTCTCCCGCCAGAAGGATCAGCAGGACAAGATTCCTTCCTATCTATTGTCTGTGAACACCTGTCTTGATACGCTGGCAGTACCGGTCACTTCCACACCCTGGCGAGCGGCAGTTTCCACCACGGTGACCCACCAGGCAGCCAGTTATGCACCAAGTTCCGAACCTCATCTGTCGGATCCTCCACGCGTTAGTAAGATCATTTTTAAGATTGAAGGAAGATTTTAAGTCCATATAGGTCAACCCATAGCCTAACATGTTGATCCAGAGGAAGGCATGTGGCAAACAGTAAGCTCCACAGTCGGATAAAAAATTCCTTCCCGACTCCACATACGGCAATAAGACTATTTCCCTAGATCAAAACCCTATTAAGGAAACTAGTATGTGTACAGTATCCTGAAATATTATACTTTTCAAGGAAGGCATCCAAGCCCTTCTTAAATTTTAATAGTGAATCACTTATTACAACATCATACGGCAGAGTTCCATAGTCTCACTGCTCTTACAGTAAAGAATCTGTCTGTGATCATGATTAAACCTTCTTTCCTCCAGACATAGAGGATGCCCCCTTGTCCCTGTCTCAGGTCTAAGAGCGGAGATCCCACCCTGTGTCTGGGGTTCATTAAACAGTGCGCATTGCACTTTGAACTCTTGCCTCATCAGTTCACCTCAGACTGAGCCAAAGTGACCTTCATCATGTCACATCTTTCCGGTGAGGCCCTAGCATGGCTCAGTCCTCTGTGGAAAAGAGGGGATCTGTTGGTGTCGGACCTACAGTCCTTCTTGGAAGCCTTTTGTAAGGTCTTCGACGAGCCCAGCCACGTTTCTTCTGCAGCCTCTTCTCTGCTCCGGTTACGCCAAGGTAACCTCTCCGTGGGCCAGTATGTGGTCCGTTTTCATACCTTATATTCGGAACTCGCTTGGAACAATGAGGCTCTGGTGGCGACTTTCTGGGAAGACCTCTCCGGGTGAATCAAAGACGAGCTGGCAGGTCAGGAGATACCCACCTCTCTGGATGGCCTGGTGTCTCGCAAACAGAATTAACATTAGGTTCCAGGAACGGACCGAAGAGGTGAACCGCGAGAGAAGATCAATACGCCTGGTTCCCACTTTCCAACGACTGATCAGTAAGCAAGTTCCTGCTGCGACTTCTCCGCTTGAACCCATTCAGATAGACCAGGTGAGGTTATCCAATCGCCGCCAAGAGGTTCGTCAGACCGAAGGGACATGCTTCTACTGCGGTAGCTCCAAACACCTTATTCAGTCCTGCCCTGAGAGACCGGGAAACGCCAGTGCCTAAGGTCAGTAGGAGAGGCTACCCTGAGCAAGACTTCTACCTCACCATTGTTGACTCTGACTGTATCTGTCTTCTGCGGCAAAGAGACATTTGTTGAATTGGCCCACCTGGACTCCGGTTCCGTGGGAATCTTTGTTCATCAGGTTGTGGTCGAGCGGTATAAGATTCCAGTCCTACGTGTTCCGGATCCATTGGTGATTTCTTCAGTGGATGGAAAGCCTATTCTCGAGACCATTCAGTTCATCACGGAGCCTGTGGATCTTCAGGTGGGAACGCTGCATTTGGAGAAGATTTCTCTTCATGTGCTATTTGGTCTCTCTTATCATCTATTTCTAGGTCTCCCGTGGCTGCAAAAACACGAACCAGTTATGGATTGGAGGTCTGGAGAAGTACTCCGTTGGGGCTCAGGATGTCACGAAATGTGCCAGGATGTCACGAAATCGTCCTGTCCGGTCTCCTACTTCTCCTGCTAACTTGTCAGGCCTGCCTCTGGCATATTGGAAGTATGCAGACGTCTTCGACAAGAAGGAGGCTGAGAACTTGCCACCTCATAGGCCGTATGACTGCCCGACTGACCTCCTATCAGGTACCTCACCTCCATGTGGCCGTATCTATCACCTGTCCCAGGCCAAGACTCGCGCTATGTCCGAGTATATAGAAGAAAACCTCGCTAGAGGGTTTATCCGGAAATCCTCATCTCCGGCCGGAGCTGGGTTTTTCTTTGTGAAGGATGGCTCTCTGCGACCCTGCATTGACTACAGGGGCCTTAACCAAATCACAGTAAAGAATAAGTACCCCCTACCCCTTATCTCCAAGCTGTTTGATAGCTTGAAGTGTTCCAGAGTCTTCACAAAGCTTGACCTATGAGGGGCATACAACCTGGTTCGAATTCGCCGGGGAGACAAGTGGAAGACTGCTTTCAACACCCATAATGGCCATTACGAGTATCTCATTATGCCGTTTGGACTCTGTAATGCTTCAGTGGTCTTCCAAGAAATGAACGACATGTTCTGTGACCTGCTCTATACGTGTGTGGTAGTATACCTGGACAACATCTTGATATTGTCTCCTGATCTGCCAACACACAGGAGGGACGCTCGCCAGGTTCTACTTAGGTTAAGAACTAACCGTCTCTATGCCAAATATGAAACATGCGTCTTTGAACAGTCCTCCCGTTTCTGGGGTGCATCGTTTCTGTGACCAGTCTGAATAAAGATCCCTAGAAGGTATCCGCCATCATGAAGTGGCACCATCCAGACAGTCTTAAAGCTATCCAGCGGATTCTCGGGTTTGTGAATTATTATCGCCAATTTATTTCGCATTTTTCTTCCCGGACTGCTCCTATTTCTGCCCTGACCTGCAAAGGAGCCAATCCTAAGAAATGGAATCCTGAAGCAGAAGAAGCCTTTGTATTTGCCAAGCAAGCATTCTGCTCTGCTGCTCTGCTGCATTGCCTAAACCATAACAAACAGTTCTTGCTTGACGTGGATGCATCTTCCACAGGGGCAGGAGCTGTCCTGCACCAGAGCGTAATTACTCTATTAGCGATAGAGAACTGCTTGCGATCAAGCTGGCTCTGGAGCAGTGGCGGTACTTGCTGGAAGGAGCGTTGCACCCTGTGGTAATTTACACTGACCACATAAATATGGTTTATCTGCAGTCTGCTCAGCGGCTTAATCCCTGTCAAACCAGATGGTCTTTGTTCGCTTCAACTTCACACTCCACTTTCGACTGTTAAGGTGGATGCGCTCTCCAGGTCCTTCCAGGCCTCTAACCAGGAGGAGGAGCCTAAACATATCAACGAGCCCTCCAAAATAATCACAGTCGTTCCACTAGACTTATCTCGTCTACCTTCTGGTAAGACTTACGTGCCTGAATAATAATAATCTTTATTTTTATATAGCGCTAACATATTCTGCAGCGCTTTACAGTTTGCATGCATTATCATCACTGTCCGCGATGGGACTCACAATCTAATTTCCCTATCAGTATATGTCTTTGGAATGTGGGAGGAAACCAGAGTACCTGGAGGAAACCCGGTTAAACACGGGAAAACATATAAACTCCTTGCAGAACCCAGGACTCCAGCGCTGCAAGGCTGCAGTGCTATCCATTGAGCCACCGTGCAGCCCTCGGTGCCGAACCTGACAGGAAGAGGGTTCTTCTCTGGGGACATTCTTCTAAAGTGGCAGGCCATGCCAGACAGAAGAAGACTACTCTCCTTATCTGTCGACACTATTGGTGGCTGACTCTGCGCAAAGATTTCAAAGATGTTGCGAATTGCGTCTCTGCTTGTCATTCGTGTGCCCGAAATAAGACTCCCAAATAGTTTCCAACCCGTCGGTTGCTTCTCTTGCCTGTTCCGTCTGCTCCCTGGCAGCATATTTGTTACGCCCACAGTGCGTGAAGATGTATAGTGGACCCACTAGACCACTGATGGTGCAGTGGTAGCTATATACCCGATACACAAGAGACAGGAGAATGAGCTTCAAAAAACCAAGGATGTTTATTAAAGGAAGCAAACAAATGGAAAAGGTGCCTGAGGGAAGAACCCTCTGGACCACGACACAGAACCATGTGGTGGAGCACCGGGCAAGGTGTACCCCTATACAGGGGCTCACCCGTCGCAACACCAGGTGACCTTAATGCCGCCATACCCGGACCAGAGGGACGACCCATACAGACCGTATAGTGGAGGTGACAATAATCCCGGCAGGTCTGTGTAAACTTAGAAAGGCTGGTCTAGCCGGCAATGGTAACTGGATGATTCCAAGAGGAGAGCCTTGGTCAGTCTGGGGTAGAAACCGGAGTGTCCAGAAGGATCCAGGAGAGGGAACTGCCAGCAGAGGATTCTGAGGAGACAGTGATATTAGAATATTGCAACAGCCTTCAGAACGCAGAGCAAAGCAGAGTGTGGCCTGAGTGGGAGGCAGAGATTCCACAGAATGAACACGTTGTTCAGGCACCTCCCTGAAGGGGAGGATGCCTTTTATGCACAGAACATCACAGCACAGGCAGCCCTAATAGAGAACAGGTGCCCTGCTGTTTTAAGTATGTGCAGGAAGCGAGGCGAGCCTCCTAAGAGCACAACTAGGAGACCTGTCAAGAGGATGCAGGTTCTTAGCAGAGAAAGGAGCCGCTGATTGTCTGGAGCCACGGACAGGGTGAGTAATACCAGTGAAGCTGCAAGATAGGCGCTGGTCTCCCCGCGCAACAGAGACCGGGCCTGCGGCTGATGGCATGACAATATCTCCATTGATTTCATCAAGGATCTGCCAGTGTCGGCGGCATGTATTGTCATCTCGGTGGTGGTGGATCATTTTTCCAAGATGGCTCATTTCATCCCGCTATCCAGTCTTCCATCTGCGCCAGTACTAGCAAAATAATTCATTCCTCAGATTTTTCGTCTCCATGGTCTACCGCTTCACATAGTCTGTGATAGAGGTGTTCAGTTTACCTCTCGTTTCTGGAGGGCCACCTGTAAGCTGGTGGATGTTACTTTGGATTTCTCATCTTCATACCATCCTCAGTCCAATGGCCAAGTGGAACGAGTCAATCAGATTCTGCCTAATTTTCTGGACTGAACTCCTGCCTTGGGCCGAATTCTCTTACTCACTTGGTTATTGTGAGTCTTCGGTCAAATGTCCTTTTTTTGTGGTCTACGGTCAACATTACAAAGTGACATTCCCTGTGGCTGTCACTTCTGATACTCCAGCTGCTGATTCCCTTGTCAGGAACTTTTCCAAGACCTGGGAGGACACCTAAGAGTATTTGGTAAAATCCTCCGAACGGATGAAAAGATGCGAAGATTAGAGACGTCTGGATTCACCTCTGTTTCATCCTGGAGATATGGTCTGGCTGTCATCTAAGTATATCCGCCTAAAGATACCATCCTATAAATTGGGTCCTCTCTTCATTGGTCCCTTCAAGGTGTTGAAACAGATTAATCCAGTAGCCTACAAACTCAAACTTCTGACCTCCTTTCAAATTCCCAATTCTTTCCATGTGTCTCTTCTCAAACCTGTTTTCCTCAGTTCTTTCTTCAAGATTCCTGGTGCCCCTCCAAATCCTGTCAGCGCTGAGGACATTTTCGAGGTAGAGAACATTTTGGCCACCAAGAAGGTAAGAGGAAAGACATTCTTTCTTGTGGATTGGAAGGGATTTGGTCCTGGGAGCCCAGGGAGAACATCCATGCCCCTCTCCTCATGGAGAAATTTCTGATAGGCTTGAAAAAGAGGGGTCGTAAGGGAGGGGGTACAGTAGCGCCCGCATCTCTGCCTGCAGTCCCTCTCTCTCTCTGCAGAGAAATTAGTGTAATCACCGCCAAGGCTCCTGTACTGCTTCTTTCGGGTCTGCTGCTGCCCGGGGTGCATGCACTCCTAGCAGATCTTTAGGCACTGTGCTTAGAGCGTGCGCGTTCATACTTCCTCTTTCTTAAAGGGGCAGTGTGCGTTCCTCTAAAGTGTCCCCAGCCAATAGCTGGAGGTCACTTACTATTTAAACCGCCTCCTCCAACATGGAGGTGCCTGTGCAATGTTGTGAGTTTGTTCCTAACACACTTGTCAGATCTCAGGTCCCTGTACTTGTATTCGAGTCTGCTGCACCCACCAGTGTTCACCTCAACGGCAGCAGAGCCAGCTGCACCCTCCAGTGCTCACCTCGATGGCAGCAGAGCCAGTTGCACCCACCAGTGCTCACCTCGATGGCAGTAGAGCCAGCTGCACCCGCCAGTGCTTATCTCAACAGCAGCAGAGCCAGCTGCATCCGCCAGTGCTCACCTCTCTGTTAGACTGTCCTGTCTGCACCTGCGGTTCCTGTCATCTCTGCCTGTCTGCATCTGTTGGACATTCCCCCTGGCCATTCCAGCTATTCACTCCTAGGGGTTAGCCGCCATCTACCCAAAGTCAGTCCTGGAGTAGCACCTGGGTCACCTCCCTTGTCTCTACATGGACTAAAGTGTTAGCTGCTGTGTGGCCATGCTCGGATTGGGTGAGGCTCCTAGTCATGTCCCTCCAGGTCTTCCTTGGGCTCTGGCACAGTGGTTCCACCACCCAGCCCATTACAGTGGGCTTACTTTGCTGGTTACAGTTATTTATTCCAAATTCATGGCACACTTTGCGATCATGGCTACCTCATCATTTTGCAACACCATGCCATCCCTTCTGGTTTGCACTTAGCGGATCAATTATTTGTTTTCTAACAAGACAATGGCCCAAAACACATCACCAGAGACTGTGTGAACAAGAGAGAAAGGACTACAGTGCTGGCCTTTATAATCAGTCCCGACCTCAACCCAATTGAGTTGGTTTGGCATTCGTTGGACCACCAAATTAAGGCAAATGCTCAGTACTTCCAGTAACTCCTTCAAGACTGTTGAAAAGCCATTCCTGATGTAGCTAATAGACAAAAATCTAATGGCATGTAAAGCTATGATTAGCGTAAAAGGGGTAGTTTGAGGAATCTAAAGTTTAAAGTTTCTGGTTTGTTTCACATATATTTATTTAATCCTTTCTTTCATATGTATTCTCCTGTGTGGTTTTGCTGCCTTCTGTCAGAACCTACAATGAGCACATTCTAATAAAAACAAGGAAACCTATTGCATGAACTTGTGTATCCAAACTTTTGAATGGTACTGTATTCAATAAAAACTCCGAATCAAACTTGCTTATAGGGCAAGAAAATAAAAAAAATATATATTTAAGTAAATGAAAAAGGGACGCTGGTATAAATAATATAAAATGCATTTATTGCAGGTGGATTGGCAAAAATTGGCACTATGCACAAGAGTGCCCGCACAAGTAAATGGTAAAATAAAAGAGACAATTAAAAGAGAGAAACACTTATGTACAGCATACAATTAATATGAACAAAACGGGGACCACAAAGAAAATATTGTGGAATACATGCTGATTTTAAAGTGCAAAGGGACTCTATTCACGTAACAAATAGATCCAACTATAATGAGAATGAAAAAAAATTGCAAGGATTAAGCCCCTGATAATACCAGAGCAATCACCAAAATAAATTGGAGGAATGGGCAATTGAAAATACCTAGGGAAAACATATAGTTAAAGGTGTATATATAACAATGTGCTGTAAGGCAGCGCTTACTGCATGTGTTGCGGGTCACTCGCTTGGCAACTGGATTAAGGAACATAGGTGTCACGATGACCCGTCCTGTGTGACGTGACCCGCAGGCCGGTAACTAAAACAACAAGACACGGCACATGATACTGTCCTGTGTGACACGGCCCGCAGGCTGGTAACTAAAACAACAAGACACGGGGAAAGGGGAAACAGTTACAACAGTGGGCCCTGCGATAGGGAAAGGGGACGTGGAGAACTCCTGCACTCCCCCGAGTCAGTGTCCCTAACGCTCCTAACGTTCCCTATGCCGGTTCCGCACCGGGCACCGATCAGGAACCTGTCGCCCTAGCACACCCAACACCTATCCCTTGCTAGGGAGCTGGGTGGCGCAGGCACTGGCCCCACCACTGTACTAATACACACTAAGGAAAAACACAAACAGGGAAACACCACTTAGCTTTACTTTGTTGCACTTGCTCCTGGCAACAGAGTCCACCACCAGAATGCAGCTCTCCTCCTGAATCGCTGCCACCAAGCTCTGTCAGAGCTGCAAGGAATTCCCCTATGACTCCTTCCACACCAGGGCTAAGACAGTGCTGCAAGGAACGCTCTCCAGCTCCTTCTTCTACCAAGGATGGTTGAAATGAACACTATCACCAACAGTGATTGCAACACCTGACACTCTTTTATAGCAGAGCCAGAGCAATCACACCTGCTTTATAATCACATGCACTAAACTAAAGAAACTAGAGTGCAATGACCCTAACGGCCACCGGGGGCAAAACTAGAACTGAAACCACCACAGTGCAATGACCCTAATGGCCACCGGGGGCAAAACTATCTTTAAGCACCACAGCTTAAGGAAAAAAAAGGTTACTAATGCATTTTATCTGTCATGATCCAGCATGGATCATGACAACAGGAATGTTTTTTGTTTTTTTTTTACTCAAACAGTCCATGCTGTTTATTTTGCACACATAAACCACTGTAGGCGATGTTACAGTATATATCACAGCCCTAACATATAGTCCATAGCACTTCATAATTCAGGACTTTAACTTGCAATCACTAAACACGCCGGACTTCTCTTTGTCGGGTTACCGTGGGCTTCCGCAAGCCGTGCCAATGTCTCTCATAACTTAACTCCACGACACACGACATTAGGTTGCAGTCTCTAAACAAGCTGGACCACAATTCATCCAGTTACCGTGGGTGACTGCACAGTTAATTAACATCCACGGAAAACAACAAGCACCAACAGTCTGTTCCAATGGCAGTTACATGTCTGCCGTTACCATAACCCTATTGTCTGGAATTACCTTACAGGAGCTCCTGCTCCACATGCTGACTCTTTGTCAGTCCTCCCAGGGAAACTGCCTTACTGGGAGCACCGTCCTTGCAACCAGGGCACTCCCGACAGTTCCAGACCCTCAGAAGGTTGGTAGCTTCCCCAACGCAGTGCCGTCAGACTCTGCACACACATGGTCTCACCCTGTGCTCTTCAGGAATCCAGTCCCCTTGTGGGACCTTCCAACACAGAGACCATCTGGGTTCATGGCCTCTTCATGTGCTCTTCAGGAAGTCCATCCACTCATAGGACCTTCCAACACACAGGCCTTCCAGGTACACGGCCCCTCTGTGTGCTATTCAGGAAGTCTGTCCATTCATAGGACCTTTCAACACATAGGTCTTTCCTCCAGCAGGACCTTACAGCCTAGACCATGTGACCCAAACCATGGTCACATTATGTAGCTGTATCCAACCCCATAGGTGGGAGATGTGTGTAGTTAGCCAGTCCCACCCAGCTCTCCGGCTTACCCTTAAAGCCCCCCTTATAAACAAAAGCTCGTAGAACTACAGGTCCCAGAGCAACATTTCTGGATTACAGCGCAGAGGACCTCACCCTCTGCGACACATACCGGCCATTTACAACAATGTCGGTCACTGTCTCACAGTGCCCAACATAATCTGCATATCAACCAGTCCTAGCAAATAATAATGCTGCGCCACAAAGATTTCCATGTCCGAAAAGAAACTCACTTTTATAAGGAGAGATCAATTGATCATGATAGAATACTATAAATCAATGTCATAATGAGAAGGTAGTAAGAGGACAATGTATATAGCGGTACAGACATGGATAAAGGTGGTATATATAGTGAAGATATGCATTACCTGGTGGTGGTCTAGTGGTTGTCCCCGGTTCGACTTGCGGTGCACACCCCAACACGCGTTTTGGAACTAAGTCCTTCATCAGGGGGTACTTTTAGTTAGACAGATGGGTCTGTCTGGCAGGTATATATCAGTATGGGATAAATATGGAATAGCTAGCTGACTACACTTTTCCACTGAACAAATCTGTCTCCAAGTGTTTCTAGGGATTATGTACAACCAGGCATTGCAAACCATAGAAATACCGGCCATTAGTACAATGGATCAAATTCAACCACTAATTAGCTCCCTAAATAGCCACACCACCAAATAATTTACCATACATGCAGAAAAAAAACATCTGGAGGTCTGTCCACCTATGCAAAAAGTTGGAATTTGGGAAGCACCCAATTTCAAGATGTACTGTACTTCCTTGTTCCATCCATCATATTACTGCCTCCTTTTTCTAAAAGCCTAAAAACCACAATATAATAATAATATAATTATAATATTTTTATTTATATAGCGCCAACATATTCTGCAGCACTTTACAGACATTATCATCGCTGTCGCAGCAGAAAAGCAAACAGATGAACGGCAAACTAGGGCACACAAATCACCACTATTAACAGACGGAGCTGTTTATCTAAAGTATTGTGGTATGCAGTTCAGTCAAAAACAGAGGTGTTTGCATGAACAAACATGAATCATCCAATGTATAGTCGAAGAAGAAAAAATGCAGTACTCACCAGTTGAACTGAAAAACTGTGCGTCCTGGACCCGTAGAAGCGAGTAATCGCAAAACGGCCGTTGTCTGGCACCTCCCTGCCCCAGCATTCCTCTAACATCCTGCTTGCCCATAAAACTGTTGATAGAATTTATGTGAAATAAAAAACGCACAGTTTTTCAGTTCAACTGGTGAGTGCTGCATTTTTCTTCTTCGACTATACATTACCATCACTGTCCCCGATGGTGCTCGCAATCTAAATTCCCTATTAGTATGCCTTTGGAAAGTGGGAGGAAAGCGGAGTACCCAGAGGAAACCCATGCAAACACAGGAAGAACATACAAACTCCTTACAGATGTTGTCCTTGGTGGGAAGGAAAGCAACAATACCCCCCTCATACACAGCTGCCAGTTCTTAAACTGACAGCTCAGCGAGCATGTCTTTCAGTACAATTAAAGTGCAGACCAATGGCAATTTGGGGGTCAATGCAACATACAACAATGTAATGAAGGCACCTGATAACTGTCAGGGTCCTGTCAGCGCCGGCGTGCAGCCTCCGCTGAGCAGGGACTCACCCGCACTGTAGGTGGGCCCGGGGTCAGGTACAGCCGGAAAGTACACACAGGACCTGGGGACGCTGAAGTTTAGCAAGCAGTGAAGGACCTACAGTCATGTGACTGCAAGGGGCGGTGCTTAGCATCCTGCTTCCAGAGATGGCAGGACACTAAACAGAAATACTCAGAGTCAGGTAAAACGGAGGTCATACACCGAGATAGCAGAAAAGTACCAGGGATGAGACAGAACGGATGGTCAGGGCCAAGCAGGGGTCAAAACCAAACAGATATAGAAGGTACCAAGCAGAATCCAACAAGCAATATCCAGAGAACAGACCGAGTCGTACACAGAGTATCAAGCAACTAGAACACAGCACAAACACACTCAGGGGTCACCACACTATGTCAAGGGCGAAAGTATAACTGACAGGGATGGGAGCTTCCTGAGGCTATAAGAAGCTTTCCTAGAACCAATGAGAGGCCACCATAATAAGTCCCAGGTGTGCAGGTAAGAGTCTGCACTGAGATCAAAATATTAACCCCAGAAGTGCAGGTCCACCAGCACTGGTATCATGACAGTACCCCCCTCTCAACGGGGGGCCTCTGGACCCCCCAGGCTTGTCCGGGTACCTAGCATGGATAGCCCGAACCAGGCGATCTGCATGCATCAACCGGGCCGGCACCCAGGACATGTCCTCCGGGCAATACCCCTTCCAATGAACTAGGTACTGTACTGACCGCCGTACCAACCTGGAATCTACTATGTGACCAACCTCATATTCCACATGTCCCTCAACCGAAACCGGAGGAGCAGCGGACTCGGATTCTCCCTGAACTGCTTCAAAAGGTTTCAGTAGAGATCTATGGAAGACGTTAGGGATCTTGAAAGAGGGTGGAAGGCACAGCCTGTACGCCACTGGATTAATTTTTTCCACAATCTTGTACGGACCAAAGAATTTGGGGCCCAACTTGGCTGACGGAATCTTTAACTTAATGTTTCGCGTGGAGAGCCAAACTTTCTCTCCAACCTGAAACATGGGACCAAGTGTTCGTTTCCTGTCCGCGAAAAACTTATACCTGCCTTGAGACCTAGATATACGCCGCTGGACTTCTGCCCATGTATCTTTTAACCGCTGAACAGAGTCCTCAGTCCCGGGACACCCCGAATCTAGATGAGAAAACTCACCAAAATGAGGACTGAACCCATAGTTGATCAAGAAAGGGGACATACCAGTGGATTGACTCACCCGACTGTTGAAGGCAAATTCAGTCAACGGCAGTATATCACACCAGTCATTCTGTCTAGCAGAAGTCAGACATCTGAGGATCTGTTCCAGAGACTGATTAGTGCGTTCCATCTGACCATTACTCTCGGGATGGTATGCAGACGAAAAGGACACAGATATCCCTTTTTTTTTGCAGAAAGCACGCCAAAACTTAGCCACAAACTGCACACCACGATCAGACACCACATTCAGGGGTACTCCATGCAAGCGGACCACATGCTGCACAAACAACCTGGATAAGGTCTCAGCAGAAGGTAATGCGGACAGGGGTACAAAATGAGCCTGCTTTGAAAATCTGTTCACCACTACCCATACTACCGTATTACCCCTGGAAGAGGGAAGATTGGTAATAAAATCCATGGACAGGTGGGTCCATGGTCTTTCGGGAACTGCCAAGGGCATCAGCTCCCCCGCCGGCCGGCTATGAGAGCTTTTAGAACGAGCGCAGACCCCACAACCAGAAATGAATTTCTCTATATCAGAACCAAGGGTAGGCCACCAGAAGATCCTAGCCACTGCCAGTCACGTGGCTGATATACCAGGGTGAGCACACAGCTTGGATTCATGGAACTCTTGCAAGAGTTTAAGGCGAAGTTGCTCTGGGACAAACAACTTGCCCCCTGGCTTGGCCGCAGGAGCCAGCGACTGGGCCCCCTCAATTTCCCGTTCCAATTCAGACGAGATCCCTGCTAACACCACCCCAGGGTGCAGAATGGAGGACGGTGGCTCAGGGGCAGACACAGGATGAAAACTGCGAGATAAGGTGTCAGCCTTGACATTCTTTTACCCTGGACGGAATGTAATAGTAAACTGGAAACGAGAAAAAAAAAGCAACCAACGGGCCTGTCTGGGCATTAGTCTTTTAGCAGACTCAATGTATGACAAATTTTTGTGGTCAGTGATCACAGTAACCGGGTGACTGGCCCCCTCCAAAAAGTGCCTCCACTTCTCAAACGCTAACTTGACCGCAAGAAGCTCTCTATTGCCTACATCATAATTTCTTTCGGCAGCAGAGAACTTCCTGGAAAAGAAAGCACATGGCCTGAGGTTGGTAAGAGTGACAGGCCCTTGGGACAACACTGCCCCCACCCCCACCTCGGAGGCATCCACCTCCACCACAAATGGTTTGGATGGATCTGGCTGTACCAACACAGGAGCAGAGATAATACATTTTTTCAGAGTCGCAAAGGCCTCTTTTGCGAGCGAGGACCAATTTCTCACTTTCGCACCTTTGCATGTTAGATCCGTGAGTGGTTTGACCACCTGCGAAAACCCCCAGATAAATTTGCGGTAATAATTGGCGAACCCCAAGAAGCGCTGAAGACCCTTAAGATCTCGGGGTTGCACCCAATCCGCAATGGCCTGCACCTTCTTGGGGTCCATGCGAAAACCCTCAGAGGATACAATTAATCCCAAAAAAGACAATTCTTGAACACAAAATACACATTTCTCCAATTTGGCAAACAGATGATTTTCTCTCAGTCTTTGGAGAACAGTTCGTACATGTTTTAGATGAGAATGCCTGTATATCAAAGTATATCAAATTATCATCTAAGTAGATAACAACAAAACGACCAATGAGATCCGAGAATACCACGTTGATGAAATTCTGAAATATGGCGGAGGCATTGGTAAGACCAAACAGCATGACTAAATTTTCAAACAGTCCCTCGGACGTGAGGAACGCAGTTTTCTATTCATCCCGCTCTCGGACCCTTATCAAATTATATGTCCCCTGAAGATCCAGTTTGGAAAACCATTTTGCCCCTGATAGTTGGTTGCACAAATCGGGAATCAACGGAAGGGGGTGCGTATTCCGTACAGTAATCTGATTAAGCTCCCGAAAATTGAGACAGGGACGTAACCCGCCATCTTTTTTCTTTACAAAAAAGAAACTTGTCGCCACAGGTGAGACTGAAGGACGTATGTGTCCCTTGCGCAGACTTTCAGCAATGTACTCCTTCATAGCCAAGCACTCAGGGCTGGATAAATTAAACAGACAGGCTTTAGGTAATTTAGCCCCCGGGACCAGCTCGATAGCATAGTCAAAGGGTCTATGTGGCGGTAACGTCTTGGCCTCGCTTTCAGAGAATACATCTTCGAAGTCCTTCAGGCATTCTGGAATACCTTCCAACTCGACAGATGATGCAGACACAGATTTAACAGGTTCAACCAGCAGTGCAGATTTATCACACAACTTAAAATCATTAAACCCCCATTGAACAATCTTCCCCATTTTCCAGTTAATAACTGGGTTATGGCTTGTAACCAGGGCATGCCCAACACCAACCCTGCAGGTAGATTGTCCAGAACTAAACAACTTAGGTTTTCCACATGAGTAGCGCCCACTCTGAGCGAAAACAAGTCAGACACAAAGAGAATTCCCTCCTTAGGCTGGTTTCACACTTGCGTTTTTTTGCGCTGTGTTTTTTTCCTTATACTTTAACATGGGTGCGCATAGGTGCGCATACACATGCGTTTGTACGCGTTTGTATGCGCATGCTTTTTTTTGTAGTGTGCGCTCGTGTGCACAAAATGCATCCTGTTGCATTTTTTGTGCGTCCGACTTGCCCCCAAAAAACGCATGGGCACGCAATGCGTTTTTTTTTACAGCAAAATACCCATTATAGTCTATGGGTGTGCATACGTGCGCATTGCGCAAAAAAAGCATGCGTTTTTTAAAAAACGCACCAAAACCTGCAAAAAAACGCACACAAACGCATGATGCATTTTTTTCATGCGTTTGTGTGCGCAAAAAACGCGCAGCAAAAAAAACGTAAGTGTGAAAGCAGCCTTGAGAGGAGAGGAGTCAATGAGCACCACCTTAGAATCATAGAATCGTAGAGTTGGAAAGGACCTCCTGGGCCATCTGGTCCAACCCCCTGCTCAAAGCAGGATTCGCTAAATCATCCCTGGTCACCTTGATCAGAACCTTGAGCCTAACTGTCCCAATCTTGCAGCGTGTGACCAATTGAGAGTCAATGAGATTAATCGATGATCCGCAGTCCACGAAGGCTGTAGAGGGAAAAGAACTGCCATCCACAAACAGTTCCACATGAAGTAAAACCTTAGAAAATGAGGAAAAGGGTACCTGAGGGTCTGAGTAGTCTCCCCGCTGACTACCCAGACCTAGTCGTTTCCCGCCGACTGGGTCGAAGACGGGCAATCAGGACACTCCCTTTTCCAATGTCCCGTTTTACCGCAGTAAAAGCATAACTGCTTGTCCTTCCGGCGTTTCCTCTCCGTATCCTTCAGGGAGAGGACGCCTACATCCATGAGCTCAGGGGTAGTCTCTTTTCCACTGGGGAACAATGGAGTCTCCACCTGCATCACTCCTCTGGCCCGCAGCCTGCGGTCCATCCGGACGACCTGGGTCATGGCGTCCTCGAGAGAGTTAGGTTGGGGATGTAAAGCCAAGGCATCCTGCAGTCACTCGGACAAGCCTCTGCGAAAGAGTCCTCGGAGTGCGGCGCCGTCCCAAGAGACCTCTGCGGCTCAGCGGCGGAATTCAGTACAAAACTTGTCATGATCTGAATTTGATCTGACAGTTTTAAAAGCACAGAGTGAACTTTTTTTTCCTTTTGGCAAGTTGCCAAAGTGACTTGACTGTGGTGGTTAGTGGTATCGCACTTTAGGTTTAATGCGCACATAATTATGAATCAGGTGTGGGGCTCTATAAATGAGTCTCAGGGTGTGTAATCACGGCTGGTGATATTCATTCATTCATTGATTCTGAGTTTGTGAGAGCCTGGTGGAAGGATGGAGCTGGAGAGGAGTCCTGCGCAGTCAGCCAGAGGAGACGAGTGGCAGCTAATGGGGTCTGCAGGAATTGCTGGCATGGCGTGGAAGAGTCGCAGTGATGGTGTCAGCAGGAAGTGTCTGCATGGACTGGTGGAGTGGCGACTATGGAGAGTGGCACTCACCATGTGGGACTTAGCTGCTGAGCTGGACTCAAGCATGCTTGACTTCGTGGCAGAAGCTGAACTCATCTTTGGGACTCTGTTACTAAGCAGCAGCAACTGGTGGTGGACTCTGCTCCAAGGCTGCACTATGGTGAAGGATCCTGTTATGGTGATGGATCCAGGTGGAGGAGAAGACGCACGCAGGTGGAGGGCTCTGTTGCAGGAGCATAAGCACAGAGCATAAAGCTAAGTGGTGTCCCCCTGTATTGTCTCTTTCCCTCATGTGTGTTATTAGTGCAGTGGTGGGATTAGTTTCTGCACCGGCCTACTCCCTAGTGAGGGTTTAGGGTCAGGGCGAGCAAGGGTTTAAGGTTCGCGTGCGGCGACAGGTGCAGAGCCTGTATAGGGAACGTAGGGAGTGCAGGGACACTGGCTCAGGGGAGCTCAGGAGGTCTCCACTTCCCAATTCCCTATCGCAGGGCCCACCATTGTTAATGTTTCCCAGGTCCCCCTTATTATTTAAATTCGCCTTACTGGAGGCGGGGTTTCCAGAATGTATGTATAACGCGTAATTCCTAAATTCGCCAGGTGGAGGCGGCGTATCCATCTGCACGTTTTATTTAAATTCGCCACTGGAGGCGCTGTATCCAGGGTCACGTGTGTTATGGGTTCGCCTTGCGGTAACATCTGCGTCCAGACACACGGTGACTATGACAAAACCACTCAGCCGAGTGTTTCCCCTGACAGACGCTCATCACCATGTCCTCTGCCAATCGCACTCGGTCAGGCTCATCATAAATGTGCCAGAGGGCCTCAAAGAATGCATTCACAGACACTCTCTCAGGGGCAGTGGGAGGAAGGGAGAAAGCCCAAGCTTGTGGGGACCCTCTTAATAAGGACATAATGACCCCTACCTTCTGGTTTTCGTCCCCAAAGGAATGTGGTCTCAAACTAAAAAAAAGTTTGCAACCCTCCATGAAGATCCTGAACTCCTTTTTGTTCCCAGAAAAGAAGTCAGGCAGTTTAACAGGTGGTTCCAGGGACACCAGAACAACATCCCTCGCCCCAGCCCCCGGAGACTCAGGAGATAAAGCCCCTTGCACTATCTCAGAATCCTGCTGCTGAGAACGAGCCAGAGCTTGCTGCTCCAGGGATAAACCCTGAAACATCTGACTCAGATTTTTCATCTGGTCAGCCAGAGACTGTATGGGATCCATAATTCTCAGCACAAAAAAACTCCAAAAACTTAATGGTCAGTTATAATGTCAGGGTCCTGTCAGCGCCGGCGTGCAGCCTCCGCTGAGCAGGGACTCACCCGCACTGTAGGGGGGCCCGGGGTCAGGTACAGGCGGAAATTACAAACAGGACCTGGGGATGCTGAAGTTTAGCAAGCAGTGAAGAACCTACGGTCATGTGACTGCAAGGGGCGGTGCTTAGCATCCTGCTTCCAGAGATGGCAGGACACTAAACAGAAATACTCAGAGTCAGGCAAAACGGAGGTCATACACCGAGATAGCAGAAAAGTACCAGGGATGAGACAGAACGGATAGTCAGGGCCAAGCAGGGGTCAAAACCAAACAGATATAGAAGGTACCAAGCAGAATCCAACAAGCAATATCCAGAGAACAGACCGAGTCGTACACAGAGTATCAAGCAACCAGAACACAGCACAAACACACTCAGGGGTCACCACACTATGCCAAGGGCGAAAGTATAACTGACAGGGATGGGAGCTTCCAGAGGCTATAAGAAGCTTTCCCAGAACCAATGAGAGGCCACCATAATAAGTCCCAGGTGTGCAGGTAAGAGTCTGCACTGAGATCAAAACATTAACCCCAGAAGTGCAGGTCCACAAGCACTGGTATCATGACAATAACACTGCTGATGACACTCCTGCATGGTAGAGGAAGAGAAGATAAAGTGCCTCAATGGAGGCAAAGACATGGGAAGACTATGGAGGAGAAATAGTGTGAGGGGCAGTATGGGGTGAAAGAGCACAATCTAGAGACTGGGCAGTGTGAAAGGGACAGTATAGAGATCTGGCAGTATGGGGGTGTGAGAAAGTGGTGGGGACCCTCATGTGCCTCCTCCAAATTGTAAGGGAGTTACAATGTCCCGGCGGGGGAGCCACGTCAGACTGGGTAACCCATGGTTACATTAAGTATTTTCATCCCACCTGGGGCTATGGATTCATCTACAATCTTGATACCCAAGGGAAGGTCTACGTAAATGCCGGGTCTATTCGATGTGATGGTCCCAAACAGGAGTGAGACTGGGTGTCTTTTATCAAACAGCAGGGACTTCGGGGGCCATATGCGATGGCTGTAAGGATGGTTTCCTACCCGGAGCAGTGACGGGCGTGTGAAGCCCAATATGTGCGTCCGCTCCAGCAGGTAGACAGGAGGAAGCGGCGCCTAGACAGAATGTGGCGGCCGCAGTTGAGCCAGCAGAGCCGGAAGTTCTGGAAACCATGGGACTGCTGCTGGAGGGGGCATGGAGCAGAACTAGTGGGGACTCCTCCTCCAGTGGGTCTTTGGCTCACACATATATTGTTGTGCAGGGCCCAAATGCGGCTCACTACTCTCACCAGCGGCCATGCATAGACTGATGTGGCTCTGTTTTGAAAAAAAAAAAGGAATGTTGTGTCGGTTGCACCTGCTGGATAGAAGAGATTGTTCCGTAACTCTGAAAGTGCAGTGAGCCCTATAAGACACCAGGATTGGATGTCAGTGGTGGCCAGTGCGGTCACGAGTTAAGAACTGTTGTTTGTTTCCACCTCCTCCAAGTTTTCTTTGCGCACGGTTGCACATCCCCTGCTGGATTACGGGACTGAAACCCTGAAAGGGTTAATCACGATGGACTTTTTGTACAGTTGCTTTAAGAACTGTGTTATTTTAACCCTACATCTTACCTGCATTTGCCTCAAATTTTACCTGTTTTAACCTTGAACTGTTCCCTGATATACCCGCCCACGTGTGTTTAAGGACTCGTGTCTGCTCAAAGGAGGGAGGGGGAAAGATCTGTGCAGGAGGACCCAAGGAGCGAGCTGGGTCAGGACTACACAGACTGTTGGCAAGTTGGCCACGGGGCCAGTGTGTTTGTTCTTATCGATCTCCTGTGTTCGGATACCCTGAGCAGGAAAGGACTGGACTATGGGCCCAAACTGATGTTATGTGGTAAATCTGAACTGTTGATATCTTCTTCCTTATGAGGACGGGTCCCAGGAACCACTGGACCGGAGTCAGTCAGACTCACTATAAAAGGGACTTGAACTTTTTGGGTCCAGGGCTCCAGCCAAGTGGAGCCGAGGTCACGTTTGACCCACTGGTAGTGTTCAGCAAAAACTATTAATTTTACTGTTGATTCTTTACATATGTTGTTTTATGGTTTACAGATGCCGCCATGGAAAGGGATGATCATATTTTAAGAGGGAGGAGTGAAAGGAGGTGGAGGCGACCCTCATGTGCCTCCTCTCTCCTGAATATCGAACACGTGTCGCGTGCGGCTTTCTAACGTTTTATTAATGTAATGTGTGATTTTCCAATGTTCTTGTATTGTGTAATGTGCTGTACTATGATGTGATGTTTACTACTGTAACATAAAATGCATTCTTTAGCTCAAGGACAGAATGGGTTATTAAGGGTTAAATAGTAGGGAGCAGTTAGAGGGGGACAGTGCAAAGCCTCAGGGATATAGGCAGAGGATTTCCAGCCTTTAGAGCAGAGCCCGGGCAGGCTTGCCCAGCGTGAGACATGAGCCATAGAGAGGACAGAGGATTCCCTGGTAGTGGGGATAAAAGCTGCCCTAGCTTATAGGGCAGCATGGACGGACACTGGCTCTGCTGGATCGTCCCCAGGAGAAATATGAGGTTCAGGACCAGGATAGGAGCTTGTGGCGTGCAACATACTGAGGCCACAGGGAAAGGATAGGAAACATTGCCTTGCTTGTACCGTGTCACGGGTGTGACTGTTAAGTAAAGCTTTACCGTTGGAGCAGAACTGTGGCTTGTGGTGTTTACTGAGATCTGGTCCCCTGCAACCGATGTGAATGTATGATGGAGGTAATTGACTGTACTGCAGGACTGAGACTTCACTTGTCTTTCCATGTACAAGGTGCCGGGGTGCTCACTGACAGCAGCTTAAGGGACTCGCCCATGACTACCACCCCGTGCCATCTTGTAACCAGGGGCACAGTATAAAGGGACAGCATAGGATAAAATTGAGAGAAAGGGGCACAGTATAGAAACTGTGGCAGTATAGAGGGGGCAGCATAGGGGGACAATGTGAGGTCAAAGTATGGAGGGGACAGTATGAAGAAAGGCCAAAAGTTTGAGAAGGGGAACAGTATAAGACTGGGCAGTATGGGGGATAGTACTGGCACAGTATAGAGAAGGGGCATAATTTGGGACGTATTTAGAGGGGGAAAGTGTAAGGATGGGGTAAAGTATAGAGACTGGACAGTGTTGGGAATAGTGTGAGGTGACAGTGTAAAGAGAGACCGAGTATGGAAAGCAGGCAGCATGGAGAGGCCATGTCAAGGGGATACCCCAACAGAGTGGGGTCAGACAATCGCAGTGTCTGGTGTTACATACACCTTCAGTTGTTAGAATGGCTTCACCATCCTATTAGCAGTTCTGGCTTTCTTTGCTCTGTTTCCACAAGGGTTAAACTGCTTAGTGGGACTGCTTAAACTGCTTAGAGGGACTTCTGGAGTTCTCTGTCTTAATGTATCAGCTGTTCTGAGTTTGTTACTCCCGGCAGGTTTAAAAACCATTCTCCTTGATTCTTTCTTTGCCAATGATAGCTTACCACTGCCTGATTTGGAGTTGAAGGAGGATTCAGAGATAGAAACAGGTGGTTGGAGTTGTTTTCAGGAGATTTCTACATGGATTTGGTTTGTGCATGTTTCTCCTAATTGTCTTCCAAATTTTATTTGTCTCACCCATTCCTTCCTTGTTTCCCACTCGATTGTTTTGTGAGTGTATTGTGGGTTTTTTTTATTCCTCTCTGTTTTCCCCTGTTTGTCAGGTTTCTGTTATTCCATACACTTCAGTCCCATACATCCTTGGGTGAAGGAGAGAACAGATAAGCGCAGGGCTGCCATCAGGGTATTACTGCCCTTACTGCTGTATGAGGTCCGGTGAGCAGCAGTACACAGAGGAACCCGCAAGTCCAGGGCCCCGCTTGTTAGCTTATGCTCACCTGGCCTGATCGTGCATTAAAGTGGTGCAGGCTGCAGTGCACACATCGCCGCTGGGGCCCGGGAGCTTTCTCGGAGCTGTGCACGGCCGTCTAACCTTGACAGCTGCGTAGCTCCCACTCCCTCCCTCCATCTACTGTGTACTTCCTGTCAGGTGACGGCAGCGGCGATTATGCGATGGCGTTATCGCGTCACATAATAACATATTAACATAGTTAGCAAGGTCGAAAAAAGACATTTGTCCATGCAGTTCAGCCTATATTCTGTCAGAATAAATCCCCAGATCTACTTTGTTCTAAAGTACCCAATAACTGTAAGATACAATATTGTTACGCTCCATGAAGATGTGGTGCCCCTGAGGCTCAGTCGCCACAGAGGTACTGCACCTTCTCCTAAGGTGTAGTGCCCCACCGCCTAGGTAAGTTGGGAACTCCTTTCCACACTCCAACACCTGCATCCCACGCACAGGATAGTTCAGTAGGTCCACTTAGCTTCAGGCTGGGGGTAGCAGAGTACCCTTCGTGGAACCCTGCTTCGTAACACGAGATGTGATGGGAGGTGGGTGGAGTTAGTATAAAAGAGAGGGAAAGTTGAGAATTGTAGGTCAGTCTGACGGGAGGTAAGGCGAGATGAGTTCAGTTCTGAAGTTCGTTTTGAGTTCAGTTTAGAAAGAGTGCTGCAGCTGCCTCAGTGATCTGAGCCAGCTGGCTCGGGAAAGAGAAGAGACGGAGAAAGATGTAGACCTGCAACCTAAGCTTCCATAAGAGAGAGAAGGAACAGCGCGGAACGAAGGTTACCAAGAACTGTCAGTAAAGCGTTGAAACTACAAGCCCTGGTGTCCTCCATTCATTCGTCGCTAACACCTTCAGCACCGCTACATCTGGGTACCAGCATCTATACTATTCTGTGCCTCTCCTCGTCCATTGCACCCACACTACCCTGGGACTACAGCTCTACCTGTGGGGAGCTACACCATCTTTGCTGCACCACACCATCAGTCCCAGCGGATCTGCACGCAGCGTTGGCTCAACATCTTACTTGCCAAACACCACGGGTGGCGTCACAAACTATTCAAATAAAATTTAACAGCATTAACATCACCGCCATTGATATTGGGCGCCCAGGGCCACGGATCGGGTCACTGCTGCTGTGACACATTCCCCCTGACACCGGCCCGGTACCGGGTACCCCGCTGCCCTGGGTGTGAGGGCGACCCAAAGACATCCAGGCCTTTCTTGAACCACTTGACTGAGTTCGCCATCACCACCTCCTCAGGCAAGGAATTCCAGATTCTCACTGCCCTAACAGTAAAGAATCCTCTTCTATGTTAGTGGAAAAACTTTCTCTCCTCCAGACACAGAGAATGCCCCCTTGTGACCGTCACCTTCCTTGGTATAAACAGATCCTCGGAGAGATATTTGTATTGTCCCCTTATATTCTTATACATGGTTATCAGTCGTCTTTTTTTCTAGACTAAATAATCCTAATTTTTCTAATCTCACTGGGTATTGTAGTTCCCCCATCCCTTTTATTAATTTTGTTGCCCTCCTTTGTACTCGCTCTACTTCTATTATATCCTTCCTGAGCACCGGTGCCCAATACTGTATGCAGCAGTACACAGAGGAACCCGCAAGGCCCGGGGCCCCGTTTATTAGCTTATGCTCACCTGTCCCGATCGTGCATTAAAGTGGTGCAGGCTGCAGTGCACACATCGCCGCTGGGGCCCGGGAGCTTTCTCGGAGCTGTGCACGGCCGTCTAACCTTGACAGCTGCGCAGCTCCCGCTCCCTCCATCTGTGTACTTCCTGTCAGGTGACGGTGAGTACGCAATGACGTTATCGTGTCACATAGTAACATACACTGCTGAGGAATGTCTGTGAGGTAAGTATAAAAAACATTTTTGTTTTCTTTATAAAATGAATTAAATGGGTGAGAGGAGGCGGAGGAACTGCAAATGATGAAATGCGGGGGGAAGTGAGACTGTACAGGATGAATTGGGGGGTTAAAGGGGGCTGCACATAATGAAGTGGGGATTAAATGGGACTGCACATGATGAAGTGGGGGTTAAAGTATACTACACATGATGAAGTGGGGGAAGGAGATTGCAAATAATGATGTGGGAGGTTAAAGGGGACTGCATATAATATGGGGGGTTAAAGGGGACTGCGCATGATGAAGTGGAGGGAAGGGGGACTGCAAATGATTAAGTGAGGGGAACTGCAAATGATGAAGTGGGGGTAAAGGGGACTGCACATGAAGTGGGGGAAAGGGGACTGCACAGGATGAAGTGGGGGGAAGGGGACTGCACATGATTAAGTGGGGGAAGAGGGCTACACATGATGAAGTGGGGGGAAGGGGACTGCACATGAGGACGTGGAGGGAGGGGGACTGCACATGATGATGGGTCGCCCTCCCAGGGCAGTGGGATACTCGGTACCGGGCCGGTCTCTCAGAGGGGAATGTCACAGCAGCGGTGACCCGGTCCGTGGCCCTGAGAGCCCATGTAAAAGGGGTAGAGTGGTAGAATTAAGTTTATTAGTGATTCGTGACGCCACCTGTGGTATTCGGCAATGAAGATGTTAAACCGACGCTGCAGACAGATCCTCTGGGACAGATGGTGTGGTGCAGCAATGATGGTGTAGCCCTCCACAGGCAGGGCTGTAGTCCCAGGGCAGTGTAGATCGGTGTTGGGGAAGACGGTGCAGTGTCTGGCACAGAGATGTAGCAGTGCTGGAGAAGTTGCAGAAAGAAGGCAAGGACACAGTGGAATGTAGTTTATTTACCTTTACAATGTAAGTGCAGTCCAGGGTCCGGATTACAGATGGCACAGGAGATGATTAGCCTGAAAGCAACTCAGGAATCTCTCTATGCAGATAGGTTGTGTTGTCTCCTCTCTATCGCTTACTGGAGGTACATCCAGTACTGTGTTACACTGAAGTTCCTCCTTCTTGTTCGCTCTCAGATCTACCTCGTATGGCAGACAGCTGTAGCGTTCTATCTCTTCTCTTGGCTCCCCTGTTGCTGTTGTGTTTCCGAGTCTTAGATGGGAATAGAGCATTTACAGCTTCCTATTCCTCTGGTTTCTGTTGCAGGACCTTCAGTATCCATACAACCGTGGAGACCAGGCTCCAGATCATGTGCTCCAGCTGGGAACGAGCTCTCAACTCTGCTCAGTCCCCCAGCTTCTCTCTCCACGTCTACACACTTCGCCCTCCTCACAGAACTGACTAATTTCCCTTCCTGGCCCACAGAGAGCACTCCTCCCCCAATTCTGGTTCAGAGCTCCTTCTGCTGGCCCGGAGTGGGAACTGTGTTGCATGCTATGGTTAACTGCTAGAGAGACCCTTCATTGCTTCCAAGCCTGACATCACCCTCCCTGGAGAAAGGCAATACCACTGTGGCGACCATTCTCCAATGCCACTGTGGTGACCATACTCCTGGGGGTGCCACATTCCCCCTAGTTCAAATCAGTACTCCTGGACTGATAAAAAAAAAACATGAACATATAAACATATTACCAATTATAAATGTACAAGATTTAAGAAAAATGAAAAATTACAAAAACCAAAAGCTCCAAAAATAGTCCTGTGACGATTAATCCATGCGTCAATGTCCATGGTCCATTCCTGGGCAAATGGTGAACTATGTACAAAAGAAGCTTTTGACCACACCTAGTCCTGCAGCCAAATTGTCCATCAAAACAAACTGGAGAATTCAAAAAGAGGGTTCTTGCAGAGTCTCTGTAGGCACAAAACTTGAACAGTTACATATATACATTTTAACACTTACATGAACTAATTTATACACAATATCTGAGAGGTGGAATACCTTGGGTACTACGGACAGACCTACGTAGCACTGGTGTTGTTGGGGATCTCACTGGTTGTCTGGTGCTAACTACTGGTGTAGTGTGTACTGTACTGGCTACAATACTGGTGGTTCTGCATAGCACAGGGATACTAGATTTCCTAGGACCACTTCTACTCACTGTGGGTAAACTGGGTAGTAGCTGTCTGCAAACTCTTAGACTCACCATGGATATGACAGATTCACCACTGGCAAGGCGAGGTGTTGTGAGTTCATTTTCCCCTTCGTTACTGAGGCCCGAGGAACTCCCTCTTCTGGTAAAGAAAGGTAGTGAGCCTGATTATCAAACACCTGAGGCTGATGATGATGACTGGCTGAGTGGAGTTGCTGACTGGATATAAGGCTGCCGACGCCCTTCTGCCCTGCGGGTGACTTCTCTGTGGGATCCTTGGAGACCAGTCTGAATTCCTGCTCCTCTAAAGCTAAGTTTGCTGCTCGGCCTTTTGCTTTGATGCTTGACTTTGTTTTGCTTTGTTTTTCTGGATTTCTGCCATTCCCTGCTGGGGTGTGCTGAATTCATTTAGCTCTGTCTTCTGAAAATACCTGAGTGCTGATTTAGTTTTTGAAGCCTAGCTGTTTCAGGGCCTTTTTCATATCAGCTTGTTGGCTTATGTCTTTGATAGGGTTTTGGCAGATTGCAGACAGCAGCCTTCCTGTCCTTTCCTATCTAGGTAGTTTTTGGACCCCGTCTTTGCTCAGTCTATCTTTGTCTGTGTTAGTATTTTCATCTTGCTTCACCGTCATTATATGTTGGGGGCTGCCTATTGCTTTGGGGTCTGCTCTGGGGCAGTTTAGATTTCCCCTTTCTTTCTTTAGGCCTATGTAATTCTCCGGCTGTGATCGAGGGGTCTAGGGCATCGTAGGAACCCCCCACGGCAACTGCTAGTTGTGTTGATAGGTTCAGGGGTCTGCAATCTGATAGTTGCCAACTTCTCTGGTTTTCTGGACTTAGCTTGTATTTCTGCTTTTGCCTCCTACGGTGACTCATTCATAACAGCGAGGATTCTCTGGCTCCACTGCTGGTGTGGCATCTGCTACCTAAACTTCCTGATTTTCAGAGTTCTCTTGAGTCACTTCTTCTTGTACTACCAGTTGGAGAAAGGTCAAAACTGGCACCACTATGGCATTATTTGCTCGAGTCCAATTTGCAGGGAATTCTCCAAGTACAGTGCTGACCTTTTCTTCTTCCTCTATGGCTTGGATGTTGTTTTGCTCTTCCATTCTTTCTTTTAACTGGTTAGGGCACAATTTCAAATGATCCCTTGATACTGCTGCTGAGGTTTCTCCCCCATCCTTACTGATAAGGCACACCATGGTGTTATTGAAGTTTGATGGTAAGATGGTGTAGGGTTCAGCTTCCCATTGGTCATCTAATTTATGCATCCTCCTCTTCCTTTTTAGGATTTGTTCTCCTGGTGACGAGGGAACTGCAGGTGCATGGTGATTGTAGTGCCTTTCTTGCTTTTGTCTTGCCTGAGCTAGACTCTTTTCTACACACTCTTGTACTCTTCGATACTGCTGCTGCCTCTCTGTGTCCCAGTCAGCATCTGGTGATGTTACCTCAGGTGTAAGGACTCCCATATCCAAATCAATAGGCAACTTGCCAGGCCTTGCTCTCATTAGGTAGGCTGGAGTGCAGTTGGTGGAATTCACAGGAATGTGGTTGTAGAGGTCTACCAGATCTGGCAACTTTTCTGGCCACAGATTCCTCTCTTCCAAAGGCAAGCTCTTCAGTAGGTCGATCACCACCTGGTTCATCTTTTCACACATGCCATTGGTCTGTGGATGGTAAGGTGTTGTCCTGATCTTCTTGCAACCGTACAAGTTACAGAATTCCTAGAACACTTCAGCCTCAAAGGCTGGACCTTGATCTGTAAGCACTCGCTCTGGATATCCGTGTGGTCTACAAAAGTGCTGTTGGAAGGCTCTGGCTGCTGTCCTGGCTGTTTGATCCTTGACAGGCACAACTACCAAGAATCTTGAGTAGTGGTCAACGATGATAAGAGCATAAATGCCTGAACGGCTTGGGACCAGCTTCACATGGTCCAGGGCGACCAACTCAACTGGTTGTTTGGTTATTATTGGCTGCAAAGGAGATCGCTGGCTGTTACGGTCCTTCCTGCGCAGGTTACGTTGTCCACACTCCCGGCACCAATTTTCAATGGCTTTCCTCATACCAGCCCAGTAGAATCTCTCTCGGAGCAAGACCTCCAACTTCTTCCATCCGAAGTGTCCAGTTCCATTGTGGTATGCTTCCAAGACCATTGATGCTTCCCTCTTTGGGACTACCACTTGCCAAACCAACTCATGAGTGCGGGCATTGATACTCCTCTGACACAGCTTTCCTTCATAGATGAACAACTGGCCTCTTTCCTTCCACGTCTGCTGGGTTTCTTCAGAAGCATCCGACTCTGGGCGTGAGTCAGCTTGTGACAGTAGCTCCTTCACTAGGCGGACTGCGGGGTCGCTATCCTGCGTTTCTGCCCAGTCATGATGAGGCAATGGGTTTAGGGTGGCCTCTTTCAAGACAGACCGTCTGTTTCTCACTCCTTGGGCACATTGGGCCGCAATTGGCCGGTGGAAGGCAGGTAACTCGATTTCTTCAAGTGCCTCAGGGTCTTCTCCTGCATCTGGCAGATTAGGCATTCTGGACAGTGCATCAGCATTGGCATTCTTGTGCCCTGCTCGGTACTTGATGGTGAATTCATAGTTAGACAGCCGAGCCATCCATCGCTGCTCCAGTGCACCTAGCTTGGCAGTTTCCAAGTGAGTCAATGGGTTGTTGTCCGTGAAATGGTAAACTTGGCTGAAGCTAGGTAATGCTTGAATCGTTCAGTCACAGCCCAGACTATGATGAGGAACTCCAGCTTGAAGGAACTGTAGTTGTCATGGTTCCTTTCAGTGGGACAAAGCTTCCTGCTGGCGTAGGAGATCACTCTTTCTTTGCCATTCTGTACCTGTGACAGTACTGCTCCAAGTCCCACGTTGCTGGCATCAGTATACAACACAAATGGTTGGTCATAATCTGGGTAGGCCAGAACTTCATCTCCTGTGAGAGCCATCTTCAGTCGAGTGAAGGACCTCTCCAGCTCCTCATTCCATTCGAATGTAGGACTCAGCTTTCTGGCCTTCTTGGGCTGACCAACCAGAAGATTTTGCATAGGAGTTGCTATCTCAGTGAAGCCTTTGATGAACCTTCGGTAGTAGCCTACCAGCCCAAGGAATTGATGTACTTCATGAAGGTTGCTGGGCTTCTGCCAGTCCCGGATAACTGTGACTTTGTCAGGATCTGGTGCTACACCTTCTGCACTCACTACATGACCGAGGTACTGAACTTTGGGCTTCAGGAGGTGGCATTTGGAAGGCTTCACCTTGAGGTCAAAGTTGGACAAGGCTTCAAACACCTCAGCCAGGTGCTTCAGATGGTCTTCATAAGTCTTGGAGAAAACAATGACATCATCAAGGTACAACAGGACTGTCTCGAAGTTCTTGTGCCCAAGACAGCATTCCATTAGCCGTTGTAATGTCCCTGGAGCGGTGCAGAGCCCGAATGGCATGTAGTTGAACTCACAGAGACCCATTGGTGTTGTAAACGCTGTTTTCTCCTTGTGTGCCTCTGCCACGGGAACCTGCCAATACCCACTAGTGAGATCTAAGGTGGAAAAATAGTTAGCAGTTTTAAGTGCAGCTAATGACTCCTCAATCCTGGGTAATGGGTAGGCATCTTTATGTGTAATTCTGTTAATTTTTCTGTAATCAACACACATTCTCATGGTACCATCCTTCTTTTTCACAAAAACTATTGGGGCTGCCCACGGGCTACAACTGTCTCTGATCACCCCAGCCTCCTTCATTTCCCGCAACATACCTTTGGCACACTGGTATTGTGTTGGGGGTATAGGCTAGTACCTTTCATTTATGGGTGGATGATCTCCAGTGGGGATATGAAAATATAAAATCTAGAGGGTGTTTACTGAATACCCACTCATACTCCTGAGTCACTCGGTAAACCCCATTCTTTTGGTATGAAGGGGTGGAGTCAGTCCCCACATGCAGTTGCTGGCACCATTCCTCCAGCTGCTTTACAGAGCCATTGTCCTCCACCTGGTCGGATGAGACCAAGGGCTCTGCTGCCTGCATTGCATTGTTACTGACAGTAAGCAGCTTAGTAACTGTGGCATTCCGAGGTATTGTGGCCTCCTCCTCCCCACAATTCAAGAGGCGTACAGGTACTCTCCCTTTGCGGACATCAACTACCCCTCTGGCTGTCAGGACAGTGGGATGGCTATCAAATGTACACTGGCTCTACCATTGCCTGGTAATCTTTTCCTCTGAGGCCTATGGCTGCCCAACACCAAATCAACATTTCACATCTGGGGGGTATTGCAATTGGGAATGAATCACTCACTCTGACGCTGCCAGAGAGTTCTACCTGCTGTCTTTGCATCAGGGCCTTGATCTCCTTCTGCAGGACTCGTTCACTGGAACCAGCAGTCTCAGCCACCTGCTGCAACAAGACAATAACCTCGGAAAGACAATTTTCAATCACATTGGTACCAAGAGTCATCATTTGGTTACATTCTCGTCGATCAATATCCACAACTATCAGACCTTGAGATTTTAACTCTACTCGACCCACTTTAACAGTAATTTCTTTACATCCCACTTGGGGTAAAGACTGACCATTACTAGCAACTACTGTGAGTTCATCACTTGGGCCGTGAGTAAGTTCAGAATCAGCCCAATACCGCTTGTAAAGGATATAGGGCATAGTTGTCACCTGGGAGCCAGTGTCTAGCAAAGCGTTCATGGGGATACCGTCAATCACCACTGGGAGGACTGGTCTTCCTCCAACATACTTGGCTCGCCAGTTCTTTGGGCCTTGGGGTCCTACTCCTGGGGGTTGGCCCTCTGCCCCAGGGGTTGCTCGTTTAAGTATCAGAATCTTGTGATGTGGCCTGCCTTGTAGCAGTGACGACAGATGGGACGTCCGTCCTGGTCATAGCGATCGTTGTTTCTTCCTCGGATTGGCGGGATCCTCTTCTTCTTTAGCCACGGGACATCCTCTGGACTGGAGGCTAGCTGGATCTTCTCCTTGGAGGATACCTGCAGGGACTGCACGGTTTTAGCAAGTGCAGCCATACCCTTGGTCAACTCTTGGACCTGAAGACGCAGTTCTGCAGATGGGTCTTTGTCCAGAGTCTGTGCATCAGCCTCCACAGGGATGGAAGGGAAAGATGATGCTTCCTGGTGGTATGTGATCGCTGGCTGCCTAGGGGGCGCTGGACGGCTGACATTTGGTTCATGCAGCACCCGGATACCCTGTCTTTGAAATCAGCAAAGTCTAGGTCAGGGTTTTGAAGGGCTATGATGCGCAGCTGTGCTCTGTGGGTACTGGATAGGAGTCCCTCAATGAATTGCTCCTTTAACAGTCCATCTCCATCTTTCACACTGTCTTGGTCAATCTGCTTGACGGCTCGCAGCGCCTCCTGCAGGTTAAGAGCATAGTCCCGTATACTGTCCTGCGCTTTCTGCTTACACCCAAAGAATCTCCTCTTTATTTCAGCGGCAGTACGGGTGTCAAAGGTGCTTCTTAGCTTAGCCAGGATCTTTTTAACAGTCTCTTTATCAGTGTCCTGCCAGGCTTTTACTTCTCTCTGTGCTGCACCTGTTAGCTGCCCAATAAGGATGTTCACCTTCTGGCTTTCAGACAGAGGATACACTTCAAACAAACTGCACAGTCTCTCTTTGAATTCACTCAGGGTATGTGACTCCCCTGAATAATGCGGTAGCCATGCTGCTCCCAGTATGTAAGGCATAGACAGCGGCATTATGGGGACCGCTGCAGTGGGTGCTATTGGAGCCGCAGCCGCGTTGGGCCCTGCATCTTGCGGCGCTGAGGGGTTGGCGGGCGCGTCCGCCGCTGCATCGACGCATGCCTCTGGCATTCTCTTCCCTCCCTAGTTAACGTTAGCCAGGCCCCGGGGTTGAGCAGGCTTACCGGCTGGATGATCGGGGCTGCAGGCCTCCGCTCTTCCCACCTCTCGCACGCTGGCCTCTTCCCGCGCAGCACTTCACTTCTTCGCGCTCTTAGGCTGGCTCCGCCCACGACGGCCTGCCTCTTTGGGTTCATGCGCGCGCCAAGCAGCGGGATAATGGCGGCAATGATACAAACAGTCTAATGCACACAACACAGTCTCTGGCACACAGGACCCATGGACACCAGGCTCAGTGAATCCTGTTTGTGATGCCAAAATGGGTCGCCCTTCCAGGGCTGTGGGATACTCGGTACCGGGCCGGTCTCTCAGAGGGGAATGTCAAAGCAGCGGTGACCCGGTCCATGGCCCTGGGCACCCATGTAAAAGGGGTAGAGTGGTGGAATAAAGTTTATTAGTGATTCGTGACCCTACCTGTGGTATTCGGCAATGAAGATGTTAAACCGACGCTGCAGACAGATCCTCTGGGACAGATGGTGTGGTGCAGCAATGATGGTGTAGCCCTCCACAGGCAGGGCTGTAGTCCCAGGGCAGTGTAGATCTGTGTTGGGGAAGAGGGTGCAGTGTCTGGCACAGAGATGTAGCAGTGCTGGAGAAGTTGCAGAAAGAAGGCAAGGACACAGCGTAATGTAGTTTCTTTACCTTTACATTGTAAGTGCAGTCCAGGATCCAGATTACAGATGGCACAGGAGCTGATTAGCCTGGAAGCAACTCAGGAATCTCTCTATGCAGATAGGTTGTGTAGTCTCCTCTCTAGTGCTTACTGAGGTACATCCAGTACTGTGTTACACTGAAGTTCCTCCTTCTTGTTCCCTCTCAGATCTCCCTCGTATGGCAGACAGCTGTAGCCTTCTATCTCTTCTCTTGGCTCACCCGTTGCTGTTGTGCCTCTGAGTCTTAGAAGGGAATAGAGCATTTACAGCTTCCTATTCCTCTGGTTTCTGTTGCAAGAACTTCAGAATCCATACAACCGTAGAGACCAGGCTCCAGATCATGCTCTCCAGCTGGGAACGAGCTCTCAACTCTGCTCAGTCCCCCAGCTTCTCTTTCCACGTCTACACACTTCGCCCTCCTCACTAGTGATGTGTCGTTCATGAACGATCTGATTCATAGAGCCGGCTCTCTGCTGTGAACGAAATGAGCCGGCTCTGCAGGGTGAACAAGCCGTTTTTTTTTTTTCCTGGCGCCTCAGCAGCTTATCAGATACAGCTTACTGAAGCCTGACTGTGACTCATCTGGGGGAGGAGCAGTCAGGAGAGGACTGTGAATAAATGCAGGGGAGTTAACCCTTCAGTCCCAAATATACACTGCCAGTTCCTCCATGGCATATATGGCATGGAGGGACTCAGCACATTGTCATCATCATCATCTGCGATGATCTGTGCGTTACCTTTAGTCCCGAATAAAGATCTACTTTACTGGCCCCTCATCCATGGCATATACATACAGTATATACACTGTATTCCAAATTATTATGCAAAAAATATTTCCTCATATTTTCTCTAAATTACCTATATGAATTGCAGTCATTGTTGTTTTCCAGTCATCTACTATTCTAGTATAATTGCAAAGTTTTTGAACAAACTGCCTATGAAAACAGTATATTTTTTAAAATAAGAAACGCTCAAAATGCATGTTCCTAATTATTATGCACAGCAGAGATTTCAACCTTTTTATTTTTATTTTGAACAAAAAAATGGTCAATTGTGAAATTATAAGCATTATCAGCTTATTGCAAAATGAAATCAAACAGTTTTCAAGTCAAAACTTTATTCTAGGTGATGTTACATTTGCACATAGGACCCCTTGTTCGAAAGAAGCTTCTGAACGCTCTCGTCCATTGAATTTGTCAGTTTTTGGATGGTTTGTGCTTCAATTGTTTTGCATGTGGACAGAATACCCTGCCAGAGCTGTTGCTTAGATGTGAACTGCCTCCTGCCATCATAGACACTCCTTTTGATGATGCTCCAGAGGTTCTCAATGGGGTTGAGGTCAGGGGAAGATGGTGGCCACACCATAAGTTTGTCCTCCCATAGCAGCCAGAGATGCAGATGTGTTATTTGCAGCATGAGACGGTGCATCATCATGCATGAAAATGATCTTGCTGCGGAAATCACGGTTCTTCCTCTTGAACCATGGCAGGAAGTGCTGTTTTAGAAACTCCACATAGATTATGGAGTTCATCTTTACCCCTTCAGGGATCCTAAAGGGGCCGACAATCTCTCTCCCCATGATTCCAGCCCAAAACATTACTCCACCTCCTCCTTGTTGGCGCCTTAGCCGTGTTTTCATGGGGTGTCCATCAACCAGCCATCCTCCACTCCATCCATCTGGACCATCGAGCATTGCACGGCACTCATTGGTGAACAAAACAGTTTGGAAGTCAGTCTTCATGTATCGTTTGGCCCACTGGAGCCGTTTCTGCTTGTGTGTAGTGGATAGAGGTGGTCGACAGGATGGCTTACGCACAGCTGCAAACCTCTGAAGGACCCTGCATCTTGTTGTTCGGGAGACGTTGGAGGCACCAGCAGCTTCAAAAACTTGTCTGCTGCTATGACAAGGCATTTTTGCAGCTGCTCTTTTAACCTGACGCAATTGCCTGTTGGAAATAGTCCTCAATTTTTCCTTATCAGCATGCACACGTGTGTGCTGGGAATCAGCTACATACTTCTTGATTGTGCGATGATCACGATGAAGTGTCTTGGCAATGTTGATTGTAGTCATGCCTTGACCTAAATACTCCACAATTTGTTGCTTCTCAGCAGCCGACACATCCTTTTTCTTTCCCATTTTGGCAAAAAATGTAGGCTGCTTAATAAAGGCAAGCCCGGACGCCTGCCCCAAAGGGGCTACAGGGAGGGCGCACATGACTAAGGAGGGATGCTAGGCCTGAGGGTTAGTGAAGGGTAAGGTGTAGTGCTTTTGTGTTTGTGGGGAAGGTGTGGGTTGGAGCTATGGGGCTTATGGTGCAATGTGAGTTGGCAGGGAGTGGTCAGTAGTGCTTTGTGCTTGTGGGGGAAGGTGTGGGTTGGAGCTATGGGGCTTATTGTGCAATGTGAGTTGGCAGGGAGTGGTCAGTAGTGGGATGGATATATAGGGCAGAACTGTGGGGGGATGGTCATTCCTTACCTTGCAGACGTCCGGAATCGTCAGCTCCTCACAACTGGGACTTCAGCTTGAATCTTTGGATCCAGAAGATGGAATACCTCGTGGCACAGGTGAAGAGGATGATGGAGCAGCGTGGCCAGCAGTGGATAAAGGAACAGCTGCAGCGATGGTCTGGTGATGGCGACGGCGGAGAAGATGGGACCCCTCTGCCTCCGAAGCGGCAGCGACGATCACGGCCTCCTGAGCACCTCAGCCCAGAGTTAAGTTTGCAGCGGAGGATGAGCCCCATTAGCAGACCTGTTGCAGAAGACATCGCGGGGCCGGAGCCAGAAGTCGAGAAGCAGGCAGCAAGGTAACGGGGCGGTGAGTGACGTGGCCGACCTCCCCTCCATTTCGGATCGCGTCACACAGTGGTGACGCGCACGTCGCGGCCACGTTACCCGGCGTGGTCACCTGACTCGGCGCGGTCATCGGCATCGGTGGACGGCCGTGACGTGACGCGGCAAGGAGCCAGGTGGCGAGGTGGTGTGTGACTTCACCGGCCTCATTTCCTTTCTCGCGGAGCTGGGGGGAAGCGGGCGGTGGCTCGGTCATGTGGCCACCCTTCAGCTGCCAGGGGCCACAGGTCATGTGGTCCGGCGTCGCGTTCCCCCGGCGTTGGGTGCCAGATTCAGGAGGTGTTGCCTGCGGCTGGAGCGCCAACCTCCCCCCCCCCTGTTTGAGGCTCCGAGCCAGTGACTTTTTGCCATGCGTTCCCGGACGGACAGTCGGTCTGGGTGCTGGCGCTGCGGCCCAGGAGGGCTGCAGTCGGCGTAGATCCATGGAGAAGATCGCAGTTGCGGTGCTCGACGCGGAGGACACGTGACGGCTGTTCCGTGGGGTTCCGCGGAGTCAGCCTAGTAAGTAAGGCTCACTTAAACCTTTATTAATGTCTAGATTATATTGGTTGGGAAGGGTGTTGCTACGTATGGTTTCGGGTGTTTGTCTGGGGGTTCGGAAAGATGCGCGGCTGGTCCATGTGGACAGCGTTCGAATCTGTGAGGGAATGGTTGCTTTGTGGTCCAGGAGGCTGTTTTGTGCACTTCATGAGTGTTGGGAGGTATTTTTTAATTTCATGCTAGTTTGCTTTTATGATAGTGGGTATATCTATAGGTGACAACATCATTTTATTTTGGTTAGTATAATTGTGCTTGCATTCTCTGGGTGTTTGTGTATGACTGGTGGTGATTCCATGGCGGTTTGTGAGTAATTCAGGTGGTGATACGGATATTGGCAGAGCGGTGGTGGATAGCCATATCCATGCCAGTTTTATGGTTTAGTGTTATAGGCATGGGGTCTTTGGGCTGGAGGATTATCGCCACGCCAAGTATTTGATAAGGGTTTGATGGTAGTTCACTGATGTGGTGAGCTGTTTTATCGCCGCGCCTAGTATTTGATAAGGGTTGATGTTAGTTCATTGATGTGGTGAGCAGTTTTATCGCCGCGCCTAGTATTTGATAAGGGTTTGATGGTAGTTCACCGATGTGGTGAGCAGTTTTATCGCCGTGCCTAGTATTTGATAAGAGTTGGATGGCAGTTCACTGACGTGGTGATCTGTTTGGGTAGTGCATCGGGCGGCTTAATCTTTCACGTTACAGTGGGGTGTGTTCTATTGCTGGTCAGAGGTGAGGGGGTAGGTGGTCGAGTTTTCATTAGGGTGTGTTTTATTTATATGCCGGGTTCGGTTCTCCAATAGGGGCTTTGAGTGTACTAAGGGTTTTCATGTTCACTAGGGGCATTTTGGTTTGTTGCGGCAGACGTTCTGGTGAGGTCGAGATGCTTGGGACGGCAGATCTTTCGGGAACCTGCCTTTCTGGCAGCAATGGATGACATTTCCCCCGGGGGGCTTGGAGTTGACCTTTTACCGGATTTGTTTTCCTGGTTAATTTCTGGGGGTACGTAGATATGGCGTGGAGCTGGGGTTATGGTTGGTCAATGTCCGGTTGTTGAGGTCCGTGGTTTGGTTTCTGTGTTGTAGTCGGGGATTATCTGGTATTAGGGATGGTGCAGTGCTTATTTTCTGTTCATGGTCCAACCTGGGACTACTATCTGGTATTAGGGAAGGTGGTGTGCTTATTTCTGTTCATGGTCCAACCCTTGACTACTTTGGGTTTCTTCATGCTCAGGGCGTTGTTGCGGTTATCATGTGTTTGGATAAGTCAAAGTGTTTGATTCACCTGGGGCCCTATGTCTAAGTCGGGTTAGGTTAACGAGTACATCGTGTCAGGTCGGGGGTCGTTATTAGGTTCCCGTGTATATCGCGCTGCTGTTTTGTGGGGTTGATTTTGGTTATTGAATACGTGGGGCTACGATCCACTGGGGGTTTTTGCATGATCTGCAGTCATATGGCGTTCTTACGGTAATTTGCTGGTCGTGGCTGCCCTGGGGCAGTTTTAACAACTTTTGTACGTAAGGACTGGTGGGTTCTCACTGCGGTTCTTTAGGGTTGCCGATTGAGCTTTTGGCAGACTGTATCGGGTGGTATTTGTTACAGCCGTTGATTGTAGCTACGTAGGAGTTTATTATACAGAGTGGATAGTTTTTCGTTACAATGGGCTAGGAGGTTTATTGTGGGTGCAGCTGGTCCTGCTTTGCCTTCTGGGTATACAGCTCTCCTTAGAGTCTTTTCTTTTTGGGTGCCCCCGGACGGGGGGGCCAGGGTGAAGTGTTGCGTAAGGATGATGCAACATTTGAGTTGGGTAACCCAGCGTGTGCTTTACTGGTCTCGGGGGTCCTGGTTGGTGAACGGTTTGTTTATCCAGCGGGTGTTGTTCCATTTGTCAGGAATTCTGTATAGAGCATGAGGCAGGACATGTTGTTTCGATGGCCGTGTGAATGGTCTCCCGCGTGGGTGTAGCCCGTCCGGCAATACATGGCTATGTCATTTATTCCGTTATGCGCACTTGTCAGGACCGGCTGGTATTATGGGGACACGGTTGTGGTGCAGCGCTGCTGCGGGGGAGGTGTACTTTAGGTAGTGGGTGAGCAGGTTGCAGCTATAACATTACTTTCATTAATGTCGGGCTGGTGGTACGCTGTGGCAGGGGAAGCTAGTGCGATGTGCATTGATTTTTAATGATTCTAAGGACCTGGTAATCATCTGGGGCTGTGCTCCGTTTGGGGGTGCTTTTTGCGGTGCTTTAAGGCTGAGTGGTGGACAAGCATCGGGCACCGGTGAGTGCAATGTTTTGACGGATGGCCCGGGTTTATGGTGTCTGGGGTTTTCGGGAGACGTGATGTGTGTCTGAGTTTTCCTGGACTTCAGGTGGTGTGGAGTCCCTTTTCTTTCTTTTGTGAGTAGTGTCGAATCCGCAGTTCAGCGGGGAATGGGTGCGGAGTACATCTCACTTTTGGTAAGAGGGTGGCAACAATAGTGTTGTGATTCTGGGTTCGAAGTGCACGGGTGATGCACACAATTAATTCGTTCCGGGTCGTGGTGATTACGGGGTGGATTGGTTTATGTTTTCTAGTTGGGTGGATATTTTAAGATAGATGCTATCACGCAGGGTTGACGGGACCAACAGCGTTTTGGTACTGCACGTGTGTGGTGGAGACTTGGTCGCTGGGGCGTCAAGGAGTTTGATCTGAGACATCGGGCCTGAATGCTCCTGCCTGGGAGCCATGTTCGTGTTGTTGTTCATGACTATATAGTGGGGCACGTTTTTCAAGAATCTGTCGGAGGTTGGGGAACCAGTGTAGGTTCTGTTGTTACGTCTATAATGGTTGGCTTTGATTATTATCAGGTGGAGTGCAATTTTCTGCCTGGGAGCCGTGCTCATGTTGGTGTCCATAGGGGCTCCTGTTTGGAATGACTACATAGTGGGTTTTACTGGGCACATTTTCAAGAATCTATCGGAGGTTTGGGGAACCAATGTAGGTTCTTTTGTTCACGGCAATAATGGTTGGCTTTGATTAATTATTAGGTGAAGTATAATTTTCGGAGGCGCCTGCAATGTTGCGGTCTCAACGAGGCAGAGGCGGCGGCTCAGGTTGGGGACTGGTCGCGCAGGCGGTGCATAGGATTGGACGATGCGGTTGGCTAGTTGCAGGTCTTGGGTGTGGCTGACCTTGTTGTACTGGTATTTTGGTGTAGGTTGGCATTGTGAGGTCTAATGGGGATCAGTTTCGATTGATTGGTCTTGGTACAGAAACATTGGTTACTCGAGCCGCAGAGTCGGCTCGGGTTGGGTTTTTGGTGGTGGTACTCGCACGTACAAGGTGTCATACGTGCTCGCGGTGGCGGAAAGGAGGGGGGTATTTGAAGTCGGTGGATTGCACAAAGAGCGGGGGGGTGAACCCAGTGCAGGAGCGGGTTACCCCTGGTGGTGCAATGGTATACTTGGTTAAGGTGGGTCCCAGCGGGACATGTTAACGTGGGACCCTGCTGTGCTCGGTCACAGCGGGGCATGTTAACGTGGGTCCCTGCTGGGCTGGGTCCCAGCAGGACATTGGTTGGGCAACACTCGGCTGGGTGTCCTCGAGCCGGTGTGGTGCGGCTGAGGGGGGGGCACGTGGTGAAGCTGGTGTTGCAATCATGTACAATGGGTTTTGCAACACTCGGCTGGGTGTCCTCGAGCCGGTGTGGTGCGGCTGAGGGCACGTGGTGGAGCTGGTGTTGCAATCATGTACAATGGACTCTTCATTTACCCCCCCTCCTTTTGCTGGTGGTTATGTTTATGGAATATTTCTACGTTTATGGATAAAATGTTATTGCTTGTTTGGTGTTAATAAACGGGGCTGCTGTGGCCTTTTACATCCAATGTCACGCAGTCGTGTCTTATTTAAGTTAAGAAGGGGTAAGTGTGGGTTTTGGGAGGGGTCATTACAGTGAAGCCGTCAGTCAGACTTTCCTAAGTCATGTGGAACAGCCTTCTTAAGTAGTCTTGCCTTTATTTGGACACACCTGCCAAACTAATTTGCACAGGTATCTGCAATTGCTTTCAGTGATATAAAGAGCCCTGACACACATCACCATCAATGAGTTTAAATGACAAACAAAAAAATTCTAACCTTATGACTCCTAAACTCTTTCTGCATAATAATTTGGAACACAGTGTAGTATGTGTATGAGGAGAGACTCAGCACATTGTTTGGTATATCATCTTCTCATAGTGTTAGGTCAGGTTCACATTGCGTTAATGGCCCAGCGTTCAACGGGATCCGTTACATAGCAAGCGGCACTAACGCTATGTAACAGACGCGTTAACGCACCCATTGGCCGCAATGCTACTAACGCATCCAAACGGATGCCAAAATCGGCATGATGCAGACCTCGTTCAAGGGTACGTCATGAAGTAACGCATCATGCCGATTTTGGATGCGTTAGTATCATTGCGGCCAAAGGGTGCGTTAACGCATCTGCTACATAGCGTTAGTGCTGCTATGTAACGGATCCAGTTGAACGCAGGGCCAGGAGGATTCAGGACAACACTACAGGGAGGGAGGATAGACGACGTCAGTTGTTGCTGCTAAGGGCTCATACTCACTAGCGAGAGAGTCGCACAATTCTTGTGCGTGTCTCTCGCATGGAAACCTGGCACTGCCACCAGCACTCGGACCTGAGCGAGCGGTTACATGTACTTCTATGCAGTCAACCCCTCCAGTCCGAGTGCCGGCAGCAGTGCCAGGTTTCCATGCGAGAGACTCACACGAGAATCACGCGAGTCTCTCGCAAGTGAGTATGAGCCCTAAGGGTAGCATAAGTAATGTAAAGTGATTTTAGGCAAAACCTGTGGAGAGATCTAGGTCCAGCTCCAATCATTATATAGGGTTAAGCTGGTTTCACACTTGCATATTTTGGATGCACACGGATCCGTTTTCGTCTCCATTGACTTTCAGTGGTGACGGATGGGACTTGCATGTGCATCCAGATGTCACCGTTTTCCCACAGATCCGCATGTCTACATATTTTATCAGATGCACAAAAACGCAACTTGTTGCAGTTTTGTGTCATCTGAAAAACACACAGGCACAGGGAGACGCACGGATCCGCGGCTACACGTCTGGAATTAAAATGGAGTTCTATGGAGCACAGATCCAGGACAACATGGATCCATGTGCTTCCGTGTGCAGGAATCCGTTTTGCGGCACTGAGCATGCTCGGAAGCGAGGGATGTGCTGTATGGGACCAGTATGCTGACATAATATAGATTATGTCCACATGCTGCTCTGTCATACAGTGATCTTTCCTGCCTCACTAGAAGGGCTTATGCCCTGTGCTATTGTGTGGTAATGATAATAAAATGTATTGGGAGCATGCATAAAACATGGGGGCACCTGGTTAGGGGCTGCATGAGTGGGGCTGCGCTCACACTAGCGTTGTGGTACGGTGCGTTGTGATGCGTAGCAATCCTGATGCATCCTGATCCAGATTACATCCCTAAACTGAACATAGGGACGCACGGACCTGCGTTTGCATCCGGATCAGGATGCATCATGATCACCGACACATATCACAGCATTTACTAATTCACAAAGCACATGAACAAAAAATGCCACAATACATGGTAAGGCTACAACTAAGGAGCCGGGGCCTGATCACAAGAGCTGACAATCTGAGGACACAGCAATGCTGAATAACAGTCTACACTGCATCACTAGATCCTTATACAGGGGTATAATGAGGCCTCACTGTACAGGAGAGACCGGAGCGAGGAGCAGGGGCCTGATCACAAGAGCTGACAATCTGAGGACACAGCAATGCTGAATAACAGTCTACACTGCGTCACTAGATCCTTATACAGAGGTATAATGAGGCCTCACTGTACAGGAGAGACCGGAGCGAGGAGCGGGGGCCTGATCACAAGAGCTGACAATCTGAGGACACAGCAATGCTGAATAACAGTCTACACTGCGTCACTAGATCCTTATACAGGGGTATAATGAGGCCTCACTGTACAGGAGAGACCGGAGCGAGGAGCGGGGGCCTGATCACAAGAGCTGACAATCTGAGGACACAGCAATGCTGAATAACAGTCTACACTGCGTCACTAGATCCTTATACAGGGGTATAATGAGGTCTCACTGTACAGGAGAGACCGGAGCGAGGAGCAGGGGACTGATCACAAGAGCTGACAATCTGAGGAGACAGCAATGCTGAATAACAGTCTACACTGCGTCACTAGATCCTTATACAGGTTTATAATGAGGCCTCACTGTACAGGAGAGACCGGAGCGAGGAGCGGGGGCCTGATCACAAGAGCTGACAATCTGAGGACACAGCAATGCTGAATAACAGTCTACACTGCGTCACTAGATCCTTATACAGGGGTATAATGAGGCCTCACTGTACAGGAGAGACTGGAGCGAGGAGCGGGGGCCTGATCACAAGAGCTGACAATCTGAGGACACAGCAATGCTGAATAACAGTCTACACTGCGTCACTAGATCCTTATACAGGGGTATAATGAGGCCTCACTGTACAGGAGAGACCGGAGCGAGGAGCAGGGGCCTGATCACAAGAGCTGACAATCTGAGGACACAGCAATGCTGAATAACAGTCTACACTGCGTCACTAGATCCTTATACAGGTTTATAATGAGGCCTCACTGTACAGGAGAGACCGGAGCGAGGAGCAGGGGCCTGATCACAAGAGCTGACAATCTGAGGACACAGCAATGCTGAATAACAGTCTACACTGCGTCACTAGATCCTTATACAGGGGTATAATGAGGCCTCACTGTACAGGAGAGACCGGAGCGAGGAGCAGGGGCCTGATCACAAGAGCTGACAATCTGAGGACACAGCAATGCTGAATAACAGTCTACACTGCGTCACTAGATCCTTATACAGAGGTATAATGAGGCCTCACTGTACAGGAGAGACCGGAGCGAGGAGCGGGGGCCTGATCACAAGAGCTGACAATCTGAGGACACAGCAATGCTGAATAACAGTCTACACTGCGTCACTAGATCCTTATACAGGGGTATAATGAGGCCTCACTGTACAGGAGAGACCGGAGCGAGGAGCAGAGGTCTGATCACAAGAGCTGACAATCTGAGGACACAGCAATGCTGAATAACAGTCTACACTGCGTCACTAGATCCTTATACAGGTTTATAATGAGGCCTCACTGTACAGGAGAGACCGGAGCGAGGAGCAGGGGCCTGATCACAAGAGCTGACAATCTGAGGAAGCAGCAATGCTGAATAACAGTCTACACTGCGTCACTAGATCCTTATACAGAGGTATAATGAGGCCTCACTGTACAGGAGAGACCGGAGCGAGGAGCAGGGGCCTGATCACAAGAACTGACAATCTGAGGACACAGCAATGCTGAATAACAGTCTACACTGCGTCACTAGATCCTTATACAGGGGTATAATGAGGCCTCACTGTACAGGAGAGACCGGAGCGAGGAGCAGGGGCCTGATCACAAGAGCTGACAATCTGAGGACACAGCAATGCTGAATAACAGTCTACACTGCATCACTAGATCCTTATACAGGTTTATAATGAGGCCTCATTGTGCAGGAGAGACCGGAGCGAGGAGCGGGGGCCTGATCACAAGAGCTGACAATCTGAGGACACAGCAATGCTGAATAACAGTCTACACTGCGTCACTAGATCCTTATACAGGGGTATAATGAGGCCTCACTGTACAGGAGAGACCGGAGCGAGGAGCGGGGGCCTGATCACAAGAGCTGACAATCTGAGGACACAGCAATGCTGAATAACAGTCTACACTGCGTCACTAGATCCTTATACAGGGGTATAATGAGGCCTCACTGTACAGGAGAGACCGGAGCGAGGAGCAGGGGCCTGATCACAAGAGCTGACAATCTGAGGAGACAGCAATGCTGAATAACAGTCTACACTGCGTCACTAGATCCTTACACAGGCGTATAATGAGGCCTCACTGTACAGGAGAGACCGGAGCGAGGAGCAGGGGCCTGATCACAAGAGCTGACAATCTGAGGACACAGCAATGCTGAATAACAGTCTACACTGCATCACTAGATCCTTATACAGGGGTATAATGAGGCCTCATTGCACAGGAGAGACCGGAGCAAGGAGCAGGGGCCTGATCACAAGAGCTGACAGTCTGAGGAAGCAGCAATGCTGAATAACAGTCTACACTGCGTCACTAGATCCTTATACAGGGGTATAATGAGGCCTCACTGTACAGGAGAGACCGGAGCGAGGAGCAGGGGCCTGATCACAAGAGCTGACAATCTGAGGACACAGCAATGCTGAATAACAGTCTACACTGCGTCACTAGATCCTTATACAGGGGTATAATGAGGCCTCACTGTACAGGAGAGACCGGAGCGAGGAGCTGGGGCCTGATCACAGGAGCTGACAATCTGAGGACACAGCAATGCTGAATAACAGTCTACACTGCTTCACTAGATCCTTATACAGGTGTATAATAGGCCTCACTGTACAGGAGAGACCGGAGCGAGGAGCAGAGGCCTGATCACAAGAGCTGACAATCTGACAACACAGCAATGCTGAATAACAGTCTACACTGCAACACAGGGGTATAATGAGGCCTCACTGTACAGGAGAGACCGGAGCAAGGAGCAGGGGCCTGATCACAAGAGCTGACAATCTGAGGACACAGCAATGCTGAATAACAGTCTACACTGCATCACTAGATCCTTATACATGTGTATAATAGGCCTCACTGTACAGGAGAGACCGGAGCGAGGAGCAGAGGCCTGATCACAAGAGCTGACAATCTGACGACACAGCAATGCTGAATAACAGTCTACACTGCGTCACTAGATCCTTATACAGGTGTATAATGAGGCCTCACTGTACAGGAGAGACCGGAGCAAGGAGCAGGTGCCTGATCACAAGAGCTGACAATCTGAGGAGACAGCAATGCTGAATAACAGTCTACACTGCATCACTAGATCCTTATACAGGTGTATAATGAGGCCTCACTGTACAGGAGAGACCGGAGCAAGGAGCAGGGGCCTGATCACAAGAGCTGACAATCTGAGGACACAGCAATGCTGAATAACAGTCTACACTGCGTCACTAGATCCTTATACAGGGGTATAATGAGGCCTCACTGTACAGGAGAGCACGGAGTGAGGAGCCGGGGCCTGATCACAAGGGCTGACAATCTGAGGAGACAGGAATGCTGAATAACAGTCTACAATGCGTCACTAGATCCTGTGAGAATCATGTGGGAATAGTGGATGAGGTCAGGTATATCTCGCCCAGATACCTTTCCTATGTGGCCTAGTCTGGTCAGTATCTCACCTGGTTACAAATGAATAATGGGAGGTGGATATAAAAGGATGCCAGGTGGTTGTGTGAGTGTCTCAGCCTGGGAACACAGAGAGCCTGTCTGTGTGAGAGACACACGTGAGTGGAAGCAGTGCAACTGTTGTTTGGCTGGACGGGAGAAGCCCGCCAGTTGGTAGTTAGGTTGTACCTTGTTTAGTTAGTGCCGGACAGGCACGGATTTGTTTTATGTTTTTATTTCCTTTATGCATTGCTTTCACCTTTAATAAACCTGACCCAGTGTCAGTTATACACGGACCCCGGCTGTGCGCCTGAGTTTCATGCTGAACATACGTGACCTTTGACCCCAGCAAAGGTGATCCCGGAGTGTTTTATCACATTGTGGTGGAGAACGCGGGCATCACGTTGAAAGCATTAGCATGGAGGACGTGGTGAAAGTGCTGGTACAGTCCACCGCCGTCCAGCAAGAAGCTAATCGGGTGATGATGGCCCAGCTGAAGGAGTTGGTGGACATGACAGCTACCGATCGTTCGCTTCTTCAGCAGGTGGCGCAGCGCCTGGCAGGCTTACCTGAGGTTAACCTGGAAGCTGAGTCGAGAGTGATTCACGTGAGTCGGTACTGGCAGAAGATGACGACCGAAGATATCGTCGAGGCATACCTGACCACGGGTGAACGGACGGCGGTGCGGGAAAAATGGCCGAAGGCACGATGGGCCGGCCTGATAGCCCCGTTTCTCTCCGGTGAGGCCCAAAAGGCTAATTATGACTTAGAACCTGAAGCCGCGCAGGACTTTGACAAACTGAAAGCCGAGATCTTGGCCCGGCTGGGAGTGATGACCGCTGTCCGTGCACAGAGAGTGCATCAATGGACTTATCAGCCGGATAAGCCACCGCGGTCACAGATGTTCGACCTGATCCACGTGACAAAGAAGTGGCTACAACCCGAGGTGCTGACAGCGCCAGAGATAATCCAGAGAGTCGTCATGAACAAGTATCTGAGAGCTCTACCGCCAGCCCTGAGGAAGTGGGTAAGCCGTGGAAATCCTACGACGGCAGATCAACTGGTGGATCTGGTTGAACGTTACTCCGTGGTGGAAGGACTCCGAGACGACACTACCCCACCTCGTCCTTCATCATCTCCACGTGGAACCGGTAAGACTGTTCCAGGGAGTAGGGGAGAAGGAAAAATCCCTAAGACAGTGGGGGAGGAAAACGGGACTGCCCGCACTGCGAGGCTGAGAGTAACGAACTATGGGCTAAGCAAGGGGCCCTTTAAGGGTTTCCGCTGCCAAGAGATGGGCCACATTGCTGCGAACTGTCCGGTCACTACTGAACCCATGCAGTGCGACGTCAGAGACTCTAAAAACCGCATGTCTATGGTTGCAGGGGTAGTGAGTGTGAATGCCGGTCAAAGGGATATGGAAAAACACTTGTGTGATTTAACTGTTGATGGCAAAAATGTGGTGGCATTGTTAGACTCGGGAAGTGTGGTGACTCTGGTAAAGGCCAGTCTGGTGTCATCCCCGACTGGACCATCAGACAAGTTTTCTGTAATGTGTGTGCATGGAGACACCTGTTCGTACCTCACCACGGTCATATGCATTACTACTACCTATGGGTCTGTGCAGCATAAAGTGGGACTCGTCCCTGCGTTATTGCATGATGTTATCTTGGGCCGGGATTTTCCCCACTTTTGGCAGTTGTGGGAGAATCGGTTGATGCCCCAGGGTAGCAGGGTACGTGATTCTTCTCTCAGGGCGAGCGTGGGTCCCGAACCCCTGGAAGAGGTCCCCCAGGAAGACTCTGGGGAAGAGTCTGCTGGAAATGACCTGCAGTTCCCGTTTTCAGTCATGGCGGGTGATACGGAGGAGACAAAGGAAAAGGAGGAGGCCGACAGCCAACCACCTCCCCGTTTGCCGGATTTGGAAGTCCAGAAAGATGACTTCCAGAGTGAACAAATAAAGGATCCTACCCTTTCTCAGGCTAGGACAAATGTAAAAGTGATACATGGGGTACCCGTAGAACCTGGCTCTAGGCTGGCATCTCCTTACATGGTCCTGGGGAATGATTTACTATATCAGATAGAGAAAAAGGGGAAAGACACGGTGCAACTATTAGTCGTGCCAAAACCATTCCGGCGGCAAGGGCTGGACCTGGCCCACGGACATGTGATGGGAGGTCACCTGGGAGTCCAGGAAACCACCGAAAGGATATAACACTGTTTTGTTTGGCCCGGCATGCATCACGATATTCGAGTATATTGTGAGTCTTGTCCTGACTGCCAAGCCTCTGCACCTAAGCCCCGGTTCTGTAGCCCTTTGGTCCCCCTGCCTATTATTGAAGTCCCGTTTGAGAGGATTGGGATGGATTTAGTTGGGCCCCTTCCACGGTCTGCACGTGGACACCAACATATCCTGGTCCTCTTGGATTATGCCACTCGTTACCCGGAGACCATCCCTTTGCGTAACACGGCCACCAAGACGATTGCCAAGGAACTGGTGCATGTGTTTAGTCGGGTCGGTATACCAAAACAGATACTCACCAACTAGGGGACTCCCTTTATGTCAAGGGTAATGAAGGAGCTCTGCAGACTGTTACAAATTGAACCGTTACGCACATCCGTGTATCACCCTCAAACAGACGGGCTGGTTCAATAAAACTCTGAAGCAAATGCTGAGGAAAATGATAGACAAGGATGGGAAGAACTGGGACTATTTACTTCCGCATTTGCTTTTTGCCATCAGGGTTGTGCCCCAGTCTTCCACAGGATTCTCGCCTTCTGAGTTATTGTACGCCCGACGTCCTCGCGGACTGTTAGACGTCGCAAAAAAAACCTGGGAGGGTCAGGTCACTCCGTTAAAACGGTGATAGATCACGTAACTCAAATGCAGGACCGTATTGCGGCTGTTATGCCTATCGTCAAAGAACACATGGTGCAGGCCCAGGGAGCCCAGAAAAGGATCTATGATAGGGGCGCCAAGATCTGAACGTTTGCACCCGGAGATAGGGTGTTGATCCTGGTCCCCACGGTGGACAGTAAGTTCCTGGCAAAGTGGCAGGGCCCCTTTGAGATTAAGGAAAGAGTTGGGGAAGTAAACTACAAAGTATACCAGGCAGGTAAACGGAAACCTGAATAGATTTATCATGTAAATCTGATAAAACCCTGGAAAGATCGGTCTGCCTTGTCTGCTCGCATACCGTACCGGAGGTACGGGTTGCAGAGACTCTCTCGGAGCAGCAAAAGACTGAGGTCAGGCAGTTTCTACTTCACAACCAAAAGATTTTCTCAGAAAAACCCGGGCAGACTACGCTAATGAAACATGACATCGTAACAGAACCTGGTGTCACAGTTCACATGAAACCCTACAGAATCCTGGAAGCACGCCGTGAAGCCGTTTCCCGAGAAGTGAAGGCAATGTTAGAGTTAGGAGTCATTGAGGAATCGCACAGTGCTTGGTCCAGCCCGATTGTGTTAATTCCTAAACCGGACGGCACCATCCGGATCTGCAATGACTTCAGGAAACTGAATGCGGTCTCAAAATTTGATGCCTACCCTATGCCCCAGGTGGACGAGTTAATAGATCGGTTAGGAAAAGCCCGGTATATTACGACCCTAGACCTAACAAAGGGGTATGGCAGATCCCTCTGGCGGAGGCGGCCAGAGAAAAGACGGCATTTGCTACGCCGGAAGGTTTATTTCAGTATGTGTATATGCCGTTTGGACTGCACGGAGCACCGGCGACATTCCAGAGACTGATGGATCGAGTCCTGAGGCCACATAGGCAGTGCGCTTCGGCCTATTTGGATGACATTGTCATTTACAGCTTGGACTGGGAGACTCATCTCCAGAAAGTACAAGCTGTGATTGACGACCTGTGGGAGGTAGGTCTAACCGTGAACCCCAAGAAATGTCACATCGAGCTAGAAGAAGCCCGGTATTTGGGTTATGTAATTGGGAGGGGTATTGTTAAACCCCAGATCGATAAAATTCAAGCGGTTCAGGACTGGCCGCAACCAGTCAACAAGAAGCAGGTGCAAGCCTTTCTGGGGATCGCCGGCTATTATCGCCGGTTCATACCCAATTTTGCAGCCATTGCTACCCCCCTGACGGATCTTACCAAAGGGAAGGACTCTGTCATGATTAAATGGAATTTAGCGGCTGAAGAAGCCTTCCATAGCCTACTTTCAACCCGTACTGGTGACTCCGGACTTCCGCAGCGAGTTTGTGGTACAAACGGATGCCTCGGATACCGGTATCGGGGCCATACTGTCATAAGTGAGGGACGGAGTGGAACACCCAGTCCTCTATCTCAGCAGGAAGCTGAATAAACATGAGCAAAAGTATGCAGTCGTAGAAAAAGAGTGCCTAGCCATTAAGTGGGCTCTAGAGGCCCTCAAATATTACCTTGTGGGCCGAAAGTTCAGGCTGATCACTGACCATGCCCCTCTCAAGTGGATGCACTTGAACAAGGAACGGAATAGCCAGGTGACCGGTGGGTCCTTGCCCTGCAGGCCTACACTTTTACGGTGGAGCACCGCCCAGGGGGTACAGATGGAGAATGCAGATGCCCTGTCCCGAGTGCACTGTTTGGCGGGTGTCATTGCTCGACCGGAGTGGTCTGAGCAGAGGGGGGGATATGTGAGAATCATGTGGGAATTGTGGATGAGGGCAGGTATATCTCGCCCAGATTCCTTTCCTATGTGGCCTAGTCTGGTCAGTATCTCACCTGGTTACTAATGAATAATGGGAGGTGGATATAAAAGGATGCCAGGTGGTTGTGTGAGTGTCTCAGCCTGGGGACACAGAGAGCCTGTCTGTGTGAGAGACACACGTGAATGAAAGCAGTGCCCACGTAACTGTGGTTTGGTTGGACGGGAGAAGCCCACCAGTTGGTAATTAGGTTGTACCTTGTTTAGTTAGTGCCGGACAGGCAAGGATTTGTTTTATGTTTTTATTTCCTTTATGCATTGCTTTCACCTTTAACCCCTTAAGCCCCATGGGTGGTTTGCACGTTAATGAGCGGGCCATTTTTTACAATTCTGACCACTGTCCCTTTATGAGGTAATAACTCTGAAACGCTTCCATGGATCATGGTGATTCTGACATATTGTACTTCATGCTAGTGGTAAAATTTCATTCAAGTAACTTGCGTTTATTTGTGAAAAAAAGGAAATTTGGCGAAAATTTTTAAAATTTCACAATTTTCCAACTTTGAATTTTTATGCCCTTAAATCACAGAGATATGGCACACAAAAAACTTGATAAGTAACATTTCCCACATGTTTACTTTACATGAGCACAATTTTGGAACCAAAATTTTTTTTTTGTTCGGAAATTATAAGGGTTAAAAATTGACCAGCGATTTCTCATTATTGCAACACCATTTTATTTTTACGGACCACATCACATTTGAAGCCACTTTGATGGGTCTATATGATAGAAAATACCCAAAAGTGACACCATTCTAAAAACTGCACCCCTTAAGGTGCTCAAAACCACATTCAAAAAGTTTATTAACCCTTTAGGTGCGTCACAGGAATTTTTTGAATATTTAAAAAAAATGAACATTTAACTTTTTTCACAAAAAAAATACTTAAGGTTCAATATTTTTTTTATTTTACCAAGGGTAACAGGAGAAATTGGACTGCAAAATTTATTGTGCAATTTGTCCTGAGTACGCTGATACCTGATATGTGGGGGGGAACCACTGTTTCGGCGCATGGCTGAGCTCAGAAGGGAAGGAGCGCAGTTAGACTTTTTCAATGCAAAATTGGCTGGAATTCTGATCGGACGCCATGTCACGTTTGGAGTGCCCCTGATGTACCTAAACAGTGGAAACCCCCCACAAGTGACCCCATTTTGGAAACTAGACCCCTCAAGGAACTTATCTAGATATGTGGTGAGAACTTTGAACTCACAAGGGCTTCACAGAAGTTTATAACGTACAGCGGTACAATTAAAAAATCATATATTTTCCAAAAAAAATGATCTTTTCACCCCCAATTTTTATTTTCCCAAGGGTAACAGGACCCTAAAAGTTATTGTGCAATTTGTCCTGAGTACGCTGATACCCCACATGTGGGGGTAAACCACTATTTGGGCGCATGGCAGAGCTCGGAAGGGAAGCAGCGCCATTTGACATTTTTGGCTGGAATTGAGATCGGACACCATGTCGCGATTGGAAAACCCCTGTTGTACCAAAACAGTGGAAACCCCCCACAAATGACACCATTTTGGAAACTAGACCCCCCACGGAACTTATCTAGATGTGTGGTGAGCACTTTGAAACCCCAAGTGCTTCACAGAAGTTTATAACGCCCGGGCGTGAAAATAAAAAGATCATTTTTTTCCACAAAAATGATATTTTTGCCCCCAATTTTTTTATTTTCCTAAGGGTAATAGGAGAAATTGGACCCAAAAGTTGTTTTGCAATTTGTCCTGAGTAGGCTGATACCCCATATGTGGGGGTAAAACACTGTTTGGGTGCATGGCAGAGCTTGGAAGGGAAGGACCACCATTTGACTTTTTCAACTCAGAATTGGCTGGAATTGAGATCAGACGCCATGTTGCATTTGGAGAGCACCTGATGTGCCCAAACAGTGGAAAGCCCCCAATTCTAACTCCAACCCTAACCCCAACACACCCCTAGCCCTAGCCCTATCCCTAATCCTAGCCCTGGCCCTAACCCTAGCCCTAGCCCTATCCCTAACGCTAATGGGAAAATGGAAATAAATACATTTTGTTTTAATTTTATTATTTTTCCCTAACTAAGCGGGTGATAACGGGGGTTTGATTTACTATTTATGGCGGGTTTTATGTTTGGCAGCTGTCGCATGCTAAAAGACGCTTTTTATTGTAAAAATAGTTTTTGCATCACCACATATTGAGAGCTATAATTTTTCCGTATTTTGACCCACCGAGTCAAGTGAGGTCATATTTTTTGCGGGACGAGTTGACATTTTTATTGGTACCATGTTCGGGCATGTGACACTTTTTGATCGCTTTTTATTCCGATTTTTGGGATGCAGAATGAACAAAAACCAGCGTTTCATGAATTTCTTTTGGGGGGGTGCATTTACACCGTTCCGCGTGCGATAAAATTGATAAAGCGGCTTTATTCTTCGGGTCAGTACGGTTACAGCGATACCTCATTTAGGTCGTTTTTTTATGTTTTGTCGGTTTTATGCAATAAAAACTATTCTATATAAAAAGTAATTATTTTTGCATCGCTTTATTCTGCGAGCTATAACTTTTTAATTTTTTCACTGATGATGCTGTATGGCAGCTCGTTTTTTGCGGGACAAGATGACGTTTTCAGCGGTACCATGGATATTTATATGCGTCTTTTTGATCGCGCGTTATTGCACTTTTTGTTCGGCGGTATGATAATAAATCATTATTTTTTGCTTAGTTTTTTATTTTTATTTTTTAAGGGGTTCGCTAAAGGGGTTAACTAATGGGAAAGTTTTATAGGGCAGGTCGTTACGGACGTGGCGATACCAAATATGCGTACTTTTATTGTTTGTTTGTTTTTATTTCCAAAAAATGAATTTATTGGGGGAATATTTTTTTTTTTCTAATTTATTTGGCGAATTTTTTAAAATTATTTTAACACTTTTTTTTTTTAACTTTATTACATTGTCCCAGGTGGGACATCACTATCCTGTGACAGATCGCTGATCTGTCACATCACAAATCAGCGATCTGTCACAGGCAGTGCAGCAGGCTTCGACTTTGCAGGCACTGAGGAAGCTGGCTCCCTGCAGGCCCCCGAAGGTTCCCGTCGCCATCTTGGATTCGGGGGCCTGCAGGGAAGGAGCCCCCCGCAGCAGCGCTGCACATTGCGCTTCCGTAGGGGGCTCAGGGAAGAACGGAGGGAGCCCCCTCCCTGCCGATGCTTCCCTTTAACCCCCGGTACACCGCAATCGTGTTTGATCGCGGTGTGCAAGGGGTTAACGTGTCGGGGGGGGGGTCCGTGCCCACCCCTGACACAATGTGCTGGGTGTCAGCTGTGATAATCAGCTGACACCCGGCCGCGATCAGCGGCGCTCACAACGTGGTTGCCGCTGATCGCTATGACGTACTATCCCGTCCCTGGGAATTAAGTCCCAGGGCACATAGTACGTCTCATGGCAGAAAGGGGTTAATAAACCTGACCCAGTGTCAGTTATACCCAGACCCCAGCTGTGCGCCTGAGTTTCATGCTGAACGCACGTGACCTTTGACCCCAGCAAAGGCGATCCCGGAGTGTTTTATCACAATCCTTATACAGGGGTATAATGAGGCCTCACTGTACAGGAGAGACCGGAGCAAGGAGCAGGGGCCTGATCACAAGAGCTGACAATCTGAGGACACAGCAATGCTGAATAACAGCCTACACTGCGTCACTAGATCCTTATACAGGTGTTAGGCGTCGGATTCCTGGGACTGCACAACAGGAATCCAGAGCCGTACATCCAGCGGTCTCCCATTCCCCTCCGTCCGCTCAGGGACCTGCTCAGCAATTCCGGCAATCCAGGCGTCCTGCTCAGACTCGCTCTGTGGGCCTGGATGTTGCTGCCACCTCTGGTGCAGCAATGGTAGCGCAACCTGCTCTGCAGGGAACCGCTCCAGAGGGTAAGTCCTCTCGCCGTGCTGCTGGGCATGCCCGCAAGATGACCTCTCAGTGGAGAGCACGGGTCACATGCTCAGGTCCTGTGTCGGATCTGATTGGTCCTTCCCAGAGTACTGGAAGGTCCCGGAAGCGCATGGCTATAAAAAGCCCGCATGTCGGCTCGGCCATGCGCTAGTGTAGACTAATAATGCTATGTGTGAATGGTGATGGATGCATGTGTCTGGTGACTGACTTATTTGAAACCCCTACCCTCTGATATTACGAATGGTGACAGAGTGTTGGATTTAGTCAGCGCCAGGTAGTGGCTAGCTATGCACCACTGAGCTTGTGGCGCCCCTGAGGCTTCAGTCGCCACAGAGGTACTGCACCTTCTCCTAAAGTGTAGAGCCCCGCCATCCAGGTAAGGTGGAAACTCCTGACCACGCTCCACACCTGCATTCCACACACAGGATAGTTCAGTGGGGCCACCTAACAGCTTCAGGCTGGGGGTTAGCAGAGCACCCCTCGTGGAACCCTGCTTTGTAACACGAGATGTGCTGGGAGGCGGGTGGAGTGAGATGATACAAAAGAGTGGGAAGAGTGAGAGTTAGTTAGTGAGAGAGAAGAGAGAAGATGGGCATCTGAGGGACGTGCTGCAGCAGGTCCCAGTGATCTGGGCTGCTGGCACGAGAAAGACAGAGAAAGAGACTGATAAGATTGATAACCTAGCCTTCCATAAGAGAGAGAGAACAGATCGGAACGAAGGAGAATAGAAGGACGGTGGGAAGCTGGTTGAAGAAAGATAGAGAACCCTTCCAGTCCAGAGTGCAAAGGCCGGGGCCCGGTCCCCGAGGTTGATCGGATCTTTATGTCCAGCAACAGACACCGGAGGAGTAGTGAGCCACTAACGCCTTACTCCCATCATAGACTTGGGACACAACAGCACTTGGATAGTGAGCCGGGACGCAGAAAGGAGTCCCCGAAGCAGGCTACAGCTGTCTGTCATACAAGTAGAGACTAGGAACACCTAGAGAGAGGCATTCCAGGCTAACTAAGTACTGGAGTGCTTCGCACCTAAAGGCGCATTGGAGGAGTCGTTCAGTAAAGGTACATATTGGCGGAGTGTGGAACGGAGAATCCTATCTGGCCTTTAGGTTGGCTGGAGCCCTGACCTGGAGAACACAGTACGGAGGCGGGCGTGTGTGTGAACTGCGAACAGTGAGTAAAGCCTTGGAACCACACACCCTGGTGTCCTCCAGTTATTCCACACCATTACACCTGCCCTGGGTGTGAAGGCGACCCAATTTTGGTGTCACGAACAGGATGACGAGACCCAATGCCATCGGGTTCTGTGTGCCTTGGATTTGCAACTTTTGAAAATGTTCAAAAGACCAAATTTACTCCGCTGCCCTGGGTGTGAGGGCGACCCAAGCTTACCACGCCATACACTACCATCCGACGGTGACCGGTTTCCCGGCACTGTCGTTAAGCGGCTACAGTTTACAGCCGCGCTGCAGTCTGCAGCAACTTTTGGCGTTCGCGGCTGCGATGCCACACTCCGGCAAGTCCTGTGAGGTTAACAGGCCCGGCGACTATGCCTAATTTCCTCTAGAGTATCTCTGTGCCTGTAACAAGAGATTGTCCTAGCACCTCGGGTGATGCTAACCCGAGTGCAGCGCTCCGCCTCATAACGAGTCTGCTGTTATCCAGCAGCGGTCTTTACATCCACCGCACGGTGGACCCCGGGTGGCGAACGCACCTCCTATTATTTATATTTGGTGCGTTCCGCCATCCCTAACATTACACTAGCGCCAGGGTCTGGCTAGTAATGGCAGACGTGCAGCAGCTGCAACACTACATTCGGCAGCTGGAGAGCAGGTTGGCGGCTATTGAGAGCACCAACTCAGCCGCGAATGCTGCGCTAGCTGCTGCTCAGACAGTCACGGAGGCTGTCTCACGTGTGCCCGCATGTTTGCCCACGCTGACAATTTCTCGCCTCCCGCTCCCCGACAAGTTTTCGGGTGACAGCGCCACCTGTAGGGGATTCGTGAGCCAGTGCTCTATTCAGCTTGAGTTACTGGCTGCACGGTTCCCTACAGAGCGGGCTAAGGTGGGCTTTATTGTCTCACTATTGTCTGGCAGGGCATTACAGTGGGCTACGCCATTGTGGGAAAGTGATGATCCCATGGTTCAGGGTGCTGCTCAGTTACTCGCGGCCCTAAAGCAGGTCTTTTTGGGACCACGGATCACGCACGATACCTCACTCCAATTATTATCCCTAACACAGGGGTCGCTCTCGGTTAGCCATTATGCCGTCCGGTTCCGGACATTGGCTTCCGAATTAGAGTGGCCGGACAAAGCATTAGTCCCGGTGTTTTGGAGTGGGTTAGCTTTAGCACGTCAAAGATGCTCTAGCAACCAGAGCGGTTCCCACAAGTCTGGAGGAATTGATTGCCGTCTCCACTCGCATTGACCTCCGGTTATGGAGCGCAGGCTGGAACGTGCACAATCCAAACATAGGGTTAATTTGGCTCCCACCTTCACCGAGCCGCTAAGAGATCCCACACAGGAGCTCTCATCCTCCAAACCTATGGAGGTGTCTCGCACCGGCCCCAAGTCACGTCCGATGCGAAGCTCCGTACGTTGCTATCAATGTCGACAGTTTGGTCATTCGGCTAGCACGTGTCCACAGCGCTCGAAAAAACAACCACGTCCATTGGCCGTAGGTGGTGGTCAGTCCAATACGCAACCCTTTTCCCCTAAACCGGTATTCCAGGTCACTTTAGATAGTGGGGCGTCCACCTGGGGGCAGAGGTTACCGTGGATTCCGGGGCCGAAGGGAACTTTATGTCCTCGACCTTCGCCCAGAAACATGCTATTCCACTGGTGTTACTGCCCCAACCTCTGACCATTAGGGAAGTTAACGGTGCACCTTTACCATCTCAGGTGACCCATCAGACAGCTCCACTCGGGGTCTCTATCTCACCCTCTCATCGTGAGGTCCTGTCCCTGCTCATTTTGCCTGATGGAATCAAACAGGTGCTTCTCGGGGTTCCCTGGCTCCGTTGCCACTCCCCTCATATTGATTGGGCTTCGGGGAGTATACTGGGTTGGAGCAAGGACTGTGAGGGAAGGTGCCTGGGGGGGCAGTGTTCAGGTAGTTTCCACTGAAGTGCCTGCGGATCTTTCCGCGCTTCCGAAACCCTACCACCAGTACGCGGACGTCTTTTCTAAGAGGTCTGCGGAGACGCTCCCGCCGCACCGTCCTTACGATTGCCCTATAGATCTCCTGCCAGGCACAGAACCTCCTAGAGGCTGTGTGTATCCGCTATCACTCCCTGAGACAGAGGCGATGTCTCAATATATCCGGGAGAACCTGGCTAGAGGTTTTATCAGAAAATCGGTGTCGCCGGCTGGTGCAGGGTTCTTCTTCGTACAGAAGAAGAACGGAGAGTTACGTCCCTGCATTGACTACAAAGGTCTCAACACTATTACGGTCAAAAACAAATACCCTCTCCCATTGATCTCTGAGCTATTTGACAGGTGGTGAGGGGCCCGGATCTTTACAAAATTAGATCTACTGGGGGCGTACAACCTGATCCGCATTCGCGAAGGAGACGAGTGGAAGACCGCTTTTAATGCTAAGGATGGCCATTACGAATATCTGGTCATGCCCTTTGGCCTTTGTAATGCGCCTGCTGTCTTCCAGGATTTCGTTAACGACGTCTTCCGCAACATGCTCTCTACCTCGGTGGTGGTCTATCTGGATGACATACTCATATTCTCGCCAGATTTGACTACCCACCGGAGAGACGTCTGCAGGGTCTTCGACCGTCTGCGGGCGAACTCTCTCTTTGCCAAGCTGGAGAAATGCCAGTTTGAGCAGGACTAATAATGCTATGTGTGAATGGTGATGGATGCATGTGTCTGGTGACTGACTTATTTGAAACCCCTACCCTCTGATATTACGAATGGTGACCGAGTGTTGGCTTTAGTCAGCGCCAGGTAGTGGCTAGCTATGCGCCACTGAGCTTACCACGCCATACACTAGCGTCCGACGGTGACCGGTTCCCCAGCACTGTCGTTAAGCAGCTACAGTTTACAGCCGCGCTGCAGTCTGCAGCACCTTTTGGCATTCACGTCTGCGACGCAACACGCCGGCAGGTCCTGTGAGGTTAACAGGCCCGGCGACTACGCCTAATTTCCTCTAGGGCATCTCTGTGCCTGTAACAAGAGATTGTCCTAGCACCTCGGGTGACGCTAACCCGAGTGCAGCTCTCCGCCTCATAGCGAGTCTGCTATTATCCAGCAGCGGTCTTTACATCCACCGCACGGTGGACCCCGGGCGGCGAACGCACCTCCTATTATTTATATTGGTGCGTTCTGCCGTCCCTAACAACAGGGGTATAACGAGGCCTCACTGTACAGGAGAGCACGGAGCGAGGAGCAGGGGCCTGATCACAAGAGCTGACAATCTGAGGAGACAGCAATGCTGAATAACATGACGTTGGTAGTGTCAAGTTGCCACCAGACAGGCATGGGAACCATCTCACCCTGTCACCAAACCTCCCCCCGCCTCACCTCCAATAATCCCCACCACAAGACACGGAGACTCGAAATTTCTTTTGGAATGTTATGGCCACAGCAGCCTTTATTATAAACACCAAAATACAAACAGTGAATCATAAATCACATTAACAATAACATGAACCTGAGAAGGAGTCCTTGAAGCCCCAAGATCTTGGTGAATAACCCCAAAAATTGCTGTGGACAAAAAACCCCTCATGATTGCTCCCAGCCGATACCCCACTGGCTCGGGAGCACCAACACCGATATATCTTGTCCACTAAGCTACTCGGGGATCCGCCACTTCGGCCAGAAACTCCCCCACCACCTTTCACCAGATCACCCCCAAGATACCTGTTTAAACGAAGGCGACCCTAGACACTGAGTCTCCAAACCCAATTTTTACCGACTTCAAGGACTCCCCCCCCCCTCTCAAAAACCGCCATGACCCAAAATAAAATATAACCAACAGCACACCAAGAACACAAAGGGAGGGAGGGCGGGACTTCTCCTTGTGTGGGGCCAGATCCAAAGAGGAAGGGGACACCCACACCCCTCCTCTATATGCCCCCCAACTCCAGGGTACTCCCCTGGTAGCCGACCACCCCCCCGTCATGCTGGCCTCCGCCTATGCCTCCTTGGGGGGGGCAGGGGAGGCTCAGCTCCGGCCAATTCTGTCTACACTGCGTCACTAGATCCTTGTACAGGTGGAGAATGAGGCCCTCACTTTACAGGCAAAGACCTAGAACGATGACTGTGGAAAACGGATTTCTATTTAAAAAAAGAGCCGTTTAAAGAGCCAAAAGAGCCGGCTCTTTATAGTGAGCGGAGCCGAATGAGCCGGATCACCAAAAAGAGCCGAACTTCCCATCACTACTCCTCACAGAACTGACTAATTTCGCTTTCTGGCCCTCAGAGAGCACTCCTCCCCCAATTCTGGTTCAGAGCTCCCTCTGCTGGCCCGGAGTGGGAACTGTGTTGCATGTTATGGTTAACTACTAGAGAGACCCTTCATTGCTTCCAAGCCTGACATCACCCTCACTGGAGGAAGGCAATGTCACTGTGGCGACCATACTCCTGGGGGCGCCACAATGAAGTGGGGGGAGGGGTCAGGAGACTGCAAAAGATTAATTGAGAAAGAGGGACAGGAACAGCAATTGAATTGAAGGTGGGGGAAGGGGAGATCAAATGATGATCTAGGGGAGAGCAAATAATGAATTTTGAGGGTGGAGGAGTAAATGATATATTGAATGTGGGGGGAGAGCTGTTGATAATGAATAGAGGGTGGGAGAAAGAGAAGACATGACAATGAATTGGGGCGGAAGGGCAATGTAATGATAATGAATCAAGGGAGAAGGAGGTACATAGCGGGGGGCGTTGAGTATGCAGTGACTGGTAATGAATTGGGGGAAAGAGTACAGGTGCTAATTAATTTATATATTTATTAGGTGGGGAAAGTGGCTATGTATAGTTAGTTGAAGCACATTGGCAGATCATAATTTATATTTTAAATGGTGGGTTGCATAATAACCAATTATATATTAATGGTGGATGCATATCTGTATTCAGATGTGTAGTGTAGAAGAAAGAGGAAAAGTGGGGAATGTGCTCTGTAAGCCGTGTGTCATGATCCAAGGTGGATCTGACAAGTAAATGGACAAAGTGAACTTTTTTTCCTTTGGCTTGGTGCCAAAGTGGGTTGATTGCCCCCGGTGGCCATTAGAATTATTACACGTGGTGCCGTTCATTCTAAGTTGCCCCGGTGGTGGTGAGCGGTAGTGCACTTTAGTTTCTTTGGTTTAATGTGCACTTAATTACAAATCAGGTGTGAGGCTCTATAAAAGAGTTCAGGTGTGTTTGTTCACGGTTGGTGATATTGTGAGTTAGTCATTCTCAATGAAGCCTTTGTGAAAGAAGGAGCTGAATGAGAGTCCTGGGCAGCCCAGCCAGAGGGGTTGAGTCAGCTATGGAGTCTGCATGGAGGGCTGGCATGGCGTGGTGGAGTTGCAGTTTATGGTGTCAGCAGGAGGTGCTTGTATGGCTTGGTGGAGTGGCGACGATGGTGAGAGTTGCACTCAGCATGCTGGACTTGGTTGCTGAAAACTGGACTCAAGCATGCTGGACTTTTTGGCAGAAGCTGGACTCATCTTTGGGACTCTGTTTACTGGGCAGCTGCAACTGGTGGTGGACTCTGCTCCAAGGCTGCACTATGGTGATGGATCCGGTTATGGTGATGGATCCGGTTGGAGGAGAAGATGCTCGCAGGTGGTGGGCTCTGTTGCTTGGAGCGTACGCAACAGAGCAAAAGCTAAGTGGTGTTCCCCCTGTATTGTCATTTTCCCTTGTGTGTGTTTAGTGCAGTGGTGGGATTAGTTTCTGCACCGACCAATTCCCCAGTGATGGTTTAGGGTCAGGGCAAGTCAGGGTTTTAAGGTTCCTGTGCGTCGCCCGGTGCGGAACCGGCATAGGCAACGTTAGGAGTGCAGGGACACTGGCTCAAGGGAGTGCAGGAGATCTCCACTTCCCCGTTTCCCTATTGCAGGGCCCTCCATTGTTAATGTTACCCAGGTTCCCCTTTATTATTTAAATTCGCCTTACTGGAGGCAGGGTTTCCAGACTATTGCATAAATACGTGTAATACCTAAATTCGCCAGTTGGAGGCGATGTATCCAGCTGCATGTCTTATTATTTAAATTCACCCCACTGGAGGCGATGTATCCAGGGTCACGTGTGTCATATGGGTTGGCCTTGCAGTACTCGCTGCGTCCAGACACACATGACCGTGACACGGTGCTCTAGGTAACTATGTTTTATTTTATGCAGAGACAAGTCCTGGAAGAAGTAATGGTGGTCTGCGCTGGTAGAAAAAGAAAAGGAAAAATGAAGGACTTCATCTAGAGACGTCACTGGTAAGTCAGTGTGTTACCTGTATACTGACACTATATACTGTATACTATATACAGAAGGCCTGTGTATAATGTCACTAGTGATCACTATATTATGTGTACAATGACACTGTATACTATATACAGAGCTCCTGTGTATAGTGTCACTTAGTATTGTGGGTTTTTTTTTATTAATGATCAGTATTGTAGTATTCAATCACTATGTGGTGGTAATATGTGATCTGGTCATGGTGTGGTATTTATTCCTTGTATGTGGTATTATTTGGTCATTATGTGGTGGTAATATGTGGACTGGTCATGGTGTGATGGTATTTATCCCTTGTATGTGGTATTATAGGTCACTATGTGGTGGTAATATGTGGTCTGGTCATGGTGCGGTGGTATTGGTCCCTTCTATATGGTGTTAATGTGGTATGGTCATTTAAAAAAAAATGTATGTGACTCATTCCCTTAAAGAAAAATACATAAAAATATATTTATTTTTACTAGGTTACTGTAGCGTAGTGCCCGGCCAAAAGACTCTACCGTGTCATGGTGGCGGATTAAAAATTCAATTTTGGCCAGAACAAAAGCTGCTGGCTATGTCTGTGATCTGGTGTTTGATGGGAACTGTTAATATCTGGTGTGAACATGGTGGAGAAGTTGAGTTTTTCCAAGAGTGGGTGGTGGAACTGTGGAAGGTTTGAAGAGTGAAGGCGGAGCTGGGGTGGAGCTTGGGCTAAGTCGCAAGGGGGTCCAAAAATTTTGCCAGTATGGCGCCCCAAAAATCCTAGTGGCAGCCCTTGGTATTCATAATGCAGACTGCTGACAAGTCACAGATCCCTCACTGACCTGCCCCCTAATTTGCATAATGAATACCATCACATACTGAATTGAAAAAAAAAAGCTTCTGAAAATGGCGCCCTCCTCACCTGCACAGTAGCAGCTATCGGTTTTTATAGAGATCTGATAGCTGCTGTTGTGCAGGCGCCACCATCTTGCTGGAGAAGAAAAAAATAGTCTTCCACCAAAATAGCGCCGCCCGCGCAATAGCAGGTGTTGGAGCCATTTTCAAAATGACTTTTTTCTCTCGCTCAAGCAAATCTGCAAAAGGGATTAAAGGGAATCTGTCACCCCTTTTTTGAGATATCATATAATGACATCATTCAATTGTGTGTCACATAAGGATTCTCTTAGTACTTTTGCTTCCCCCTGACTCCGCATCTTTCATGCATAAATACCTTTTTTATATCGGTTCAGATGTATGTAAACTGCCGCAGTCTGGTCCTATGGGCGGGGCTTATTCAACTGCTCCCCCTCCTCCCTGTCATGATCTATGCATTTCTTCTTGTGTAGAGCAAGACAGGGAGGGGGGAGCAGGTGAATAAGCCCCGCCCATTGGACCAGACAGTGGCAGTTTACATACATCTGAACCGATATAAAAAAGGTATTTATGCATGAAAGGTGCGGGGTCAGGGGGAAGCAAAAGTACTAAGAGAATCCTTATGTGACACACAATTGAATGATATCATTATATGATATCTAAAAAAAGGGGTGACAGATTCCCTTTAAGTGCACAGTAACCATGTGATTATGCTGCAGCGCAGGTGCCACGGCCAGCACCTGCCTGCAGAAGCGTTTTTTTTTTTTTAATTCAGTATGTGATGGTATTTATTATGCAAACTAGGGGGCAGGTCAGTGAGGGAGCAGTGACCTGTCAGCAGTCTGCATTATGAATATCTAATCAGCGCACCACATACACCAACCCCACCTTAGGGCACGAGAATCTCATTAACGCAAAACTGAAAATATCATTTCATTCAGTACAACTGCGCCGACCTGACACTGTCTATAGGTGACAGGTTCCCTTTAATGTAGCGGCCAGAGATAAGCAGGCTAAAGCTGGGCCAACACAACTCGAAGGCCACTGCTTTGTGCTTGATCCTAGGCCAAAATTTGCCAGCCAGCTCCTGCTAGAATGGCCCTCGAGTGGCCCCCCATACTTGCTTAGGGCCCTGGCACTTGCAATACCTACCTCTCCCCATTCCTCCGCAGCTGTGGCATTTTCTGCGTCTTCTGACTTTGTGAAGTTTCAGGTCAGAGGACGCGATGATATAACTACAGCGTGCTCTTTGCTCTGATCAGTCACAGTGCAGATAGCGGGAAGATGATGAGGAATCCAGAGCAGATCAGCGGCCAGCGAGGAGAGGTGAGTATTTCATTTTTTTTAAGGGGCCCATCATATATTGGAGCACTATGTGGGGCCAACTGTATAAGGAGCAATATATGGGGCCCATATATTTGTGTTTATTCACAAATAATTTTTCGCCAGAGATGTATATGTTTAAGAGACCACTGCAAAATTTTCCGTTTGTCTGATTTTTCTCTTTATATTTAGGTATATTTTTGAGTAAAATATAAATTGCTCTTTTATTCTACAAACTACTGACAACATGTCTTCGGATTTCTAAGCACTAAATTTTATATTTATTTTCAGAAAATGAGAAATGGTCAAAATAACAAAACATGCAGTGCTTGCAGACCTCAAATAATGCTAAGAAAACAAGTTCAGAATCATTTAGAAGCAGCAATACTACTTTTAACTCAGGAAGAGTTCAGAAATCAATATTTTGTGGAATAGCCATGATTTTTAATCACAGCTTTCTTGGCACGCTTTCCACCAGTCTTTCACACTGCTTTTGGGTGACCTTATGCCACTCCTGGTACACAAATTTAAGCAGTTCTTTGTTTGATTGCTTGTTGTGACTATCCATCTTCCTCTTGATTACATTCCAGAGGTTTTCAATGGGGTTCAGGTCTGGAGATTGGGCTGGCTATAACAGGGATTTGATGTGGTGGTCCTTGATCCACACATTGATTGACCTAGCTGTGTGGCATGGCGCATTGTCCTGCTGTAAAAACAAGTACGCAGAGTTGGGGAACATTGCCTGAGCAGAAGGAATCAACTGTTTTTCCAGGATAACCTTGTATGTGGCTTGATTCATATGTCCTTTGTAAAGATTAACCTGCCCAATCCCAGCCTTGCTGAAGCATCCCCAGATCATCACCGATCCTCCACCAAATTTCGCAGTGGGTGCAAGACACTGTGGCTTGTACGCCTCTCCAGGTCTCATGATGCTCACTGTATCCCTCTGCTAGTAAAGCCAGAATTGAGCCCTTCTTTTCCTCACTCAAGACTTCTCTTTTCAACTCCATTGGCATGGTTAAAAGTTATTTTTTCATTCCTATTACTTTTGGGATATTACTAGCACTTGTTTTGCCATCCAGCTTTTCCTATTGCAAGAGGATTGTGAACACCACAGCAGGGTTTTTTATACTTTCCTTCGTTAAATAAGATTTGGTTCAAGTGATCACCTAATCAGAAGCACATTAAGTAGAATGAGGTGTACTCTGGTTGGAATTCAACTGACACTGGAATGGAATGGCTGTCAGACACGTAGAGAAGCTGATTTTTATAAAACTGCAGTGGTCTCTTAATTTTTCAGGTATCTTATCATTATACTGTATGGTGCAATATATAGGGCTCATTATACTGTATGGACCAATATATTGGGTACATTATACTGTATGGGGCCCATTATATTCTATATGGAGCAATATATGGGGCCCATTATACTGTTTGGAGCAACATAAGGGGTTAATTATACTGAATAGAGCGATATATGTGGTTCATTATACTGTATGGAGCAAGATATGGGGCTCATTGTACTGTATGGTGCAATATATGGGGTTCATTCTACTGTATGGAGCATTATATGGGGCCCATTATTCTGTATGGAGAAATATATGGGGCTCATTATACTGTATGGAGAGATATATGGGGTTCATTATACTGTATGAAGCATTTTATGGGGTCCATTATTCTGTATGGAGCAATATATGGGGCTCATTATTCTGTATGGAGGCATATGTGATGCCCATAAGACTGTATGGATGACTATAGGTCTGGTTTCTTAGCTATATATATGCCACTCATGTAATGTATGAAGTAAGTGAAATCTTTGCCATTGTACTATATCTATATTTCTTATTTATGTGTAATGAGGTGACAGAGGCCGTCATATGCCTCCCCCTAGTTGAACAGTATTCATATTAAAAAAAACATGTGGTTCTAACGAGTTTATAAATATTAATGTAATCATTTACTGTTACTGTAATGTATATGAACTTTATATGTATTGTGTATAGGATCAAGGATAGAAGATAGAATAGAAAGGCAGCAGTAGCATAGGACAATAATGGGACTAGAATAGTGGGGGCATACTAGGGATAGAGAATGAGAGTGTTAGAATAGCATAAGGGGTTTTCTAGACTGGGAAGAGTTACAGATGAAGCAGTGAGGTATAGCGTGGGACTTCCTGGTTTAGAGGGGTGTTGTGATGCAGCAGTGAAAGAGGACAGTCATGGGGGTAAGGTTGCTATGGCAAGAAGGGACCCCAAGCTGCAGAGTGTGTAAGTGGTCACCATCTTAAACGGTAACCATTCCAAGGCAGCTCCGAGCATAGGCCGGGATTAGGTGAAGCTGAGATGGCGAGCCTTTTGCCTTTTCCTATTGAAACCGGACAAGGGGAATGGGAGGAAGATGGTGGAACTAAAGGCACGGACCTCGCAGAAGGGACAGAGATTGCCGGGGAATGCTCCAGGAACGTCATTGCATGAGAACTTTGCTGCATCTGTAATAAGAACCCTGTTGCTAATTAAAATTAAACTGTTAAGCATGGACATGGATTCTGGAGTCGTTGTGAGCATCAGGAACCTGGAGCCCAAATGGCTAAGGCAGGGGGATCCCAGAGTCTAAAGTGAGTGTTCTACTTTCTGTTTCCTCTGTGGGGAGCCAGGGTATGGGGAAGCAGCAGCTCCTTGCCACGACTACCACCCTGGCCTCCTTACATATGCATCATGAATCATGGTATGTGTTAAAATGGCCCCCTGAGACCTCCACTGGGGCCCAGCACACTAGGAGCCGGACCCGCCTACCAGGAGCCCACACATTCTAGTGGCTTCACTAGTGCTAGAATGGATGTGCTGCAGGGAGGACCTATGCCTCCTATTCTCAGCTCTGATAGGAGCGTCGCACTAGAGGTAGCGCCTCCCCTTCCTGTGACGCAGCCAGCCTGTGAGGTCAGTGATTGGCTGCAGGGACGTACTGGGGCGTGGTTACGGCTGGCTGCTCTCCTACAGTGTCAGTGCTGTGTGTTTCGCCATGAGTCGGTATTTCAGTTCCCTTCAGCGCTTGCGGCGCATCATCCCCTCACAGAGCGGAGAGCGTGTACTGCCAGCAGGGTCCGGGCGCCCGCTCCGAGCGCCACCACTGAGGATGGTAAGGACAGTGCTACCCGGGGAAGGTCACCTTCTGGGGAATGTGCGCTGCCATACCCGCGGCTCCGGAGTGGGGCTGGGTGCTGTCAGCCCTTGTGTCCCGTGTGAGGCCCCGCTAACACGTGTGGTGTCACTACCGCGAGTGTGCAGAGAGCTGTGAGAGGTCAGCGGGGGATACACCGCCACCTGTGTGAGGCACGGTGTCCGGTCTGTCTGATGATCCCCTCCTGTCTGACGACCCCCCTCCTTCCCCTGTCTGACGGTCCCCCCCGTCTAATGGCCCCCCTATCTGATAGCTCTGATGATCCCCTCCTGTCTGACGACCCCCCTCCTGTCTGACGGTCCCCCCCGTCTGATGACTCTCCCATCTGATAACTCTGATGATCCCCTCCTGACGACCCCCCTTCCCTCCCGTCTGACGACCCCCCTTCCCTCCCGTCTGACGACCCCCCTTCCTTCCCGTCTGACGACCCCCCTTCCTTCCCGTCTGACGACCCCCCTTCCTTCCCCTGTCTGACAGTCCCCCCCTTCTAATGGCCCCCCTATCTGATAGCTCTGATGATCCCCTCCTTCCCCTGTCTGACGGTCCCCCCCGTCTGATGACTCTCCCATCTGATAGCTCTGATGACCCCCCTTCCCTCCCGTCTGACGACCCCCCTTCCCTCCCGTCTGACGACCCCCCTTCCCTCCCGTCTGACGACCCCCCTTCCCTCCCGTCTGACGACCCCCCTTCCTTCCCGTCTGACGACCCCCCTCCTTCCCCTGTCTGACGGTCCCCTATCTGATAGCTCTGATGATCCCCTCCTTCCCTTGTCTGACGGTCCCCCCCGTCTGATGACTCTCCCATCTGATAGCTCTGATGATCCCCTCCTGACGACCCCCCTTCCTTCCCGTCTGACGACCCCCCTTCCTTCCCGTCTGACGACCCCCCTTCCTTCCCGTCTGACGACCCCCCTTCCTTCCCATCTGACGACCCCCCCTTCCTTCCCGTCTGACGACCCGTCTGACGACCCCCCTTCCTTCCCGTCTGACGACCCGTCTGACGACCCCCCTTCCTTCCCGTCTGACGACCCCCCTTCCTTCCCGTCTGACGACCCCCCCTTCCTTCCCGTCTGACGACCCCCCTTCCTTCCCGTCTGACGACCCCCCTTCCTTCCCGTCTGACGACCCCCCTTCCTTCCCGTCTGACGACCCCCCTTCCTTCCCGTCTGACGACCCCCCCTTCCTTCCCGTCTGACGACCCCCCCTTCCTTCCCGTCTGACGACCCCCCCTTCCTTCCCGTCTGACGACCCCCCTTCCTTCCCGTCTGACGACCCCCCTTCCTTCCCGTCTGACGACCCCCCTTCCTTCCCGTCTGACGACCCCCCTTCCTTCCCGTCTGACGACCCCCCTTCCTTCCCGTCTGACGACCCCCCTTCCTTCCCGTCTGACGACCCCCCTTCCTTCCCGTCTGACGACCCCCCCTTCCTTCCCGTCTGACGACCCCCCCTTCCTTCCCGTCTGACGACCCCCCCTTCCTTCCCGTCTGACGACCCCCCCTTCCTTCCCGTCTGACGACCCCCCCTTCCTTCCCGTCTGACGACCCCCCCTTCCTTCCCGTCTGACGACCCCCCCTTCCTTCCCGTCTGACGACCCCCCCTTCCTTCCCGTCTGACGACCCCCCCTTCCTTCCCGTCTGACGACCCCCCCTTCCCTCCCGTCTGACGACCCCCCCTTCCCTCCCGTCTGACGACCCCCCTTCCTTCCCGTCTGACGATCCTCCTCCCCCTCCTCCCCCTCCTCCTCCCCCCTCCCCCTCCTCCTCCCCCCCTCCTCCTCCCCCCCCTCCTCCTCCCCCCCCTCCCCCCCCTCCTCCTCCCCCTCCTCCCCCCCTCCTCCTCCCCCTCCTCCCCCCCCTCCTCCTCCCCCTCCTCCCCCCCCTCCTCCTCCCCCTCCTCCTCCCCCTCCTCCTCCCCCCTCCTCCTCCCCCTCCCCCTCCTCCTCCCATCCCCTTCCCCCCCCTCCCATCCGCTTCCCCCCCTCCCATCCCCTTCCCCCCTTCCCATCCCCTTCCCCCCTTCCCATCCCCTTCCCCCCTTCCCATCCCCTTCCCCCCTTCCCCCCTCCCATCCCCGACCCCCTCCTCCTCCGACCCCCTCCTCCTCCTTCCCCTGTCTGACGACCCCCGACTCCTCCTCCTTCCCCTCTCTGACGACCCCCAACTCCTCCTCCTTCCCATCCTCCTTCCCCTGTCTGACGACCCCCGACTCCTCCTTCCCATCCTCCTTCCCCTGTCTGACGACCCCCGACTCCTCCTCCTCCTCCTTCCCCTGTCTGACGACCCCCAACTCCTCCTCCTTCCCATCCTCCTTCCCCTGTCTGACGACCCCCGACTCCTCCTTCCCATCCTCCTTCCCCTGTCTGACGACCCCCGACTCCTCCTCCTCCTCCTTCCCCTGTCTGACGACCCCCGACTCCTCCTCCTCCTCCTTCCCCTGTCTGACGACCCCCGACTCCTCCTCCTCCTCCTTCCCCTGTCTGACGACCCCCGACTCCTCCTCCTCCTCCTTCCCCTGTCTGACGACCCCCGACTCCTCCTCCTCCTCCTTCCCCTGTCTGACGACCCCGACTCCTCCTCCTCCTCCTTCCCCTGTCTGACGACCCCGACTCCTCCTCCTCCTCCTTCCCCTGTCTGACGACCCCGACTCCTCCTCCTCCTCCTCCTTCCCCTGTCTGACGACCCCGACTCCTCCTCCTCCTCCTCCTTCCCCTGTCTGACGACCCCGACTCCTCCTCCTCCTCCTCCTTCCCCTGTCTGACGACCCCGACTCCTCCTCCTCCTTCCCCTGTCTGACGACCCCGACTCCTCCTCCTCCTTCCCCTGTCTGACGACCCCGACTCCTCCTCCTTCCCCTGTCTGACGACCCCGACTCCTCCTCCTTCCCCTGTCTGACGACCCCGACTCCTCCTCCTTCCCCTGTCTGTCGACCCCGACTCCTCCTCCTCCTCCTTCCCCTGTCTGACGACCCCGACTCCTCCTCCTCCTCCTTCCCCTGTCTGACGACCCCGACTCTTCCTCCTCCTCCTTCCCCTGTCTGACGACCCCGACTCTTCCTCCTCCTCCTTCCCCTGTCTGACGACCCCGACTCTTCCTCCTCCTCCTTCCCCTGTCTGACGACCCCGACTCCTCCTCCTTCCCCTGTCTGACGACCCCCCCTCCTCCTCCTTCCCCTGTCTGACGACCCCCCCTCCTCCTCCTTCCCCTGTCTGACGACCCCCCCCTCCTCCTTCCCCTGTCTGACGACCCCCCCTCCTCCTCCTTCCCCTGTCTGATGACTCCTCCTCCTCTTTCCTCTGTCTGACGACCCCCCCTCCTCCTCTTCTTTCCTCTGTCTGACGACCCCCCCCTCCTCTTCCTCCTTCCCCTGTCTGACGACCCCCGACTCCTCCTCCTCCTTCCCGTCTGACGACCCCCGACTCCTCCTCCTCCTTCCCGTCTGACGAAACCTCCTCCTCCCCCTCCTCCTCCTCATCCTTCCCCTGTCTGACGACCCCCCCCTTCCCGTCTGACGACCCTCCCCCTCCTCCCCCTCCTCCTCCTCCCCCCCCCCTCCTTCCCCTGTCTGACGACCCCCGACTCCTCCACCTCCTTCCTCTGTCTGACGACGACCCCCGACTCCTCCTCCTCCTTCCTCTGTCTGACGACGACCCCCGACTCCTCCTCCTCCTTCCTCTGTCTGACGACGACCCCCGACTCCTCCTCCTCCTTCCTCTGTCTGACGACGACCCCCGACTCCTCCTCCTCCTTCCTCTGTCTGACGACGACCCCCGACTCCTCCTCCTCCTTCCTCTGTCTGACGACGACCCCCGACTCCTCCTCCTCCTTCCTCTGTCTGACGACGACCCCCGACTCCTCCTCCTCCTTCCTCTGTCTGACGACGACCCCCGACTCCTCCTCCTCCTTCCTCTGTCTGACGACGACCCCCGACTCCTCCTCCTCCTTCCTCTGTCTGACGACGACCCCCGACTCCTCCTCCTCCTTCCTCTGTCTGACGACGACCCCCGACTCCTCCTCCTCCTTCCTCTGTCTGACGACGACCCCCGACTCCTCCTCCTCCTTCCTCTGTCTGACGACGACCCCCGACTCCTCCTCCTCCTTCCTCTGTCTGACGACTACCCCCGACTCCTCCTCCTCCTTCCTCTGTCTGACGACGACCCCCGACTCCTCCTCCTCCTTCCTCTGTCTGACGACGACCCCCGACTCCTCCTCCTCCTTCCTCTGTCTGACGACGACCCCCCCTCCTCCTCCTCCTTCCTCTGTCTGACGACGACCCCCCCTCCTCCTCCTCCTTCCTCTGTCTGACGACGACCCCCCCTCCTCCTTCCGCTGTCTGACGACCCCGACTCCTTCCCCTGTCTGACGACCCCCTCCTGCTGCCGTGCCCCGCGTGCGTGAATTTTTTTTTCTATTCTTGGCCACTTGCTTGTGGCTCATCGCCCGGAGAGCCGAGCACCGATGCTGTCTGGCTTGTTGCAAGCACTGAAGTGAGCATTGATCTAGAATTAGGAGCTGATGGCGACTCCTCAGGCAGCTCACAGCACTGCTTACAGGTGTGTAATAAGAGTGCGCAAGCAATGCACATGTCTGCCTGCTGTGCCTCCTAGACAACATGCTGTAAACAGTGGGGTTCTTAACCCCTTAACGTCGCCGATACGCCTTTTAAATGACCTGAGATAAGAGACTAGCATCCCCATACCGGTGACAATTCAGCAGCTGTGCACTGTAACTGACAACTTGCTGCATCAGCCACGGTCAGTGTTGTCACCATCCATATCTGTTTAACCCCTTAGATGCTGCTGTCAATAGTGACTATATCATATAAATGGTTAACAGAGTGTGGCTTCTCCCTCTTTATCCCCATCGGCACCCTGAGATCATGATTGTGTGGTTCTGATGTTTGCCATGGCAATTCACGAGCAAATAGCGGCCTTAGAGTCTCCCGGCTACAGCGACCTGTTCAGAAGTCAGCGACATTTAGGTGGTAAAAATCAACTTTTTCATTCCTATCATGCCACTTTGGCTGGAGTCACACACAACGTAGAAAAATACGGACCGTATTGTATGGCCGTAATACGCATAAATGGTCCCTAAATAGTGCTCCGTATGTCATCTGTTGTCAGGGTGTGGCCGTGTATTTTTCTCATGTAAGTAATCCGTATGGCATCCGTATACCGTTTTTTTTCTCGCAGGCTTGCAAAACGGACATATAATGGAGCCCAATGACAGGTTTTCAAATCCAAATGAAAGACTAGATCTAGACACATAGAATATATATATAATCTAATATATAAAGCTCAAAGTGTGTATGTGTATGTCCGGGATAGGCATGCGCACCGTCGCAGCTACAGCCACAAAATTTGGCACAACGCGTGGGGTTAAAATTTCGCCTCACAACATAGCTTAGGACGCTCTCGGGGTCCAGACGTGTGACTTTGCCAAATTTTGTGGCTGTAGCTGCGACGGTGCGGATGCCAGTCCCGGACAAACACACATACACACACTTGAGCTTTATATATTAGATTTATTTATGTTTCACAGAGTTCTTCATAGCAGAATAGCCTCTAATTCAATTGCCGGCTTCTGTCAAATCATTCCCTAACCCGACAGGCAATGACACATGGTTTACATACTGTAAAGCATTTCATTTCATGGTTTTTTTTATATGTCCCTGACTAATAATTAGATGAGGGTTTGTGTGCAAAATTTGGGAGGTGTAGGTGTTAATTTAAGGGGTTAGGCTAGTTTCACACTAGCGTTTTTTTGCGCTACGTTTTTGCGCTGTGTTTTTGCGCAGTGCAAACGCATGCAAAAAACGCATCATGCTTCTCGGGAACAGATGGTGTGGTGCAGCAATGATGGTGTGGCCCTCCACAGGTAGGTCTGTAGTCCCAGGGCAGTGTAAATGGGGAGATAGTGAGGAGAGCGTAACGGTGCAGTGTTAAGCACAGAGATGTAGCAGTGCTGAGTGAGATTATGCAGGAATAAGCGGAGGACACCAGGGCATGTAGTTCCAAAGCTTTACTCACAGTCTGTTGTGCATACAGGTGCCCGCCTCAGTGCTGTGCCCTCCAGGTCAGGGGCTCAGCCAATCTCCAGGCAAGATGAAGTACTCCGTTCCAACACTCCGCCAACATATGCCTTCTCTGAACGTCTCCTTTCTTGCGCTTGTAATGAAGTACTTGTGGTTGTGTGTTAAACCCAAGTTCCTCCTGTCAGATGTTCCTTTGAACTCTACTTGTACAGCAGACAGCTGTAGCCTGCTTCGGGGACTCCTTGCTACTAAGTCCCGGCTCACTCACGTTGCTGTTGTGCCCCCAAGTCTTGTGTGGGAATAAAGTGGTGACAACTTCTATTCCTCTGGTGTCTGCTGCAGGACCATTAGTATCCATACAACCTCGGGGACCGGACCCCGGCCATGCGCTTAGAACTTGAGGAAGGGTTCCACTCCGACCCTAGTCCTTAGTTCTCTTCTTCTCCTTATGTTCCGTACGAATCTTTCTTCCTTATGGAGAATCAGGCTTTCTATATCTCTTTCCCGTGCCAGCAGCTCCAGGTCACAGGAGACTGCTGCAGCACCTCCCTCCATCCATCCCTCCCACTCAGGGGATCTTCTCTCACAGACTGACCTAGTCCCAATCATCTCCCGCTCACTTGTGCAACTAAGCTCCACCCACCTCCCAGCACTTTTCGTGTTCCAAGCAGGGAGCCCGCCGAAGGTGCTTTGCTACACTACTATGTTGTGTGGGATGCAGGTGTTGGAGCGTGGTCAGGTGTCTCCACCTTACCTGGATGATGGGGCACCACACCTCTGTGGTGGCTGAACCCTCAGGGGCGCCACACGGACCCAAGATGCACAGCAGCACTAGAGCTGTGCCGGGAGGAGCATGAGGGCGACCATATAAATCAGATGAGTGGAATCCAATAAAAAAAGGTATTGCGCACAGACCAATGATCAATGAGGGAGTGCAGATTTGCATTTTTTTTTTTTCTCGTCTGTATTTGGGATGAGTAAAATTAGCAGCATTCTATGATATCACTCCAGTATTGGACACCATATGGACCATCTGTATGGCCTCTAATTTTTATGGGGAGATTGCAATTCTGTAAGATGGATACCTGGAAATGGTCCTGTAAAAGATTAATAACTGCGGAGTGATTGCATGTGGATAGCACGTGGATGACAAGTAAGAAAAAGAAATTCTCCCACTCTTCTATCTTCCTTAGCCTCTTAGTGACCGAGGCAATTTTGACCTCCATAACAGGCCAATTTTTACAATTCTGAGCACTGTCACGTTATGAGGTTATAGCTCTGGAACACTTCAACAAATCACACTAATTCTGAGACTGTGTTTTTTTTCGTGACATATTTTACTTCATAATTCTGGTCAAATTTGTTTGATATCACTTGCGTTTATTTGTAAAAATATTGGAAATTTGGAGAAAATGTTGAAAATTACACAATTTACCCAAAAGTGACACCATTCTATAAACTGCGCCCCTCAAAGTCCTCAAAACCACATTCAAGAAGTTTATTAACCCTTCTGGTGTTTCACAGGAGCGAAGCAATGTGGAGAGAAAAATTGAACATTTAACTTTTCACAAATTTACTTTTAACCCCCAATTTTTTTTTTTTTAATTTTTTTTCTAAATTCGTTTTTATTGAAAATACTATAATACAAATTATCACATTATCACAATTGTACAACACAGGTCAAAGTAACATAAATGTGTAATTATGCAACCATTTCAGTATAAACAAAGAGCTCCGATCTTAACCCTCTCCCACCCAGGGCCCTCCCCCACCTTTATTTGACTGGTTCAACTGTGACTCGTTAAACGTGGTATTAACTGCTTGAGCTATGGCCTCTTTCTTAGGAATAACATCTTTTTTCCACTGTTTAGCTAATACGAGTCTTGTTGTTAACACAATATGAGCCGTTACCACTCTAGAGCACGGGGGGAATGCATGTATGTTTAAGAGGAGGAGCGCCACCTCGGGAGACAGCTGGACGATCTGTCCCACTACAAGTGAAATAAGTCTAAAGGCGTGATCCCACAAAGAAGTTATAAGTGGACAATCCCAAAATATATGATATAAGGACCCCACCTAATTACAGTTTCGCCAACATAGGTGTGAGGTGTTGGGAAACATGGAATGGAGCTTCACGGGAGTAAAACACCAGCGGAGTATCAGATTCAAAGTGGGACGCACATCTAAACGTCCGTCCTGCCAATTTAATTGCTCTTAACCAGTCCTTATCAGGTATGGCTTTACCGAGGTCTTTTTCCCAAGATATGAAGGGTATAGATTTTACAAATCTGCTCTTATGTCCCAAGGAATCATAAAGGGGTCTCAAGCCCATATCTAGGGATGAGGAAGATGAGAGGGTCCTAATAATATCACTATTAACCTTATATGGGAAGTTTAATAATAATAATAATAATAATAATAATTTTTATTTATATAGCGCCAACATATTCCGCAGCACTTTACAATTAAGATACTTCTTTAAAATGTATTGTACCCGGAGATATGAGAAATGGTCTTTAAAGGTCAAGCCAAACCTGTTTTTCAACTGGGCAAAAGGTAAGAGTGCGATCATCAACTATATTGCTTAATACCGTGATCCCGCCTATCTTCCAATGGTACAGGTTAAAGTCCTCTGATAACACCTCCAGAAGTTCTAAAGGTGCCTCGAGATGCAATGCAGGGATGTGTGTCTGAGTGGAGGAGTGAACCTGAAGCCAATTAGACAGGGAGTGTTTAGTCAGTGGAAGGAGTGCCCCCAGGTTCCGTGGGTCAACCAGAGCTGCCCATAGCACCGCCCTGAGGTCGTGTGAGGGTGCAAAATGTGCCTCTATTTGGGACCACCTACTTGGGTCGCGATTCCACCAGTCCTTCAACCGGCGGAGTTGAGTTGCTATATAGTAATCGTTCACATTAGGTAGTCCCACCCCCCCCCACTGGCTTTGCGCGTTGCAACAAATGTCTCGACAACCGAGGCTGCTTTCCTCCCCAGATGAAGGCGTTCAGAAGCTTATGAGAACGTTGAAAAAACACCTTTTGGAGGTGATATCGGCACCGTGCGAAATAAATATAACATTTTGGGCAGTAATAGCATCTTAAACAGTGCAATACGACCCACCCAGGAGACTTCAAATTTCTGGAGTCTGCTCATCTCATTCTCAATATTTCCAAGTAGGGGGAGGTAATTGGCTTTGTACAAATTAGTGGAGGATGATGTTGCCAACGTTCCCAGGTATGAAATTTGCTTCATCTGCCAGTCCATCCTCATAATGGCCTTAAGGTGTTTCAACTGCGGTAATGGTATGTTAAGGGGTAGAATTTGAGATTTATTCTCGTTAATTTTGTAGTAAGATAGGAGGCCAAATTTTTCAATAATCTCTAGAGCTGCCGGCAAAGACTCTAGGGGGCGTGCTTATGTCAATATCACATCATCCGCATACAACGTGATGCAATGAGATTGTTTCCCCACCTCTATGCCCCAGATATCTGGACTTTGATTGCTTGGGCAAGTGGTTCTAAAGCTAAAATGAACACTAGGGGGGAGAGAAGACACCCTTCCCTAGTGCCATTGTAATGGGGAATGTCTGACATGGTATCATTCATAAAATCCCTGGCCGACGGAGCAGAATACAGAGCTTTAATAGCAGTCAGCACCCGACCCCAAACCCCATACGCTCCAGAACCGAGAAGACAAACAATCATCTCACTCGGTCGAATGCCTTCTCGGCGTCTAAGGCCACTACCACCGCTAGTGTTCACCTTCTATTTATTACATCTATCAAATCAATTACTTTCCTGGTGTTGTCAGCTGCAGTCCGCCCTTGCACAAAACCAGCCTGGTCTGGGTTAATAAGGGAAGGAATGATAGGCGCCAATCTCAGAGCAATGCACTTAGCATAAATTTTGACATCAGTGTTTAACAATGAAATTGGGCGGAAGTTTTGGGGCACCTCCGGTGGCTTTCCCTGTGTTGGGAGTGTGATCACAGTAGCTGTCAGCATTTCTTTTGGGAAGCTCCGTTCATTTGCTGCTAACTGTAGGGTTTTGCATAAGTGTGGGACTAAGGTCTCCTGGCAAACCTTATAGTACAAGTTTGAAAGACCATCCGGGCCTGGGACCTTCGCCTCTGGGAGAGAGTTAATCACTTTGGTCAATTCAGTCTTCGTCAAAGGTACGTTTAAGATTTCTAACTGGTCTGGTGCAAGAGTTGGGAGATTAATGCTTGACAAAAACAGATTTGTATCAGGGGCTGTTGGGCCATGGAGGTCTGCTCTTGGATCTAAGTTATACAAAGAAGCATAGTAATCCTTAAATTTATTGGCGATTTCCCGAGGAGTGTGTATCTTAGAATCGGGAGATAAGTTCCTCAAAAAGGGATCTTAGTTTTAGAAGTTTTAATTTTCACTTTGGATGCTAGCAGTTTACCCGCTTTATTATTTTGGGAGTAGTAATGGGCTTTAGTGATCATAAGATTTTTTTTCATAATTGTGTAAGAGTAATTCCCGCAATCCCAGTCGGAGATCACGTAGTTTACACATTTGGGCGGAGGATGTGGCTCTTTTATTCATGTATTCCAGTGAACTGATCGATGCTGTAAGGTCTGATAAGCGGTTTTCTCTTTGCTTTTTAAGAATATGGCCTATTTTAATAAAGTGGCCCCTGATAAACGCTTTATGGGCATTCCATACATGGAACTAATTAGTGACCGAGTCCGCATTGAGCTCAAAGTATTCTTTTTAAGAGCTACTTTTGTTTGTGACACAGTTTTTAGAATAAAGGGGTTCATCTTCCACGGGGCGTAAAGGGGGCACTCAGATTGTTCCCGAATAGACATCTTTATGGGGGCGTGATCTGACCAAGTTATTATACCTATTTCTGATGAGTTGACAATATTAAGGAGAGACCTGCTAACCAAGAATAGGTCTATCCAGGAGTAGGAGTGATGTACCTGTGAAAAGTAGGTATAAGGCTGGGTTCACACGTGGCGTTTTTTTCGCGTTTCCGCGGCTGTTTTAACCACGCGATTTTGCCGCGAAAACGTGAAAAATAAGCATCCCATGCATTCCTATGGGATTCCGCAATGCTGTGCTAATGCTGCGGTTTTTACCGCGGCGAAATCGCTTCGCGGTAAAAACCGCAGCATGCTCATTAATTTGCGGAATTGCGGCGATCCCGCACCCATAGGAATGCATTGTTCCGCTTATTTCCCGCATGTGGCTGTGCACAACATGCGGAAAGTAAGCAGAACATTTGCGGATGGTACCCACGGTCCGGAGGAGAGGAGACTGTCCTCCGGGCTTTGGGTACCATATCCCTGTAAAAAAAAAAGAATTTAAAAATAAAAAATATTGTTATTCTTACCCTCCGGCGTCCCGCGCAGCCTTCCCGCTTCTCTTCACGCTCCCGTTCCCAGTAGACCTTTGCGAAAATGCCCGCGATGGCGTCCGATCTCGCGGGATCGCGAAGTCTCGCGGTCATTCGCGCGACGTCATCGCGAATTACCGCGAGACGTCGCGATCCCGCGAGAACTGACGTCATCGCGGGCATTTTCGCAAAGGATTACTGGGAACGGATGCGCGGGACGTCGGAGGGTAAGAATAACACTATTTTTTTTTTTTTTTTTTACATTTTATCTTTTACTACTGATGCTGCATAGGCGGCCTCAGTAGTAAAAAGTTGGTCACACTCGTCAAACACTATGTTTGACGAGTGTGACCAACCTGTCAATCAGTTCTCCAAGCGATGCTACAGATCGCTTGGAGAACGCTAGCATTTTGCAAGCTAATTACGCTTGCAAAATGCTAGTTTTTCCGCGGGAAAATCGCGGGAATTTAAAATGCGATTTTCCCGCGGACTGGAATTCCGGAATTCTCGCGGTAATTTCCGCGAGAGTTCCGGTACGTGTGCACTTAGCCTAATCCTTCTCACATGCATGAAGAACCCTCCATATGTCATATAGGTGCTCCCGAAAGGCTAAAGCTGAGTTCACACGTGGCGCTTTTTTTGCGTTTCCGCGGCAGTTTTAACCGCGCGATTTTGCCGGGAAAACGCGAAAAATAAGCATCCCATGCATTCCTATGGGATTCCGCAATGCTGTACTAATGCTGCGGTTTTTACCGCTGCGGAATCGCTTCGCGGTAAAAAAGACGTCGCGATCCCGCGAGAACTGACGTCATCGCGGGCATTTTCTCAAAGGATTACTGGGAACGCCTGCGCGGGACGTCGGAAGGTAAGAATAACAGTATTTTTTATTTTTTTTTTTACATTCTATCTTTTACTATTGATGCCGCATAGGCAGCCTCAGTAGTAAAAAAGTTGGTCACACTTGTCAAACACTGTTTGACGAGTGTGACCAACCTGTCAATCAGTTCTCCAAGTGATGCTACAGATCGCTTGGAGAACGCTAGCATTTTGCAAGCTAAATACGCTTGCAAAATGCTAGTTTTTCCGCGGGAAAATCGTGGGAATTTAAAATGCGATTTTCCCGCGGACTGGAATTCCGGAATTCTCGCGGTAATTTCCGCGAGAGTTCCGGTACGTGTGCACTTAGCCTAAGGGGGGGAGAACAGGCGGCCCCCTGGAGGTTGGGGTGGAAGAGTCCAGAGAATTATCAAAAACACAATTAAAAACACAATTAAAATCCCCACATATGATTACGTGGCCCTGTTTAACCTCATTGATTCTAGTTATTTTTTTTTTTTTGTAAATCTAGTCTGCGCTTGGTTTGGAGCATAAATGATGGCTATAGTATATAAAACATTATTTATGGTGCTCACTTGTATGAGGTATCGACCTGCAGGGTCAAGTTCTAGATAAGTCGAGGAGAAAGCAACAGACCCCTTGATAGCTAACATCAACCCTCTCTTTTTTTTCGAGAAATTAGATTGGACCACATATGGAAAGAGCCGATGAGACAGTCTGTGGGAGTCTTTCTCCAATAAATGCGTCTCCTGGGCACAAAACGCCTCACATTTAGCTGCGACCGCCTCTTTCCACATATAAGATCTTTTATGAGGGCTGTTTAGGCCTCTAACATTAAGTGAGCATATTGTAATAACCATATTGTAAACATACGGATGCTAGTATGACTAATGGGTTGCCCATTACACCTGTCAGAATTCCCTGCAAAGCGGGAAAATGCTGGACCCGAATAAACCACACGTATGCAAAAGGATAGACAAAAACCAAACACAATGCAAACTAATAAAATCAGAAGTAAAGTCATGAAACAGACCGAGGACTGCACTTCGGTCCACAAAACGCGGGAGTAGGAAATTCGCGGGGGGGGGGGTATATCACTGTCCGCACCAACCAGTCAGGATGCCACCCTTGTTAAAAGATAGTAAAATATAGATAATGATTATATCTTTAGCGCCTGTTTCTTTTTGGGAGGACTTTCTGCCATGTCTCCTCTGCCCTTACAGGCGACTCTTTGTTTCTGAGGTTGTTCCTGCACTTGTATATCCCAGGTACGAAGCAAATCTCTTCCTCTTTCATATGAAGAGACCTTATGCCACGATCCTTTGTTGTTAATGAGCAATTTCTTGGGGTACCCCCACCTGTACGCCTCCTGAGATTCTCTGAGAGCTGCAGTGATGGGGTGCATTAGTCTGCTGAAGCGCAGTGTCTCTGCCAAGAGATCAGCATAAATTTTGATTTGGTGGAGGTGAAGGTAGAGATCCTTTCTTACTGGAATAAGACAGAAGTTCCTCTTTAATATGATAGCAATTAATGCGTGCAACAATATCCCTCTGAACAGTGTCTGGCAAGTGGCTTGGGCGAGATACTCTGTGCGCTCGATCAATAATTAATTCATATGGTGAACAGGAGGGGACCACCGCTTGGATTAAATCTTGCACATAACCCCTCAGCTCAGAGGGTGTGGTGGTTTCTGGTACCCCCATTAATTTCAGGTTGTTCCTGCGGTTACGATCCTCCAAGTCCACAAGTTTATTATATATGGCTTCTACGTCTTCTGCCATGTCATTGTGAGAGTCCAATAAGGTTGTTATGGGAAGATGCAAATTCTCCCATTTTGTCCTCCACCTGGGACACACTCTCCTCCACCTCCTGAATGTGAGGTGTAACAGGTTTTAACATTAAAGAAAAGTCCTTTAGCATTGCGGTGCTAAAAGCCATCAGCATATCTTTAATTAAAGTTCCTGAAGCAGGGAGATCTGTTGTAGGAAGTTTCTGTAATACTGCAAGAGATTTACAATTGTCCCCTCCAGAATCCCCTTTCTCTGCAACATCTCTCTTGTTGTTCTGGGAGTGCAGTGGAGGTGTGCATTGCTGCATATCCATCCGCCGGCCTGCTGGAACTACATTCCCCTCGTGTCCCTCCACAAGTGGGGAAAATCTAGATCCTGGTGATGGACCCGGACCCCGGAGATAAGGTGAGGTGGGTGTTGCCTCATCCTGCACTGCAGCGGTGGTGTTTGCTGGGCTCAGGGGCAGTGGAGAGGGGGACTCTCCCGAGGAGCAGGAGACTCTGCTTACTGAGGGGCCATCTTGCCTGGTATCCCTGTTGAAGAAAATCTCCAATTTGCTTTGGTTTTTGAGATTTCTCTTACCCCTTGTCATCTTGCCAGTGATCAGTGAGGATTCGGGCAGCCGGGTGGGTTGATTAATATGCAGGAAAGGTGCTGAAATTGCCGCTTTGCAGGGTCTCAGGGAAGGAGCATTCAGCTCATGCAACTGGCAACCTAGGCATCCAGTCCACGCCCCCCCCAATTTTTTATTTTAAGAGTAACCGGAGAAAATGGTCCATAAAATTTGTTGTGCAATTTCTTCTGAGTACGTCGATACCCAATATGTGGGGGAAAAGTACAGTTTGGGTGCATGGCAGGGCTCAGAAGGGAAGGATTGATGTTTTGGAACGCAGACTTTGATACAATGGTCTGCAGGCATCATGTCACATTTGGAAAGCCCCAATGTGTCTAAACAGGTGAATAAAAACACAAGTTAACACATTTTGGAAACTACATCCCTCAAGCATTTTATCCAGGGGTATAGTGAACATTTTGAACCCACAAGTACTACACAGAATTTAATAACATTAGGTCATCATATTGAAAATGTTCATTTTTTTTCATAAAAATGTTGTTTTAGCCCCAATTTTGTAATGTTCACAATGGATAATAGGAGAAAACGGACCCCATAATTTGTCGCAGAAATTCTCCCTAATGCGATGATGCCCTTTATGTGGTCAAAAACTTCTGTTTGGGCACATGGCAAAGTTAGGAAAGGAAAGAGCGCTATTTGTCTGGAATAGATTGTGAATGCCATGTCGCATTTGGAGAGCCCCTGACATGCAAAAACAAGATAAACCCCCCACAAGTGACCCCAATTTGGAAACTAGACCCTTCAAGTAATTAATCTAGTGGTGTGTTGAGCATTTTTAAACTACAAATGATTCACAAAATTTTATTAAATTTCGATGTGCGAACAAAAAATTTTCTTCTAAAATACTGTTTTAGCACCAAATTTATAATTTACACAAAGGTTAATGGGAGAAATTGGACCCCTCAAATTGTTATGCAAATTCTTCCGGATGTGGTGGTACCCACCATATGTGGTTGTACACTATTGTGTTGAGCACACAGCAGAGATCAGATGGGAAAGAGTGCTACTTGGCCGTTAGAATGCAGGTTCCGTTTGAATAGATTGTGGGCTCCATTAGCTGAGCCATTGAGGTGCCAGAGCAGCAGGACCCCCACATTGGAAACTTCACTACCTAAGGCTGGTTTCACATTTGCGTTTTTTTTTGCGGTATTTTAGCGCTAAATAGCGCATGCGTTTTTTTTCCCTATACTTTGCATGGGATGCGCTTATGTGCGCATACACATGCGTTTGTACGCGTTTTACCGCTCATGCGTTTTTTTGCGGTATGCGCTCGGGCGCACAAAATGCAACCTGTTGCATTTTTTTGTGCGTCCGACTTGCCTCAAAAAAACGCATGCGCGCGCAATGCGTTTTTTTACAGCAAGACACCCATTATAGTCTATGGGTGCGCATATGTGCGCATTGGCATGCTTATGTATGCGTTTTTTTGCACATGCGTTTTTTTTTTGTTAACCATGGAATTTAGGGGTTTGGGTTAGAGTTAGGGTTAGTTAAGGGGGGTTAGGGTTAGGGTTAGGGTTAGTTAGGGTTTAGGGTTTGGGTTAGGGTTAAGTATGGTTTGGTTAAGGGTTAGGGTCAGGGTTAGGGTTAGTTAGGGTTTAGGGTTTGGGTTAGGGTTAAGTATGGTTTGGTTAAGGGTCAGGGTTAGGGTTAGTTAGGGTTTGGGTTAGGGTTAAGTATGGTTTGGTTAAGGGTTAGGGTCAGGGTTAGGGTTAGGGTCAGGGTTAGTAAAGTCATGGTTTGGGTTAGTGTGAGGGGCCACCTAATGTTGGAAAAAAACGCAAACGCGGTAAGAACGCACTACAAACGCATAAAAACGCTGCGTTTTTTTCATGCATGCTCATAAAAATGCTTGAAAAAAACGCAGCAGTTGTATGCTTTTGTATGCGTTTTTTCAATGCGTTTTTTTGCGGGAAAACGCGCTGCAAAAAAAAGCAAGTGTGAAACCAGCCTAAGGAATTCATCTAGGGGTGTAGTGAGTATTTTGAACCTATAACTGCCTCACATAATTTTATAACATTGAGATGTGGAAATATGGCATTTTAGTGGTAAAAATGTAATTTTTTTATTTGTTGCAAATTTGTTATGTACACGTGGGTTAATAATGTATTCCACAATTTTTTGCACGTTTTATCCCGAACGTGGTGCTGCCCCATATGTTGTCTGGAATTACTGTTAGGTCACACATACACATCAGGGCTGAGAAGGAAGGAGCGCTATTTTGGCTTTTGGAGCACAGATTTGTAAGATTAATTTGCCGGACACCTTTGCAGAGCCCTGAATGTGCCAGCACAGAAGAAAACCCACCAAAGTGACCCTATTGTAAAAACTGCATTTCTCAATGAATTCATCTACGGCTGCAATGACTATTTTGTACACATCCACGCCAGGCTTTTTTTCTGGACAACTGCAAATATGCCAGATAATAATAATAATCTTTATATAGCGCTAACATATTCCACAGCGCTTTACAGTTTGCACACATCATCATCACTGTCCCCGATGGTGCTCACAATCTAAATTCCCTATCAGTATGTCTTTGGAATGTGGGAGTAAACCCACGCAAACACAGAGAGAACATACAAACTCAGATTAGTGCCCATATATTGTAGCGCCCCCATACATTGTACCCAGCTGGTGTTTCTGGCGACATGTACCTGCAAATTAAGTGCTCTTTCCCAACTACAGTAATGCCAAACATGTGGCCGCTTACTGTGGTTTAGTGGCTCAGAAGGAGGGAGCTTTTGGATTTGGGAAAGCAGAATTCAGTGGGGATTCATATTTGGGAGCATCCCATTTGGAGGGTGTGTAAAAACGGATCCGTCAGAAAATGGACCCAACGGATAGCAAAAACGGATGCCAGCGGATGGAATGGATCCTGTTTTTGACGGATCCGTATAGCGGATCCGTCAAAAAACGGATCCATACCATCTGCTTGCATCCGTTTTTGCACATTCTTAGCGGATCCGTCATTTTCACTGTTTGGCGGATTTTTACTGATGGTGAGAAACTGATGTGTGTAACAGGCCTAAGGGGGCGGGAGCCATGTCGCTTTTCCAGTCTTTGATCTAGCAGTAACCCCCTGTAAATTTCCAGTGACAGATGACGGACCTGTGTGGGGGCTGGTTTTATGTTGGATAAATTAGGGGTTTTATTGGTAACATTTTGGGTTGCATAATTTTTTTTATAACATTCAGTATAAGGCAGGATTCACATTCTTGTGTTCTACACTGATCACTTACATTGGGGTATCCATGTAAATCTCACAAAAATGAGACTCGAATGAAATCCCTAACGGAACCACCCACCATAATGAGGTAGATGGAGACATTTTGGAGTCCGTTTGGTGTCTGCTCCTGTTGTCTACAATCTTTTTAGACTTGCACAGATCTGTGGTCCACACTTA